>NW_027192702.1:634705-1269410 GCF_949987515.2 Delphinus delphis | reverse complement strand
TTTCAGCCTTACCCCTTTCTAAAACTAGAAGACAGCTTAGGGGTTCCTGGGGAGGCCAGGGTTTGCTGCTTCTGGATCCCCAGCTACAGTCTACTAGCTGGGCCTCTATATGAAACACTGAAAGGAAAAGATGATGATCCTTTTGAATAGAATCCAGAAGTGGCCTTTCAAGAATGGAAAGAGCAGTCAATTCAGACCCTTGCCCTGGAACTCCCTAATTTAGCTAAACCCTTTGACCTTTACATTCCCGGTGAAAGGTGAATCGCCATTGGAGAATTAGTGCAAAAACTGGGACCACTTGAAATGGAACAATGCAAGAATGCCATCCAGGTAGGATAAACTACGGTCACTAAGGGGCTTGGCCCACTGCCACATCTGGCCAAGATACTGGCGGTATCTAAAAACCTGGAAATCAGCAGCCCAAAAGGCCACCTCCCTCCTAAGGGAAAAGGACCCCACGTGGTGATCCTAACCACCAACCATGCCCTGAAGTTGCAGGGTTCGCTCCGTGGGCACACCGACCTCGAGTGAGGAGGCCCTCCAACTCCAACATCCAGAGAGATAACCGGGGGCAACAGGGCACCATGACGACTCGTGTGAACATCACTTGACCTGGAGTTTCTCTCATAAAACAACAAGAGTGTGTCCCAAAAGAGTAGACTACTGCTTGCAGGACTTACTGCACCCAGAGGGGAGCTAATAATCTTGGCGGGGGAACAGTATACCACACTGTCACCATAGAAAAGCCTACAGACACCGTGATGATGGTGGCCAATAAGACCGGCTGGACTCCTGTTTACTTCAAAAGGCTGTTGACTCAGTAGCCATCATGGTCCTTGATCACCACTGACCCTGGACTGTCTGGGAGTTGAGCGGGCAGGGCTCTGACACCTGGTGCTGTTTGTACGTTAATTCAGGGGCCTAACTGAAGAAAGCGCAGACTACTGCTCAGAGCATCTAGGCTGGCAGAGACGGTCAGCCTAAGGTGGCCGAACAAATGTGGGGCGGGGTGAAACCGGCCCCCACAGCGTCTCTGCACATCTCTTTCCTGGACCCTTAAAGGTCATTAGAATCTATAACACTTCCAATGCTGGTGCTCAGGTGGACGAGCAGGGAGGCAGGGGTCCTGGGGACAATCAACGTCACCGGGAGGCTGCTGGGGAGAAGCTCTGACCCTCGCCCCAGGGTATGAGGGCTCCCAACTCAGCACTCAGCAGTTACAGAAGAAGGGTCTGCACCCTCAGCACTCCAAGAATGAGGAACGGGACAAAAGGCAGAGGAGGGGTTTGTCCCCAGCAAAGCCCATTAAAAATCCCTGGGAGATAAAAATAGAATCTGGGCAATAAAGTCAAGTCTAACCTTTTTTATCCTTTGTGCTTTGTCTAATTTCACGTGCTCCTAGGGTCCCGCATGCAGAGGTTCCACACCCGGCACTTCAGACCAGATTTCCTAGTGCAGAATGGCTGGGTCGACACCTCAGCTCCTGGGGCCCAGTGCAGACTCCACGATATAGAGCCTGAGCTACAGCCAACCCGGCCCTCGAGAGCTCCGCCGCCTCCCTCCCTCCCACTGACTCTGACAGGATCTCTACACAGCAGCCCAGCCCACAGCCCACGGGGTAGTGCATGCTCTCACCTCTCCATTCTCTGATCAAAATATAAAGTTTCCTTTGCTTGTGAACCAAACTCAGTCTCGATCTGTTGGCCCCAATGACACTGGGCAGGGGGACACTTGTTGGGGTCCACTCTGGAGGATCAGTAACAGAAATTGAGACTATTGTAACCTCAATGAACAGATGTGTGAGCCAAACTGTAGTTAACATAGAACAGTGTATAAGGCTCGGGTAAAATAAGATGTTTTTAACACTTCCATTTGATATTTCCATCACTTTTTATAAGCAAGTTCAGTGAAAAGGTTTGTCTTATTTGTCAGGTCAATATTAGAGAAACGAAGTGATTTCTTTCCAAGGATGTACAGCTAATAATCTTGGTTAAACCTTCAATCTTGTTTTAAATGCTTTTCCATTGAAAATGATACCTCTCTTTCAGCTCCCCCATTTCTGAGAAGTATAAAATCTTATAATTTATTATTACCAAAGGGGAAAGGTGGGAGGAGGGATAAATTAACAGTTTGGAATGAACACATACACACTGCTATGTATAAAATAGATCATCAACAAGGAACTACTGTATAGCACAGGGAACTACACTCAACATTTTGCAATAACCTATAAGGGGAAATAATCTGAAAAAGAATAGATATTTTTATTGACATCATCTATCAATGACAGTTAAAGTGTAGCCTAAGGGAAGCTGGTGGTGAGTGCTTCTGACCCTGAAGACTTCAATCATCTAAAGTTTGGACTCTGCCTACTTCCCAAGGCCCTTAATGAACATATGTGTAGCCGTAGCTTAAAAACTTCCCCAGTTTGGGTTTCGGGGAGACACTGATTTTGAAAAAGCCCTGGTGTTCTCCTTACATGAATGGGACTCTTCCTACTGCTAAAACATGTCTGTCACACCCAGAGGATGGTATACCGTCTGATCGGGAAGAGTTTGGAAAAGGCATCTCATCTCCTCATCTCCTGGTGCTCGGGTTCACCCCTCCAGCGTCTTTACTAACAGTCTCCCCACTTGGAGATGTCAGCACTGTCAACATCCTGTTGCGTACAGTTTGGAATTTGTCCAGAGGATGAAGCGGAAGGATGAGGAACAATGAGAGACAAGTCCTAGGTGTTCAGACAGGCACATGTCACTCTAATTTCCAATCAGGAAGACGAATTGACCAAAGGCTAGGGTTGCCCATGGAAACAGTATAGGGCTTGAGGAAATCCCGCTGCTTTGTGGCCAGTTCCCATAAACACGAGTTGAACAATGGAACTCAGGGGCAGTAAAATTCACAAAACTGCAGAGTTGAAAATATCCATCACTGAAAAATGTCTTGAGGAAAGTCAGAGAAAAGGACTTGTAAGCAAGGGAGAATGGCAGGAAAGGGATTTGAGGAGGTAGAAAGGACTCGCCATTAAGCACAAGAAAAGGAGCTGAACATTGCCAACATTGCAGTTGGCCAAAAAGGGTGTATGCGTTCTTTTCTGTATATATTCAAGAAAAGGGCATACACTTTTTTAGCCAACCAAACAGGTGGGCACTGGAAGTCAATACTACAAAAGATATCACTTCGCATCAGTCAGAAGAGCCATCCTCATAAAGCGTAAACAACAGAAATGCAGGACAGGGCAACGAGAAGAGGGAGCCCTGTGAGACTTATAGTGGAAATGTATATTGCCAACGGCCATTCTGGAGAAGTGTATTGTGTTTACTAAAGCATCTAAAAAATGAGCTACAGAGCATAGGGCACTTGCACTCATGGGCGTATATCTTGGGAAAAACAAAAATCGAGAGGACACAGGCACCCCAATGTTTACCCCCTCTCTGTTTAAAAGATCCTCGACTAGGATATAACTTAAATGTCTCTGGAGGGAAAAAATGGATAGAGATGTGGTACTTAGGTAGAGTGGAATATTATTCAGCCTGGAAATCAATGAAATATGGCCAGTTGTAACAACTCCGGAGGAGTTACGTATGATCATTCTAAGTGACAGAATTCAAAAAGAAAACGACACATATCATAAGATATCACTTAAAGGTGGAATCCAAAATGGCTACACATGAAATAAATTACAAAACAAAAACATAGTCAAATATGTAGAAAACACGCATAAGGCT
The DNA here is from genome assembly GCF_949987515.2 of Delphinus delphis. Lineage (NCBI taxonomy): Eukaryota > Metazoa > Chordata > Mammalia > Artiodactyla > Delphinidae > Delphinus > Delphinus delphis. The sequence continues at coordinate 1,265,685 of NW_027192702.1, read as the reverse complement.
GCTAAACGGGAAAGGTGGGGAGGGGTGAGGCATCATCCAGGAGGTTGAAATTAGCAAAGATACCATTCCAAATACCAAACTGATAATCAACAAGGCCTACACGGTAGCTAAAAGAACTGCACTCAGCACACTCAAGTCACCGGAAAAGAATATATACGACTGGTAAGAATCTGAAAAAGAATTTATTGATGTCTCTCTGTACGCGAATCAAGTGGATGTACAGCAGCAAGAAACAGAGCTTTGAAAATCAGCTGTAACCAATATAGTAATAAATTGAAAAAAATAAACGACAGAGAGACAGAGAAAACCTCTTACAACTTTTCCTCAGGGACGGTGATGCAACATGGATTGAACACATCTAGACCCACAGCAGGATGAGACATAAGGCTGGAAACTGTTTGCGCTAAGAGAAATGTGAGGTTGGGTGAGGAAATGCACACCCTTTAAAGTAATACTACCTGGTACCCATTCAATGGGTCCCAAATCTGCAGGTTCAAGGGATCTTCCTACAGCTAAAACATGCATGGAAAACCCAGAGGACTGTACACCATGTGATCGGGAGATGTGTCTAAAATGCACCTCATTTATCCTCTCCTGGTGCTCCTGTTCACCATTCCAGCCACGCTACTTAGAATCTCCCCACTTGGAGAATCAGCACATTTAAACTTCTGTTTCACACATTTTGCAAATTGTGAGGAGGATGAACGGGAAGAGGGGGAACCAATGAGAGAAGAGTTGTAGGGGTTTGGACGGGCACATATCACTCTAATTTCCCATTAAGAATAAGAATTAAAGAAAGGCTCAGCCTGCCTCGCCGGAGCCAAAATAGGGCCTGAAGCAATCCTGCGGGTTTGAGGCCAGCTCACAAAAGAGCAACTTAAAAAATGGAGCTCAGGGTCACTGCAATTCACAAACCTGCAGAGTTATAAATGAAAACTAACGTCCAAAAATATGTTGAGGTAAGGCAAAGAAGAGGATCTGAATGCAAGACAGAATTGCAAGAAACAGATTTCAAGAGATAGATTGAACTCGTCTTTAACGCACATGAAAAGCGGCAGAATTTCGACAATGATGCAGTTGGCCCAAAAGGGCGTATGCGTTTTTTCCTGATTATATCCAGGAAAAAACGCATACGCACTTTATGGGCAACGAAGCAAGCAAGCAATGCAAATGTGCACAACAAAGAAGTCTCACTTCCCACCGGTCAAAAGGGCCATCCTAAAAAATTGTAAAAACCAGAAATGCAGGACAGGCCATGGAGAACAGGGAGCCTTTATACGCTGATGGGCAGTGTGTGAACTGCCGAGAGCCACTCTGGAGAAGTGTATGGTGGTTCCTAAATCATCTAAAAAACAGAGCTACAGAGCATAGGACACTTCCAATCATGGGAGTATATCTAGGGAAGTCTAAAAATCAACAAGACACAAGCACACCACAGTTTAGGGCTACTCTGTTTACAAGAACCTCAACTTCAGTACACCTTAAATATCCCAGGAAAGAGAACAATGGATAAAGAAGATGTGGTACTTATGTACAATGGAATATCTCTTCACCATGAAATCAATGTAATAAGGCTAGTAGAAGGATAAAGAGTGGATTTAGGTCCGATAATACTACTTGAAATAAGTCAAACAGAAAAAGAAACATATCATAAGATATCACTTATAGAGGGAGGGTAAATATGGCTGCACAAGAAATGAATTACAGAACAGAACAGTGTCTCACATTTAGAAAACACACTTATGTCAGCTTAAGGGGAAAGGAGAGGTGGGGTGATGCATAAAACCAGAGTTTGAAATTAGCACAGATACCGTTCAATAAACCAAATAGGTATTAGACAAGATCTACACCTTGCTCAATGAACAGGCCTCAACACACCCTATACACCGCAGAGAAATATATCAGAGGAATAAGAATCTTAAAACCCATGTATTGATATATCTCCATAAGGGAATCAAGTGTGTGCAGAGCGGCACAAACACAGCAGTGAAAAGGAGCTAAACCCCATTATAGAAATAAATTTTAAAAACAAAACGCTGAAACAATGAAAGAGAGAAAAATTCTTACAAAATTCGCTCAGGGGCTGTGATGCAACCTGGATTGACCACATATAAACCCACAGCTGGATAAGACATAAGGCTGGACACTTGGGGCTGACAGGATTGGTGAGCTTTGGTGAGCAACTGCCGAAAGTTTAATGCAATACTTCATGCTACTCAGTCCAAGGGTCCCAACACTCCAGGTTGAAGGGAATCTTCCTACAGCTAAACCATGCTTGGGAAACCCAGCGACTGGTATACCATATGATCGGGAAAGGTTTCTAAAACGCACCTCATTTTTCCTCTCCTGGGGCTCCGGATCGACATTCCAGCCGCTTTACTAACAACATCCCCACATGGAGTCAATGCCTTTAAGTTCTGGTATCGCACAGTCTGCAGTTAGTGCAGATGATGAATGGGAATAGGGGGAACCAGTGAGAAACTAGCTGTAGCGGTTTCAATGGGCACATGTCACTCTAATATCACATCAGTAAGAAGAATTAACCAAAGGCACAGCAGGTGCCCCAGAAGAAAAATAGGGCTTCAAGGAATCCTTTGGTTATGGGGCAATACCACAAAAATAAGAGCTAAAAAATGGAGCTAAGGGCCACTGCAATTCAAAAACCTGCAGAGTTATAAAGGCCAACTATTTTTAAAAAATATATTGAGGTAAGGCTATGAAGAGGCATTGAAAGCAAGGCAGAATTGCAGGAAACCGATTTCAGGAGGTAGACTGGAATTGCATTGAAAGCATATGAAGAGAGTCAGAAACTCGACAATGATGCACTTGGCCAAAAAGTGCGTATGCGTTTTTTCCTGAATATATTCCTGAATATATTCAGGAAATTTCCTGAATATATTCAGGAAATTTCCTGAATATATTCAGGAAAAAACACATACGCCCTTTTTGGCCAACCAAGCAAGCTTGCAAAGGAAATCTGCACTACAATGAAGTCTCACTTCCCCCCGGTCAAAAGGGCCATCTGAAAAAAGTGTAAAATCCATAAAGGCACGACAGGCCATGGAGAACTGGGAGCCTTCTTATGCTGATGGGCGGGATGTAAATTGCCAACAGCCACTCTGGAGAAGTGTATGGTGTTTCCTGAAACATCTAAAAAACAAAGCAACAGAGCCTAGGGCACTTCCACTTATGGTCCTATAGCTTAGGGAAATTAAAATCAAAAAGACACAGCCACCCCAAAGTTTGGGACGGCTCTGTTTACAAGAACCTCGTTTACAGTACAAGTTCAATATCGCAGAAAGTGAAAAATGGATAAAGAACTTGTGGTACTTACGTACAATGCAATATCACTCAGCAATGAAATCTATGTCATCAGGCCCGTAGCAGCATAATGAGTGGATGCAGGTATGATGATTCGAACTGAAATAAGTCACACAGAAAAGAAACATCATAAGGTATCACTAATACACAGAATGTGAACTTGGCTACACATGAACTGAATTACAAAACAGAACAGTGTCTCAAGTTTAGAAAACCAACTTATGCTTGCTTAAGGGGGAAGGTGAGTTGGGGTGCTGCACAAAACCAGAGATTGAAATGAGCACAGATAAAGTTCCTTAAGCCAAATATGGAATAGACAAGAGCTACTCCTTGCTCAACGAAATGGACTCAACACCCCATATTAAACGCCTAAGAATGTACCTGACTAGTAAGTATCTTAAAACCTATGGATTGCTATGTCTCCGAAAGAGAATCAAGCATGTGTACAGGGGCATAAACGCAGCAGTGATAGGATTGGAGAGGTTCGGTGTGCAAATGAAGACCGTTTGAAGTCATATTGCATGGTACCCATTCCACGGGTTTCAACTACGCAGATTTTAGGTATTCGTCCTTCAGCTAAAACATGCATGTGGAACCTAGAGTATGATCAACCATGTGATCGGGAGACGTGTTCAAATATGTCTCAGTTTTCGTACCCTGGTACTCGGGTGCAACATTCCAGACGCTTACTAACACTCTCCCCACTTGGAGAGTCAGTCCCTTTAACCTCCTGTTTGGCCCAGTTTGCAATTTCTGTGGAAGATGAACAGGAATAGCGAGAATCAATGAGAGACTAGCTGGAGGTGTCTGGACGGGCAAATTTAACTCTCATTTCCCACCAGGAAGAGGAATTAACCAAAGGCTCAGCGTGCCGTGCCAGAACCATATTAGGGCCTGAAGACATCCTGCGGTGTTGCGGCCAGGTCACAAGAAAGCGAGTTCAAGAAAGGAGCTCAGGGGCACTGTAATTCACAAACCTGCAGAGTTATAAATGACAGCTATCGTCCAGAAATAGACTGAAGTAAGGCTGCCAAGAGGACTTGAAAGCGGGGCAGAATTGCAGGAAACCGATTTCAGGAGGTAGACTGGAATTGCATTGAAAGCATAGGAAAAGAGGCAGAACGTCCACAATGATGCACTTGGCCAAAAAGGGCGTATGCGTTTTTTCCTGAATATATTCAGGGAAAAACGCATACGCCCTTTTTGGCCAACCAAGCAAACTTGCAAAGGAAATCTGCACTACAATGACGTCTCACTTCCCCCCGGTCAAAAGGGCCATCTGAAAAAAGTGTAAAATCCAGAAAGGCAGGACAGGCCATGGAGAACTGGGAGCCTTGTTATGCTGATGGGCGGGATGTAAATTGCCAACAACCACTCGGGAGAAGTGTATGGTGTTTCCTGAAACATCTAAAAAACAAAGCAACAGAACCTAGGGCACTTCCACTTATGGTCCTATAGCTTAGGGAAATTAAAATCAAAAAGACACAGCCACCCCAAAGTTTGGAACGGCTCTGTTTACAAGAACCTCGTTTACAGTACAAGTTCAACATCGCAGAAAGTGAAAAATGGATAAAGAAGTTGTGGTATTTACTTACAAAGCAATATCACTCAGCAATGAAATCTGTGTCATCAGGCCCTTAGCAGCACAATGAGTGGATTCAGGTATGATGATTCTAACTGAAATAAGTCACACAGAAAAAGAAACATCATAAGATATCAGTAATACACGGAATGTAAACTTGGCTACACAGGAACTGAATTACAGAACAGAACAGGGTCTCAAATTTAGAAAACCAACTTATGCTTGCTTAAGGCGAAAGGTGAGTTGGAGTGCTGCATAAAACCAGAGATTGAAATGAGCACAGATAAAGTTCCTTAAGCCAAATATGGAATAGACAAGAGCTACTCCTTGCTCAACGAAATGGACTCAACACCCCATATTAAACGCCTAAGAATGTACCTGACTAGTAAGTATCTTAAAACCTATGGATTGCTATGTCTCCGAAAGAGAATCAAGCATGCGTACAGGGGCATAAACGCAGCAGTGATAGGATTGGAGAGGTTCGGTGAGCAAATGAAGACCCTTTGAAGTCATATTGCATGGCACCCATTCCACGGGTTTCAACTACCCAGGTTTAAGGTATTCTTCCTTCAGCTAAAACATGCATGTGGAACCTAGAGTATGATCAACCATGTGATCGGGAGACGTGTTCAAATATGTCTCAGTTTTCCTCCCCTGGTACTCGGGTGCAACATTCCAGACGCTTTACTAACACTCTCCCGACTTGGAGAGTCAGTGCCTTTAACCTCCTGTTTGGCCCAGTTTGCAATTTCTGCGGAAGATGAACAGGAATAGCGAGAACCAATGAGAGGCTAGCTGGAGGTGTCTGAACGGGCAAATTTAACTCTCATTTCCCACCAGGAAGAGGAATTAACCAAAGGCTCAGCGTGCCGGGCCGGAACCACATTAGGGCCTGAAGCCATCCTGCGGTGTTGCGGCCAGGTCACAAGAAAGCGAGTTGAAGAAAGGAGCTCAGGGGCACTGTAATTCACAAACCTGCAGAGTTATAAATGACAGCTATCGTCCAAAAATAGACTGAAGTAAGGCTGCCAAGAGGACTTGAAAGCGGGGCAGAATTGCAGGAAACCGATTTCAGGAGGTAGACTGGAATTGCATTGAAAGCATAGGAAAAGAGGCAGAACGTCCACAATGATGCACTTGGCCAAAAAGGGCGTATGCGTTTTTTCCTGAATATATTCAGGAAAAAACGCATACGCCCTTTTTGGCCAACCAAGCAAGCTTGCAAAGGAAATCTGCACTACAATGAAGTCTCACTTCCCCCCGGTCAAAAGGGCCATCTGAAAAAAGTGTAAAACCCAGAAAGGCAGGACAGGCCATGGAGAACTGGGAGCCTTGTTATGCTGATGGGCGGGATGTAAATTGCCAACAGACACTCGGGAGATGTGTATGGTGTTTCCTGAAACATCTAAAAAACAAAGCAACAGAGCCTAGGGCACTTCCACTTATGGTCCTATAGCTTAGGGAAATTAATATCAAAAAGACACAGCCACCCCAAAGTTTGGAACGGCTCTGTTTACAAGAACCTCGTTTACAGTACAAGTTCAACATCGCAGAAAGTGAAAAATGGATAAAGAAGTTGTGGTATTTACTTACAAAGCAATATCACTCAGCAATGAAATCTGTGTCATCAGGACCTTAGCAGCACAATGAGTGGATTCAGGTATGATGATTCTAACTGAAATAAGTCACACAGAAAAAGAAACATCATAAGATATCAGTAATACACGGAATGTAAACTTGGCTACACAGGAACTGAATTACAGAACAGAACAGGGTCTCAAATTTAGAAAACCAACTTATTCTTGCTTAAGGGTAAAGGTGAGTTGGGGTGCTGCATAAAACCAGAGATTGAAATGAGCACAGATAAAGTTCCTTAAGCCAAATATGGAATAGACAAGAGCTACTCCTTGCTCAACGAAATGGACTCAACACCGCATATTAAACGCCTAAGAAGGTACCTGTCTAGTAAGTATCTTAAAACCTATGGATTGCTATGTCTCCGAAAGAGAATCAAGCATGTGTACAGGGGCATAAACGCAGCAGTGATAGGATTGGAGAGGTTCGTGAGCAAATGAAGACCCTTTGAAGTCATATTGCATGGTACCCATTACAAGGGTCTCAACTCTCCAGGTTTTAGGTATTCTTCCTTCAGCTAAAACATGCATGTGGAACCCAGAGTATGATCAACCGTGTGAACGGGAGACGTGTTCAAATATGTCTCAGTTTTCCTCCCCTGGTACTCGGGTGCAACATTCCAGACGCTTTACTAACACTCTCCCGACTTGGAGAGTCAGTCCCTTTAACCTCCTGTTTGGCCCAGTTTGCAATTTCTGCGGAAGGTGAACAGGAATAGCGAGAACCAATGAGAGACTAGCTGGAGGTGTCTGGACGGGCAAATTTAACTCTCATTTCCCACCAGGAAGAGGAATTAACCAAAGGCTCAGCGTGCCGTGCCGGAACCAGATTGGGGCCTGAAGCCATCCTGCGGTGTTGCGGCCAGCTCACAAGAAAGCGAGTTGTAGAAAGGAGCTCAGGGGCACTGTAATTCACAAACCTGCAGAGTTATAAATGACAGCTATCGTCCAAAAATATACTGAAGTAAGGCTGCCAAGAGGACTTGAAAGCGGGGCAGAATTGCAGGAAACCGATTTCAGGAGGTAGACTGGAATTGCATTGAAAGCATAGGAAAAGAGGCAGAACGTACACAATGATGCACTTGGCCAAAAAGGGCGTATGCGTTTTTTCCTGAATATATTCAGGAAAGAACGCATACGCCCTTTTTGGCCAACCAAGCAAGCTTGCAAAGGAAATCTGCACTACAATGAAGTCTCACTTCCACCTGGTCAAAAGGGCAATCTGAAAAAAGTGTAAAATCCATAAAGGCACGACAGGCCATGGAGAACTGGGAGCCTTGTTATGCTGATGGGCGGGATGTAAATTGCCAACAGCCACTCTGGAGAAGTGTATGGTGTTTCCTGAAACATCTAAAAAACAAAGCAACAGAGCCTAGGGCACTTCCACTTATGGTCCTATAGCTTAGGGAAATTAAAATCAAAAAGACACAGCCACCCCAAAGTTTGGGACGCCTCCGTTTACAAGAAACTCGTTTACCGTACAAGTTCAATATCACAGAAAGTGAAAAATGGATAAAGAACTTGAGGTACTTACGTACAATGCAGTATCACTCAGCAATGAAATCTATGTCATCAGGCCCTTAGCAGCATAATGAGTGGATTCAGGTACGATGATTCTAACTGAAATAAGTCACACAGAAAAAGAAACATCATAAGATATCACTAATACACGGAATGTAAACTTGGCTACACAGGAACTGCATTCCAAAACAGAACAGGGTCTCAAATTTAGAAAACCAACTTATGCTTGCTTAAGGGTAAAGGTGAGTTGGGGTGCTGCATAAAACCAGAGATTGAAATGAGCACAGATAAAGTTCCTTAAGCCAAATATGGAATAGACAAGAGCTACTCCTTGCTCAACGAAATGGACTCAACACCCCATATTAAACGCCTAAGAATGTACCTGACTACTAAGTATCTTAAAACCTATGGATTGCTATGTCTCCAAAAGAGAATCAAGCGTGTGTACAGGGGCATAAACGCAGCAGTGATAGGATTGGAGAGGTTCGGTGAGCAAATGAAGACCCTTTGAAGTCATATTGCATGGTACCCATTACACGGGTCTCAACTCTCCAGGTTTTAGGTATTCTTCCTTCAGCTAAAACATGCATGTGGAACCCAGAGTATGATCAACCATGTGAACGGGAGACGTGTTCAAATATGTCTCAGTTTTCCTCCCCTGGTACTCGGGTGCAACATTCCAGACGCTTTACTAACACTCTCCCGACTTGGAGAGTCAGTGCCTTTAACCTCCTGTTTGGCCCAGTTTGCAATTTCTGCGGAAGATGAACAGGAATAGCGAGAACCAATGAGAGGCTAGCTGGAGGTGTCTGGACGGGCAAATTTAACTCTCATTTCCCACCAGGAAGAGGAATGAACCAAAGGCTCAGCATGCCGGGCCGGAACCAGATTAGGGCCTGAAGCCATCCTGCGGTGTTGCGGCCAGGTCACAAGAAAGCGAGTTGAAGAAAGGAGCTCAGGGGCACTGTAATTCACAAACCTGCAGAGTTATAAATGACAGCTATCGTCCAAAAATAGACTGAAGTAAGGCTGCCAAGAGGACTTGAAAGCGGGGCAGAATTGCAGGAAACCGATTTCAGGAGGTAGACTGGAATTGCATTGAAAGCATAGGAAAAGAGGCAGAACGTCCACAATGATGCACTTGGCCAAAAAGGGCGTATGCGTTTTTTCCTGAATATATTCAGGAAAAAACGCATACGCCCTTTTTGGCCAACCAAGCAAGCTTGCAAAGGAAATCTGCACTACAATGAAGTCTCACTTCCCCCTGGTCAAAAGGGCCATCTGAAAAAAGTGTAAAATCCAGAAAGGCAGGACAGGCCATTGAGAACTGGGAGCCTTGTTATGCTGATGGGCGGGATGTAAATTGCCAACAGACACTTGGGAGAAGTGTATGGTGTTTCCTGAAACATCTAAAAAACAAAGCAACAGAGCCTAGGGCACTTCCACTTATGGTCCTATAGCTTAGGGAAATTAAAATCAAAAAGACACAGCCACCCCAAAGTTTGGGACGCCTCCGTTTACAAGAACCTCGTTTACCGTACAAGTTCAACATCGCAGAAAGTGAAAAATGGATAAAGAAGTTGTGGTATTTACTTACAAAGCAATATCACTCAGCAATGAAATCTGTGTCATCAGGCCCTTAGCAGCACAATGAGTGGATTCAGGTATGATGATTCTAACTGAAATAAGTCACACAGAAAAAGAAACATCATAAGATATCAGTAATACACGGAATGTAAACTTGGCTACACAGGAACTGAATTACAGAACAGAACAGGGTCTCAAATTTAGAAAACCAACTTATTCTTGCTTAAGGGTAAAGGTGAGTTGGGGTGCTGCATAAAACCAGAGATTGAAATGAGGACAGATAAAGTTCCTTAAGCCAAATATGGAATAGACAAGAGCTACTCCTTGCTCAACGAAATGGACTCAACACCCCATATTAAACGCCTAAGAATGTACCTGACTTGTAAGTATCTTAAAACCTATGGATTGCTATGTCTCCGAAACAGAATCAAGCATGTGTACAGGGGCATAAACGCAGCAGTGATAGGATTGGAGAGGTTCGGTGAGCAAATGAAGACCCTTTGAAGTCATATTGCATGGTACCCATTACACGGGTTTCAACTACCCAGGTTTTAGGTATTCTTCCTTCAGCTAAAACATGCATGTGGAACCCAAGTATGATCAACCATGTGATCGGGAGACGTGTTCAAATATGTCTCAGTTTTCGTACCCTGGTACTCGGGTGCAACATTCCAGACGCTTTACTAACACTTTCCCGACTTGGAGAGTCAGTCCCTTTAACCTCCTGTTTGGCCCAGTTTGCAATTTCTGCGGAAGATGAACAGGAATAGCGAGAACCAATGAGAGACTAGCTGGAGGTGTCTGGACGGGCAAATTTAACTCTCATTTCCCACCAGGAAGAGGAATTAACCAAAGGCTCAGCGTGCCGTGCCAGAACCAGATTAGGGCCTGAAGCCATCCTGCGGTGTTGCGACCAGGTCACATGAAAGCGAGTTGAAGAAAGGAGCTCAGGGGCACTGTAATTCACAAACCTGCAGAGTTATAAATGACAGCTATCGTCCAAAAATAGACTGAAGTAAGGCTGCCAAGAGGACTTGAAAGCGGGGCAGAATTGCAGGAAACCGATTTCAGGAGGTAGACTGGAATTGCATTGAAAGCATAGGAAAAGAGGCAGAACGTCCACAATGATGCACTTGGCCAAAAAGGGCGTATGCGTTTTTTCCTGAATATATTCAGGAAAAAACGCATACGCCCTTTTTGGCCAACCAAGCAAGCTTGCAAAGGAAATCTGCACTACAATGAAGTCTCACTTCCCCCCGGTCAAAAGGGCCATCTGAAAAAAGTGTAAAATCCAGAAAGGCAGGACAGGCCATGGAGAACTGGGAGCCTTCTTATGCTGATGGGCGGGATGTAAATTGCCAACAGCCACTCTGGAGAAGTGTATGGTGTTTCCTGAAACATCTAAAAAACAAAGCAACAGAGCCTAGGGCACTTCCACTTATGGTCCTATAGCTTAGGGAAATTAAAATCAAAAAGACACAGCCACCCCAAAGTTTGGGACGCCTCCGTTTACAAGAAACTCGTTTACCGAACAAGTTCAATATCACAGAAAGTGAAAAATGGATAAAGAACTTGAGGTACTTACGTACAATGCAGTATCACTCAGCAATCAAGTCTATGTCATCAGGCCCTTAGCAGCATAATGAGTGGATTCAGGTACGATGATTCTAACTGAAATAAGTCACACAGAAAAAGAAACATCATAAGATATCAGTAATACACGGAATGTAAACTTGGCTACACAGGAACTGCATTCCAAAACAGAACAGGGTCTCAAATTTAGAAAACCAACTTATGCTTGCTTAAGGGTAAAGGTGAGTTGGGGTGCTGCATAAAACCAGAGATTGAAATGAGCACAGATAAAGTTCCTTAAGCCAAATATGGAATAGACAAGAGCTACTCCTTGCTCAACGAAATGGACTCAACACCCCATATTAAACGCCTAAGAATGTACCTGACTACTAAGTATCTTAAAACCTATGGATTGCTATGTCTCCAAAAGAGAATCAAGCGTGTGTACAGGGGCATAAACGCAGCAGTGATAGGATTGGAGAGGTTCGGTGAGCAAATGAAGACCCTTTGAAGTCATATTGCATGGTACCCATTACACGGGTCTCAACTCTCCAGGTTTTAGGTATTCTTCCTTCAGCTAAAACATGCATGTGGAACCCAGAGTATGATCAACCATGTGAACGGGAGACGTGTTCAAATATGTCTCAGTTTTCCTCCCCTGGTACTCGGGTGCAACATTCCAGACGCTTTACTAACACTCTCCCGACTTGGAGAGTCAGTGCCTTTAACCTCCTGTTTGGCCCAGTTTGCAATTTCTGCGGAAGATGAACAGGAATAGCGAGAACCAATGAGAGGCTAGCTGGAGGTGTCTGAACGGGCAAATTTAACTCTCATTTCCCACCAGGAAGAGGAATGAACCAAAGGCTCAGCGTGCCGGGCCGGAACCAGATTAGGACCTGAAGCCATCCTGCGGTGTTGCGGGCAGGTCACAAGAAAGCGAGTTGAAGAAAGGAGCTCAGGGGCACTGTAATTCACAAACCTGCAGAGTTATAAATGACAGCTATCGTCCAAAAATAGACTGAAGTAAGCCTGCCAAGAGGACTTGAAAGCGGGGCAGAATTGCAGGAAACCGATTTCAGGAGGTAGACTGGAATTGCATTGAAAGCATAGGAAAAGAGGCAGAACGTCCACAATGATGCACTTGGCCAAAAAGGGCGTATGCGTTTTTTCCTGAATATATTCAGGAAAAAACGCATACGCCCTTTTTGGCCAACCAAGCAAGCTTGCAAAGGAAATCTGCACTACAATGAAGTCTCACTTCCCCCCAGTCAAATGGGCCATCTGAAAAAAGTGTAAAATCCAGAAAGGCAGGACAGGCCATTGAGAACTGGGAGCCTTGTTATGCTGATGGGCGGGATGTAAATTGCCAACAGACACTTGGGAGAAGTGTATGGTGTTTCCTGAAACATCTAAAAAACAAAGCAACAGAGCCTAGGGCACTTCCACTTATGGTCCTATAGCTTAGGGAAATTAAAATCAAAAAGACACAGCCACCCCAAAGTTTGGGACGCCTCCGTTTACAAGAACCTCGTTTACCGTACAAGTTCAACATCGCAGAAAGTGAAAAATGGATAAAGAAGTTGTGGTATTTACTTACAAAGCAATATCACTCAGCAATGAAATCTGTGTCATCAGGCCCTTAGCAGCACAATGAGTGGATTCAGGTATGATGATTCTAACTGAAATAAGTCACACAGAAAAAGAAACATCATAACATATCAGTAATACACGGAATGTAAACTTGGCTACAGAGGAACTGAATTACAGAACAGAACAGGGTCTCAAATTTAGAAAACCAACTTATTCTTGCTTAAGGGTAAAGGTGAGTTGGGGTGCTGCATAAAACCAGAGATTGAAATGAGGACAGATAAAGTTCCTTAAGCCAAATATGGAATAGACAAGAGCTACTCCTTGCTCAACGAAATGGACTCAACACCCCATATTAAACGCCTAAGAATGTACCTGACTTGTAAGTATCTTAAAACCTATGGATTGCTATGTCTCCGAAAGAGAATCAAGCATGTGTACAGGGGCATAAACGCAGCAGTGATAGGATTGGAGAGGTTCGGTGAGCAAATGAAGACCCTTTGAAGTCATATTGCATGGTACCCATTACACGGGTTTCAACTACCCAGGTTTTAGGTATTCTTCCTTCAGCTAAAACATGCATGTGGAACCCAAGTATGATCAACCATGTGATCAGGAGACGTGTTCAAATATGTCTCAGTTTTCGTACCCTGGTACTCGGGTGCAACATTCCAGACGCTTTACTAACACTCTCCCGACTTGGAGAGTCAGTCCCTTTAACCTCCTGTTTGGCCCAGTTTGCAATTTCTTCGGAAGATGAACAGGAATAGCGAGAACCAATGAGAGGCTAGCTGGAGGTGTCTGGATGGGCAAATTTAACTCTCATTTCCCACCAGGAAGAGGAATTAACCAAAGGCTCAGCGTGCCGTGCCGGAACCAGATTAGGGCCTGAAGCCATCCTGTGGTGTTGCGGCCAGGTCACAAGAAAGCGAGTTGAAGAAAGGAGCTCAGGGGCACTGTAATTCACAAACCTGCAGAGTTATAAATGACAGCTATCGTCCAAAAATAGACTGAAGTAAGGCTGCCAAGAGGACTTGAAAGCGGGGCAGAATTGCAGGAAACCGATTTCAGGAGGTAGACTGGAATTGCATTGAAAGCATAGGAAAAGAGGCAGAACGTCCACAATGATGCACTTGGCCAAAAAGGGCGTATGCGTTTTTTCCTGAATATATTCAGGAAAAAACGCATACGCCCTTTTTGGCCAACCAAGCAAGCTTGCAAAGGAAATCTGCACTACAATGAAGTCTCACTTCCCCCCGGTCAAAAGGGCCATCTGAAAAAAGTGTAAAATCCAGAAAGGCAGGACAGGCCATGGAGAACTGGGAGCCTTGTTATGCTGATGGGCGGGATGTAAATTGCCAACAACCACTCGGGAGAAGTGTATGGTGTTTCCTGAAACATCTAAAAAACAAAGCAACAGAACCTAGGGCACTTCCACTTATGGTCCTATAGCTTAGGGAAATTAAAATCAAAAAGACACAGCCACCCCAAAGTTTGGAACGGCTCTGTTTACAAGAACCTCGTTTACAGTACAAGTTCAACATCGCAGAAAGTGAAAAATGGATAAAGAAGTTGTGGTATTTACTTACAAAGCAATATCACTCAGCAATGAAATCTGTGTCATCAGGCCCTTAGCAGCACAATGAGTGGATTCAGGTATGATGATTCAATCTGAAATAAGTCACAAAGAAAAAGAAACATCATAAGATATCAGTAATACACGGAATGTAAACTTGGCTACACAGGAACTGAATTACAGAACAGAACAGGGTCTCAAATTTAGAAAACCAACTTATTCTTGCTTAAGGGTAAAGGTGAGTTGGGGTGCTGCATAAAACCAGAGATTGAAATGAGCACAGATAAAGTTCCTTAAGCCAAATATGGAATAGACCAGAGCTACTCCTTGCTCAACGAAATGGACTCAACACCGCATATTAAACGCCTAAGAATGTACCTGTCTAGTAAGTATCTTAAAACCTATGGATTGCTATGTCTCCGAAAGAGAATCAAGCATGTGTACAGGGGCATAAACGCAGCAGTGATAGGATTGGAGAGGTTCGTGAGCAAATGAAGACCCTTTGAAGTCATATTGCATGGTACCATTACACGGGTCTCAACTCTCCAGGTTTAAGATATTCTTCCTTCAGCTAAAACATGCATGTGGAACCCAGAGTATGATCAACCGTGTGAACGGGAGACGTGTTCAAATATGTCTCAGTTTTCCTCCCCTGGTACTCGGGTGCAACATTCCAGACGCTTTACTAACACTCTCCCGACTTGGAGAGTCAGTCCCTTTAACCTCCTGTTTGGCCCAGTTTGCAATTTCTGCGGAAGATGAACAGGAATAGCGAGAACCAATGAGAGACTAGCTGGAGCTGTCTGGACGGGCAAATTTAACTCTCATTTCCCACCAGGAAGAGGAATTAACCAAAGGCTCAGCGTGCCGTGCCGGAACCAGATTAGGGCCTGAAGCCATCCTGCGGTGTTGCGGCCAGCTCACAAGAAAGCGAGTTGTAGAAAGGAGCTCAGGGGCACTGTAATTCACAAACCTGCAGAGTTATAAATGACAGCTATCGTCCAAAAATAGACTGAAGTAAGGCTGCCAAGAGGACTTGAAAGCGGGGCAGAATTGCAGGAAACCGATTTCAGGAGGTAGACTGAAATTGCATTGAAAGCATAGGAAAAGAGGCAGAACGTACACAATGATGCACTTGGCCAGAAAGGGCGTATGCGTTTTTTCCTGAATATATTCAGGAAAAAACGCATACGCCCTTTTTGGACAACCAAGCAAGCTTGCAAAGGAAATCTGCACTACAATGAAGTCTCACTTCCCCCCGGTCAAAAGGGCCGTCTGAAAAAAGTGTAAAATCCAGAAAGGCAGGACAGGCCATGGAGAACTGGGAGCCTTGTTATGCTGATGGGCGGGATGTAAATTGCCAACAACCAGTCCGGAGAAGTGTATGGTGTTTCCTGAAACATCTAAAAAACAAAGCAACAGAACCTAGGGCACTTCCACTTATGGTCCTATAGCTTAGGGAAATTAAAATCAAAAAGACACAGCCACCCCAAAGTTTGGAACGGCTCTGTTTACAAGAACCTCGTTTACAGTACAAGTTCAACATCGCAGAAAGTGAAAAATGGATAAAGAAGTTGTGGTATTTACTTACAAAGCAATATCACTCAGCAATGAAATCTGTGTCATCAGGCCCTTAGCAGCACAATGAGTGGATTCAGGTATGATGATTCTAACTGAAGTAAGTCACACAGAAAAAGAAACATCATAAGATATCAGTAATACACGGAATGTAAACTTGGCTACACAGGAACTGAATTACAGAACAGAACAGGGTCTCAAATTTAGAAAACCAACTTATGCTTGCTTAAGGGTAAAGGTGAGTTGGGGTGCTGCATAAAACCAGAGATTGAAATGAGCACAGATAAAGTTCCTTAAGCCAAATATGGAATAGACAAGAGCTACTCCTTGCTCAACGAAATGGACTCAACACCCCATATTAAACGCCTAAGAATGTACCTGACTAGTAAGTATCTTAAAACCTATGGATTGCTATGTCTCCGAAAGAGAATCAAGCATGTGTACACGGGCATAAACGCAGCAGTGATAGGATTGGAGAGGTTCGGTGAGCAAATGAAGACCCTTTGAAATCATATTGCATGGTACCCATTCCACGGGTTTCAACTACCCAGGTTTAAGGTATTGTTCCTTCAGCTAAAACATGCATGTGGAACCTAGAGTATGATCAACCATGTGATCGGGAGACGTGTTCAAATATGTCTCAGTTTTCCTCCCCTGGTACTCGGGTGCAACATTCCAGACGCTTTACTAACACTCTCCCCACTTGGAGAGTCAGTCCCTTTAACCTCCTGTTTGGGCCAGTTTGCAATTTCTGCGGAAGATGAACAGGAATAGCGAGAACCAATGAGAGACTAGCTGGAGGTGTCTGAACGGGCAAATTTAACTCTCATTTCCCACCAGGAAGAGGAATTAACCAAAGGCTCAGCATGCCGGGCCGGAACCAGATTAGGGCCTGAAGACATCCTGCGGTGTTGCGGCCAGCTCACAAGAAAGCGAGTTGAAGAAAGGAGCTCAGGGGCACTGTAATTCACAAACCTGCAGAGTTATAAATGACAGCTATCGTCCAAAAATAGACTGAAGTAAGGCTGCCAAGAGGACTTGAAAGAGGGGCAGATTTGCAGGAAACCGATTTCAGGAGGTAGACTGGAATTGCATTGAAAGCATAGGAAAAGAGGCAGAACGTCCACAATGATGCACTTGGCCAAAAAGGGCGCATGCGTTTTTTTCCTGAATATATTCAGGAAAAAACGCATGCGCCCTTTTTGGCCAACCAAGCAAGCTTGCAAAGCAAATCTGCACTACAATGAAGTCTCACTTCCCCCCGGTCAAAAGGGCCATCTGAAAAAAGTGTAAAATCCAGAAAGGCAGGACAGGCCATGGAGAACTGGGAGGCTTGTTATGCTGAAGGGCGGGATGTAAATTGCCAACAAACACTCGGGAGAAGTGTATGGTGTTTCCTGAAACATCTAGAAAACAAAGCAACAGAGCCTAGGGCACTTCCACTTATGGTCCTATAGCTTAGGGAAATTAAAATCAAAAAGACACAGCCACCCCAAAGTTTGGGACGCCTCTGTTTACAAGAACCTCGTTTACAGTACAAGTTCAACATCGCAGAAAGTGAAAAATGGATAAAGAAGTTGTGGTATTTACTTACAAAGCAATATCACTCAGCAATGAAATCTATGTCATCAGGCCCTTAGCATCACAATGAGTGGATTCAGGTATGATGATTCTAACTGAAATAAGTCACACAGAAAAAGAAACATCATAAGATATCAGTAATACACGGAATGTAAACTTGGCTACACAGGAACTGAATTACAGAACAGAACAGGGTCTCAAATTTAGAAAACCAACTTATGCTTGCTTAAGGGTAAAGGTGAGTTGGGGTGCTGCATAAAACCAGAGATTGAAATGAGCACAGATAAAGTTCCTTAAGTCAAATATGGAATAGACAAGAGCTACTCCTTGCTCAACGAAATGGACTCAACACCGCATATTAAACGCCTAAGAATGTACCTGACTAGTAAGTATCGTAAAACCTATGGATTGCTATGTCTCCAAAAGAGAATCAAGCATGTGTACAGGGGCATAAACGCAGCAGTGATAGGATTGGAGAGGTTCGGTGAGCAAATGAAGACCCTTTGAAGTCATATTGCATGGTACCCATTACATGGGTCTCAACTCTCCAGGTTTAAGGTATTCTTCCTTCAGCTAAAACATGCATGTGGAACCCAAGTATGATCAACCATGTGAACGGGAGACGTGTTCAAATATGTCTCAGTTTTCCTCCCCTGGTACTCGGGTGCAACATTCCAGACGCTTTACTAACACTCTCCCCACTTGGAGAGTCAGCGCCTTTAACCTCCTGTTTGGCCCAGTTTGCAATTTCTGCGGAAGATGAACAGGAATAGCGAGAACCAATGAGAGGCTAGCTGGAGGTGTCTGGACGGGCAAATTTAACTCTCATTTCCCACCAGGAAGAGGAAATAACCAAAGGCTCAGCGTGCCGTACCGGAACCAGATTAGGGCCTGAAGCCATCCTGCGGTGTTGCGGCCAGGTCACAAGAAAGCGAGTTGAAGAAAGGAGCTCAGGGGCACTGTAATTCACAAACCTGCAGAGTTATAAAAGACAGCTATCGTCCAAAAATAGACTGAAGTAAGGCTGCCAAGAGGACTTGAAAGCGGGGCAGAATTGCAGGAAACCGATTTCAGGAGGTAGACTGGAATTGCATTGAAAGCATAGGAAAAGAGGCAGAACGTCCACAATGATGCACTTGGCCAAAAAGGGCGTATGCGTTTTTTCCTGAATATATTCAGGAAAAAACGCATACGCCCTTTTTGGCCAACCAAGCAAGCTTGCAAAGGAAATCTGCACTACAATGAAGTCTCACTTCCCCCCGGTCAAAAGGGCCATCTGAAAAAAGTGTAAAATCCAGAAATGCAACAGGCCATTGAGAACTGGGAGCCTTGTTATGCTGATGGGCGGGATGTAAATTGCCAACAGACACTTGGGAGAAATGTATGGTGTTTCCTAAAACATCTAAAAAACAAAGCAACAGAGCCTAGGGCACTTCCACTTATGGTCCTATAGCTTAGGGAAATTAAAATCAAAAAGACACAGCCACCCCAAAGTTTGGAACGGCTCTGTTTACAAGAACCTCGTTTACAGTACAAGTTCAACATCGCAGAAAGGGAAAAATGGATAAAGAAGTTGTGGTATTCACTTACAAAGCAATATCACTCAGCAATGAAATCTATGTCATCAGGCCCTTGGCAGCACAATGAGTGGATTCAGGTATGATGATTCTAACTGAAATAAGTCACACAGAAAAAGAAACATCATAAGATATCAGTAATACACGGAATGTAAACTTGGCTACACAGGAACTGAATTACAGAACAGAACAGGGTCTCAAATTTAGAAAACCAACTTATGCTTGCTTAAGGGTAAAGGTGAGTTGGGGTGCTGCATAAAACCAGAGATTGAAATGAGCACAGATAAAGTTCCTTAAGCCAAATATGGAATAGACAAGAGCTACTCCTTGCTCAACGAAATGGACTCAACACCGCATATTAAACACCTAAGAATGTACCTGACTTGTAAGTATCTTAAAACCTATGGATTGCTATGTCTCCGAAAGAGAATCAAGCATGTGTACAGGGGCATAAACGCAGCAGTGATAGGATTGGAGAGGTTCGGTGAGCAAATGAAGACCCTTTGAAGTCATATTGCATGGTACCCATTCCACGGGTTTCAACTACCCAGGTTTAAGGTATTCTTCCTTCAGCTAAAACATGCATGTGGAACCTAGAGTATGATCAACCATGTGATCGGGAGACGTGTTCAAATATGTCTCAGTTTTCCTCCCCTGGTACTTGGGTGCAACATTCCAGACGCTTTACTTACACTCTCCCCACTTGGAGAGTCAGTCCCTTTAACCTCCTGTTTGGCCCAGTTTGAAATTTCTGCGGAAGATGAACAGGAATAGCGAGAACCAATGAGAGGCTAGCTGGAGGTGTCTGGACGGGCAAATTTAACTCTCATTTCCCACCAGGAAGAGGAATTAACCAAAGGCTCAGCATGCCGGGCCGGAACCAGATTAGGGCCTGAAGCCATCCTGCGGTGTTGGGGCCAGGTCACAAGAAAGCGAGTTGAAGAAAGGAGCTCAGGGGCACTGTAATTCACAAACCTGCAGAGTTATAAATGACAGCTATCGTCCAAAACTAGACTGAAGTAAGGCTGCCAAGAGGACTTGAAAGCGGGGCAGAATTGCAGGAAACCGATTTCAGGAGGTAGACTGGAATTGCATTGAAAGCATAGGAAAAGAGGCAGAACGTCCACAATGATGCACTTGGCCAAAAAGGGCGTATGCGTTTTTTCCTGAATATATTCAGGAAAAAACGCATACGCCCTTTTTGGCCAACCAAGCAAGCTTGCAAAGGAAATCTGCACTACAATGAAGTCTCACTTCCCCCGGGTCAAAAGGGCCATCTGAAAAAAGTGTAAAATCCAGAAAGGCAGGACAGGCCATGGAGAACTGGGAGCCTTGTTATGCTGATGGGCGGGATGTAAATTGCCAACAACCACTCAGGAGAAGTGTATGGTGTTTCCTGAAACATCTAAAAAACAAAGCAACAGAGCCTAGGGCACTGCCACTTATGGTCCTATAGCTTAGGGAAATTAAAATCAAAAAGACACAGCCACCCCAAAGTTTGGGACGCCTCTGTTTACAAGAACCTCGTTTACAGTACAAGTTCAACATCGCAGAAAGTGAAAAATGGATAAAGAAGTTGTGGTATTTACTTACAAAGCAATATCACTCAGCAATGAAATCTATGTCATCAGGCCCTTAGCATCACAATGAGTGGATTCAGGTATGATGATTCTAACTGAAATAAGTCACACAGAAAAAGAAACATCATAAGATATCAGTAATACACGGAATGTAAACTTGGCTACACAGGAACTGAATTACAGAACAGAACAGGGTCTCAAATTTAGAAAACCAACTTATGCTTGCTTAAGGGTAAAGGTGAGTTGGGGTGCTGCATAAAACTAGAGATTGAAATGAGCACAGATATAGTTCCTTAAGTCAAATATGGAATAGACAAGAGCTACTCCTTGCTCAACGAAATGGACTCAACACCGCATATTAAACGCCTAAGAATGTACCTGACTAGTAAGTATCGTAAAACCTATGGATTGCTATGTCTCCAAAAGAGAATCAAGCATGTGTACAGGGGCATAAACGCAGCAGTGATAGGATTGGAGAGGTTCGGTGAGCAAATGAAGACCCTTTGAAGTCATATTGCATGGTACCCATTACACGGGTCTCAACTCTCCAGGTTTAAGGTATTCTTCCTTCAGCTAAAACATGCATGTGGAACCCAAGTATGATCAACCATGTGAACGGGAGACGTGTTCAAATATGTCTCAGTTTTCCTCCCCTGGTACTCGGGTGCAACATTCCAGACGCTTTACTAACACTCTCCCCACTTGGAGAGTCAGCGCCTTTAACCTCCTGTTTGGCACAGTTTGCAATTTCTGCGGAAGATGAGCAGGAATAGCGAGAACCAATGAGAGGCTAGCTGGAGGTGTCTGGACGGGCAAATTTAACTCTCATTTCCCACCAGGAAGAGGAAATAACCAAAGGCTCAGCGTGCCGTACCGGAACCAGATTAGGGCCTGAAGCCATCCTGCGGTGTTGCGGCCAGCTCAAAAGAAAGCGAGTTGAAGAAAGGAGCTCAGGGGCACTGTAATTCACAAACCTGCAGAGTTATAAATGACAGCTATCGTCCAAAAATAGACTGAAGTAAGGCTGCCAAGAGGACTTGAAAGCGGGGCAGAATTGCAGGAAACCGATTTCAGGAGGTAGACTGGAATTGCATTGCAAGCATAGGAAAAGAGGCAGAACGTCCACAATGATGCACTTGGCCAAAAAGGGCGTATGCGTTTTTTCCTGAATATATTCAGGAAAAAACGCATACGCCCTTTTTGGCCAACCAAGCAAGCTTGCAAAGGAAATCTGCACTACAATGAAGTCTCACTTCCCCCCGGTCAAAAGGGCCATCTGAAAAAAGTGTAAAATCCAGAAAGGCAGGACAGGCCATGGAGAACTGGGAGCCTTGTTATGCTGATGGGCGGGATGTAAATTGCCAACAACCACTCGGGAGAAGTGTATGGTGTTTCCTGAAACATCTAAAAAACAAAGCAACAGAACCTAGGGCACTTCCACTTATGGTCCTATAGCTTAGGGAAATTAAAATCAAAAAGACACAGCCACCCCAAAGTTTGGAACGGCTCTGTTTACAAGAACCTCGTTTACAGTACAAGTTCAACATCGCAGAAAGTGAAAAATGGATAAAGAAGTTGTGGTATTTACTTACAAAGCAATATCACTCAGCAATGAAATCTGTGTCATCAGGCCCTTAGCAGCACAATGAGTGGATTCAGGTATGATGATTCTAACTGAAGTAAGTCACACAGAAAAAGAAACATCATAAGATATCAGTAATACACGGAATGTAAACTTGGCTACACAGGAACTGAATTACAGAACAGAACAGGGTCTCAAATTTAGAAAACCAACTTATTCTTGCTTAAGGGTAAAGGTGAGTTGGGGTGCTGCATAAAACCAGAGATTGAAATGAGCACAGATAAAGTTCCTTAAGCCAAATATGGAATAGACAAGAGCTACTCCTTGCTCAACGAAATGGACTCAACACCCCATATTAAACGCCTAAGAATGTACCTGACTAGTAAGTATCTTAAAACCTATGGATTGCTATGTCTCCGAAAGAGAATCAAGCATGTGTACACGGGCATAAACGCAGCAGTGATAGGATTGGAGAGGTTCGGTGAGCAAATGAAGACCCTTTGAAATCATATTGCATGGTACCCATTCCACGGGTTTCAACTACCCAGGTTTAAGGTATTGTTCCTTCAGCTAAAACATGCATGTGGAACCTAGAGTATGATCAACCATGTGATCGGGAGACGTGTTCAAATATGTCTCAGTTTTCCTCCCCTGGTACTCGGGTGCAACATTCCAGACGCTTTACTAACACTCTCCCCACTTGGAGAGTCAGTCCCTTTAACCTCCTGTTTGGGCCAGTTTGCAATTTCTGCGGAAGATGAACAGGAATAGCGAGAACCAATGAGAGACTAGCTGGAGGTGTCTGGACGGGCAAATTTAACTCTCATTTCCCACCAGGAAGAGGAATTAACCAAAGGCTCAGCATGCCGGGCCGGAACCAGATTAGGGCCTGAAGACATCCTGCGGTGTTGCGGCCAGCTCACAAGAAAGCGAGTTGAAGAAAGGAGCTCAGGGGCACTGTAATTCACAAACCTGCAGAGTTATAAATGACAGCTATCGTCCAAAAATAGACTGAAGTAAGGCTGCCAAGAGGACTTGAAAGAGGGGCAGATTTGCAGGAAACCTATTTCAGGAGGTAGACTGGAATTGCATTGAAAGCATAGGAAAAGAGGCAGAACGTCCACAATGATGCACTTGGCCAAAAAGGGCGCATGCGTTTTTTCCTGAATATATTCAGGAAAAAACGCATGCGCCCTTTTTGGCCAACCAAGCAAGCTTGCAAAGCAAATCTGCACTACAATGAAGTCTCACTTCCCCCCGGTCAAAAGGGCCATCTGAAAAAAGTGTAAAATCCAGAAAGGCAGGACAGGCCATGGAGAACTGGGAGGCTTGTTATGCTGAAGGGCGGGATGTAAATTGCCAACAAACACTCGGGAGAAGTGTATGGTGTTTCCTGAAACATCTAGAAAACAAAGCAACAGAGCCTAGGGCACTTCCACTTATGGTCCTATAGCTTAGGGAAATTAAAATCAAAAAGACACAGCCACCCCAAAGTTTGGGACGCCTCTGTTTACAAGAACCTCGTTTACAGTACAAGTTCAACATCGCAGAAAGTGAAAAATGGATAAAGAAGTTGTGGTATTTACTTACAAAGCAATATCACTCAGCAATGAAATCTATGTCATCAGCCCCTTAGCATCACAATGAGTGGATTCAGGTATGATGATTCTAACTGAAATAAGTCACACAGAAAAAGAAACATCATAAGATATCAGTAATACACGGAATGTAAACTTGGCTACACAGGAACTGAATTACAGAACAGAACAGGGTCTCAAATTTAGAAAACCAACTTATGCTTGCTTAAGGGTAAAGGTGAGTTGGGGTGCTGCATAAAACCAGAGATTGAAATGAGCACAGATAAAGTTCCTTAAGTCAAATATGGAATAGACAAGAGCTACTCCTTGCTCAACGAAATGGACTCAACACCGCATATTAAACGCCTAAGAATGTACCTGACTAGTAAGTATCGTAAAACCTATGGATTGCTATGTCTCCAAAAGAGAATCAAGCATGTGTACAGGGGCATAAACGCAGCAGTGATAGGATTGGAGAGGTTCGGTGAGCAAATGAAGACCCTTTGAAGTCATATTGCATGGTACCCATTACATGGGTCTCAACTCTCCAGGTTTAAGGTATTCTTCCTTCAGCTAAAACATGCATGTGGAACCCAAGTATGATCAACCATGTGAACGGGAGACGTGTTCAAATATGTCTCAGTTTTCCTCCCCTGGTACTCGGGTGCAACATTCCAGACGCTTTACTAACACTCTCCCCACTTGGAGAGTCAGCGCCTTTAACCTCCTGTTTGGCCCAGTTTGCAATTTCTGCGGAAGATGAACAGGAATAGCGAGAACCAATGAGAGGCTAGCTGGAGGTGTCTGGACGGGCAAATTTAACTCTCATTTCCCACCAGGAAGAAGAAATAACCAAAGGCTCAGCGTGCCGTACCGGAACCAGATTAGGGCCTGAAGCCATCCTGCGGTGTTGCGGCCAGGTCACAAGAAAGCGAGTTGAAGAAAGGAGCTCAGGGGCACTGTAATTCACAAACCTGCAGAGTTATAAAAGACAGCTATCGTCCAAAAATAGACTGAAGTAAGGCTGCCGAGAGGACTTGAAAGCGGGGCAGAATTGCAGGAAACCGATTTCAGGAGGTAGACTGGAATTGCATTGAAAGCATAGGAAAAGAGGCAGAACGTCCACAATGATGCACTTGGCCAAAAAGGGCGTATGCGTTTTTTCCTGAATATATTCAGGAAAAAACGCATACGCCCTTTTTGGCCAACCAAGCAAGCTTGCAAAGGAAATCTGCACTACAATGAAGTCTCACTTCCCCCCGGTCAAAAGGGCCATCTGAAAAAAGTGTAAAATCCAGAAATGCAACAGGCCATTGAGAACTGGGAGCCTTGTTATGCTGATGGGCGGGATGTAAATTGCCAACAGACACTTGGGAGAAATGTATGGTGTTTCCTAAAACATCTAAAAAACAAAGCAACAGAGCCTAGGGCACTTCCACTTATGGTCCTATAGCTTAGGGAAATTAAAATCAAAAAGACACAGCCACCCCAAAGTTTGGAACGGCTCTGTTTACAAGAACCTCGTTTACAGTACAAGTTCAACATCGCAGAAAGGGAAAAATGGATAAAGAAGTTGTGGTATTCACTTACAAAGCAATATCACTCAGCAATGAAATCTATGTCATCAGGCCCTTGGCAGCACAATGAGTGGATTCAGGTATGATGATTCTAACTGAAATAAGTCACACAGAAAAAGAAACATCATAAGATATCAGTAATACACGGAATGGAAACTTGGCTACACAGGAACTGAATTACAGAACAGAACAGGGTCTCAAATTTAGAAAACCAACTTATGCTTGCTTAAGGGTAAAGGTGAGTTGGGGTGCTGCATAAAACCAGAGATTGAAATGAGCACAGATAAAGTTCCTTAAGCCAAATATGGAATAGACAAGAGCTACTCCTTGCTCAACGAAATGGACTCAACACCGCATATTAAACACCTAAGAATGTACCTGACTTGTAAGTATCTTAAAACCTATGGATTGCTATGTCTCCGAAAGAGAATCAAGCATGTGTACAGGGGCATAAACGCAGCAGTGATAGGATTGGAGAGGTTCGGTGAGCAAATGAAGACCCTTTGAAGTCATATTGCATGGTACCCATTCCACGGGTTTCAACTACCCAGGTTTAAGGTATTCTTCCTTCAGCTAAAACATGCATGTGGAACCTAGAGTATGATCAACCATGTGATCGGGAGACGTGTTCAAATATGTCTCAGTTTTCCTCCCCTGGTACTTGGGTGCAACATTCCAGACGCTTTACTTACACTCTCCCCACTTGGAGAGTCAGTCCCTTTAACCTCCTGTTTGGCCCAGTTTGAAATTTCTGCGGAAGATGAACAGGAATAGCGAGAACCAATGAGAGGCTAGCTGGAGGTGTCTGGACGGGCAAATTTAACTCTCATTTCCCACCAGGAAGAGGAATTAACCAAAGGCTCAGCATGCCGGGCCGGAACCAGATTAGGGCCTGAAGCCATCCTGCGGTGTTGGGGCCAGGTCACAAGAAAGCGAGTTGAAGAAAGGAGCTCAGGGGCACTGTAATTCACAAACCTGCAGAGTTATAAATGACAGCTATCGTCCAAAACTAGACTGAAGTAAGGCTGCCAAGAGGACTTGAAAGCGGGGCAGAATTGCAGGAAACCGATTTCAGGAGGTAGACTGGAATTGCATTGAAAGCATAGGAAAAGAGGCAGAACGTCCACAATGATGCACTTGGCCAAAAAGGGCGTATGCGTTTTTTCCTGAATATATTCAGGAAAAAACGCATACGCCCTTTTTGGCCAACCAAGCAAGCTTGCAAAGGAAATCTGCACTACAATGAAGTCTCACTTCCCCCCGGTCAAAAGGGCCATCTGAAAAAAGTGTAAAATCCAGAAAGGCAGGACAGGCCATGGAGAACTGGGAGCCTTGTTATGCTGATGGGCGGGATGTAAATTGCCAACAACCACTCAGGAGAAGTGTATGGTGTTTCCTGAAACATCTAAAAAACAAAGCAACAGAGCCTAGGGCACTGCCACTTATGGTCCTATAGCTTAGGGAAATTAAAATCAAAAAGACACAGCCACCCCAAAGTTTGGGACGCCTCTGTTTACAAGAACCTCGTTTACAGTACAAGTTCAACATCGCAGAAAGTGAAAAATGGATAAAGAAGTTGTGGTATTTACTTACAAAGCAATATCACTCAGCAATGAAATCTATGTCATCAGGCCCTTAGCATCACAATGAGTGGATTCAGGTATGATGATTCTAACTGAAATAAGTCACACAGAAAAAGAAACATCATAAGATATCAGTAATACACGGAATGTAAACTTGGCTACACAGGAACTGAATTACAGAACAGAACAGGGTCTCAAATTTAGAAAACCAACTTATGCTTGCTTAAGGGTAAAGGTGAGTTGGGGTGCTGCATAAAACTAGAGATTGAAATGAGCACAGATATAGTTCCTTAAGTCAAATATGGAATAGACAAGAGCTACTCCTTGCTCAACGAAATGGACTCAACACCGCATATTAAACGCCTAAGAATGTACCTGACTAGTAAGTATCGTAAAACCTATGGATTGCTATGTCTCCAAAAGAGAATCAAGCATGTGTACAGGGGCATAAACGCAGCAGTGATAGGATTGGAGAGGTTCGGTGAGCAAATGAAGACCCTTTGAAGTCATATTGCATGGTACCCATTACACGGGTCTCAACTCTCCAGGTTTAAGGTATTCTTCCTTCAGCTAAAACATGCATGTGGAACCCAAGTATGATCAACCATGTGAACGGGAGACGTGTTCAAATATGTCTCAGTTTTCCTCCCCTGGTACTCGGGTGCAACATTCCAGACGCTTTACTAACACTCTCCCCACTTGGAGAGTCAGCGCCTTTAACCTCCTGTTTGGCACAGTTTGCAATTTCTGCGGAAGATGAGCAGGAATAGCGAGAACCAATGAGAGGCTAGCTGGAGGTGTCTGGACGGGCAAATTTAACTCTCATTTCCCACCAGGAAGAGGAAATAACCAAAGGCTCAGCGTGCCGTACCGGAACCAGATTAGGGCCTGAAGCCATCCTGCGGTGTTGCGGCCAGCTCAAAAGAAAGCGAGTTGAAGAAAGGAGCTCAGGGGCACTGTAATTCACAAACCTGCAGAGTTATAAATGACAGCTATCGTCCAAAAATAGACTGAAGTAAGGCTGCCAAGAGGACTTGAAAGCGGGGCAGAATTGAAGGAAACCGATTTCAGGAGGTAGACTGGAATTGCATTGCAAGCATAGGAAAAGAGGCAGAACGTCCACAATGATGCACTTGGCCAAAAAGGGCGTATGCGTTTTTTCCTGAATATATTCAGGAAAAAACGCATACGCCCTTTTTGGCCAACCAAGCAAGCTTGCAAAGGAAATCTGCACTACAATGAAGTCTCACTTCCCCCCGGTCAAAAGGGCCATCTGAAAAAAGTGTAAAATCCAGAAAGGCAGGACAGGCCATGGAGAACTGGGAGCCTTGTTATGCTGATGGGCGGGATGTAAATTGCCAACAACCACTCGGGAGAAGTGTATGGTGTTTCCTGAAACATCTAAAAAACAAAGCAACAGAACCTAGGGCACTTCCACTTATGGTCCTATAGCTTAGGGAAATTAAAATCAAAAAGACACAGCCACCCCAAAGTTTGGAACGGCTCTGTTTACAAGAACCTCGTTTACAGTACAAGTTCAACATCGCAGAAAGGGAAAAATGGATAAAGAAGTTGTGGTATTCACTTACAAAGCAATATCACTCAGCAATGAAATCTATGTCATCAGGCCCTTGGCAGCACAATGAGTGGATTCAGGTATGATGATTCTAACTGAAATAAGTCACACAGAAAAAGAAACATCATAAGATATCAGTAATACACGGAATGGAAACTTGGCTACACAGGAACTGAATTACAGAACAGAACAAAGTCTCAAATTTAGAAAACCAACTTATGCTTGCTTAAGGGTAAAGGTGAGTTGGGGTGCTGCATAAAACCAGAGATTGAAATGAGCACAGATAAAGTTCCTTAAGCCAAATATGGAATAGACAAGAGCTACTCCTTGCTCAACGAAATGGACTCAACACCGCATATTAAACACCTAAGAATGTACCTGACTTGTAAGTATCTTAAAACCTATGGATTGCTATGTCTCCGAAAGAGAATCAAGCATGTGTACAGGGGCATAAACGCAGCAGTGATAGGATTGGAGAGGTTCGGTGAGCAAATGAAGACCCTTTGAAGTCATATTGCATGGTACCCATTCCACGGGTTTCAACTACCCAGGTTTAAGGTATTCTTCCTTCAGCTAAAACATGCATGTGGAACCTAGAGTATGATCAACCATGTGATCGGGAGACGTGTTCAAATATGTCTCAGTTTTCCTCCCCTGGTACTTGGGTGCAACATTCCAGACGCTTTACTTACACTCTCCCCACTTGGAGAGTCAGTCCCTTTAACCTCCTGTTTGGCCCAGTTTGAAATTTCTGCGGAAGATGAACAGGAATAGCGAGAACCAATGAGAGGCTAGCTGGAGGTGTCTGGACGGGCAAATTTAACTCTCATTTCCCACCAGGAAGAGGAATTAACCAAAGGCTCAGCATGCCGGGCCGGAACCAGATTAGGGCCTGAAGCCATCCTGCGGTGTTGGGGCCAGGTCACAAGAAAGCGAGTTGAAGAAAGGAGCTCAGGGGCACTGTAATTCACAAACCTGCAGAGTTATAAATGACAGCTATCGTCCAAAACTAGACTGAAGTAAGGCTGCCAAGAGGACTTGAAAGCGGGGCAGAATTGCAGGAAACCGATTTCAGGAGGTAGACTGGAATTGCATTGAAAGCATAGGAAAAGAGGCAGAACGTCCACAATGATGCACTTGGCCAAAAAGGGCGTATGCGTTTTTTCCTGAATATATTCAGGAAAAAACGCATACGCCCTTTTTGGCCAACCAAGCAAGCTTGCAAAGGAAATCTGCACTACAATGAAGTCTCACTTCCCCCCGGTCAAAAGGGCCATCTGAAAAAAGTGTAAAATCCAGAAACGCAGGACAGGCCATGGAGAACTGGGAGCCTTGTTATGCTGATGGGCGGGATGTAAATTGCCAACAACCACTCAGGAGAAGTGTATGGTGTTTCCTGAAACATCTAAAAAACAAAGCAACAGAGCCTAGGGCACTGCCACTTATGGTCCTATAGCTTAGGGAAATTAAAATCAAAAAGACACAGCCACCCCAAAGTTTGGGACGCCTCTGTTTACAAGAACCTCGTTTACAGTACAAGTTCAACATCGCAGAAAGTGAAAAATGGATAAAGAAGTTGTGGTATTTACTTACAAAGCAATATCACTCAGCAATGAAATCTATGTCATCAGGCCCTTAGCATCACAATGAGTGGATTCAGGTATGATGATTCTAACTGAAATAAGTCACACAGAAAAAGAAACATCATAAGATATCAGTAATACACGGAATGTAAACTTGGCTACACAGGAACTGAATTACAGAACAGAACAGGGTCTCAAATTTAGAAAACCAACTTATGCTTGCTTAAGGGTAAAGGTGAGTTGGGGTGCTGCATAAAACTAGAGATTGAAATGAGCACAGATATAGTTCCTTAAGTCAAATATGGAATAGACAAGAGCTACTCCTTGCTCAACGAAATGGACTCAACACCGCATATTAAACGCCTAAGAATGTACCTGACTAGTAAGTATCGTAAAACCTATGGATTGCTATGTCTCCAAAAGAGAATCAAGCATGTGTACAGGGGCATAAACGCAGCAGTGATAGGATTGGAGAGGTTCGGTGAGCAAATGAAGACCCTTTGAAGTCATATTGCATGGTACCCATTACACGGGTCTCAACTCTCCAGGTTTAAGGTATTCTTCCTTCAGCTAAAACATGCATGTGGAACCCAAGTATGATCAACCATGTGAATGGGAGACGTGTTCAAATATGTCTCAGTTTTCCTCCCCTGGTACTCGGGTGCAACATTCCAGACGCTTTACTAACACTCTCCCCACTTGGAGAGTCAGCGTCTTTAACCTCCTGTTTGGCACAGTTTGCAATTTCTGCGGAAGATGAGCAGGAATAGCGAGAACCAATGAGAGGCTAGCTGGAGGTGTCTGGACGGGCAAATTTAACTCTCATTTCCCACCAGGAAGAGGAAATAACCAAAGGCTCAGCGTGCCGTACCGGAACCAGATTAGGGCCTGAAGCCATCCTGCGGTGTTGCGGCCAGCTCAAAAGAAAGCGAGTTGAAGAAAGGAGCTCAGGGGCACTGTAATTCACAAACCTGCAGAGTTATAAATGACAGCTATCGTCCAAAAATAGACTGAAGTAAGGCTGCCAAGAGGACTTGAAAGCGGGGCAGAATTGCAGGAAACCGATTTCAGGAGGTAGACTGGAATTGCATTGCAAGCATAGGAAAAGAGGCAGAACGTCCACAATGATGCACTTGGCCAAAAAGGGCGTATGCGTTTTTTCCTGAATATATTCAGGAAAAAACGCATACGCCCTTTTTGGCCAACCAAGCAAGCTTGCAAAGGAAATCTGCACTACAATGAAGTCTCACTTCCCCCCGGTCAAAAGGGCCATCTGAAAAAAGTGTAAAATCCAGAAAGGCAGGACAGGCCATGGAGAACTGGGAGCCTTGTTATGCTGATGGGCGGGATGTAAATTGCCAACAACCACTCGGGAGAAGTGTATGGTGTTTCCTGAAACATCTAAAAAACAAAGCAACAGAACCTAGGGCACTTCCACTTATGGTCCTATAGCTTAGGGAAATTAAAATCAAAAAGACACAGCCACCCCAAAGTTTGGAACGGCTCTGTTTACAAGAACCTCGTTTACAGTACAAGTTCAACATCGCAGAAAGTGAAAAATGGATAAAGAAGTTGTGGTATTTACTTACAAAGCAATATCACTCAGCAATGAAATCTGTGTCATCAGGCCCTTAGCAGCACAATGAGTGGATTCAGGTATGATGATTCTAACTGAAGTAAGTCACACAGAAAAAGAAACATCATAAGATATCAGTAATACACGGAATGTAAACTTGGCTACACAGGAACTGAATTACAGAACAGAACAGGGTCTCAAATTTAGAAAACCAACTTATGCTTGCTTAAGTGTAAAGGTGAGTTGGGGTGCTGCATAAAACCAGAGATTGAAATGAGCACAGATAAAGTTCCTTAAGTCAAATATGGAATAGACAAGAGTTACTCCTTGCTCAACGAAATGGACTCAACACCGCATATTAAACGCCTAAGAATGTACCTGACTAGTAAGTATCTTAAAACCTATGGATTGCTATGTCTCCGAAAGAGAATCAAGCATGTGTACAGGGGCATAAACGCAGCAGTGATAGGATTGGAGAGCTTCAGTGAGCAAATGAAGACCCTTTGAAGTCATATTGCATGGTACCCATTACACGGGTCTTAACTCTCCAGGTTTAAGGTATTCTTCCTTCAGCTAAAACATGCATGTGGAACCCAAGTATGATCAACCATCTGAACGGGAGACGTGTTCAAATATGTCTCAGTTTTCCTCCCCTGGTACTCGGGTGCAACATTCCAGACGCTTTACTAACACTCTCCCCACTTGGAGAGTCAGCGCCTTTAACCTCCTGTTTGGCCCAGTTTGCAATTTCTGCGGAAGATGAACAGGAATAGCGAGAACCAATGAGAGACTAGCTGGAGGTGTCTGGACGGGCAAATTTAACTCTCATTTCCCACCAGGAAGAGGAAATAACCAAAGGCTCAGCGTGCCGTGCCGGAACCAGATTAGGGCCTGAAGCCATCCTGCGGTGTTGCGGCCAGGTCACAAGAAAGCAAGTTGAACAAAGGAGCTCAGGGGCACTGTAATTCACACACCTGCAGAGTTATAAATGACAGCTATCGTCCAAAAATAGACTGAAGTAAGGCTGCCAAGAGGACTTGAAAGCGGGGCAGAATTGCAGGAAACCGATTTCAGGAGGTAGACTGGAATTGCATTGCAAGCATAGGAAAAGAGGCAGAACGTCCACAATGATGCACTTGGCCAAAAAGGGCGTATGCGTTTTTTCCTGAATATATTCAGGAAAAAACGC
Organism: Delphinus delphis; assembly: GCF_949987515.2. Classification (NCBI taxonomy): domain Eukaryota; kingdom Metazoa; phylum Chordata; class Mammalia; order Artiodactyla; family Delphinidae; genus Delphinus; species Delphinus delphis. The sequence continues at coordinate 1,232,746 of NW_027192702.1, read as the reverse complement.
ATACGCCCTTTTTGGCCAACCAAGCAAGCTTGCAAAGGAAATCTGCACTACAATGAAGTCTCACTTCCCCCCGGTCAAAAGGGCCATCTGAAAAAAGTGTAAAATCCAGAAAGGCAGGACAGGCCATGGAGAACTGGGAGCCTTGTTATGCTGATGGGCGGGATGTAAATTGCCAACAACCACTCGGGAGAAGTGTATGGTGTTTCCTGAAACATCTAAAAAACAAAGCAACAGAACCTAGGACACTTCCACTTATGGTCCTATAGCTTAGGGAAATTAAAATCAAAAAGACACAGCCACCCCAAAGTTTGGAACGGCTCTGTTTACAAGAACCTCGTTTACAGTACAAGTTCAACATCGCAGAAAGTGAAAAATGGATAAAGAAGTTGTGGTATTTACTTACAAAGCAATATCACTCAGCAATGAAATCTGTGTCATCAGGCCCTTAGCAGCACAATGAGTGGATTCAGGTATGATGATTCTAACTGAAATAAGTCACACAGAAAAAGAAATATCATAAGATATCAGTAATACACGGAATGTAAACTTGGCTACACAGGAACTGAATTACAGAACAGAACAGGGTCTCAAATTTAGAAAACCAACTTCTTCTTGCTTAAGGGTAAAGGTGAGTTGGGGTGCTGCATAAAACCAGAGATTGAAATGAGCACAGATAAAGTTCCTTAAGCCAAATATGGAATAGACAAGAGCTACTCCTTGCTCAACGAAATGGACTCAACACCCCATATTAAACGCCTAAGAATGTACCTGACTAGTAAGTATCTTAAAACCTATGGATTGCTATGTCTCCGAAAGAGAATCAAGCATGTGTACAGGGGCATAAATGCAGCAGTGATAGGATTGGAGAGGTTCGGTGAGCAAATGAAGACCCTTTGAAGTCATATTGCATGGTACCCATTACACGGGTCTTAACTCTCCAGGTTTAAGGTATTCTTCCTTCAGCTAAAACATGCATGTGGAACCCAAGTATGATCAACCATCTGAACGGGAGACGTGTTCAAATATGTCTCAGTTTTCCTCCCCTGGTACTCGGGTGCAACATTCCAGACGCTTTACTAACACTCTCCCCACTTGGAGAGTCAGCGCCTTTAACCTCCTGTTTGGCCCAGTTTGCAATTTCTGCGGAAGATGAGCAGGAATAGCGAGAACCAATGAGAGACTAGCTGGAGGTGTCTGGACGGGCAAATTTAACTCTCATTTCCCACCAGGAAGAGGAAATAACCAAAGGCTCAGCGTGCCGTGCCGGAACCAGATTAGGGCCTGAAGCCATCCTGCGGTGTTGCGGCCAGGTCACAAGAAAGCAAGTTGAACAAAGGAGCTCAGGGGCACTGTAATTCACACACCTGCAGAGTTATAAATGACAGCTATCGTCCAAAAATAGACTGAAGTAAGGCTGCCAAGAGGACTTGAAAGCGGGGCAGAATTGCAGGAAACCGATTTCAGGAGGTAGACTGGAATTGCATTGCAAGCATAGGAAAAGAGGCAGAACGTCCACAATGATGCACTTGGCCAAAAAGGGCGTATGCGTTTTTTCCTGAATATATTCAGGAAAAAACGCATACGCCCTTTTTGGCCAACCAAGCAAGCTTGCAAAGGAAATCTGCACTACAATGAAGTCTCACTTCCCCCCGGTCAAAAGGGCCATCTGAAAAAAGTGTAAAATCCAGAAAGGCAGGACAGGCCATGGAGAACTGGGAGCCTTGTTATGCTGATGGGCGGGATGTAAATTGCCAACAACCACTGGGGAGAAGTGTATGGTGTTTCCTGAAACATCTAAAAAACAAAGCAACAGAACCTAGGGCACTTCCACTTATGGTCCTATAGCTTAGGGAAATTAAAATCAAAAAGACACAGCCACCCCAAAGTTTGGAACGGCTCTGTTTACAAGAACCTCGTTTACAGTACAAGTTCAACATCGCAGAAAGTGAAAAATGGATAAAGAAGTTGTGGTATTTACTTACAAAGCAATATCACTCAGCAATGAAATCTGTGTCATCAGGCCCTTAGCAGCACAATGAGTGGATTCAGGTATGATGATTCTAACTGAAATAAGTCACACAGAAAAAGAAATATCATAAGATATCAGTAATACACGGAATGTAAACTTGGCTACACAGGAACTGAATTACAGAACAGAACAGGGTCTCAAATTTAGAAAACCAACTTATTCTTGCTTAAGGGTAAAGGTGAGTTGGGGTGCTGCATAAAACCGGAGATTGAAATGAGCACAGATAAAGTTCCTTAAGCCAAATATGGAATAGACAAGAGCTACTCCTTGCTCAACGAAATGGACTCAACACCCCATATTAAACGCCTAAGAATGTACCTGACTAGTAAGTATCTTAAAACCTATGGATTGCTATGTCTCCGAAAGAGAATCAAGCATGTGTACAGGGGCATAAACGCAGCAGTGATAGGATTGGAGAGGTTCGGTGAGCAAATGAAGACCCTTTGAAGTCATATTGCATGGTACCCATTCCACGGGTTTCAACTACCCAGGTTTAAGGTATTCTTCCTTCAGCTAAAACATGCATGTGGAACCTAGAGTATGATCAACCATGTGATCGGGAGACGTGTTCAAATATGTCTCAGTTTTCCTCCCCTGGTACTCGGGTGCAACATTCCAGACGCTTTACTAACACTCTCCCCACTTGGAGAGTCAGTCCCTTTAACCTCCTGTTTGGCCCAGTTTGCAATTTCTGCGGAAGATGAACAGGAATAGCGAGAACCAATGAGAGACTAGCTGGAGGTGTCTGAACGGGCAAATTTAACTCTCATTTCCCACCAGGAAGAGGAATTAACCAAAGGCTCAGCATGCCGGGCCGGAACCAGATTAGGGCCTGAAGCCATCCTGCGGTGTTGCGGCCAGGTCACAAGAAAGCGAGTTGAAGAAAGGAGCTCAGGGGCACTGTAATTCACAAACCTGCAGAGTTATAAATGACAGCTATCGTCCAAAAATAGACTGAAGTAAGGCTGCCAAGAGGACTTGAAAGCGGGGCAGAATTGCAGGAAACCGATTTCAGGAGGTAGACTGGAATTGCATTGAAAGCATAGGAAAAGAGGCAGAACGTCCACAATGATGCACTTGGCCAAAAAGGGCGTATGCGTTTTTTCCTGAATATATTCAGGAAAAAACGCATACGCCCTTTTTGGCCAACCAAGCAAGCTTGCAAAGGAAATCTGCACTACAATGAAGTCTCACTTCCCCCCGGTCAAAAGGGCCATCTGAAAAAAGTGTAAAATCCAGAAAGGCAACAGGCCATTGAGAACTGGGAGCCTTGTTATGCTGATGGGCGGGATGTAAATTGCCAACAGACACTTGGGAGAAGTGTATGGTGTTTCCTGAAACATCTAAAAAACAAAGCAACAGAGCCTAAGGCACTTCCACTTATGGTCCTATAGATTAGGGAAATTAAAATCAAAAAGACACAGCCACCCCAAAGTTTGGAACGGCTCTGTTTACAAGAACCTCGTTTACAGTACAAGTTCAACATCGCAGAAAGTGAAAAATGGATAAAGAACTTGTGGTACTTACGTACAATGCAGTATCACTCAGCAATGAAATCTATGTCATCAGGCCCTTGGCAGCACAATGAGTGGATTCAGGTATGATGATTCTAACTGAAATAAGTCACACAGAGAAAGAAACATCATAAGATATCAGTAATACACGGAATGGAAACTTGGCTACACAGGAACTGAATTACAGAACAGAACAGGGTCTCAAATTTAGAAAAACAACTTATGCTTGCTTAAGGGTAAAGGTGAGTTGGGGTGCTGCATAAAACCAGAGATTGAAATGAGCACAGATAAAGTTCCTTAAGCCAAATATGGAATAGACAAGAGCTACTCCTTGCTCAACGAAATGGACTCAACACTGCATATTAAACGCCTAAGAATGTACCTGACTAGTAAGTATCTTAAAACCTATGGATTGCTATGTCTCCGAAAGAGAATCAAGCATGTGTACAGGGGCATAAACGCAGCAGTGATAGGATTGGAGAGGTTCGGTGAGCAAATGAAGACCCTTTGAAGTCATATTGCATGGTACCCATTCCACGGGTTTCAACTACCCAGGTTTAAGGTATTTTTCCTTCAGCTAAAACATGCATGTGGAACCTAGAGTATGATCAACCATGTGATCGGGAGACGTGTTCAAATATGTCTCAGTTTTCCTCCCCTGGTACTCGGGTGCAACATTCCAGACGCTTTACTAACACTCTCCCCACTTGGAGAGTCAGTCCCTTTAACCTCCTGTTTGGCCCAGTTTGCAATTTCTGCGGAAGATGAACAGGAATAGCGAGAACCAATGAGAGGCTAGCTGGAGGTGTCTGGACGGGCAAATTTAACTCTCATTTCCCACCAGGAAGAGGAATTAACCAAAGGCTCAGCATGCCGGGCCGGAACCAGATTAGGGCCTGAAGCCATCCTGCGGTGTTGCGGCCAGGTCACAAGAAAGCGAGTTGAAGAAAGGAGCTCAGGGGCACTGTAATTCACAAACCTGCAGAGTTATAAATGACAGCTATCGTCCAAAAATAGACTGAAGTAAGGCTGCCAAGAGGACTTGAAAGCGGGGCAGAATTGCAGGAAACCGATTTCAGGAGGTAGACTGGAATTGCATTGAAAGCATAGGAAAAGAGGCAGAACGTCCACAATGATGCACTTGGCCAAAAAGGGCGTATGCGTTTTTTCCTGAATATATTCAGGAAAAAACGCATACGCCCTTTTTGGCCAACCAAGCAAGCTTGCAAAGGAAATCTGCACTACAATGAAGTCTCACTTCCCCCCGGTCAAAAGGGCCATCTGAAAAAAGTGTAAAATCCAGAAAGGCAGGACAGGCCATGGAGAACTGGGAGCCTTGTTATGCTGATGGGCGGGATGTAAATTGCCAACAGACACTCGGGAGAAGTGTATGGTGTTTCCTGAAACATCTAAAAAACAAAGCAACAGAACCTAGGGCACTTCCACTTATGGTCCTATAGCTTAGGGAAATTAAAATCAAAAAGACACAGCCACCCCAAAGTTTGGAACGGCTCTGTTTACAAGAACCTCGTTTACAGTACAAGTTCAACATCGCAGAAAGTGAAAAATGGATAAAGAAGTTGTGGTATTTACTTACAAAGCAATATCACTCAGCAATGAAATCTGTGTCATCAGGCCCTTAGCAGCACAATGAGTGGATTCAGGTATGATGATTCTAACTGAAGTAAGTCACACAGAAAAAGAAACATCATAAGATATCAGTAATACACGGAATGTAAACTTGGCTACACAGGAACTGAATTACAAAACAGAACAGGGTCTCAAATTTAGAAAACCAACTTATGCTTGCTTAAGGGTAAAGGTGAGTTGGGGTGCTGCATAAAACCAGAGATTGAAATGAGCACAGATAAAGTTCCTTAAGTCAAATATGGAATAGACAAGAGCTACTCCTTGCTCAACGAAATGGACTCAACACCGCATATTAAACGCCTAAGAATGTACCTGACTAGTAAGTATCGTAAAACCTATGGATTGCTATGTCTCCAAAAGAGAATCAAGCATGTGTACAGGGGCATAAACGCAGCAGTGATAGGATTGGAGAGGTTCGGTGAGCAAATGAAGACCCTTTGAAGTCATATTGCATGGTACCCATTACACGGGTCTCAACTCTCCAGGTTTAAGGTATTCTTCCTTCAGCTAAAACATGCATGTGGAACCCAAGTATGATCAACCATGTGAACGGGAGACGTGTTCAAATATGTCTCAGTTTTCCTCCCCTGGTACTCGGGTGCAACATTCCAGACGCTTTACTAACACTCTCCCCACTTGGAGAGTCAGCGCCTTTAACCTCCTGTTTGGCACAGTTTGCAATTTCTGCGGAAGATGAACAGGAATAGCGAGAACCAATGAGAGGCTAGCTGGAGGTGTCTGGACGGGCAAATTTAACTCTCATTTCCCACCAGGAAGAGGAAATAACCAAAGGCTCAGCGTGCCGTACCGGAACCAGATTAGGGCCTGAAGCCATCCTGCGGTGTTGCGGCCAGCTCACAAGAAAGCGAGTTGAAGAAAGGAGCTCAGGGGCACTGTAATTCACAAACCTGCAGAGTTATAAATGACAGCTATCGTCCAAAAATAGACTGAAGTAAGGCTGCCAAGAGGACTTGAAAGCGGGGCAGAATTGCAGGAAACCGATTTCAGGAGGTAGACTGGAATTGCATTGCAAGCATAGGAAAAGAGGCAGAACGTCCACAATGATGCACTTGGCCAAAAAGGGCGTATGCGTTTTTTCCTGAATATATTCAGGAAAAAACGCATACGTCCTTTTTGGCCAACCAAGGAAGCTTGCAAAGGAAATCTGCACTACAATGAAGTCTCACTTCCCCCCGGTCAAAAGGGCCATCTGAAAAAAGTGTAAAATCCAGAAAGGCAACAGGCCATTGAGAACTGGGAGCCTTGTTATGCTGATGGACGGGATGTAAATTGCCAACAGACACTTGGGAGAAGTGTATGGTGTTTCCTGAAACATCTAAAAAACAAAGCAACAGAGCCTAGGGCACTTCCACTTATGGTCCTATAGCTTAGGGAAATTAAAATCAAAAAGACACAGCCACCCCAAAGTTTCGAACGGCTCTGTTTACAAGAACCTCGTTTACAGTACAAGTTCAACATCGCAGAAAGTGAAAAATGGATAAAGAAGTTGTGGTATTCACTTACAAAGCAATATCACTCAGCAATGAAATCTATGTCATCAGGCCCTTGGCAGCACAATGAGTGGATTCAGGTATGATGATTGTAACTGAAATAAGTCACACAGAAAAAGAAACATCATAAGATATCAGTAATACACGGAATGGAAACTTGGCTACACAGGAACTGAATTACAGAACAGAACAGGGTCTCAAATTTAGAAAAACAACTTATGCTTGCTTAAGGGTAAAGGTGAGTTGGGGTGCTGCATAAAACCAGAGATTGAAATGAGCACAGATAAAGTTCCTTAAGCCAAATATGGAATAGACAAGAGCTACTCCTTGCTCAACGAAATGGACTCAACACCGCATATTAAACACCTAAGAATGTACCTGACTTGTAAGTATCTTAAAACCTATGGATTGCTATGTCTCCGAAAGAGAATCAAGCATGTGTACAGGGGCATAAACGCAGCAGTGATAGGATTGGAGAGGTTCGGTGAGCAAATGAAGACCCTTTGAAGTCATATTGCATGGTACCCATTCCACGGGTTTCAACTACCCAGGTTTAAGGTATTCTTCCTTCAGCTAAAACATGCATGTGGAACCTAGAGTATGATCAACCATGTGATCGGGAGACGTGTTCAAATATGTCTCAGTTTTCCTCCCCTGGTACTCGGGTGCAACATTCCAGACGCTTTACTAACACTCTCCCCACTTGGAGAGTCAGTCCCTTTAACCTCCTGTTTGGCCCAGTTTGAAATTTCTGCGGAAGATGAACAGGAATAGCGAGAACCAATGAGAGGCTAGCTGGAGGTGTCTGGACGGGCAAATTTAACTCTCATTTGCCACCAGGAAGAGGAATTAACCAAAGGCTCAGCATGCCGGGCCGGAACCAGATTAGGGCCTGAAGCCATCCTGCGGTGTTGCGGCCAGGTCACAAGAAAGCGAGTTGAAGAAAGGAGCTCAGGGGCACTGTAATTCACAAACCTGCAGAGTTATAAATGACAGCTATCGTCCAAAAATAGACTGAAGTAAGGCTGCCAAGAGGACTTGAAAGCGGGGCAGAATTGCAGGAAACCGATTTCAGGAGGTAGACTGGAATTGCATTGAAAGCATAGGAAAAGAGGCAGAACGTCCACAATGATGCACTTGGCCAAAAAGGGCGTATGCGTTTTTTCCTGAATATATTCAGGAAAAAACGCATACGCCCTTTTTGGCCAACCAAGCAAGCTTGCAAAGGAAATCTGCACTACAATGAAGTCTCACTTCCCCCCGGTCAAAAGGGCCATCTGAAAAAAGTGTAAAATCCAGAAAGGCAGGACAGGCCATGGAGAACTGGGAGCCTTGTTATGCTGATGGGCGGGATGTAAATTGCCAACAACCACTCAGGAGAAGTGTATGGTGTTTCCTGAAACATCTAAAAAACAAAGCAACAGAGCCTAGGGCACTGCCACTTATGGTCCTATAGCTTAGGGAAATTAAAATCAAAAAGACACAGCCACCCCAAAGTTTGGGACGCCTCTGTTTACAAGAACCTCGTTTACAGTACAAGTTCAACAACGCAGAAAGTGAAAAATGGATAAAGAAGTTGTGGTATTTACTTACAAAGCAATATCACTCAGCAATGAAATCTATGTCATCAGGCCCTTAGCATCACAATGAGTGGATTCAGGTATGATGATTCTAACTGAAATAAGTCACACAGAAAAAGAAACATCATAAGATATCAGTAATACACGGAATGTAAACTTGGCTACACAGGAACTGAATTACAGAACAGAACAGGGTCTCAAATTTAGAAAACCAACTTATGCTTGCTTAAGGGTAAAGGTGAGTTGGGGTGCTGCATAAAACCAGAGATTGAAATGAGCACAGATAAAGTTCCTTAAGTCAAATATGGAATAGACAAGAGCTACTCCTTGCTCAACGAAATGGACTCAACACCGCATATTAAACGCCTAAGAATGTACCTGACTAGTAAGTATCGTAAAACCTATGGATTGCTATGTCTCCAAAAGAGAATCAAGCATGTGTACAGGGGCATAAACGCAGCAGTGATAGGATTGGAGAGGTTCGGTGAGCAAATGAAGACCCTTTGAAGTCATATTGCATGGTACCCATTACACGGGTCTCAACTCTCCAGGTTTAAGGTATTCTTCCTTCAGCTAAAACATGCATGTGGAACCCAAGTATGATCAACCATGTGAACGGGAGACGTGTTCAAATATATCTCAGTTTTCCTCCCCTGGTACTCGGGTGCAACATTCCAGACGCTTTACTAACACTCTCCCCACTTGGAGAGTCAGCGCCTTTAACCTCCTGTTTGGCCCAGTTTGCAATTTCTGCGGAAGATGAACAGGAATAGCGAGAACCAATGAGAGGCTAGCTGGAGGTGTCTGGACGGGCAAATTTAACTCTCATTTCCCACCAGGAAGAGGAAATAACCAAAGGCTCAGCGTGCCGTGCCGGAACCAGATTAGGGCCTGAAGCCATCCTGCGGTGTTGCGGCCAGGTCACAAGAAAGCAAGTTGAACAAAGGAGCTCAGGGGCACTGTAATTCACACACCTGCAGAGTTATAAATGACAGCTATCGTCCAAAAATAGACTGAAGTAAGGCTGCCAAGAGGACTTGAAAGCGGGGCAGAATTGCAGGAAACCGATTTCAGGAGGTAGACTGGAATTGCATTGCAAGCATAGGAAAAGAGGCAGAACGTCCACAATGATGCACTTGGCCAAAAAGGGCGTATGCGTTTTTTCCTGAATATATTCAGGAAAAAACGCATACGCCCTTTTTGGCCAACCAAGCAAGCTTGCAAAGGAAATCTGCACTACAATGAAGTCTCACTTCCCCCCGGTCAAAAGGGCCATCTGAAAAAAGTGTAAAATCCAGAAAGGCAACAGGCCATTGAGAACTGGGAGCCTTGTTATGCTGATGGACGGGATGTAAATTGCCAACAGACACTTGGGAGAAGTGTATGGTGTTTCCTGAAACATCTAAAAAACAAAGCAACAGAGCCTAGGGCACTTCCACTTATGGTCCTATAGCTTAGGGAAATTAAAATCAAAAAGACACAGCCACCCCAAAGTTTCGAACGGCTCTGTTTACAAGAACCTCGTTTACAGTACAAGTTCAACATCGCAGAAAGTGAAAAATGGATAAAGAAGTTGTGGTATTCACTTACAAAGCAATATCACTCAGCAATGAAATCTATGTCATCAGGCCCTTGGCAGCACAATGAGTGGATTCAGGTATGATGATTGTAACTGAAATAAGTCACACAGAAAAAGAAACATCATAAGATATCAGTAATACACGGAATGGAAACTTGGCTACACAGGAACTGAATTACAGAACAGAACAGGGTCTCAAATTTAGAAAAACAACTTATGCTTGCTTAAGGGTAAAGGTGAGTTGGGGTGCTGCATAAAACCAGAGATTGAAATGAGCACAGATAAAGTTCCTTAAGCCAAATATGGAATAGACAAGAGCTACTCCTTGCTCAACGAAATGGACTCAACACCGCATATTAAACACCTAAGAATGTACCTGACTTGTAAGTATCTTAAAACCTATGGATTGCTATGTCTCCGAAAGAGAATCAAGCATGTGTACAGGGGCATAAACGCAGCAGTGATAGGATTGGAGAGGTTCGGTGAGCAAATGAAGACCCTTTGAAGTCATATTGCATGGTACCCATTCCACGGGTTTCAACTACCCAGGTTTAAGGTATTCTTCCTTCAGCTAAAACATGCATGTGGAACCTAGAGTATGATCAACCATGTGATCGGGAGACGTGTTCAAATATGTCTCAGTTTTCCTCCCCTGGTACTCGGGTGCAACATTCCAGACGCTTTACTAACACTCTCCCCACTTGGAGAGTCAGTCCCTTTAACCTCCTGTTTGGCCCAGTTTGCAATTTCTGCGGAAGATGAACAGGAATAGCGAGAACCAATGAGAGGCTAGCTGGAGGTGTCTGGACGGGCAAATTTAACTCTCATTTCCCACCAGGAAGAGGAATTAACCAAAGGCTCAGCATGCCGGGCCGGAACCAGATTAGGGCCTGAAGCCATCCTGCGGTGTTGCGGCCAGGTCACAAGAAAGCGAGTTGAAGAAAGGAGCTCAGGGGCACTGTAATTCACAAACCTGCAGAGTTATAAATGACAGCTATCGTCCAAAAATAGACTGAAGTAAGGCTGCCAAGAGGACTTGAAAGCGGGGCAGAATTGCAGGAAACCGATTTCAGGAGGTAGACTGGAATTGCATTGAAAGCATAGGAAAAGAGGCAGAACGTCCACAATGATGCACTTGGCCAAAAAGGGCGTATGCGTTTTTTCCTGAATATATTCAGGAAAAAACGCATACGCCCTTTTTGGCCAACCAAGCAAGCTTGCAAAGGAAATCTGCACTACAATGAAGTCTCACTTCCCCCCGGTCAAAAGGGCCATCTGAAAAAAGTGTAAAATCCAGAAAGGCAGGACAGGCCATGGAGAACTGGGAGCCTTGTTATGCTGATGGGCGGGATGTAAATTGCCAACAACCACTCAGGAGAAGTGTATGGTGTTTCCTGAAACATCTAAAAAACAAAGCAACAGAGCCTAGGGCACTGCCACTTATGGTCCTATAGCTTAGGGAAATTAAAATCAAAAAGACACAGCCACCCCAAAGTTTGGGACGCCTCTGTTTACAAGAACCTCGTTTACAGTACAAGTTCAACATCGCAGAAAGTGAAAAATGGATAAAGAAGTTGTGGTATTTACTTACAAAGCAATATCACTCAGCAATGAAATCTATGTCATCAGGCCCTTAGCATCACAATGAGTGGATTCAGGTATGATGATTCTAACTGAAATAAGTCACACAGAAAAAGAAACATCATAAGATATCAGTAATACACGGAATGTAAACTTGGCTACACAGGAACTGAATTACAGAACAGAACAGGGTCTCAAATTTAGAAAACCAACTTATGCTTGCTTAAGGGTAAAGGTGAGTTGGGGTGCTGCATAAAACCAGAGATTGAAATGAGCACAGATAAAGTTCCTTAAGTCAAATATGGAATAGACAAGAGCTACTCCTTGCTCAACGAAATGGACTCAACACCGCATATTAAACGCCTAAGAATGTACCTGACTAGTAAGTATCGTAAAACCTATGGATTGCTATGTCTCCAAAAGAGAATCAAGCATGTGTACAGGGGCATAAACGCAGCAGTGATAGGATTGGAGAGGTTCGGTGAGCAAATGAAGACCCTTTGAAGTCATATTGCATGGTACCCATTACACGGGTCTCAACTCTCCAGGTTTAAGGTATTCTTCCTTCAGCTAAAACATGCATGTGGAACCCAAGTATGATCAACCATGTGAACGGGAGACGTGTTCAAATATATCTCAGTTTTCCTCCCCTGGTACTCGGGTGCAACATTCCAGACGCTTTACTAACACTCTCCCCACTTGGAGAGTCAGCGCCTTTAACCTCCTGTTTGGCCCAGTTTGCAATTTCTGCGGAAGATGAACAGGAATAGCGAGAACCAATGAGAGGCTAGCTGGAGGTGTCTGGACGGGCAAATTTAACTCTCATTTCCCACCAGGAAGAGGAAATAACCAAAGGCTCAGCGTGCCGTGCCAGAACCAGATTAGGGCCTGAAGCCATCCTGCGGTGTTGCGGCCAGGTCACAAGAAAGCAAGTTGAACAAAGGAGCTCAGGGGCACTGTAATTCACACACCTGCAGAGTTATAAATGACAGCTATCATCCAAAAATAGACTGAAGTAAGGCTGCCAAGAGGACTTGAAAGCGGGGCAGAATTGCAGGAAACCGATTTCAGGAGGTAGACTGGAATTGCATTGCAAGCATAGGAAAAGAGGCAGAACGTCCACAATGATGCACTTGGCCAAAAAGGGCGTATGCGTTTTTTCCTGAATATATTCAGGAAAAAACGCATACGCCCTTTTTGGCCAACCAAGCAAGCTTGCAAAGGAAATCTGCACTACAATGAAGTCTCACTTCCCCCCGGTCAAAAGGGCCATCTGAAAAAAGTGTAAAATCCAGAAACGCAGGACAGGCCATGGAGAACTGGGAGCCTTGTTATGCTGATGGGCGGGATGTAAATTGCCAACAACCACTCGGGAGAAGTGTATGGTGTTTCCTGAAACATCTAAAAAACAAAGCAACAGAACCTAGGGCACTTCCACTTATGGTCCTATAGCTTAGGGAAATTAAAATCAAAAAGACACAGCCACCCCAAAGTTTGGAACGGCTCTGTTTACAAGAACCTCGTTTACAGTACAAGTTCAACATCGCAGAAAGTGAAAAATGGATAAAGAAGTTGTGGTATTTACTTACAAAGCAATATCACTCAGCAATGAAATCTGTGTCATCAGGCCCTTAGCAGCACAATGAGTGGATTCAGGTATGATGATTCTAACTGAAGTAAGTCACACAGAAAAAGAAACATCATAAGATATCAGTAATACACGGAATGTAAACTTGGCTACACAGGAACTGAATTACAGAACAGAACAGGGTCTCAAATTTAGAAAACCAACTTATGCTTGCTTAAGGGTAAAGGTGAGTTGGGGTGCTGCATAAAACCAGAGATTGAAATGAGCACAGATAAAGTTCCTTAAGTCAAATATGGAATAGACAAGAGCTACTCCTTGCTCAACGAAATGGACTCAACACCGCATATTAAACGCCTAAGAATGTACCTGACTAGTAAGTATCTTAAAACCTATGGATTGCTATGTCTCCGAAAGAGAATCAAGCATGTGTACAGGGGCATAAACGCAGCAGTGATAGGATTGGAGAGCTTCGGTGAGCAAATGAAGACCCTTTGAAGTCATATTGCATGGTACCCATTCCACGGGTTTCAACTACCCAGGTTTAAGGTATTGTTCCTTCAGCTAAAACATGCATGTGGAACCCAGAGTATGATCAACCATCTGAATGGGAGACGTGTTCAAATATGTCTCAGTTTTCCTCCCCTGGTACTCGGGTGCAACATTCCAGACGCTTTACTAACACTCTCCCCACTTGGAGAGTCAGTCCCTTTAACCTCCTGTTTGGCCCAGTTTGCAATTTCTGCGGAAGATGAACAGGAATAGCGAGAACCAATGAGAGACTAGCTGGAGGTGTCTGAACGGGCAAATTTAACTCTCATTTCCCACCAGGAAGAGGAATTAACCAAAGGCTCAGCATGCCGGGCCGGAACCAGATTAGGGCCTGAAGCCATCCTGCGGTGTTGCGGCCAGGTCACAAGAAAGCGAGTTGAAGAAAGGAGCTCAGGGGCACTGTAATTCACAAACCTGCAGAGTTATAAATGACAGCTATCGTCCAAAAATAGACTGAAGTAAGGCTGCCAAGAGGACTTGAAAGCGGGGCAGAATTGCAGGAAACCGATTTCAGGAGGTAGACTGGAATTGCATTGAAAGCATAGGAAAAGAGGCAGAACGTCCACAATGATGCACTTGGCCAAAAAGGGCGTACGCGTTTTTTCCTGAATATATTCAGGAAAAAACGCATACGCCCTTTTTGGCCAACCAAGCAAGCTTGCAAAGGAAATCTGCACTACAATGAAGTCTCACTTCCCCCCGGTCAAAAGGGCCATCTGAAAAAAGTGTAAAATCCAGAAAGGCAACAGGCCATTGAGAACTGGGAGCCTTGTTATGCTGATGGGCGGGATGTAAATTGCCAACAGACACTTGGGAGAAGTGTATGGTGTTTCCTGAAACATCTAAAAAACAAAGCAACAGAGCCTAGGGCACTTCCGCTTATGGTCCTATAGCTTAGGGAAATTAAAATCAAAAAGACACAGCCACCCCAAAGTTTGGAACGGCTCTGTTTACAATAACCTCGTTTACAGTACAAGTTCAACATCGCAGAAAGTGAAAAATGGATAAAGAACTTGTGGTACTTACGTACAATGCAGTATCACTCAGCAATGAAATCTATGTCATCAGGCACTTAGCAGCACAATGAGTGGATTCAGGTATGATGATTCTAACTGAAATAAGTCACACAGAAAAAGAAACATCATAAGATATCAGTAATACACGGAATGTAAACTTGGCTACACAGGAACTGAATTACAGAACAGAACAGGGTCTCAAATTTAGAAAACCAACTTATGCTTGCTTAAGGGTAAAGGTGAGTTGGGGTGCTGCATAAAACCAGAGATTGAAATGAGCACAGATAAAGTTCCTTAAGCCAAATATGGAATAGACAAGAGCTACTCCTTGCTCAACGAAATGGACTCAACACCGCATATTAAACGCCTAAGAATGTACCTGACTTGTAAGTATCTTAAAACCTATGGATTGCTATGTCTCTGAAAGAGAATCAAGCATGTGTACAGGGGCATAAACGCAGCAGTGATAGGATTGGAGAGGTTCGGTGAGCAAATGAAGACCCTTTGAAGTCATATTGCATGGTACCCATTCCACGGGTTTCAACTACCCAGGTTTAAGGTATTCTTCCTTCAGCTAAAACATGCATGTGGAACCTAGAGTATGATCAACCATGTGATCGGGAGACGTGTTCAAATATGTCTCAGTTTTCCTCCCCTGGTACTCGGGTGCAACATTCCAGACGCTTTACTAACACTCTCCCCACTTGGAGAGTCAGTCCCTTTAACCTCCTGTTTGGCCCAGTTTGCAATTTCTGCGGAAGATGAACAGGAATAGCGAGAACCAATGAGAGGCTAGCTGGAGGTGTCTGGACGGGCAAATTTAACTCTCATTTCCCACCAGGAAGAGGAATTAACCAAAGGCTCCGCATGCCGTGCCGGAACCAGATTAGGGCCTGAAGCCATCCTGCGGTGTTGCGGCCAGGTCACAAGAAAGCGAGTTGAAGAAAGGAGCTCAGGGGCACTGTAATTCACAAACCTGCAGAGTTATAAATGACAGCTATCGTCCAAAAATAGACTGAAGTAAGGCTGCCAAGAGGACTTGAAAGCGGGGCAGAATTGCAGGAAACCGATTTCAGGAGGTAGACTGGAATTGCATTGAAAGCATAGGAAAAGAGGCAGAACGTCCACAATGATGCACTTGGCCAAAAAGGGCGTATGCGTTTTTTCCTGAATATATTCAGGAAAAAACGCATACGCCCTTTTTGGCCAACCAAGCAAGCTTGCAAAGGAAATCTGCACTACAATGAAGTCTCACTTCCCCCCGGTCAAAAGGGCCATCTGAAAAAAGTGTAAAATCCAGAAAGGCAGGACAGGCCATGGAGAACTGGGAGCCTTGTTATGCTGATGGGCGGGATGTAAATTGCCAACAACCACTCAGGAGAAGTGTATGGTGTTTCCTGAAACATCTAAAAAACAAAGCAACAGAGCCTAGGGCACTGCCACTTATGGTCCTATAGCTTAGGGAAATTAAAATCAAAAAGACACAGCCACCCCAAAGTTTGGGACGCCTCTGTTTACAAGAACCTCGTTTACAGTACAAGTTCAACATCGCAGAAAGTGAAAAATGGATAAAGAAGTTGTGGTATTTACTTACAAAGCAATATCACTCAGCAATGAAATCTATGTCATCAGGCCCTTAGCATCACAATGAGTGGATTCAGGTATGATGATTCTAACTGAAATAAGTCACACAGAAGAAGAAACATCATAAGATATCAGTAATACACGGAATGTAAACTTGGCTACACAGGAACTGAATTACAGAACAGAACAGGGTCTCAAATTTAGAAAACCAACTTATGCTTGCTTAAGGGGAAAGGTGAGTTGGGGTGCTGCATAAAACCAGAGATTGAAATGAGCACAGATAAAGTTCCTTAAGTCAAATATGGAATAGACAAGAGCTACTCCTTGCTCAACGAAATGGACTCAACACCCCATATTAAACGCCTAAGAATGTACCTGACTAGTAAGTATCTTAAAACCTATGGATTGCTATGTCTCCGAAAGAGAATCAAGCATGTGTACAGGGGCATAAACGCAGCAGTGATAGGATTGGAGAGGTTCGGTGAGCAAATGAAGACCCTTTGAAGTCATATTGCATGGTACCCATTACACGGGTCTTAACTCTCCAGGTTTAAGGTATTCTTCCTTCAGCTAAAACATGCATGTGGAACCCAAGTATGATCAACCATGTGAACGGGAGACGTGTTCAAATATGTCTCAGTTTTCCTCCCCTGGTACTCGGGTGCAACATTCCAGACGCTTTACTAACACTCTCCCCACTTGGAGAGTCAGCGCCTTTAACCTCCTGTTTGGCACAGTTTGCAATTTCTGCGGAAGATGAACAGGAATAGCGAGAACCAATGAGAGGCTAGCTGGAGGTGTCTGGACGGGCAAATTTAACTCTCATTTCCCACCAGGAAGAGGAAATAACCAAAGGCTCAGCGTGCCGTACCGGAACCAGATTAGGGCCTGAAGCCATCCTGCGGTGTTGCGGCCAGCTCAAAAGAAAGCGAGTTGAAGAAAGGAGCTCAGGGGCACTGTAATTCACAAACCTGCAGAGTTATAAATGACAGCTATCGTCCAAAAATAGACTGAAGTAAGGCTGCCAAGAGGACTTGAAAGCGGGGCAGAATTGCAGGAAACCGATTTCAGGAGGTAGACTGGAATTGCATTGAAAGCATAGGAAAAGAGGCAGAACGTCCACAATGATGCACTTGGCCAAAAAGGGCGCATGCGTTTTTTCCTGAATATATTCAGGAAAAAACGCATACGCCCTTTTTGGCCAACCAAGCAAGCTTGCAAAGGAAATCTGCACTACAATGAAGTCTCACTTCCCCCCGGTCAAAGGGGCCATCTGAAAAAAGTGTAAAATCCAGAAAGGCAGGACAGGCCATGGAGAACTGGGAGCCTTGTTATGCTGATGGGCGGGATGTAAATTGCCAACAACCACTCGGGAGAAGTGTATGGTGTTTCCTGAAACATCTAAAAAACAAAGCAACAGAACCTAGGGCACTTCCACTTATGGTCCTATAGCTTAGGGAAATTAAAATCAAAAAGACACAGCCACCCCAAAGTTTGGAATGGCTCTGTTTACAAGAACCTCGTTTACAGTACAAGTTCAACATCGCAGAAAGTGAAAAATGGATAAAGAAGTAGTGGTATTTACTTACAAAGCAATATCACTCAGCAATGAAATCTGTGTCATCAGGCCCTTAGCAGCACAATGAGTGGATTCAGGTATGATGATTCTAACTGAAGTAAGTCACACAGAAAAAGAAACATCATAAGATATCAGTAATACACGGAATGTAAACTTGGCTACACAGGAACTGAATTACAGAACAGAACAGGGTCTCAAATTTAGAAAACCAACTTATGCTTGCTTAAGGGTAAAGGTGAGTTGGGGTGCTGCATAAAACCAGAGATTGAAATGAGCACAGATAAAGTTCCTTAAGTCAAATATGGAATAGACAAGAGCTACTCCTTGCTCAACGAAATGGACTCAACACCGCATATTAAACGCCTAAGAATGTACCTGACTAGTAAGTATCTTAAAACCTATGGATTGCTATGTCTCCGAAAGAGAATCAAGCATGTGTACAGGGGCATAAACGCAGCAGTGATAGGATTGGAGAGGTTCGGTGAGCAAATGAAGACCCTTTGAAGTCATATTGCATGGTACCCATTACACGGGACTTAACTCTCCAGGTTTAAGGTATTCTTCCTTCAGCTAAAACATGCATGTGGAACCCAAGTATGATCAACCATGTGAACGGGAGACGTGTTCAAATATGTCTCAGTTTTCCTCCCCTGGTACTCGGGTGCAACATTCCAGACGCTTTACTAACACTCTCCCCACTTGGAGAGTCAGCGCCTTTAACCTCCTGTTTGGCCCAGTTTGCAATTTCTGCGGAAGATGAACAGGAATAGCGAGAACCAATGAGAGACTAGCTGGAGGTGTCTGGACGGGCAAATTTAACTCTCATTTCCCACCAGGAAGAGGAAATAACCAAAGGCTCAGCGTGCCATGCCGGAACCAGATTAGGGCCTGAAGCCATCCTGCGGTGTTGCGGCCAGGTCACAAGAAAGCAAGTTGAAGAAAGGAGCTCAGGGGCACTGTAATTCACACACCTGCAGAGTTATAAATGACAGCTATCGTCCAAAAATAGACTGAAGTAAGGCTGCCAAGAGGACTTGAAAGCGGGGCAGAATTGCAGGAAACCGATTTCAGGAGGTAGACTGGAATTGCATTGAAAGCATAGGAAAAGAGGCAGAACGTCCACAATGATGCACTTGGCCAAAAAGGGCGTATGTGTTTTTTCCTGAATATATTCAGGAAAAAACGCATACGCCCTTTTTGGCCAACCAAGCAAGCTTGCAAAGGAAATCTGCACTACAATGAAGTCTCACTTCCCCCCGGTCAAAAGAGCCATCTGAAAAAAGTGTAAAATCCAGAAAGGCAGGACAGGCCATGGAGAACTGGGAGCCTTGTTATGCTGATGGGCGGGATGTAAATTGCCAACAACCACTCGGGAGAAGTGTATGGTGTTTCCTGAAACATCTAAAAAACAAAGCAACAGAACCTAGGGCACTTCCACTTATGGTCCTATAGCTTAGGGAAATTAAAATCAAAAAGACACAGCCACCCCAAAGTTTGGAACGGCTCTGTTTACAAGAACCTCGTTTACAGTACAAGTTCAACATCGCAGAAAGTGAAAAATGGATAAAGAAGTTGTGATATTTACTTACAAAGCAATATCACTCAACAATGAAATCTGTGTCATCAGGCCCTTAGCAGCACAATGAGTGGATTCAGGTATGATGATTCTAACTGAAATAAGTCACACAGAAAAAGAAACATCATAAGATATCAGTAATACACGGAATGTAAACTTGGCTACACAGGAACTGAATTACAGAACAGAACAGGGTCTCAAATTTAGAAAACCAACTTATTCTTGCTTAAGGGTAAAGGTGAGTTGGGGTGCTGCATAAAACCAGAGATTGAAATGAGCACAGATAAAGTTCCTTAAGCCAAATATGGAATAGACAAGAGCTACTCCTTGCTCAACGAAATGGACTCAACACCCCATATTAAACGCCTAAGAATGTACCTGACTAGTAAGTATCTTAAAACCTATGGATTGCTATGTCTCCGAAAGAGAATCAAGCATGTGTACAGGGGCATAAACGCAGCAGTGATAGGATTGGAGAGGTTCGGTGAGCAAATGAAGACCCTTTGAAATCATATTGCATGGTACCCATTCCACGGGTTTCAACTACCCAGGTTTAAGGTATTCTTCCTTCAGCTAAAACATGCATGTGGAACCTAGAGTATGATCAACCATGTGATCGGGAGACGTGTTCAAATATGTCTCAGTTTTCCTCCCCTGGTACTCGGGTGCAACATTCCAGACGCTTTACTAACACTCTCCCCACTTGGAGAGTCAGTCCCTTTAACCTCCTGTTTGGCCCAGTTTGCAATTTCTGCGGAAGATGAACAGGAATAGCGAGAACCAATGAGAGACTAGCTGGAGGTGTCTGAATGGGCAAATTTAACTCTCATTTCCCACCAGGAAGAGGAATTAACCAAAGGCTCAGCATGCCGGGCCGGAACCAGATTAGGGCCTGAAGCCATCCTGCGGTGTTGCGGCCAGGTCACAAGAAAGCGAGTTGAAGAAAGGAGCTCAGGGGCACTGTAATTCACAAACCTGCAGAGTTATAAATGACAGCTATCGTCCAAAAATAGACTGAAGTAAGGCTGCCAAGAGGACTTGAAAGCGGGGCAGAATTGCAGGAAACCGATTTCAGGAGGTAGACTGGAATTGCATTGAAAGCATAGGAAAAGAGGCAGAACGTCCACAATGATGCACTTGGCCAAAAAGGGCGTATGCGTTTTTTCCTGAATATATTCAGGAAAAAACGCATACGCCCTTTTTGGCCAACCAAGCAAGCTTGCAAAGGAAATCTGCACTACAATGAAGTCTCACTTCCCCCCGGTCAAAAGGGCCATCTGAAAAAAGTGTAAAATCCAGAAAGGCAACAGGCCATTGAGAACTGGGAGCCTTGTTATGCTGATGGGCGGGATGTAAATTGCCAACAGACACTTGGGAGAAGTGTATGGTGTTTCCTGAAACATCTAAAAAACAAAGCAACAGAGCCTAGGGCACTTCCACTTATGGTCCTATAGCTTAGGGAAATTAAAATCAAAAAGACACAGCCACCCCA
The DNA here is from genome assembly GCF_949987515.2 of Delphinus delphis. Classification (NCBI taxonomy): domain Eukaryota; kingdom Metazoa; phylum Chordata; class Mammalia; order Artiodactyla; family Delphinidae; genus Delphinus; species Delphinus delphis. The sequence continues at coordinate 1,211,918 of NW_027192702.1, read as the reverse complement.
AAGTTTGGAACGGCTCTGTTTACAAGAACCTCGTTTACAGTACAAGTTCAACATCGCAGAAAGGGAAAAATGGATAAAGAAGTTGTGGTATTTACTTACAAAGCAATATCACTCAGCAATGAAATCTGTGTCATCAGGCCCTTAGCAGCACAATGAGTGGATTCAGGTATGATGATTCTAACTGAAATAAGTCACACAGAAAAAGAAACATCATAAGATATCAGTAATACACGGAATGTAAACTTGGCTACACAGGAACTGAATTACAGAACAGAACAGGGTCTCAAATTTAGAAAACCAACTTATTCTTGCTTAAGGGTAAAGGTGAGTTGGGGTGCTGCATAAAACCAGAGATTGAAATGAGCACAGATAAAGTTCCTTAAGCCAAATATGGAATAGACAAGAGCTACTCCTTGCTCAACGAAATGGACTCAACACCCCATATTAAACGCCTAAGAATGTACCTGACTAGTAAGTATCTTAAAACCTATGGATTGCTATGTCTCCGAAAAAGAATCAAGCATGTGTACAGGGGCATAAACGCAGCAGTGATAGGATTGGAGAGGTTCGGTGAGCAAATGAAGACCCTTTGAAGTCATATTGCATGGTATCCATTCCACGGGTTTCAACTACCCAGGTTTAAGGTATTCTTCCTTCAGCTAAAACATGCATGTGGAACCCAAGTATGATCAACCATGTGAACGGGAGACGTGTTCAAATATGTCTCAGTTTTCCTCCCCTGGTACTCGGGTGCAACATTCCAGACGCTTTACTAACACTCTCCCCACTTGGAGAGTCAGCGCCTTTAACCTCCTGTTTGGCCCAGTTTGCAATTTCTGCGGAAGATGAACAGGAATAGCGAGAACCAATGAGAGACTAGCTGGAGGTGTCTGGACGGGCAAATTTAACTCTCATTTCCCACCAGGAAGAGGAAAAAACCAAAGGCTCAGCGTGCCGTGCCGGAACCAGATTAGGGCCTGAAGCCATCCTGCGGTGTTGCAGCCAGGTCACAAGAAAGCGAGTTGAAGAAAGGAGCTCAGGGGCACTGTAATTCACAAACCTGCAGAGTTATAAATGACAGCTATCGTCCAAAAATAGACTGAAGTAAGGCTGCCAAGAGGACTTGAAAGCGGGGCAGAATTGCAGGAAACCGATTTCAGGAGGTACACTGGAATTGCATTGAAAGCATAGGAAAAGAGGCAGAACGTCCACAATGATGCACTTGGCCAAAAAGGGCGTATGCGTTTTTTCCTGAATATATTCAGGAAAAAACGCATACGCCCTTTTTGGCCAACCAAGCAAGCTTGCAAAGGAAATCTGCACTACAATGAAGTCTCACATCTCCCCGGTCAAAAGGGCCATCTGAAAAAAGTGTAAAATCCAGAAAGGCAGGACAGGCCATGGAGAACTGGGAGCCTTGTTACGCTGATGGGCGGGATGTAAATTGCCAACAACCACTCGGGAGAAGTGTATGGTGTTTCCTGAAACATCTAAAAAACAAAGCAACAGAGCCTAGGGCACTGCCACTTATGGTCCTATAGCTTAGGGAAATTAAAATCAAAAAGACACAGCCACCCCAAAGTTTGGGACGCCTCTGTTTACAAGAACCTCGTTTACAGTACAAGTTCAACATCGCAGAAAGTGAAAAATGGATAAAGAAGTTGTGGTATTTACTTACAAAGCAATATCACTCAGCAATGAAATCTGTGTCATCAGGCCCTTAGCAGCACAATGAGTGGATTCAGGTATGATGATTCTAACTGAAATAAGTCACACAGAAAAAGAAACATCATAAGATATCAGTAATACACGGAATGTAAACTTGGCTACACAGGAACTGAATTACAGAACAGAACAGGGTCTCAAATTTAGAAAACCAACTTATTCTTGCTTAAGGGTAAAGGTGAGTTGGGGTGCTGCATAAAACCAGAGATTGAAATGAGCACAGATAAAGTTCCTTAAGCCAAATATGGAATAGACAAGAGCTACTCCTTGCTCAACGAAATGGACTCAACACCCCATATTAAACGCCTAAGAATGTACCTGACTAGTAAGTATCTTAAAACCTATGGATTGCTATGTCTCCGAAAAAGAATCAAGCATGTGTACAGGGGCATAAACGCAGCAGTGATAGGATTGGAGAGGTTCGGTGAGCAAATGAAGACCCTTTGAAGTCATATTGCATGGTATCCATTCCACGGGTTTCAACTACCCAGGTTTAAGGTATTCTTCCTTCAGCTAAAACATGCATGTGGAACCCAAGTATGATCAACCATGTGAACAGGAGACGTGTTCAAATATGTCTCAGTTTTCCTCCCCTGGTACTCGGGTGCAACATTCCAGACGCTTTACTAACACTCTCCCCACTTGGAGAGTCAGCGCCTTTAACCTCCTGTTTGGCACAGTTTGCAATTTCTGCGGAAGATGAACAGGGATAGCGAGAACCAATGAGAGGCTAGCTGGAGGTGTCTGGACGGGCAAATTTAACTCTCATTTCCCACCAGGAAGAGGAAATAACCAAAGGCTCAGCATGCCGGGCCGGAACCAGATTAGCGCCTGAAGCCATCCTGCGGTGTTGCGGCCAGCTCAAAAGAAAGCGAGTTGAAGAAAGGAGCTCAGGGGCACTGTAATTCACAAACCTGCAGAGTTATAAATGACAGCTATCGTCCAAAAATAGACTGAAGTAAGGCTGCCAAGAGGACTTGAAAGCGGGGCAGAATTGCAGGAAACCGATTTCAGGAGGTAGACTGGAATTGCATTGAAAGCATAGGAAAAGAGGCAGAACGTCCACAATGATGCACTTGGCCAAAAAGGGCGCATGCGTTTTTTCCTGAATATATTCAGGAAAAAACGCATACGCCCTTTTTGGCCAACCAAGCAAGCTTGCAAAGGAAATCTGCACTACAATGAAGTCTCACTTCCCCCCGGTCAAAAGGGCCATCTGAAAAAAGTGTAAAATCCAGAAAGGCAACAGGCCATTGAGAACTGGGAGCCTTGTTATGCTGATGGGCGGGATGTAAATTGCCAACAGACACTTGGGAGAAGTGTATGGTGTTTCCTGAAACATCTAAAAAACAAAGCAACAGAGCCTAGGGCACTTCCACTTATGGTCCTATAGCTTAGGGAAATTAAAATCAAAAAGACACAGCCACCCCAAAGTTTGGAACGGCTCTGTTTACAAGAACCTCGTTTACAGTACAAGTTCAACATCGCAGAAAGTGAAAAATGGATAAAGAAGTTGTGGTATTTACTTACAAAGCAATATCACTCAGCAATGAAATCTGTGTCATCAGGCCCTTAGCAGCACAATGAGTGGATTCAGGTATGATGATTCTAACTGAAATAAGTCACACAGAAAAAGAAACATCATAAGATATCAGTAATACACGGAATGTAAACTTGGCTACACAGGAACTGAATTACAGAACAGAACAGGGTCTCAAATTTAGAAAACCAACTTATTCTTGCGTAAGGGTAAAGGTGAGTTGGGGTGCTGCATAAAACCAGAGATTGAAATGAGCACAGATAAAGTTCCTTAAGCCAAATATGGAATAGACAAGAGCTACTCCTTGCTCAACGAAATGGACTCAACACCCCATATTAAACGCCTAAGAATGTACCTGACTAGTAAGTATCTTAAAACCTATGGATTGCTATGTCTCCGAAAAAGAATCAAGCATGTGTACAGGGGCATAAACGCAGCAGTGATAGGATTGGAGAGGTTCGGTGAGCAAATGAAGACCCTTTGAAGTCATATTGCATGGTACCCATTCCACGGGTTTCAACTACCCAGGTTTAAGGTATTCTTCCTTCAGCTACAACATGCATGTGGAACCCAAGTATGATCAACCATGTGAACAGGAGACGTGTTCAAATATGTCTCAGTTTTCCTCCCCTGGTAAACGGGTGCAACATTCCAGACGCTTTACTAACACTCTCCCCACTTGGAGAGTCAGCGCCTTTAACCTCCTGTTTGGCCCAGTTTGCAATTTCTGCGGAAGATGAACAGGAATAGCGAGAACCAATGAGAGACTAGCTGGAGGTGTCTGGACGGGCAAATTTAACTCTCATTTCCCACCAGGAAGAGGAAATAACCAAAGGCTCAGCGTGCCGTACCGGAACCAGATTAGGGCCTGAAGCCATCCTGCGGTGTTGCGGCCAGGTCACAAGAAAGCGAGTTGAAGAAAGGAGCTCAGGGGCACTGTAATTCACAAACCTGCAGAGTTATAAATGACAGCTATCGTCCAAAAATAGACTGAAGTAAGGCTGCCAAGAGGACTTGAAAGCGGGGCAGAATTGCAGGAAACCGATTTCAGGAGGTAGACTGGAATTGCATTGAAAGCATAGGAAAAGAGGCAGAACGTCCACAATGATGCACTTGGCCAAAAAGGGCGTATGCGTTTTTTCCTGAATATATTCAGGAAAAAACGCATACGCCCTTTTTGGCCAACCAAGCAAGCTTGCAAAGGAAATCTGCACTACAATGAAGTCTCACTTCCCCCCGGTCAAAAGGGCCATCTGAAAAAAGTGTAAAATCCAGAAAGGCAACAGGCCATTGAGAACTGGGAGCCTTGTTATGCTGATGGGCGGGATGTAAATTGCCAACAGACACTTGGGAGAAGTGTATGGTGTTTCCTGAAACATCTAAAAAACAAAGCAACAGAGCCTAGGGCACTTCCGCTTATGGTCCTATAGCTTAGGGAAATTAAAATCAAAAAGACACAGCCACCCCAAAGTTTGGAACGGCTCTGTTTACAATAACCTCGTTTACAGTACAAGTTCAACATCGCAGAAAGTGAAAAATGGATAAAGAACTTGTGGTACTTACGTACAATGCAGTATCACTCAGCAATGAAATCTATGTCATCAGGCACTTAGCAGCACAATGAGTGGATTCAGGTATGATGATTCTAACTGAAATAAGTCACACAGAAAAAGAAACATCATAAGATATCAGTAATACACGGAATGTAAACTTGGCTACACAGGAACTGAATTACAGAACAGAACAGGGTCTCAAATTTAGAAAACCAACTTATGCTTGCTTAAGGGTAAAGGTGAGTTGGGGTGCTGCATAAAACCAGAGATTGAAATGAGCACAGATGAAGTTCCTTAAGCCAAATATGGAATAGACAAGAGCTACTCCTTGCTCAACGAAATGGACTCAACACCGCATATTAAACGCCTAAGAATGTACCTGACTTGTAAGTATCTTAAAACCTATGGATTGCTATGTCTCTGAAAGAGAATCAAGCATGTGTACAGGGGCATAAACGCAGCAGTGATAGGATTGGAGAGGTTCGGTGAGCAAATGAAGACCCTTTGAAGTCATATTGCATGGTACCCATTCCACGGGTTTCAACTACCCAGGTTTAAGGTATTCTTCCTTCAGCTAAAACATGCATGTGGAACCTAGAGTATGATCAACCATGTGATCGGGAGACGTGTTCAAATATGTCTCAGTTTTCCTCCCCTGGTACTCGGGTGCAACATTCCAGACGCTTTACTAACACTCTCCCCACTTGGAGAGTCAGTCCCTTTAACCTCCTGTTTGGCCCAGTTTGCAATTTCTGCGGAAGATGAACAGGAATAGCGAGAACCAATGAGAGGCTAGCTGGAGGTGTCTGGACGGGCAAATTTAACTCTCATTTCCCACCAGGAAGAGGAATTAACCAAAGGCTCAGCATGCCGTGCCGGAACCAGATTAGGGCCTGAAGCCATCCTGCGGTGTTGCGGCCAGGTCACAAGAAAGCGAGTTGAAGAAAGGAGCTCAGGGGCACTGTAATTCACAAACCTGCAGAGTTATAAATGACAGCTATCGTCCAAAAATAGACTGAAGTAAGGCTGCCAAGAGGACTTGAAAGCGGGGCAGAATTGCAGGAAACCGATTTCAGGAGGTAGACTGGAATTGCATTGAAAGCATAGGAAAAGAGGCAGAACGTCCACAATGATGCACTTGGCCAAAAAGGGCGTATGCGTTTTTTCCTGAATATATTCAGGAAAAAACGCATACGCCCTTTTTGGCCAACCAAGCAAGCTTGCAAAGGAAATCTGCACTACAATGAAGTCTCACTTCCCCCCGGTCAAAAGGGCCATCTGAAAAAAGTGTAAAATCCAGAAAGGCAGGACAGGCCATGGAGAACTGGGAGCCTTGTTATGCTGATGGGCGGGATGTAAATTGCCAACAACCACTCAGGAGAAGTGTATGGTGTTTCCTGAAACATCTAAAAAACAAAGCAACAGAGCCTAGGGCACTGCCACTTATGGTCCTATAGCTTAGGGAAATTAAAATCAAAAAGACACAGCCACCCCAAAGTTTGGGACGCCTCTGTTTACAAGAACCTCGTTTACAGTACAAGTTCAACATCGCAGAAAGTGAAAAATGGATAAAGAAGTTGTGGTATTTACTTACAAAGCAATATCACTCAGCAATGAAATCTATGTCATCAGGCCCTTAGCATCACAATGAGTGGATTCAGGTATGATGATTCTAACTGAAATAAGTCACACAGAAGAAGAAACATCATAAGATATCAGTAATACACGGAATGTAAACTTGGCTACACAGGAACTGAATTACAGAACAGAACAGGGTCTCAAATTTAGAAAACCAACTTATGCTTGCTTAAGGGTAAAGGTGAGTTGGGGTGCTGCATAAAACCAGAGATTGAAATGAGCACAGATAAAGTTCCTTAAGTCAAATATGGAATAGACAAGAGCTACTCCTTGCTCAACGAAATGGACTCAACACCGCATATTAAACGCCTAAGAATGTACCTGACTAGTAAGTATCGTAAAACCTATGGATTGCTATGTCTCCAAAAGAGAATCAAGCATGTGTACAGGGGCATAAACGCAGCAGTGATAGGATTGGAGAGGTTCGGTGAGCAAATGAAGACCCTTTGAGTCATATTGCATGGTACCCATTACACGGGTCTCAACTCTCCAGGTTTAAGGTATTCTTCCTTCAGCTAAAACATGCATGTGGAACCCAAGTATGATCAACCATGTGAACGGGAGACGTGTTCAAATATGTCTCAGTTTTCCTCCCCTGGTACTCGGGTGCAACATTCCAGACGCTTTACTAACACTCTCCCCACTTGGAGAGTCAGCGCCTTTAACCTCCTGTTTGGCACAGTTTGCAATTTCTGCGGAAGATGAACAGGAATAGCGAGAACCAATGAGAGGCTAGCTGGAGGTGTCTGGACGGGCAAATTTAACTCTCATTTCCCACCAGGAAGAGGAAGTAACCAAAGGCTCAGCGTGCCGTACCGGAACCAGATTAGGGCCTGAAGCCATCCTGCGGTGTTGCGGCCAGCTCAAAAGAAAGCGAGTTGAAGAAAGGAGCTCAGGGGCACTGTAATTCACAAACCTGCAGAGTTATAAATGACAGCTATCGTCCAAAAATAGACTGAAGTAAGGCTGCCAAGAGGACTTGAAAGCGGGGCAGAATTGCAGGAAACCGATTTCAGGAGGTAGACTAGAATTGCATTGCAAGCATAGGAAAAGAGGCAGAACGTCCACAATGATGCACTTGGCCAAAAAGGGCGTATGCGTTTTTTCCTGAATATATTCAGGAAAAAACGCATACGCCCTTTTTGGCCAACCAAGCAAGCTTGCAAAGGAAATCTGCACTACAATGAAGTCTCACTTCCCCCCGGTCAAAGGGGCCATCTGAAAAAAGTGTAAAATCCAGAAAGGCAGGACAGGCCATGGAGAACTGAGAGCCTTGTTATGCTGATGGGCGGGATGTAAATTGCCAACAACCACTCGGGAGAAGTGTATGGTGTTTCCTGAAACATCTAAAAAACAAAGCAACAGAACCTAGGGCACTTCCACTTATGGTCCTATAGCTTAGGGAAATTAAAATCAAAAAGACACAGCCACCCCAAAGTTTGGAACGGCTCTGTTTACAAGAACCTCGTTTACAGTACAAGTTCAACATCGCAGAAAGTGAAAAATGGATAAAGAAGTTGTGGTATTTACTTACAAAGCAATATCACTCAGCAATGAAATCTGTGTCATCAGGCCCTTAGCAGCACAATGAGTGGATTCAGGTATGATGATTCTAACTGAAATAAGTCACACAGAAAAAGAAACATCATAAGATATCAGTAATACACGGAATGGAAACTTGGCTACACAGGAACTGAATTACAGAACAGAACAGGGTCTCAAATTTAGAAAACCAACTTATTCTTGCTTAAGGGTAAAGGTGAGTTGGGGTGCTGCATAAAACCAGAGATTGAAATGAGCACAGATAAATTTCCTTAAGCCAAATATGGAATAGACAAGAGCTACTCCTTGCTCAACGAAATGGACTCAACACCCCATATTAAACGCCTAAGAATGTACCTGACTAGTAAGTATCTTAAAACCTATGGATTGCTATGTCTCCGAAAAAGAATCAAGCATGTGTACAGGGGCATAAACGCAGCAGTGATAGGATTGGAGAGGTTCGGTGAGCAAATGAAGACCCTTTGAAGTCATATTGCATGGTATCCATTCCACGGGTTTCAACTACCCAGGTTTAAGGTATTCTTCCTTCAGCTAAAACATGCATGTGTAACCCAAGTATGATCAACCATGTGAACGGGAGACGTGTTCAAATATGTCTCAGTTTTCCTCCCCTGGTACTCGGGTGCAACATTCCAGACGCTTTACTAACACTCTCCCCACTTGGAGAGTCAGCGCCTTTAACCTCCTGTTTGGCCCAGTTTGCAATTTCTGCGGAAGATGAACAGGAATAGCGAGAACCAATGAGAGACTAGCTGGAGGTGTCTGGACGGGCAAATTTAACTCTCATTTCCCACCAGGAAGAGGAAAAAACCAAAGGCTCAGCGTGCCGTGCCGGAACCAGATTAGGGCCTGAAGCAATCCTGCGGTGTTGCAGCCAGGTCACAAGAAAGCGAGTTGAAGAAAGGAGCTCAGGGGCACTGTAATTCACAAACCTGCAGAGTTATAAATGACAGCTATCGTCCAAAAATAGACTGAAGTAAGGCTGCCAAGAGGACTTGAAAGCGGGGCAGAATTGCAGGAAACCGATTTCAGGAGGTACACTGGAATTGCATTGAAAGCATAGGAAAAGAGGCAGAACGTCCACAATGATGCACTTGGCCAAAAAGGGTGTATGCGTTTTTTCCTGAATATATTCAGGAAAAAACGCATACGCCCTTTTTGGCCAACCAAGCAAGCTTGCAAAGGAAATCTGCACTACAATGAAGTCTCACTTCCCCCCGGTCAAAGGGGCCATCTGAAAAAAGTGTAAAATCCAGAAAGGCAGGACAGGCCATGGAGAACTGGGAGCCTTGTTATGCTGATGGGCGGGATGTAAATTGCCAACAACCACTCGGGAGAAGTGTATGGTGTTTCCTGAAACATCTAAAAAACAAAGCAACAGAACCTAGGGCACTTCCACTTATGGTCCTATAGCTTAGGGAAATTAAAATCAAAAAGACACAGCCACCCCAAAGTTTGGAATGGCTCTGTTTACAAGAACCTCGTTTACAGTACAAGTTCAACATCGCAGAAAGTGAAAAATGGATAAAGAAGTTGTGGTATTTACTTACAAAGCAATATCACTCAGCAATGAAATCTGTGTCATCAGGCCCTTAGCAGCACAATGAGTGGATTCAGGTATGATGATTCTAACTGAAGTAAGTCACACAGAAAAAGAAACATCATAAGATATCAGTAATACACGGAATGTAAACTTGGCTACACAGGAACTGAATTACAGAACAGAACAGGGTCTCAAATTTAGAAAACCAACTTATGCTTGCTTAAGGGTAAAGGTGAGTTGGGGTGCTGCATAAAACCAGAGATTGAAATGAGCACAGATAAAGTTCCTTAAGTCAAATATGGAATAGACAAGAGCTACTCCTTGCTCAACGAAATGGACTCAACACCGCATATTAAACGCCTAAGAATGTACCTGACTAGTAAGTATCTTAAAACCTATGGATTGCTATGTCTCCGAAAGAGAATCAAGCATGTGTACAGGGGCATAAACGCAGCAGTGATAGGATTGGAGAGGTTCGGTGAGCAAATGAAGACCCTTTGAAGTCATATTGCATGGTACCCATTACACGGGACTTAACTCTCCAGGTTTAAGGTATTCTTCCTTCAGCTAAAACATGCATGTGGAACCCAAGTATGATCAACCATGTGAACGGGAGACGTGTTCAAATATGTCTCAGTTTTCCTCCCCTGGTACTCGGGTGCAACATTCCAGACGCTTTACTAACACTCTCCCCACTTGGAGAGTCAGCGCCTTTAACCTCCTGTTTGGCCCAGTTTGCAATTTCTGCGGAAGATGAACAGGAATAGCGAGAACCAATGAAAGAATAGCTGGAGGTGTCTGGACGGGCAAATTTAACTCTCATTGCCCACCAGGAAGAGGAAATAACCAAAGGCTCAGCGTGCCATGCCGGAACCAGATTAGGGCCTGAAGCCATCCTGCGGTGTTGCGGCCAGGTCACAAGAAAGCAAGTTGAAGAAAGGAGCTCAGGGGCACTGTAATTCACACACCTGCAGAGTTATAAATGACAGCTATCGTCCAAAAATAGACTGAAGTAAGGCTGCCAAGAGGACTTGAAAGCGGGGCAGAATTGCAGGAAACCGATTTCAGGAGGTAGACTGGAATTGCATTGAAAGCATAGGAAAAGAGGCAGAACGTCCACAATGATGCACTTGGCCAAAAAGGGCGTATGTGTTTTTTCCTGAATATATTCAGGAAAAAACGCATACGCCCTTTTTGGCCAACCAAGCAAGCTTGCAAAGGAAATCTGCACTACAATGAAGTCTCACTTCCCCCCGGTCAAAAGGGCCATCTGAAAAAAGTGTAAAATCCAGAAAGGCAGGACAGGCCATGGAGAACTGGGAGCCTTGTTATGCTGATGGGCGGGATGTAAATTGCCAACAACCACTCGGGAGAAGTGTATGGTGTTTCCTGAAACATCTAAAAAACAAAGCAACAGAACCTAGGGCACTTCCACTTATGGTCCTATAGCTTAGGGAAATTAAAATCAAAAAGACACAGCCACCCCAAAGTTTGGAACGGCTCTGTTTACAAGAACCTCGTTTACAGTACAAGTTCAACATCGCAGAAAGTGAAAAATGGATAAAGAAGTTGTGATATTTACTTACAAAGCAATATCACTCAACAATGAAATCTGTGTCATCAGGCCCTTAGCAGCACAATGAGTGGATTCAGGTATGATGATTCTAACTGAAATAAGTCACACAGAAAAAGAAACATCATAAGATATCAGTAATACACGGAATGTAAACTTGGCTACACAGGAACTGAATTACAGAACAGAACAGGGTCTCAAATTTAGAAAACCAACTTATTCTTGCTTAAGGGTAAAGGTGAGTTGGGGTGCTGCATAAAACCAGAGATTGAAATGAGCACAGATAAAGTTCCTTAAGCCAAATATGGAATAGACAAGAGCTACTCCTTGCTCAACGAAATGGACTCAACACCCCATATTAAACGCCTAAGAATGTACCTGACTAGTAAGTATCTTAAAACCTATGGATTGCTATGTCTCCGAAAGAGAATCAAGCATGTGTACAGGGGCATAAACGCAGCAGTGATAGGATTGGAGAGGTTCGGTGAGCAAATGAAGACCCTTTGAAATCATATTGCATGGTACCCATTCCACGGGTTTCAACTACCCAGGTTTAAGGTATTCTTCCTTCAGCTAAAACATGCATGTGGAACCTAGAGTATGATCAACCATGTGATCGGGAGACGTGTTCAAATATGTCTCAGTTTTCCTCCCCTGGTACTCGGGTGCAACATTCCAGACGCTTTACTAACACTCTCCCCACTTGGAGAGTCAGTCCCTTTAACCTCCTGTTTGGCCCAGTTTGCAATTTCTGCGGAAGATGAACAGGAATAGCGAGAACCAATGAGAGACTAGCTGGAGGTGTCTGAACGGGCAAATTTAACTCTCATTTCCCACCAGGAAGAGGAATTAACCAAAGGCTCAGCATGCCGGGCCGGAACCAGATTAGGGCCTGAAGCCATCCTGCGGTGTTGCGGCCAGGTCACAAGAAAGCGAGTTGAAGAAAGGAGCTCAGGGGCACTGTAATTCACAAACCTGCAGAGTTATAAATGACAGCTATCGTCCAAAAATAGACTGAAGTAAGGCTGCCAAGAGGACTTGAAAGCGGGGCAGAATTGCAGGAAACCGATTTCAGGAGGTAGACTGGAATTGCATTGAAAGCATAGGAAAAGAGGCAGAACGTCCACAATGATGCACTTGGCCAAAAAGGGCGTATGCGTTTTTTCCTGAATATATTCAGGAAAAAACGCATACGCCCTTTTTGGCCAACCAAGCAAGCTTGCAAAGGAAATCTGCACTACAATGAAGTCTCACTTCCCCCCGGTCAAAAGGGCCATCTGAAAAAAGTGTAAAATCCAGAAAGGCAACAGGCCATTGAGAACTGGGAGCCTTGTTATGCTGATGGGCGGGATGTAAATTGCCAACAGACACTTGGGAGAAGTGTATGGTGTTTCCTGAAACATCTAAAAAACAATGCAACAGAGCCTAGGGCACTTCCACTTATGGTCCTATAGCTTAGGGAAATTAAAATCAAAAAGACACAGCCACCCCAAAGTTTGGAACGGCTCTGTTTACAAGAACCTCGTTTACAGTACAAGTTCAACATCGCAGAAAGTGAAAAATGGATAAAGAAGTTGTGGTATTTACTTACAAAGCAATATCACTCAGCAATGAAATCTGTGTCATCAGGCCCTTAGCAGCACAATGAGTGGATTCAGGTATGATGATTCTAACTGAAATAAGTCACACAGAAAAAGAAACATCATAAGATATCAGTAATACACGGAATGTAAACTTGGCTACACAGGAACTGAATTACAGAACAGAACAGGGTCTCAAATTTAGAAAACCAACTTATTCTTGCTTAAGGGTAAAGGTGAGTTGGGGTGCTGCATAAAACCAGAGATTGAAATGAGCACAGATAAAGTTCCTTAAGCCAAATATGGAATAGACAAGAGCTACTCCTTGCTCAACGAAATGGACTCAACACCCCATATTAAACGCCTAAGAATGTACCTGACTAGTAAGTATCTTAAAACCTATGGATTGCTATGTCTCCGAAAAAGAATCAAGCATGTGTACAGGGGCATAAACGCAGCAGTGATAGGATTGGAGAGGTTCGGTGAGCAAATGAAGACCCTTTGAAGTCATATTGCATGGTATCCATTCCACGGGTTTCAACTACCCAGGTTTAAGGTATTCTTCCTTCAGCTAAAACATGCATGTGGAACCCAAGTATGATCAACCATGTGAACGGGAGACGTGTTCAAATATGTCTCAGTTTTCCTCCCCTGGTACTCGGGTGCAACATTCCAGACGCTTTACTAACACTCTCCCCACTTGGAGAGTCAGCGCCTTTAACCTCCTGTTTGGCCCAGTTTGCAATTTCTGCGGAAGATGAACAGGAATAGCGAGAACCAATGAGAGACTAGCTGGAGGTGTCTGGACGGGCAAATTTAACTCTCATTTCCCACCAGGAAGAGGAAATAACCAAAGGCTCAGCGTGCCATGCCGGAACCAGATTAGGGCCTGAAGCCATCCTGCGGTGTTGCGGCCAGGTCACAAGAAAGCAAGTTGAAGAAAGGAGCTCAGGGGCACTGTAATTCACACACCTGCAGAGTTATAAATGACAGCTATCGTCCAAAAATAGACTGAAGTAAGGCTGCCAAGAGGACTTGAAAGCGGGGCAGAATTGCAGGAAACCGATTTCAGGAGGTAGACTGGAATTGCATTGAAAGCATAGGAAAAGAGGCAGAACGTCCACAATGATGCACTTGGCCAAAAAGGGCGTATGTGTTTTTTCCTGAATATATTCAGGAAAAAACGCATACGCCCTTTTTGGCCAACCAAGCAAGCTTGCAAAGGAAATCTGCACTACAATGAAGTCTCACTTCCCCCCGGTCAAAAGAGCCATCTGAAAAAAGTGTAAAATCCAGAAAGGCAGGACAGGCCATGGAGAACTGGGAGCCTTGTTATGCTGATGGGCGGGATGTAAATTGCCAACAACCACTCGGGAGAAGTGTATGGTGTTTCCTGAAACATCTAAAAAACAAAGCAACAGAACCTAGGGCACTTCCACTTATGGTCCTATAGCTTAGGGAAATTAAAATCAAAAAGACACAGCCACCCCAAAGTTTGGAACGGCTCTGTTTACAAGAACCTCGTTTACAGTACAAGTTCAACATCGCAGAAAGTGAAAAATGGATAAAGAAGTTGTGATATTTACTTACAAAGCAATATCACTCAACAATGAAATCTGTGTCATCAGGCCCTTAGCAGCACAATGAGTGGATTCAGGTATGATGATTCTAACTGAAATAAGTCACACAGAAAAAGAAACATCATAAGATATCAGTAATACACGGAATGTAAACTTGGCTACACAGGAACTGAATTACAGAACAGAACAGGGTCTCAAATTTAGAAAACCAACTTATTCTTGCTTAAGGGTAAAGGTGAGTTGGGGTGCTGCATAAAACCAGAGATTGAAATGAGCACAGATAAAGTTCCTTAAGCCAAATATGGAATAGACAAGAGCTACTCCTTGCTCAACGAAATGGACTCAACACCCCATATTAAACGCCTAAGAATGTACCTGACTAGTAAGTATCTTAAAACCTATGGATTGCTATGTCTCCGAAAGAGAATCAAGCATGTGTACAGGGGCATAAACGCAGCAGTGATAGGATTGGAGAGGTTCGGTGAGCAAATGAAGACCCTTTGAAATCATATTGCATGGTACCCATTCCACGGGTTTCAACTACCCAGGTTTAAGGTATTCTTCCTTCAGCTAAAACATGCATGTGGAACCTAGAGTATGATCAACCATGTGATCGGGAGACGTGTTCAAATATGTCTCAGTTTTCCTCCCCTGGTACTCGGGTGCAACATTCCAGACGCTTTACTAACACTCTCCCCACTTGGAGAGTCAGCGCCTTTAACCTCCTGTTTGGCCCAGTTTGCAATTTCTGCGGAAGATGAACAGGAATAGCGAGAACCAATGAGAGACTAGCTGGAGGTGTCTGGACGGGCAAATTTAACTCTCATTTCCCACCAGGAAGAGGAAAAAACCAAAGGCTCAGCGTGCCGTGCCGGAACCAGATTAGGGCCTGAAGCCATCCTGCGGTGTTGCAGCCAGGTCACAAGAAAGCGAGTTGAAGAAAGGAGCTCAGGGGCACTGTAATTCACAAACCTGCAGAGTTATAAATGACAGCTATCGTCCAAAAATAGACTGAAGTAAGGCTGCCAAGAGGACTTGAAAGCGGGGCAGAATTGCAGGAAACCGATTTCAGGAGGTAGACTGGAATTGCATTGAAAGCATAGGAAAAGAGGCAGAACGTCCACAATGATGCACTTGGCCAAAAAGGGCGTATGCGTTTTTTCCTGAATATATTCAGGAAAAAACGCATACGCCCTTTTTGGCCAACCAAGCAAGCTTGCAAAGGAAATCTGCACTACAATGAAGTCTCACATCTCCCCGGTCAAAAGGGCCATCTGAAAAAAGTGTAAAATCCAGAAAGGCAACAGGCCATTGAGAACTGGGAGCCTTGTTATGCTGATGGGCGGGATGTAAATTGCCAACAGACACTTGGGAGAAGTGTATGGTGTTTCCTGAAACATCTAAAAAACAAAGCAACAGAGCCTAGGGCACTTCCACTTATGGTCCTATAGCTTAGGGAAATTAAAATCAAAAAGACACAGCCACCCCAAAGTTTGGAACGGCTCTGTTTACAAGAACCTCGTTTACAGTACAAGTTCAACATCGCAGAAAGTGAAAAATGGATAAAGAAGTTGTGGTATTTACTTACAAAGCAATATCACTCAGCAATGAAATCTGTGTCATCAGGCCCTTAGCAGCACAATGAGTGGATTCAGGTATGATGATTCTAACTGAAATAAGTCACACAGAAAAAGAAACATCATAAGATATCAGTAATACACGGAATGGAAACTTGGCTACACAGGAACTGAATTACAGAACAGAACAGGGTCTCAAATTTAGAAAACCAACTTATTCTTGCGTAAGGGTAAAGGTGAGTTGGGGTGCTGCATAAAACCAGAGATTGAAATGAGCACAGATAAAGTTCCTTAAGCCAAATATGGAATAGACAAGAGCTACTCCTTGCTCAACGAAATGGACTCAACACCCCATATTAAACGCCTAAGAATGTACCTGACTAGTAAGTATCTTAAAACCTATGGATTGCTATGTCTCCGAAAAAGAATCAAGCATGTGTACAGGGGCATAAACGCAGCAGTGATAGGATTGGAGAGGTTCGGTGAGCAAATGAAGACCCTTTGAAGTCATATTGCATGGTACCCATTCCACGGGTTTCAACTACCCAGGTTTAAGGTATTCTTCCTTCAGCTACAACATGCATGTGGAACCCAAGTATGATCAACCATGTGAACAGGAGACGTGTTCAAATATGTCTCAGTTTTCCTCCCCTGGTAAACGGGTGCAACATTCCAGACGCTTTACTAACACTCTCCCCACTTGGAGAGTCAGCGCCTTTAACCTCCTGTTTGGCCCAGTTTGCAATTTCTGCGGAAGATGAACAGGAATAGCGAGAACCAATGAGAGACTAGCTGGAGGTGTCTGGACGGGCAAATTTAACTCTCATTTCCCACCAGGAAGAGGAAATAACCAAAGGCTCAGCGTGCCGTACCGGAACCAGATTAGGGCCTGAAGCCATCCTGCGGTGTTGCGGCCAGCTCACAAGAAAGCGAGTTGAAGAAAGGAGCTCAGGGGCACTGTAATTCACAAACCTGCAGAGTTATAAATGACAGCTATCGTCCAAAAATAGACTGAAGTAAGGCTGCCAAGAGGACTTGAAAGCGGGGCAGAATTGCAGGAAACCGATTTCAGGAGGTAGACTGGAATTGCATTGAAAGCATAGGAAAAGAGGCAGAAGGTCCACAATGATGCACTTGGCCAAAAAGGGCGTATGCGTTTTTTCCTGAATATATTCAGGAAAAAACGCATACGCCCTTTTTGGCCAACCAAGCAAGCTTGCAAAGGAAATCTGCACTACAATGAAGTCTCACTTCCCCCCGGTCAAAAGGGCCATCTGAAAAAAGTGTAAAATCCAGAAAGGCAGGACAGGCCATGGAGAACTGGGAGCCTTGTTATGCTGATGGGCGGGATGTAAATTGCCAACAGACACTCGGGAGAAGTGTATGGTGTTTCCTGAAACATCTAAAAAACAAAGCAACAGAACCTAGGGCACTTCCACTTATGGTCCTATAGCTTAGGGAAATTAAAATCAAAAAGACACAGCCACCCCAAAGTTTGGAACGGCTCTGTTTACAAGAACCTCGTTTACAGTACAAGTTCAACATCGCAGAAAGTGAAAAATGGATAAAGAAGTTGTGGTATTTACTTACAAAGCAATATCACTCAGCAATGAAATCTGTGTCATCAGGCCCTTAGCAGCAGAATGAGTGGATTCAGTTATGATGATTCTAACTGAAGTAAGTCACACAGAAAAAGAAACATCATAAGATATCAGTAATACACGGAATGTAAACTTGGCTACACAGGAACTGAATTACAAAACAGAACAGGGTCTCAAATTTAGAAAACCAACTTATGCTTGCTTAAGGGTAAAGGTGAGTTGGGGTGCTGCATAAAACCAGAGATTGAAATGAGCACAGATAAAGTTCCTTAAGTCAAATATGGAATAGACAAGAGCTACTCCTTGCTCAACGAAATGGACTCAACACCGCATATTAAACGCCTAAGAATGTACCTGACTAGTAAGTATCTTAAAACCTATGGATTGCTATGTCTCCAAAAGAGAATCAAGCATGTGTACAGGGGCATAAACGCAGCAGTGATAGGATTGGAGAGGTTCGGTGAGCAAATGAAGACCCTTTGAAGTCATATTGCATGGTACCCATTACACGGGTCTTAACTCTCCAGGTTTAAGGTATTCTTCCTTCAGCTAAAACATGCATGTGGAACCCAAGTATGATCAACCATGTGAACGGGAGACTTGTTCAAATATGTCTCAGTTTTCCTCCCCTGGTACTCGGGTGCAACATTCCAGACGCTTTACTAACACTCTCCCCACTTGGAGAGTCAGCGCCTTTAACCTCCTGTTTGGCCCAGGTTGCAATTTCTGCGGAAGATGAACAGGAATAGCGAGAACCAATGAGAGACTAGCTGGAGGTGTCTGAACGGGCAAATTTAACTCTCATTTCCCACCAGGAAGAGGAATTAACCAAAGGCTCAGCATGCCAGGCCGGAACCAGATTAGGGCCTGAAGCCATCCTGCGGTGTTGCGGCCAGGTCACAAGAAAGCGAGTTGAAGAAAGGAGCTCAGGGGCACTGTAATTCACAAACCTGCAGAGTTATAAAAGACAGCTATCGTCCAAAAATAGACTGAAGTAAGGCTGCCAAGAGGACTTGAAAGCGGGGCAGAATTGCAGGAAACCGATTTCAGGAGGTAGACTGGAATTGCATTGAAAGCATAGGAAAAGAGGCAGAACGTCCACAATGATGCACTTGGCCAAAAAGGGCGTATGCGTTTTTTCCTGAATATATTCAGGAAAAAACGCATACGTCCTTTTTGGCCAACCAAGGAAGCTTGCAAAGGAAATCTGCACTACAATGAAGTCTCACTTCCCCCCGGTCAAAAGGGCCATCTGAAAAAAGTGTAAAATCCAGAAAGGCAACAGGCCATTGAGAACTGGGAGCCTTGTTATGCTGATGGACGGGATGTAAATTGCCAACAGACACTTGGGAGAAGTGTATGGTGTTTCCTGAAACATCTAAAAAACAAAGCAACAGAGCCTAGGGCACTTCCACTTATGGTCCTATAGCTTAGGGAAATTAAAATCAAAAAGACACAGCCACCCCAAAGTTTGGAACGGTTCTGTTTACAAGAACCTCGTTTACAGTACAAGTTCAACATCGCAGAAAGGGAAAAATGGATAAAGAAGTTGTGGTATTCACTTACAAAGCAATATCACTCAGCAATGAAATCTATGTCATCAGGCCCTTGGCAGCACAATGAGTGGATTCAGGTATGATGATTGTAACTGAAATAAGTCACACAGAAAAAGAAACATCATAAGATATCAGTAATACACGGAATGGAAACTTGGCTACACAGGAACTGAATTACAGAACAGAACAAAGTCTCAAATTTAGAAAAACAACTTATGCTTGCTTAAGGGTAAAGGTGAGTTGGGGTGCTGCATAAAACCAGAGATTGAAATGAGCACAGATAAAGTTCCTTAAGCCAAATATGGAATAGACAAGAGCTACTCCTTGCTCAACGAAATGGACTCAACACCGCATATTAAACACCTAAGAATGTACCTGACTTGTAAGTATCTTAAAACCTATGGATTGCTATGTCTCCGAAAGAGAATCAAGCATGTGTACAGGGGCATAAACGCAGCAGTGATAGGATTGGAGAGCTTCGGTGAGCAAATGAAGACCCTTTGAAGTCATATTGCATGGTACCCATTCCACGGGTTTCAACTACCCAGGTTTAAGGTATTCTTCCTTCAGCTAAAACATGCATGTGGAACGTAGAGTATGATCAACCATGTGATCGGGAGACGTGTTCAAATATGTCTCAGTTTTCCTCCCCTGGTACTCGGGTGCAACATTCCAGACGCTTTACTAACACTCTCCCCACTTGGAGAGTCAGTCCCTTTAACCTCCTGTTTGGCCCAGTTTGAAATTTCTGCGGAAGATGAACAGGAATAGCGAGAACCAATGAGAGGCTAGCTGGAGGTGTCTGGACGGGCAAATTTAACTCTCATTTCCCACCAGGAAGAGGAATTAACCAAAGGCTCAGCATGCCAGGCCGGAACCAGATTAGGGCCTGAAGCCATCCTGCGGTGTTGCGGCCAGGTCACAAGAAAGCGAGTTGAAGAAAGGAGCTCAGGGGCACTGTAATTCACAAACCTGCAGAGTTATAAATGACAGCTATCGTCCAAAAATAGACTGAAGTAAGGCTGCCAAGAGGACTTGAAAGCGGGGCAGAATTGCAGGAAACCGATTTCAGGAGGTAGACTGGAATTGCATTGAAAGCATAGGAAAAGAGGCAGAACGTCCACAATGATGCACTTGGCCAAAAAGGGCGTATGCGTTTTTTCCTGAATATATTCAGGAAAAAACGCATACGCCCTTTTTGGCCAACCAAGCAAGCTTGCAAAGGAAATCTGCACTACAATGAAGTCTCACTTCCCCCCGGTCAAAAGGGCCATCTGAAAAAAGTGTAAAATCCAGAAAGGCAGGACAGGCCATGGAGAACTGGGAGCCTTGTTATGCTGATGGGCGGGATGTAAATTGCCAACAACCACTCAGGAGAAGTGTATGGTGTTTCCTGAAACATCTAAAAAACAAAGCAACAGAGCCTAGGGCACTGCCACTTATGGTCCTATAGCTTAGGGAAATTAAAATCAAAAAGACACAGCCACCCCAAAGTTTGGGACGCCTCTGTTTACAAGAACCTCGTTTACAGTACAAGTTCAACATCGCAGAAAGTGAAAAATGGATAAAGAAGTTGTGGTATTTACTTACAAAGCAATATCACTCAGCAATGAAATCTATGTCATCAGGCCCTTAGCATCACAATGAGTGGATTCAGGTATGATGATTCTAACTGAAATAAGTCACACAGAAAAAGAAACATCATAAGATATCAGTAATACACGGAATGTAAACTTGGCTACACAGGAACTGAATTACAGAACAGAACAGGGTCTCAAATTTAGAAAACCAACTTATGCTTGCTTAAGGGTAAAGGTGAGTTGGGGTGCTGCATAAAACCAGAGATTGAAATGAGCACAGATAAAGTTCCTTAAGTCAAATATGGAATAGACAAGAGCTACTCCTTGCTCAACGAAATGGACTCAACACCGCATATTAAACGCCTAAGAATGTACCTGACTAGTAAGTATCGTAAAACCTATGGATTGCTATGTCTCCAAAAGAGAATCAAGCATGTGTACAGGGGCATAAACGCAGCAGTGATAGGATTGGAGAGGTTCGGTGAGCAAATGAAGACCCTTTGAAGTCATATTGCATGGTACCCATTACACGGGTCTCAACTCTCCAGGTTTAAGGTATTCTTCCTTCAGCTAAAACATGCATGTGGAACCCAAGTATGATCAACCATGTGAACGGGAGACGTGTTCAAATATATCTCAGTTTTCCTCCCCTGGTACTCGGGTGCAACATTCCAGACGCTTTACTAACACTCTCCCCACTTGGAGAGTCAGCGCCTTTAACCTCCTGTTTGGCACAGTTTGCAATTTCTGCGGAAGATGAACAGGAATAGCGAGAACCAATGAGAGGCTAGCTGGAGGTGTCTGGACGGGCAAATTTAACTCTCATTTCCCACCAGGAAGAGGAAATAACCAAAGGCTCAGCGTGCCGTACCGGAACCAGATTAGGGCCTGAAGCCATCCTGCGGTGTTGCGGCCAGCTCAAAAGAAAGCGAGTTGAAGAAAGGAGCTCAGGGGCACTGTAATTCACAAACCTGCAGAGTTATAAATGACAGCTATCGTCCAAAATTAGACTGAAGTAAGGCTGCCAAGAGGACTTGAAAGCGGGGCAGAATTGCAGGAAACCGATTTCAGGAGGTAGACTGGAATTGCATTGCAAGCATAGGAAAAGAGGCAGAACGTCCACAATGATGCACTTGGCCAAAAAGGGCGTATGCGTTTTTTCCTGAATATATTCAGGAAAAAACGCATACGCCCTTTTTGGCCAACCAAGCAAGCTTGCAAAGGAAATCTGCACTACAATGAAGTCTCACTTCCCCCCGGTCAAAAGGGCCATCTGAAAAAAGTGTAAAATCCAGAAAGGCAGGACAGGCCATGGAGAACTGGGAGCCTTGTTATGCTGATGGGCGGGATGTAAATTGCCAACAACCAGTCGGGAGAAGTGTATGGTGTTTCCTGAAACATCTAAAAAACAAAGCAACAGAACCTAGGGCACTTCCACTTATGGTCCTATAGCTTAGGGAAATTAAAATCAAAAAGACACAGCCACCCCAAAGTTTGGAACGGCTCTGTTTACAAGAACCTCGTTTACAGTACAAGTTCAACATCGCAGAAAGTGAAAAATGGATAAAGAAGTTGTGGTATTTACTTACAAAGCAATATCACTCAGCAATGAAATCTGTGTCATCAGGCCCTTAGCAGCACAATGAGTGGATTCAGGTATGATGATTCTAACTGAAGTAAGTCACACAGAAAAAGAAACATCATAAGATATCAGTAATACACGGAATGTAAACTTGGCTACACAGGAACTGAATTACAGAACAGAACAGGGTCTCAAATTTAGAAAACCAACTTATGCTTGCTTAAGTGTAAAGGTGAGTTGGGGTGCTGCATAAAACCAGAGATTGAAATGAGCACAGATAAAGTTCCTTAAGTCAAATATGGAATAGACAAGAGCTACTCCTTGCTCAACGAAATGGACTCAACACCGCATATTAAACGCCTAAGAATGTACCTGACTAGTAAGTATCTTAAAACCTATGGATTGCTATGTCTCCGAAAGAGAATCAAGCATGTGTACAGGGGCATAAACGCAGCAGTGATAGGATTGGAGAGCTTCGGTGAGCAAATGAAGACCCTTTGAAGTCATATTGCATGGTACCCATTACACGGGTCTTAACTCTCCAGGTTTAAGGTATTCTTCCTTCAGCTAAAACATGCATGTGGAACCCAAGTATGATCAACCATCTGAACGGGAGACGTGTTCAAATATGTCTCAGTTTTCCTCCCCTGGTACTCGGGTGCAACATTCCAGACGCTTTACTAACACTCTCCCCACTTGGAGAGTCAGCGCCTTTAACCTCCTGTTTGGCCCAGTTTGCAATTTCTGCGGAAGATGAACAGGAATAGCGAGAACCAATGAGAGACTAGCTGGAGGTGTCTGGACGGGCAAATTTAACTCTCATTTCCCACCAGGAAGAGGAAATAACCAAAGGCTCAGCGTGCCGTGCCGGAATCAGATTAGGGCCTGAAGCCATCCTGCGGTGTTGCGGCCAGGTCACAAGAAAGCAAGTTGAACAAAGGAGCTCAGGGGCACTGTAATTCACACACCTGCAGAGTTATAAATGACAGCTATCGTCCAAAAATAGACTGAAGTAAGGCTGCCAAGAGGACTTGAAAGCGGGGCAGAATTGCAGGAAACCGATTTCAGGAGGTAGACTGGAATTGCATTGCAAGCATAGGAAAAGAGGCAGAACGTCCACAATGATGCACTTGGCCAAAAAGGGCGTATGCGTTTTTTCCTGAATATATTCAGGAAAAAACGCATACGCCCTTTTTGGCCAACCAAGCAAGCTTGCAAAGGAAATCTGCACTACAATGAAGTCTCACTTCCCCCCGGTCAAAAGGGCCATCTGAAAAAAGTGTAAAATCCAGAAAGGCAGGACAGGCCATGGAGAACTGGGAGCCTTGTTATGCTGATGGGCGGGATGTAAATTGCCAACAACCACTCGGGAGAAGTGTATGGTGTTTCCTGAAACATCTAAAAAACAAAGCAACAGAACCTAGGGCACTTCCACTTATGGTCCTATAGCTTAGGGAAATTAAAATCAAAAAGACACAGCCACCCCAAAGTTTGGAACGGCTCTGTTTACAAGAACCTCGTTTACAGTACAAGTTCAACATCGCAGAAAGTGAAAAATGGATAAAGAAGTTGTGGTATTTACTTACAAAGCAATATCACTCAGCAATGAAATCTGTGTCATCAGGCCCTTAGCAGCACAATGAGTGGATTCAGGTATGATGATTCTAACTGAAGTAAGTCACACAGAAAAAGAAACATCATAAGATATCAGTAATACACGGAATGTAAACTTGGCTACACAGGAACTGAATTACAGAACAGAACAGGGTCTCAAATTTAGAAAACCAACTTATGCTTGCTTAAGTGTAAAGGTGAGTTGGGGTGCTGCATAAAACCAGAGATTGAAATGAGCACAGATAAAGTTCCTTAAGTCAAATATGGAATAGACAAGAGCTACTCCTTGCTCAACGAAATGGACTCAACACCGCATATTAAACGCCTAAGAATGTACCTGACTAGTAAGTATCTTAAAACCTATGGATTGCTATGTCTCCGAAAGAGAATCAAGCATGTGTACAGGGGCATAAACGCAGCAGTGATAGGATTGGAGAGCTTCGGTGAGCAAATGAAGACCCTTTGAAGTCATATTGCATGGTACCCATTCCACGGGTTTCAACTACCCAGGTTTAAGGTATTGTTCCTTCAGCTAAAACATGCATGTGGAACCCAGAGTATGATCAACCATCTGAACGGGAGACGTGTTCAAATATGTCTCAGTTTTCCTCCCCTGGTACTCGGGTGCAACATTCCAGACGCTTTACTAACACTCTCCCCACTTGGAGAGTCAGTCCCTTTAACCTCCTGTTTGGCCCAGTTTGCAATTTCTGCGGAAGATGAACAGGAATAGCGAGAACCAATGAGAGACTAGCTGGAGGTGTCTGAACGGGCAAATTTAACTCTCATTTCCCACCAGGAAGAGGAATTAACCAAAGGCTCAGCATGCCGGGCCGGAACCAGATTAGGGCCTGAAGCCATCCTGCGGTGTTGCGGCCAGGTCACAAGAAAGCGAGTTGAAGAAAGGAGCTCAGGGGCACTGTAATTCACAAACCTGCAGAGTTATAAATGACAGCTATCGTCCAAAAATAGACTGAAGTAAGGCTGCCAAGAGGACTTGAAAGCGGGGCAGAATTGCAGGAAACCGATTTCAGGAGGTAGACTGGAATTGCATTGAAAGCATAGGAAAAGAGGCAGAACGTCCACAATGATGCACTTGGCCAAAAAGGGCGTATGCGTTTTTTCCTGAATATATTCAGGAAAAAACGCATACGCCCTTTTTGGCCAACCAAGCAAGCTTGCAAAGGAAATCTGCACTACAAT
Source organism: Delphinus delphis (assembly GCF_949987515.2). Taxonomy (NCBI): domain Eukaryota; kingdom Metazoa; phylum Chordata; class Mammalia; order Artiodactyla; family Delphinidae; genus Delphinus; species Delphinus delphis. The sequence continues at coordinate 1,186,910 of NW_027192702.1, read as the reverse complement.
GAAGTCTCACTTCCCCCCGGTCAAAAGGGCCATCTGAAAAAAGTGTAAAATCCAGAAAGGCAACAGGCCATTGAGAACTGGGAGCCTTGTTATGCTGAAGGGCGGGATGTAAATTGCCAACAGACACTTGGGAGAAGTGTATGGTGTTTCCTGAAACATCTAAAAAACAAAGCAACAGAGCCTAGGGCACTTCCACTTATGGTCCTATAGCTTAGGGAAATTAAAATCAAAAAGACACAGCCACCCCAAAGTTTGGAACGGCTCTGTTTACAATAACCTCGTTTACAGTACAAGTTCAACATCGCAGAAAGTGAAAAATGGATAAAGAACTTGTGGTACTTACGTACAATGCAGTATCACTCAGCAATGAAATCTATGTCATCAGGCACTTAGCAGCACAATGAGTGGATTCAGGTATGATGATTCTAACTGAAATAAGTCACACAGAAAAAGAAACATCATAAGATATCAGTAATACACGGAATGTAAACTTGGCTACACAGGAACTGAATTACAGAACAGAACAGGGTCTCAAATTTAGAAAACCAACTTATGCTTGCTTAAGGGTAAAGGTGAGTTGGGGTGCTGCATAAAACCAGAGATTGAAATGAGCACAGATAAAGTTCCTTAAGCCAAATATGGAATAGACAAGAGCTACTCCTTGCTCAACGAAATGGACTCAACACCGCATATTAAACGCCTAAGAATGTACCTGACTTGTAAGTATCTTAAAACCTATGGATTGCTATGTCTCTGAAAGAGAATCAAGCATGTGTACAGGGGCATAAACGCAGCAGTGATAGGATTGGAGAGGTTCGGTGAGCAAATGAAGACCCTTTGAAGTCATATTGCATGGTACCCATTCCACGGGTTTCAACTACCCAGGTTTAAGGTATTCTTCCTTCAGCTAAAACATGCATGTGGAACCTAGAGTATGATCAACCATGTGATCGGGAGACGTGTTCAAATATGTCTCAGTTTTCCTCCCCTGGTACTCGGGTGCAACATTCCAGACGCTTTACTAACACTCTCCCCACTTGGAGAGTCAGTCCCTTTAACCTCCTGTTTGGCCCAGTTTGCAATTTCTGCGGAAGATGAACAGGAATAGCGAGAACCAATGAAAGGCTAGCTGGAGGTGTCTGGACGGGCAAATTTAACTCTCATTTCCCACCAGGAAGAGGAATTAACCAAAGGCTCAGCATGCCGTGCCGGAACCAGATTAGGGCCTGAAGCCATCCTGCGGTGTTGCGGCCAGGTCACAAGAAAGCGAGTTGAAGAAAGGAGCTCAGGGGCACTGTAATTCACAAACCTGCAGAGTTATAAATGACAGCTATCGTCCAAAAATAGACTGAAGTAAGGCTGCCAAGAGGACTTGAAAGCGGGGCAGAATTGCAGGAAACCGATTTCAGGAGGTAGACTGGAATTGCATTGAAAGCATAGGAAAAGAGGCAGAACGTCCACAATGATGCACTTGGCCAAAAAGGGCGTATGCGTTTTTTCCTGAATATATTCAGGAAAAAACGCATACGCCCTTTTTGGCCAACCAAGCAAGCTTGCAAAGGAAATCTGCACTACAATGAAGTCTCACTTCCCCCCGGTCAAAAGGGCCATCTGAAAAAAGTGTAAAATCCAGAAAGGCAGGACACGCCATGGAGAACTGGGAGCCTTGTTATGCTGATGGGCGGGATGTAAATTGCCAACAGACACTCGGGAGAAGTGTATGGTGTTTCCTGAAACATCTAAAAAACAAAGCAACAGAGCCTAGGGCACTGCCACTTATGGTCCTATAGCTTAGGGAAATTAAAATCAAAAAGACACAGCCACCCCAAAGTTTGGGACGCCTCTGTTTACAAGAACCTCGTTTACAGTACAAGTTCAACATCGCAGAAAGTGAAAAATGGATAAAGAAGTTGTGGTATTTACTTACAAAGCAATATCACTCAGCAATGAAATCTATGTCATCAGGCCCTTAGCATCACAATGAGTGGATTCAGGTATGATGATTCTAACTGAAATAAGTCACACAGAAGAAGAAACATCATAAGATATCAGTAATACACGGAATGTAAACTTGGCTACACAGGAACTGAATTACAGAACAGAACAGGGTCTCAAATTTAGAAAACCAACTTATGCTTGCTTAAGGGTAAAGGTGAGTTGGGGTGCTGCATAAAACCAGAGATTGAAATGAGCACAGATAAAGTTCCTTAAGTCAAATATGGAATAGACAAGAGCTACTCCTTGCTCAACGAAATGGACTCAACACCGCATATTAAACGCCTAAGAATGTACCTGACTAGTAAGTATCGTAAAACCTATGGATTGCTATGTCTCCAAAAGAGAATCAAGCATGTGTACAGGGGCATAAACGCAGCAGTGATAGGATTGGAGAGGTTCGGTGAGCAAATGAAGACCCTTTGAGTCATATTGCATGGTACCCATTACACGGGTCTCAACTCTCCAGGTTTAAGGTATTCTTCCTTCAGCTAAAACATGCATGTGGAACCCAAGTATGATCAACCATGTGAACGGGAGACGTGTTCAAATATGTCTCAGTTTTCCTCCCCTGGTACTCGGGTGCAACATTCCAGACGCTTTACTAACACTCTCCCCACTTGGAGAGTCAGCGCCTTTAACCTCCTGTTTGGCACAGTTTGCAATTTCTGCGGAAGATGAACAGGAATAGCGAGAACCAATGAGAGGCTAGCTGGAGGTGTCTGGACGGGCAAATTTAACTCTCATTTCCCACCAGGAAGAGGAAATAACCAAAGGCTCAGCGTGCCGTACCGGAACCAGATTAGGGCCTGAAGCCATCCTGCGGTGTTGCGGCCAGCTCACAAGAAAGCGAGTTGAAGAAAGGAGCTCAGGGGCACTGTAATTCACAAACCTGCAGAGTTATAAATGACAGCTATCGTCCAAAAATAGACTGAAGTGAGGCTGCCAAGAGGACTTGAAAGCGGGGCAGAATTGCAGGAAACCGATTTCAGGAGGTAGACTGGAATTGCATTGCAAGCATAGGAAAAGAGGCAGAACGTCCACAATGATGCACTTGGCCAAAAAGGGCGTATGCGTTTTTTCCTGAATATATTCAGGAAAAAACGCATACGCCCTTTTTGGCCAACCAAGCAAGCTTGCAAAGGAAATCTGCACTACAATGAAGTCTCACTTCCCCCCGGTCAAAGGGGCCATCTGAAAAAAGTGTAAAATCCAGAAAGGCAGGACAGGCCATGGAGAACTGAGAGCCTTGTTATGCTGATGGGCGGGATGTAAATTGCCAACAACCACTCAGGAGAAGTGTATGGTGTTCCCTGAAACATCTAAAAAACAAAGCAACAGAGCCTAGGGCACTTCCACTTATGGTCCTATAGCTTAGGGAATTTAAAATCAAAAAGACACAGCCACCCCAAAGTTTGGAATGGCTCTGTTTACAAGAACCTCGTTTACAGAACAAGTTCAACATCGCAGAAAGTGAAAAATGGATAAAGAAGTTGTGGTATTTACTTACAAAGCAATATCACTCAGCAATGAAATCTGTGTCATCAGGCCCTTAGCAGCACAATGAGTGGATTCAGGTATGATGATTCTAACTGAAGTAAGTCACACAGAAAAAGAAACATCATAAGATATCAGTAATACACGGAATGTAAACTTGGCTACACAGGAACTGAATTACAGAACAGAACAGGGTCTCAAATTTAGAAAACCAACTTATGCTTGCTTAAGGGGAAAGGTGAGTTGGGGTGCTGCATAAAACCAGAGATTGAAATGAGCACAGATAAAGTTCCTTAAGTCAAATATGGAATAGACAAGAGCTACTCCTTGCTCAACGAAATGGACTCAACACCCCATATTAAACGCCTAAGAATGTACCTGACTAGTAAGTATCTTAAAACCTATGGATTGCTATGTCTCCGAAAGAGAATCAAGCATGTGTACAGGGGCATAAACGCAGCAGTGATAGGATTGGAGAGGTTCGGTGAGCAAATGAAGACCCTTTGAAGTCATATTGCATGGTACCCATTACACGGGTCTTAACTCTCCAGGTTTAAGGTATTCTTCCTTCAGCTAAAACATGCATGTGGAACCCAAGTATGATCAACCATGTGAACGGGAGACGTGTTCAAATATGTCTCAGTTTTCCTCCCCTGGTACTCGGGTGCAACATTCCAGACGCTTTACTAACACTCTCCCCACTTGGAGAGTCAGCGCCTTTAACCTCCTGTTTGGCCCAGTTTGCAATTTCTGCGGAAGATGAACAGGAATAGCGAGAACCAATGAGAGACTAGCTGGAGGTGTCTGGACGGGCAAATTTAACTCTCATTTCCCACCAGGAAGAGGAAATAACCAAAGGCTCAGCGTGCCGTGCCGGAACCAGATTAGGGCCTGAAGCCATCCTGCGGTGTTGCGGCCAGGTCACAAGAAAGCAAGTTGAAGAAAGGAGCTCAGGGGCACTGTAATTCACACACCTGCAGAGTTATAAATGACAGCTATCGTCCAAAAATAGACTGAAGTAAGGCTGCCAAGAGGACTTGAAAGCGGGGCAGAATTGCAGGAAACCAATTTCAGGAGGTAGACTGGAATTGCATTGAAAGCATAGGAAAAGAGGCAGAACGTCCACAATGATGCACTTGGCCAAAAAGGGCGTATGCGTTTTTTCCTGAATATATTCAGGAAAAAACGCATACGCCCTTTTTGGCCAACCAAGCAAGCTTGCAAAGGAAATCTGCACTACAATGAAGTCTCACTTCCCCCCGGTCAAAAGAGCCATCTGAAAAAAGTGTAAAATCCAGAAAGGCAGGACAGGCCATGGAGAACTGGGAGCCTTGTTATGCTGATGGGCGGGATGTAAATTGCCAACAACCACTCGGGAGAAGTGTATGGTGTTTCCTGAAACATCTAAAAAACAAAGCAACAGAACCTAGGGCACTTCCACTTATGGTCCTATAGCTTAGGGAAATTAAAATCAAAAAGACACAGCCACCCCAAAGTTTGGAACGGCTCTGTTTACAAGAACCTCGTTTACAGTACAAGTTCAACATCGCAGAAAGTGAAAAATGGATAAAGAAGTTGTGGTATTTACATACAAAGCAATATCACTCAGCAATGAAATCTGTGTCATCAGGCCCTTAGCAGCACAATGAGTGGATTCAGGTATGATGATTCTAACTGAAATAAGTCACACAGAAAAAGAAACATCATAAGATATCAGTAATACACGGAATGTAAACTTGGCTACACAGGAACTGAATTACAGAACAGAACAGGGTCTCAAATTTAGAACACCAACTTATGCTTGCTTAAGGGTAAAGGTGAGTTGGGGTGCTGCATAAAACCAGAGATTGAAATGAGCACAGATAAAGTTCCTTAAGCCAAATATGGAATAGACAAGAGCTACTCCTTGCTCAACGAAATGGACTCAACACCCCATATTAAACGCCTAAGAATGTACCTGACTAGTAAGTATCTTAAAACCTATGGATTGCTATGTCTCCGAAAAAGAATCAAGCATGTGTACAGGGGCATAAACGCAGCAGTGATAGGATTGGAGAGGTTCGGTGAGCAAATGAAGACCCTTTGAAGTCATATTGCATGGTACCCATTCCACGGGTTTCAACTACCCAGGTTTAAGGTATTCTTCCTTCAGCTAAAACATGCATGTGGAACCCAAGTATGATCAACCATGTGAACGGGAGACGTGTTCAAATATGTCTCAGTTTTCCTCCCCTGGTACTCGGGTGCAACATTCCAGACGCTTTACTAACACTCTCCCCACTTGGAGAGTCAGCGCCTTTAACCTCCTGTTTGGCCCAGTTTGCAATTTCTGCGGAAGATGAACAGGAATAGCGAGAACCAATGAGAGACTAGCTGGAGGTGTCTGGATGGGCAAATTTAACTCTCATTTCCCACCAGGAAGAGGAAAAAACCAAAGGCTCAGCGTGCCGTGCCGGAACCAGATTAGGGCCTGAAGCCATCCTGCGGTGTTGCGGCCAGGTCACAAGAAAGCGAGTTGAAGAAAGGAGCTCAGGGGCACTGTAATTCACAAACCTGCAGAGTTATAAATGACAGCTATCGTCCAAAAATAGACTGAAGTAAGGCTGCCAAGAGGACTTGAAAGCGGGGCAGAATTGCAGGAAACCGATTTCAGGAGGTACACTGGAATTGCATTGAAAGCATAGGAAAAGAGGCAGAACGTCCACAATGATGCACTTGGCCAAAAAGGGCGTATGCGTTTTTTCCTGAATATATTCAGGAAAAAACGCATACGCCCTTTTTGGCCAACCAAGCAAGCTTGCAAAGGAAATCTGCACTACAATGAAGTCTCACATCTCCCCGGTCAAAAGGGCCATCTGAAAAAAGTGTAAAATCCAGAAAGGCAGGACAGGCCATGGAGAACTGGGAGCCTTGTTACGCTGATGGGGGGGATGTAAATTGCCAACAACCACTCGGGAGAAGTGTATGGTGTTTCCTGAAACATCTAAAAAACAAAGCAACAGAGCCTAGGGCACTGCCACTTATGGTCCTATAGCTTAGGGAAATTAAAATCAAAAAGACACAGCCACCCCAAGGTTTGGGACGCCTCTGTTTACAAGAACCTCGTTTACAGTACAAGTTCAACATCACAGAAAGTGAAAAATGGATAAAGAAGTTGTGCTATTTACTTACAAAGCAATATCACTCAGCAATGAAATCTGTGTCATCAGGCCCTTAGCAGCACAATGAGTGGATTCAGGTATGATGATTCTAACTGAAATAAGTCACACAGAAAAAGAAACATCATAAGATATCAGTAATACACGGAATGTAAACTTGGCTACACAGGAACTGAATTACAGAACAGAACAGGGTCTCAAATTTAGAAAACCAACTTATGCTTGCTTAAGGGTAAAGGTGAGTTGGGGTGCTGCATAAAACCAGAGATTGAAATGAGCACAGATAAAGTTCCTTAAGTCAAATATGGAATAGACAAGAGCTACTCCTTGCTCAGCGAAATGGACTCAACACCGCATATTAAACGCCTAAGAATGTACCTGACTAGTAAGTATCGTAAAACCTATGGATTGCTATGTCTCCAAAAGAGAATCAAGCATGTGTACAGGGGCATAAACGCAGCAGTGATAGGATTGGAGAGGTTCGGTGAGCAAATGAAGACCCTTTGAAGTCATATTGCATGGTACCCATTTCACGGGTCTCAACTCTCCAGGTTTAAGGTATTCTTCCTTCAGCTAAAACATGCATGTGGAACCCAAGTATGATCAACCATGTGAACAGGAGACGTGTTCAAATATGTCTCAGTTTTCCTCCCCTGGTACTCGGGTGCAACATTCCAGACGCTTTACTAACACTCTCCCCACTTGGAGAGTCAGCGCCTTTAACCTCCTGTTTGGCACAGTTTGCAATTTCTGCGGAAGATGAACAGGGATAGCGAGAACCAATGAGAGGCTAGCTGGAGGTGTCTGGACGGGCAAATTTAACTCTCATTTCCCACCAGGAAGAGGAAATAACCAAAGGCTCAGCATGCCGGGCCGTAACCAGATTAGCGCCTGAAGCCATCCTGCGGTGTTGCGGCCAGCTCAAAAGAAACCGAGTTGAAGAAAGGAGCTCAGGGGCACTGTAATTCACAAACCTGCAGAGTTATAAATGACAGCTATCGTCCAAAAATAGACTGAAGTAAGGCTGCCAAGAGGACTTGAAAGCGGGGCAGAATTGCAGGAAACCGATTTCAGGAGGTAGACTGGAATTGCATTGCAAGCATAGGAAAAGAGGCAGAACGTCCACAATGATGCACTTGGCCAAAAAGGGCGTATGCGTTTTTTCCTGAATATATTCAGGAAAAAACGCATACGCCCTTTTTGGCCAACCAAGCAAGCTTGCAAAGGAAATCTGCACTACAATGAAGTCTCACTTCCCCCCGGTCAAAAGGGCCATCTGAAAAAAATGTAAAATCCAGAAAGGCAGGACAGGCCATGGAGAACTGGGAGCCTTGTTATGCTGATGGGCGGGATGTAAATTGCCAACAACCACTCGGGAGAAGTGTATGGTGTTTCCTGAAACATCTAAAAAACAAAGCAACAGAACCTAGGGCACTTCCACTTATGGTCCTATAGCTTAGGGAAATTAAAATCAAAAAGACACAGCCACCCCAAAGTTTGGAATGGCTCTGTTTACAAGAACCTCGTTTACAGTACAAGTTCAACATCGCAGAAAGTGAAAAATGGATAAAGAAGTTGTGGTATTTACTTACAAAGCAATATCACTCAGCAATGAAATCTGTGTCATCAGGCCCTTAGCAGCACAATGAGTGGATTCAGGTATGATGATTCTAACTGAAGTAAGTCACACAGAAAAAGAAACATCATAAGATATCAGTAATACACGGAATGTAAACTTGGCTACACAGGAACTGAATTACAGAACAGAACAGGGTCTCAAATTTAGAAAACCAACTTATGCTTGCTTAAGGGTAAAGGTGAGTTGGGGTGCTGCATAAAACCAGAGATTGAAGTGAGCACAGATAAAGTTCCTTAAGTCAAATATGGAATAGACAAGAGCTACTCCTTGCTCAACGAAATGGACTCAACACCGCATATTAAACGCCTAAGAATGTACCTGACTAGTAAGTATCTTAAAACCTATGGATTGCTATGTCTCCGAAACAGAATCAAGCATGTGTACAGGGGCATAAACGCAGCAGTGATAGGATTGGAGAGGTTCGGTGAGCAAATGAAGACCCTTTGAAGTCATATTGCATGGTACCCATTACACGGGTCTTAACTCTCCAGGTTTAAGGTATTCTTCCTTCAGCTAAAACATGCATGTGGAACCCAAGTATGATCAACCATGTGAACGGGAGACGTGTTCAAATATGTCTCAGTTTTCCTCCCCTGGTACTCGGGTGCAACATTCCAGACGCTTTACTAACACTCTCCCCACTTGGAGAGTCAGCGCCTTTAACCTCCTGTTTGGCCCAGTTTGCAATTTCTGCGGAAGATGAACAGGAATAGTGAGAACCAATGAGAGACTAGCTGGAGGTGTCTGGACGGGCAAATTTAACTCTCATTTCCCACCAGGAAGAGGAAATAACCAAAGGCTCAGCGTGCCGTGCCGGAACCAGATTAGGGCAAGAAGCCATCCTGCGGTGTTGCGGCCAGCTCACAAGAAAGCAAGTTGAAGAAACGAGCTCAGGGGCACTGTAATTCACAAACCTGCAGAGTTATAAATGACAGCTATCGTCCAAAAATAGACTGAAGTAAGGCTGCCAAGAGGACTTGAAAGCGGGGCAGAATTGCAGGAAACCGATTTCAGGAGGTAGACTGGAATTGCATTGAAAGCATAGGAAAAGAGGCAGAACGTCCACAATGATGCACTTGGCCAAAAAGGGCGTATGCGTTTTTTCCTGAATATATTCAGGAAAAAACGCATACGCCCTTTTTGGCCAACCAAGCAAGCTTGCAAAGGAAATCTGCACTACAATGAAGTCTCACTTCCCCCCGGTCAAAAGGGCCATCTGAAAAAAGTGTAAAATCCAGAAAGGCAACAGGCCATTGAGAACTGGGAGCCTTGTTATGCTGATGGGCGGGATGTAAATTGCCAACAGACACTTGGGAGAAGTGTATGGTGTTTCCTGAAACATCTAAAAAACAAAGCAACAGAGCCTAGGGCACTTCCACTTATGGTCCTATAGCTTAGGGAAATTAAAATCAAAAAGACACAGCCACCCCAAAGTTTGGAACGGCTCTGTTTACAAGAACCTCGTTTACAGTACAAGTTCAACATCACAGAAACTGAAAAATGGATAAAGAAGTTGTGGTATTTACTTACAAAGCAATATCACTCAGCAATGAAATCTGTGTCATCAGGCCCTTAGCAGCACAATGAGTGGATTCAGGTATGATGATTCTAACTGAAATAAGTCACACAGAAAAAGAAACATCATAAGATATCAGTAATACACGGAATGTAAACTTGGCTACACAGGAACTGAATTACAGAACAGAACAGGGTCTCAAATTTAGAAAACCAACTTATGCTTGCTTAAGGGTAAAGGTGAGTTGGGGTGCTGCATAAAACCAGAGATTGAAATGAGCACAGATAAAGTTCCTTAAGTCAAATATGGAATAGACAAGAGCTACTCCTTGCTCAACGAAATGGACTCAACACCGCATATTAAACGCCTAAGAATGTACTTGACTAGTAAGTATCGTAAAACCTATGGATTGCTATGTCTCCAAAAGAGAATCAAGCATGTGTACAGGGGCATAAACGCAGCAGTGATAGGATTGGAGAGGTTCGGTGAGCAAATGAAGACCCTTTGAAGTCATATTGCATGGTACCCATTTCACGGGTCTCAACTCTCCAGGTTTAAGGTATTCTTCCTTCAGCTAAAACATGCATGTGGAACCCAAGTATGATCAACCATGTGAACAGGAGACGTGTTCAAATATGTCTCAGTTTTCCTCCCCTGGTACTCGGGTGCAACATTCCAGACGCTTTACTAACACTCTCCCCACTTGGAGAGTCAGCGCCTTTAACCTCCTGTTTGGCACAGTTTGCAATTTCTGCGGAAGATGAACAGGGATAGCGAGAACCAATGAGAGGCTAGCTGGAGGTGTCTGGACGGGCAAATTTAACTCTCATTTCCCACTAGGAAGAGGAAATAACCAAAGGCTCAGCATGCCGGGCCGGAACCAGATTAGCGCCTGAAGCCATCCTGCGGTGTTGCGGCCAGCTCAAAAGAAACCGAGTTGAAGAAAGGAGCTCAGGGGCACTGTAATTCACAAACCTGCAGAGTTATAAATGACAGCTATCGTCCAAAAATAGACTGAAGTAAGGCTGCCAAGAGGACTTGAAAGCGGGGCAGAATTGCAGGAAACCGATTTCAGGAGGTAGACTGGAATTGCATTGAAAGCATAGGAAAAGAGGCAGAACGTCCACAATGATGCACTTGGCCAAAAAGGGCGTATGCGTTTTTTCCTGAATATATTCAGGAAAAAACGCATACGCCCTTTTTGGCCAACCAAGCAAGCTTGCAAAGGAAATCTGCACTACAATGAAGTCTCACTTCCCCCCGGTCAAAAGGGCCATCTGAAAAAAGTGTAAAATCCAGAAAGGCAACAGGCCATTGAGAACTGGGAGCCTTGTTATGCTGATGGGCGGGATGTAAATTGCCAACAGACACTTGGGAGAAGTGTATGGTGTTTCCTGAAACATCTAAAAAACAAAGCAACAGAGCCTAGGGCACTTCCACTTATGGTCCTATAGCTTAGGGAAATTAAAATCAAAAAGACACAGCCACCCGAAGTTTGGAACGGCTCTGTTTACAAGAACCTCGTTTACAGTACAAGTTCAACATCGCAGAAAGTGAAAAATGGATAAAGAAGTTGTGGTATTTACTTACAAAGCAATATCACTCAGCAATGAAATCTGTGTCATCAGGCCCTTAGCAGCACAATGAGTGGATTCAGGTATGATGATTCTAACTGAAATAAGTCACACAGAAAAAGAAACATCATAAGATATCAGTAATACACGGAATGTAAACTTGGCTACACAGGAACTGAATTACAGAACAGAACAGGGTCTCAAATTTAGAAAACCAACTTATGCTTGCTTAAGGGTAAAGGTGAGTTGGGGTGCTGCATAAAACCAGAGATTGAAATGAGCACAGATAAAGTTCCTTAAGCCAAATAAGGAATAGACAAGAGCTACTCCTTGCTCAACGAAATGGACTCAACACGCCATATTAAACGCCTAAGAATGTACCTGACTAGTAAGTATCTTAAAACCTATGGATTGCTATGTCTCCGAAAAAGAATCAAGCATGTGTACAGGGGCATAAACGCAGCAGTGATAGGATTGGAGAGGTTCGGTGAGCAAATGAAGACCCTTTGAAGTCATATTGCATGGTACCCATTCCACGGGTTTCAACTACCCAGGTTTAAGGTATTCTTCCTTCAGCTACAACATGCATGTGGAACCCAAGTATGATCAACCATGTGAACAGGAGACGTGTTCAAATATGTCTCAGATTTCCTCCCCTGGTAAACGGGTGCAACATTCCAGACGCTTTACTAACACTCTCCCCACTTGGAGAGTCAGCGCCTTTAACCTCCTGTTTGGCCCAGTTTGCAATTTCTGCGGAAGATGAACAGGAATAGCGAGAACCAATGAGAGACTAGCTGGAGGTGTCTGGACGGGCAAATTTAACTCTCATTTCCCACCAGGAAGAGGAAATAACCAAAGGCTCAGCGTGCCGTACCGGAACCAGATTAGGGCCTGAAGCCATCCTGCGGTGTTGCGGCCAGGTCACAAGAAAGCGAGTTGAAGAAAGGAGCTCAGGGGCACTGTAATTCACAAACCTGCAGAGTTATAAATGACAGCTATCGTCCAAAAATAGACTGAAGTAAGGCTGCCAAGAGGACTTGAAAGCGGGGCAGAATTGCAGGGAACCGATTTCAGGAGGTAGACTGGAATTGCATTGAAAGCATAGGAAAAGAGGCAGAACGTCCACAATGATGCACTTGGCCAAGAAGGGCGTATGCGTTTTTTCCTGAATATATTCAGGAAAAAACGCATACGCCCTTTTTGGCCAACCAAGCAAGCTTGCAAAGGAAATCTGCACTACAATGAAGTCTCACATCTCCCCGGTCAAAAGGGCCATCTGAAAAAAGTGTAAAATCCAGAAAGGCAGGACAGGCCATGGAGAACTGGGAGCCTTGTTATGCTGATGGGCGGGATGTAAATTGCCAACAACCACTCGGGAGAAGTGTATGGTGTTTCCTGAAACATCTAAAAAACAAAGCAACAGAGCCTAGGGCACTGCCACTTATGGTCCTATAGCTTAGGGAAATTAAAATCAAAAAGACACAGCCACCCCAAAGTTTGGGACGCCTCTGTTTACAAGAACCTCGTTTACAGTACAAGTTCAACATCGCAGAAAGTGAAAAATGGATAAAGAAGTTGTGGTATTTACTTACAAAGCAATATCACTCAGCAATGAAATCTGTGTCATCAGGCACTTAGCATCACAATGAGTGGATTCAGGAATGATGATTCTAACTGAAATAAGTCACACAGAAAAAGAAACATCATAAGATATCAGTAATACACGGAATGTAAACTTGGCTACACAGGAACTGAATTACAGAACAGAACAGGGTCTCAAATTTAGAAAACCAACTTATGCTTGCTTAAGGGTAAAGGTGAGTTGGGGTGCTGCATAAAACCAGAGATTGAAATGAGCACAGATAAAGTTCCTTAAGTCAAATATGGAATAGACAAGAGCTACTCCTTGCTCAACGAAATGGACTCAACACCGCATATTAAACGCCTAAGAATGTACCTGACTAGTAAGTATCGTAAAACCTATGGATTGCTATGTCTCCAAAAGAGAATCAAGCATGTGTACAGGGGCATAAACGCAGCAGTGATAGGATTGGAGAGGTTCGGTGAGCAAATGAAGACCCTTTGAAGTCATATTGCATGGTACCCATTACACGGGTCTCAACTCTCCAGGTTTAAGGTATTCTTCCTTCAGCTAAAACATGCATGTGGAACCCAAGTATGATCAACCATGTGAACGGGAGACATGTTCAAATATTTCTCAGTTTTCCTCCCCTGGTACTCGGGTGCAACATTCCAGACGCTTTACTAACACTCTCCCCACTTGGAGAGTCAGCGCCTTTAACCTCCTGTTTGGCACAGTTTGCAATTTCTGCGGAAGATGAACAGGGATAGCGAGAACCAATGAGAGGCTAGCTGGAGGTGTCTGGACGGGCAAATTTAACTCTCATTTCCCACCAGGAAGAGGAAATAACCAAAGGCTCAGCGTGCCGTACCGGAACCAGATTAGGGCCTGAAGCCATCCTGCGGTGTTGCGGCCAGCTCAAAAGAAAGCGAGTTGAAGAAAGGAGCTCAGGGGCACTGTAATTCACAAACCTGCAGAGTTATAAATGACAGCTATCGTCCAAAAATAGACTGAAGTAAGGCTGCCAAGAGGACTTGAAAGCGGGGCAGAATTGCAGGAAACCGATTTCAGGAGGTAGACTGGAATTGCATTGAAAGCATAGGAAAAGAGGCAGAACGTCCACAATGATGCACTTGGCCAAGAAGGGCGTATGCGTTTTTTCCTGAATATATTCAGGAAAAAACGCATACGCCCTTTTTGGCCAACCAAGCAAGCTTGCAAAGGAAATCTGCACTACAATGAAGTCTCACTTCCCCCCGGTCAAAAGGGCCATCTGAAAAAAGTGTAAAATCCAGAAAGGCAGGACAGGCCATGGAGAACTGGGCGCCTTGTTATGCTGATGGGCGGGATGTAAATTGCCAACAACCACTCGGGAGAAGTGTATGGTGTTTCCTGAAACATCTAGGAAACAAAGCAACAGAACCTAGGGCACGTCCAATTATGGTCCTATAGCTTAGGGAAATTAAAATCAAAAAGACACAGCCACCCCAAAGTTTGGAATGGCTCTGTTTACAAGAACCTCGTTTACAGTACAAGTTCAACATCGCAGAAAGTGAAAAATGGATAAAGAAGTTGTGGTATTTACTTACAAAGCAATATCACTCAGCAATGAAATCTGTGTCATCAGGCCCTTAGCAGCACAATGAGTGGATTCAGGTATGATGATTCTAACTGAAGTAAGTCACACAGAAAAAGAAACATCATAAGATATCAGTAATACACGGAATGGAAACTTGGCTACACAGGAACTGAATTACAGAACAGAACAGGGTCTCAAATTTAGAAAACCAACTTATGCTTGCTTAAGTGTAAAGGTGAGTTGGGGTGCTGCATAAAACCAGAGATTGAAATGAGCACAGATAAAGTTCCTTAAGTCAAATATGGAATAGACAAGAGCTACTCCTTGCTCAACGAAATGGACTCAACACCGCATATTAAACGCCTAAGAATGTACCTGACTAGTAAGTATCGTAAAACCTATGGATTGCTATGTCTCCGAAAGAGAATCAAGCATGTGTACAGGGGCATAAACGCAGCAGTGATAGGATTGGAGAGGTTCGGTGAGCAAATGAAGACCCTTTGAAGTCATATTGCATGGTACCCATTACACGGGTCTTAACTCTCCAGGTTTAAGGTATTCTTCCTTCAGCTAAAACATGCATGTGGAACCCAAGTATGATCAACCATGTGAACGGGAGACGTGTTCAAATATGTCTCAGTTTTCCTCCCCTGGTACTCGGGTGCAACATTCCAGACGCTTTACTAACACTCTCCCCACTTGGAGAGTCAGCGCCTTTAACCTCCTGTTTGGCCCAGTTTGCAATTTCTGAGGAAGATGAACAGGAATAGCGAGAACCAATGAGAGGCTAGCTGGAGGTGTCTGAACGGGCAAATTTAACTCTCATTTCCCACCAGGAAGAGGAAATAACCAAAGGCTCAGCGTGCCGTGCCGGAACCAGATTAGGGCCTGAAGCCATCCTGCGGTGTTGCGGCCAGGTCACAAGAAAGCGAGTTGAAGAAAGGAGCTCAGGGGCACTGTAATTCACAAACCTGCAGAGTTATAAATGACAGCTATCGTCCAAAAATAGACTGAAGTAAGGCTGCCAAGAGGACTTGAAAGCGGGGCAGAATTGCAGGAAACCGATTTCAGGAGGTAGACTGGAATTGCATTGAAAGCATAGGAAAAGAGGCAGAACGTCCACAATGATGCACTTGGCCAAAAAGGGCGTATGCGTTTTTTCCTGAATATATTCAGGAAAAAACGCATACGCCCTTTTTGGCCAACCAAGCAAGCTTGCAAAGGAAATCTGCACTACAATGAAGTCTCACTTCCCCCCGGTCAAAAGGGCCATCTGAAAAAAGTGTAAAATCCAGAAAGGCAGGACAGGCCATGGAGAACTGGGAGCCTTGTTATGCTGATGGGCGGGATGTAAATTGCCAACAACCACTCGGAAGAAGTGTATGGTGTTTCCTGAAACATCTAAAAAACAAAGCAACAGAGCCTAGGGCACTTCCACTTATGGTCCTATAGCTTAGGGAAATTAAAATCAAAAAGACACAGCCACCCCAAAGTTTGGAACGGCTCTGTTTACAAGAACCTCGTTTACAGTACAAGTTCAACATCGCAGAAAGTGAAAAATGGATAAAGAAGTTGTGGTATTTACTTACAAAGCAATATCAGTCAGCAATGAAATCTGTGTCATCAGGCCCTTAGCAGCACAATGAGTGGATTCAGGTATGATGATTCTAACTGAAATAAGTCACACAGAAAAAGAAACATCATAAGATATCAGTAATACACGGAATGGAAACTTGGCTACACAGGAACTGAATTACAGAACAGAACAGGGTCTCAAATTTAGAAAACCAACTTATGCTTGCTTAAGGGTAAAGGTGAGTTGGGGTGCTGCATAAAACCAGAGATTGAAATGAGCACAGATAAAGTTCCTTAAGCCAAATATGGAATAGACAAGAGCTACTCCTTGCTCAACAAAATGGACTCAACACCCCATATTAAACGCCTAAGAATGTACCTGACTAGTAAGTATCTTAAAACCTATGGATTGCTATGTCTCCGAAAGAGAATCAAGCATGTGTACAGGGGCATAAACGCAGCAGTGATAGGATTGGAGAGGTTCGGTGAGCAAATGAAGACCCTTTGAAATCATATTGCATGGCACCCATTCCACGGGTTTCAACTACCCAGGTTTAAGGTATTCTTCCTTCAGCTAAAACATGCATGTGGAACCCAGAGTATGATCAACCATGTGATCGGGAGACGTGTTCAAATATGTCTCAGTTTTCCTCCCCTGGTACTCGGGTGCAACATTCCAGACGCTTTACTAACACTCTCCCCACTTGGAGAGTCAGTCCCTTTAACCTCCTGTTTGGCCCAGTTTGCAATTTCTGCGGAAGATGAACAGGAATAGCGAGAACCAATGAGAGGCTAGCTGGAGGTGTCTGGACGGGCAAATTTAACTCTCATTTCCCACCAGGAAGAGGAATTAACCAAAGGCTCAGCATGCCGGGTCGGAACCAGATTAGGGCCTGAAGCCATCCTGCGGTGTTGCGGCCAGGTCACAAGAAAGCGAGTTGAAGAAAGGAGCTCAGGGGCACTGTAATTCACAAACCTGCAGAGTTATAAATGACAGCTATCGTCCAAAAATAGACTGAAGTAAGGCTGCCAAGAGGACTTGAAAGCGGGGCAGAATTGCAGGAAACCGATTTCAGGAGGTAGACTGGAATTGCATTGAAAGCATAGGAAAAGAGGCAGAACGTCCACAATGATGCACTTGGCCAAAAAGTGCGTATGCGTTTTTTCCTGAATATATTCAGGAAAAAACGCATACGCCCTTTTTGGCCAACCAAGCAAGCTTGCAAAGGAAATCTGCACTACAATGAAGTCTCACTTCCCCCCGGTCAAAAGGGCCATCTGAAAAAAGTGTAAAATCCAGACAGGCAGGACAGGCCATGGAGAACTGGGAGCCTTGTTATGCTGATGGGCGGGATGTAAATTGCCAACAGACACTCCGGAGAAGTGTATGGTGTTTCCTGAAACATCTAAAACACAAAGCAACAGAGCCTAGGGCACTGCCACTTATGGTCCTATAGCTTAGGGAAATTAAAATCAAAAAGACACAGCCACCCCAAAGTTTGGGACGCCTGTGTTTACAAGAACCTCGTTTACAGTACAAGTTCAACATCGCAGAAAGTGAAAAATGGATAAAGAAGTTGTGGTATTTACTTACAAAGCAATATCACTCAGCAATGAAATCTATGTCATCAGGCCCTTAGCATCACAATGAGTGGATTCAGGTATGATGATTCTAACTGAAATAAGTCACACAGAAAAAGAAACATCATAAGATATCAGTAATACACGGAATGGAAACTTGGCTACACAGGAACTGAATTACAGAACAGAACAGGGTCTCAAATTTAGAAAACCAACTTATGCTTGCTTAAGGGTAAAGGTGAGTTGGGGTGCTGCATAAAACCAGAGATTGAAATGAGCACAGATAAAGTTCCTTAAGTCAAATATGGAATAGACAAGAGCTACTCCTTGCTCAACGAAATGGACTCAACACCGCATATTAAACGCCTAAGAATGTACCTGACTAGTAAGTATCGTAAAACCTATGGATTGCTATGTCTCCGAAAGAGAATCAAGCATGTGTACAGGGGCATAAACGCAGCAGTGATAGGATTGGAGAGGTTCGGTGAGCAAATGAAGACCCTTTGAAGTCATATTGCATGGTACCCATTACACGGGTCTCAACTCTCCAGGTTTAAGGTATTCTTCCTTCAGCTAAAACATGCATGTGGAACCCAAGTATGATCAACCATGTGAACGGGAGACGTGTTCAAATATGTCTCAGTTTTCCTCCCCTGGTACTCGGGTGCAACATTCCAGACGCTTTACTAACACTCTCCCCACTTGGAGAGTCAGCGCCTTTAACCTCCTGTTTGGCCCAGTTTGCAATTTCTGCGGAAGATGAACAGGAATAGCGAGAACCAATGAGAGGCTAGCTGGAGGTGTCTGGACGGGCAAATTTAACTCTCATTTCCCAACAGGAAGAGGAAAAAACGAAAGGCTCAGCGTGCCGTACCGGAACCAGATTAGGGCCTGAAGCCATCCTGCGGTGTTGCGGCCAGCTCACAAGAAAGCGAGTTGAAGAAAGGAGCTCAGGGGCACTGTAATTCACAAACCTGCAGAGTTATAAATGACAGCTATCGTCCAAAAATAGACTGAAGTAAGGCTGCCAAGAGGACTTGAAAGCGGGGCAGAATTGCAGGAAACCGATTTCAGGAGGTAGACTGGAATTGCATTGAAAGCATAGGAAAAGAGGCAGAACGTCCACAATGATGCACTTGGCCAAAAAGGGCGTATGCATTTTTTCATGAATATATTCAGGAAAAAAACGCATACGCCCTTTTTGGCCAACCAAGCAAGCTTGCAAAGGAAATCTGCACTACAATGAAGTCTCACTTCCCCCCGGTCAAAAGGGCCATCTGAAAAAAGTGTAAAATCCAGAAAGGCAGGACAGGCCATGGAGAACTGGGAGCCTTGTTATGCTGATGGGCGGGATGTAAATTGCCAACAGACACTCGGGAGAAGTGTATGGTGTTTCCTGAAACATCTAAAAAACAAAGCAACAGAGCCTAGGGCACTGCCACTTATGGTCCTATAGCTTAGGGAAATTAAAATCAAAAAGACACAGCCACCCCAAAGTTTGGGACGCCTCTGTTTACAAGAACCTCGTTTACAGTACAAGTTCAACATCGCAGAAAGTGAAAAATGGATAAAGAACTTGTGGTACTTACGTACAATGCAGTATCACTCAACAATGAAATCTATGTCATCAGGCCCATAGCAGCATAATGAGTGGATTCAGTTACGATGATTCTAACTGAAATAAGTCACACAGAAAAAGAAACATCATAAGATATCAGCAATACACGGAATGGAAACTTGGCTACACAGGAACTGAATTACAGAACAGAACAGGGTCTCAAATTTAGAAAAACAACTTATGCTTGCTTAAGGGGAAAGGTGAGTTGGGGTGCTGCATAAAACCAGAGATTGAAATGAGCACAGATAAAGTTCCTTAAGTCAAATATGGAATAGACAAGAGCTACTCCTTGCTCAACGAAATGGACTCAACACCGCATATTAAACGCCTAAGAATGTACCTGACTAGTAAGTATCTTAAAACCTATGGATTGCTATGTCTCCGAAAGAGAATCAAGCGTGTGTACAGGGGCATAAACGCAGCAGTGATAGGATTGGAGAGGTTCGGTGAGCAAATGAAGACCCTTTGAAGTCATATTGCATGGTACCCATTACACGGGTCTTAACTCTCCAGGTTTAAGGTATTCTTCCTTCAGCTAAAACATGCATGTGGAACCCAGAGTATGATCAACCATGTGATCGGGAGACGTGTTCAAATATGTCTCAGTTTTCGTACCCTGGTACTCGGGTGCAACATTCCAGACGCTTTACTAACACTCTCCCGACTTGGAGAGTCAGTCCCTTTAACCTCCTGTTTGGCCCAGTTTGCAATTTCTGCGGAAGATGAACAGGAATAGCGAGAACCAATGGAGACTAGCTGGAGGTGTCTGGACGGGCAAATTTAACTCTCATTTCCTACCAGGAAGAGGAATTAACCAAAGGTTCAGCGTGCCATGCCGGAACCAGATTAGGGCCTGAAGCCATCCTGCGGTGTTGCGGCCAGGTCACAAGAAAGCGAGTTGAAGAAAGGAGCTCAGGGGCACTGTAATTCACAAACCTGCAGAGTTATAAATGACAGCTATCGTCCAAAAATAGACTGAAGTAAGGCTGCCAAGAGGACTTGAAAGCGGGGCAGAATTGCAGGAAACCGATTTCAGGAGGTAGACTGGAATTGCATTGAAAGCATAGGAAAAGAGGCAGAACGTCCACAATGATGCACTTGGCCAAAAAGGGCGTATGCGTTTTTTCCTGAATATATTCAGGAAAAAACGCATACGCCCTTTTTGGCCAACCAAGCAAGCTTGCAAAGGAAATCTGCACTACAATGAAGTCTCACTTCCCCCCGGTCAAAAGGGCCATCTGAAAAAAGTGTAAAATCCAGAAAGGCAGGACAGGCCATGGAGAACTGGGAGCCTTGTTATGCTGATGGGCGGGATGTAAATTGCCAACAGACACTCGGGAGAAGTGTATGGTGTTTCCTGAAACATCTAAAAAACAAAGCAACAGAGCCTAGGGCACTGCCACTTATGGTCCTATAGCTTAGGGAAATTAAAATCAAAAAGACACAGCCACCCCAAAGTTTGGGACGCCTCCGTTTACAAGAACCTCGTTTACCGTACAAGTTCAATATCACAGAAAGTGAAAAATGGATAAAGAACTTGTGGTACTTACGTACAATGCAGTATCACTCAGCAATGAAATCTATGTAATCAGGCCCATAGCAGCATAATGAGTGGATTCAGGTACGATGATTCTAACTGAAATAAGTCACACAGAAAAAGAAACATCATAAGATATCACTAATACACGGAATGTAAACTTGGCTACACAGGAACTGCATTCCAAAACAGAACAGGGTCTCAAATTTAGAAAACCAACTTATGCTTGCTTAAGGGGAAAGGTGAGTTGGGGTGCTGCATAAAACCAGGATTGAAATGAGCACAGATAAAGTTCCTTAAGCCAAATATGGAATAGACAAGAGCTACTCCTTGCTCAACGAAATGGACTCAACACCCCATATTAAACGCCTAAGAATGTACCTGACTAGTAAGTATCTTAAAACCTATGGATTGCTATGTCTCCAAAAGAGAATCAAGCGTGTGTACAGGGGCATAAACGCAGCAGTGATAGGATTGGAGAGGTTTGGTGAGCAAATGAAGACCCTTTGAAGTCATATTGCATGGTACCCATTCCACGGGTCTCAACTCTCCAGGTTTAAGGTATTCTTCCTTCAGCTAAAACATGCATGTGGAACCCAGAGTATGATCAACCATGTGAACGGGAGACGTGTTCAAATATGTCTCAGTTTTCCTCCCCTGGTACTCGGGTGCAACATTCCAGACGCTTTACTAACACTCTCCCGACTTGGAGAGTCAGTCCCTTTAACCTCCTGTTTGGCCCAGTTTGCAATTTCTGCGGAAGATGAACAGGAATAGCGAGAACCAATGAGAGGCTAGCTGGAGGTGTCTGAACGGGCAAATTTAACTCTCATTTCCCACCAGGAAGAGGAATTAACCAAAGGCTGAGCATGCCGGGCCGGAACCAGATTAGGGCCTGAAGCCATCCTGCGGTGTTGCGGCCAGGTCACAAGAAAGCGAGTTGAAGAAAGGAGCTCAGGGGCACTGTAATTCACAAACCTGCAGAGTTATAAATGACAGCTATCGTCCAAAAATAGACTGAAGTAAGGCTGCCAAGAGGACTTGAAAGCGGTGCAGAATTGCAGGAAACCGATTTCAGGAGGTAGACTGGAATTGCATTGAAAGCATAGGAAAAGAGGCAGAACGTCCACAATGATGCACTTGGCCAAAAAGGGCGTATGCGTTTTTTCCTGAATATATTCAGGAAAAAACGCATACGCCCTTTTTGGCCAACCAAGCAAGCTTGCAAAGGAAATCTGCACTACAATGAAGTCTCACTTCCCCCCGGTCAAAAGGGCCATCTGAAAAAAGTGTAAAATCCAGAAAGGCAACAGGCCATAGAGAACTGGGAGCCTTGTTATGCTGATGGGCGGGATGTAAATTGCCAACAACCACTCGGGAGAAGTGTATGGTGTTTCCTGAAACATCTAAAAAACAAAGCAACAGAACCTAGGGCACTTCCACTTATGGTCCTATAGCTTAGGGAAATTAAAATCAAAAAGACACAGCCACCCCAAAGTTTGGAACGGCTCTGTTTACAAGAACCTCGTTTACAGTACAAGTTCAACATCGCAGAAAGTGAAAAATGGATAAAGAAGTTGTGGTATTTACTTACAAAGCAATATCACTCAGCAATGAAATCTGTGTCATCAGGCCCTTAGCAGCACAATGAGTGGATTCAGGTATGATGATTCTAACTGAAATAAGTCACACAGAAAAAGAAACATCATAACATATCAGTAATACACGGAATGTAAACTTGGCTACACAGGAACTGAATTACAGAACAGAACAGGGTCTCAAATTTAGAAAACCAACTTATGCTTGCTTAAGGGTAAAGGTGAGTTGGGGTGCTGCATAAAACCAGAGATTGAAATGAGCACAGATAAAGTTCCTTAAGCCAAATATGGAATAGACAAGAGCTACTCCTTGCTCAACGAAATGGACTCAACACCCCATATTAAACGCCTAAGAATGTACCTGACTAGTAAGTATCTTAAAACCTATGGATTGCTATGTCTCCGAAAGAGAATCAAGCATGTGTACAGGGGCATAAACGCAGCAGTGATAGGATTGGAGAGGTTCGGTGAGCAAATGAAGACCCTTTGAAGTCATATTGCATGGTACCCATTCCACGGGTTTCAACTACCCAGGTTTAAGGTATTCTTCCTTCAGCTAAAACATGCATGTGGAACCTAGAGTATGATCAACCATGTGAACGGGAGACGTGTTCAAATATGTCTCAGTTTTCCTCCCCTGGTACTCGGGTGCAACATTCCAGACGCTTTACTAACACTCTCCCCACTTGGAGAGTCAGCGCCTTTAACCTCCTGTTTGGCCCAGTTTGCAATTTCTGCGGAAGATGAACAGGAATAGCGAGAACCAATGAGAGGCTAGCTGGAGGTGTCTGGACGGGCAAATTTAACTCTCATTTCCCACCAGGAAGAGGAAATAACCAAAGGCTCAGCGTGCCGTGCCGGAACCAGATTAGGGCCTGAAGCCATCCTGCGGTGTTGCGGCCAGGTCACAAGAAAGCGAGTTGAAGAAAGGAGCTCAGGGGCACTGTAATTCACAAACCTGCAGAGTTATAAATGACAGCTATCGTCCAAAAATAGACTGAAGTAAGGCTGCCAAGAGGACTTGAAAGCGGGGCAGAATTGCAGGAAACCGATTTCAGGAGGTAGACTGGAATTGCATTGAAAGCATAGGAAAAGAGGCAGAACGTCCACAATGATGCACTTGGCCAAAAAGGGCGTATGCGTTTTTTCCTGAATATATTCAGGAAAAAACGCATACGCCCTTTTTGGCCAACCAAGCAAGCTTGCAAAGGAAATCTGCACTACAATGAAGTCTCACTTCCCCCCGGTCAAAAGGGCCATCTCAAAAAAGTGTAAAATCCAGAAAGGCAGGACAGGCCATGGAGAACTGGGAGCCTTGTTATGCAGATGGGCGGGATGTAAATTGCCAACAGACACTGGGGAGAAGTGTATGGTGTTTCCTGAAACATCTAAAAAACAAAGCAACAGAGCCTAGGGCACTGCCACTTAAGGTCCTATAGCTTAGGGAAATTAAAATCAAAAAGACACAGCCACCCCAAAGTTTGGGACGCCTCTGTTTACAAGAACCTCGTTTACAGTACAAGTTCAACATCGCAGAAAGTGAAAAATGGATAAAGAAGTTGTGGTATTTACTTACAAAGCAATATCACTCAGCAATGAAATCTATGTCATCAGGCCCTTACCAGCACAATGAGTGGATTCAGGTATGATGATTCTAACTGAAATAAGTCACACAGAAAAAGAAACATCATAAGATATCAGTAATACACGGAATGTAAACTTGGCTACACAGGAACTGAATTACAGAACAGAACAGGGTCTCAAATTTAGAAAACCAACTTATGCTTGCTTAAGGGTAAAGGTGAGTTGGGGTGCTGCATAAAACCAGAGATTGAAATGAGCACAGATAAAGTTCCTTAAGCCAAATATGGAATAGACAAGAGCTACTCCTTGCTCAACGAAATGGACTCAACACCGCATATTAAACGCCTAAGAATGTACCTGACTAGTAAGTATCTTAAAACCGATGGATTGCTATGTCTCCGAAAGAGAATCAAGCATGTGTACAGGGGCATAAACGTAGCAGTGATAGGATTGGAGAGGTTCGGTGAGCAAATGAAGACCCTTTGAAGTCATATTGCATGGTACCCATTCCACGGGTTTCAACTAACCAGGTTTTAGGTATTCTTCCTTCAGCTAAAACATGCATGTGGAACCCAGAGTATGATCAACCATGTGATCGGGAGACGTGTTCAAATATGTCTCAGTTGTCCTCCCCTGGTACTCGGGTGCAACATTCCAGACGCTTTACTAACACTCTCCCCACTTGCAAGGTCAGCACCTTTAACCTCCTGTTTGGCACAGTTTGCAGTTTCTGCGGAAGATGAACAGGAATAGCGAGAACCAATGAGAGGCTTGCTGGAGGTGTCTGGACGGGCAAATTTAACTCTCATTTCCCACCAGGAAGAGGAAATAACCAAAGGCTCAGCGTGGCATACTGGAACCAGATTAGGGCCTGAAGCCATCCTGCGGTGTTGCGGACAGCTCACAAGAAAGCGAGTTGAAGAAAGGAGCTCAGGGGCACTGTAATTCACAAACCTGCAGAGTTATAAATGACAGCTATCGTCCAAAAATAGACTGAAGTGAGGCTGCCAAGAGGACTTGAATGCGGGGCAGAATTGCAGGAAACCTATTTCAGGAGGTAGACTGGAATTGCATTGAAAGAATAGGAAAAGAGGCAGAACGTCCACAATGATGCAGTTGGCCAAAAAGGGCGTATGCGTTTGTTCCTGAATATATTCAGGAAAAAACACATAAGCCCTTTTTGACCCACCAAGCAAGCTTGCAAAGCGAATCTGCACTACAATGAAGTCTCACTTCCCCCTGGTCAAAAGGGCCATCTGAAAAAAGTGTAAAATCCAGAAAGGCAGGACAGGCCATGGAGAACTGGGAGCCTTGTTATGCTGATGGGCGGGATGTAAATTGCCAACAACCACTTGGGAGAAGTGTATGGTGTTTCCTGAAACATCTAAAAAACAAAGCAACAGAGCCTAGGGCACTTCCACTTATGGTCCTATAGCTTAGGGAATTTAAAATCAAAAAGACACAGCCACCCCAAAGTTTGGAACGGCTCTGTTTACAAGAACCTCGTTTACAGTACAAGTTCAACATCGCAGAAAGTGAAAAATGGATAAAGAAGTTGTGGTATTTACTTACAAAGCAATATCACTCAGCAATGAAATCTGTGTCATCAGGCCCTTAGCAGCACAATGAGTGGATTCAGGTATGATGATTCTAACTGAAATAAGTCACACAGAAAAAGAAACATCATAAGATATCAGTAATACACGGAATGTAAACTTGGCTACACAGGAACTGAATTACAGAACAGAACAGGGTCTCAAATTTAGAAAAACAACTTATGCTTGCTTAAGAGTAAAGGTGAGTTGGGGTGCTGCATAAAACCAGAGATTGAAATGAGCACAGATAAAGTTCCTTAAGCCAAATATGGAATAGACAAGAGCTACTCCTTGCTCAACGAAATGGACTCAACACCGCATATTGAACGCCTAAGAATGTACCTGACTTGTAAGTATCTTAAAACCTATGGATTGCTATGTCTCCAAAAGAGAATCAAGCATGTGTACAGGGGCATAAACGCAGCAGTGATAGGATTGGAGAGGTTCGGTGAGCAAATGAAGACCCTTTGAAGTCATATTGCATGGTACCCATTCCACGGGTTTCAACTACCCAGGTTTAAGGTATTCTTCCTTCAGCTAAAACATGCATGTGGAACCTAGAGTATGATCAACCATGTGATCGGGAGACGTGTTCAAATATGTCTCAGTTTTCGTACCCTGGTACTCGGGTGCAACATTCCAGACGCTTTACTAACACTCTCCCCACTTGGAGAGTCAATCCCTTTAACCTCCTGTTTGGCCCAGTTTGAAATTTCTGCGGAAGATGAACAGGAATAGCGAGAACCAATGAGAGACTAGCTGGAGGTGTCTGGACGGGCAAATTTAACTCTCATTTCCCACCAGGAAGAGGAATTAACCAAAGGCTCAGTGTGCCGTGCCGGAACCAGATTAGGGCCTGAAGCCATCCTGCGGTGTTGCGGCCAGCTCAAAAGAAAGCGAGTTGAAGAAAGGAGCTCAGGGGCACTGTAATTCACAAACCTGCAGTGTTATAAATGACAGCTATCGTCCAAAAATAGACTGAAGTAAGGCTGCCAAGAGGACTTGAAAGCGGGGCAGAATTGCAGGAAACCGATTTCAGGAGGTAGACTGGAATTGCATTGAAAGCATAGGAAAAGAGGCAGAACGTCCACAATGATGCACTTGGCCAATAAGGGCGTATGCGTTTTTTCCTGAATATATTCAGAAAAAAACGCATACGCCCCTTTTGGCCAACCAAGCAAGCTTGCAAAGGAAATCTGCACTACAATGAAGTCTCACTTCCCCCCAGTCAAAAGGGCCATCTGAAAAAAGTGTAAAATCCAGAAAGGCAGGACAGGCCATGGAGAACTGGGAGCCTTGTTATGCTGAAGGGCGGGATGTAAATTGCCAACAACCACTCGGGAGAAGTGTATGGTGTTTCCTGAAACATCTAAAAAACAAAGCAACAGAGCCTAGGGCACTTCCACTTATGGTCCTATAGCTTAGGGAATTTAAAATCAAAAAGACACAGCCACCCCAAAGTTTCGAACGGCTCTGTTTAAAAGAACCTCGTTTACAGTACAAGTTCAACATCGCAGAAAGTGAAAAATGGATGAAAAAGTTGTGGTATTTACTTACAAAGCAATATCACTCAGCAATGAAATCTGTGCCATCAGGCCCTTGGCAGCACAATGAGTGGATTCAGGTATGATGATTCTAACTGAAATAAGTCACACAGAAAAAGAAACATCATAAGATATCAGTAATACACGGAATGTAAACTTGGCTACACAGGAACTGCATTCCAAAACAGAACAGGGTCTCAAATTTAGAAAACCAACTTATGCTTGCTTAAGGGGAAAGGTGAGTTGGGGTGCTGCATAAAACCAGAGATTGAAATGAGCACAGATAAAGTTCCTTAAGCCAAATATGGAATAGACAAGAGCTACTCCTTGCTCAACGAAATGGACTCAACACCGCATATTAAACGCCTAAGAATGTACCTGACTAGTAAGTATCTTAAAACCTATGGATTGCTATGTCTCCGAAACAGAATCAAGCATGTGTACAGGGGCATAAACGCAGCAGTGATAGGATTGGAGAGGTTCGGTGAGCAAATGAAGACCCTTTGAAGTCATATTGCATGGTACCCATTCCACGGGTTTCAAATACCCAGGTTTAAGGTATTCTTCCTTCAGCTAAAACATGCATGTGGAACCCAGAGTATGATCAACCATGTGAACGGGAGACGTGTTCAAATATGTCTCAGTTTTCCTCCCCTGGTACTCGGGTGCAACATTCCAGACGCTTTACTAACACTCTCCCCACTTGGAGAGTCAGCGCCTTTAACCTCCTGTTTGGCACAGTTTGCAATTTCTGCGGAAGATGAACAGGAATAGCGAGAACCAATGAGAGGCTAGCTGGAGGTGTCTGGACGGGCAAATTTAACTCTCATTTCCCACCAGGAAGAGGAAATAACCAAAGGCTCAGCGTGGCATACCGGAACCAGATTAGGGCCTGAAGCCATCCTGCGGTGTTGCGGCCAGCTCAAAAGAAAGCGAGTTGAAGAAAGGAGCTCAGGGGCACTGTAATTCACAAACCTGCAGAGTTATAAATGACAGCTATCGTCCAAAAATAGACTGAAGTAAGGCTGCCAAGAGGACTTGAAAGCGGGGCAGAATTGCAGGGAACCGATTTCAGGAGGTAGACTGGAATTGCATTGAAAGCATAGGAAAAGAGGCAGAACGTCCACAATGATGCACTTGGCCAAAAAGGGCGTATGCGTTTTTTCCTGAATATATTCAGGAAAAAACGCATACGCCCTTTTTGGCCAACCAAGCAAGCTTGCAAAGGAAATCTGCACTACAATGAAGTCTCACTTCCCCCCGGTCAAAAGGGCCATCTGAAAAAAGTGTAAAATCCAGAAAGGCAGGACAGGCCATGGAGAACTGGGAGCCTTGTTATGCAGATGGGCGGGATGTAAATTGCCAACAACCACTTGGGAGAAGTATATGGTGTTTCCTGAAACATCTAAAAAACAAAGCAACAGAACCTAGGGCACTTCCACTTATGGTCCTATAGCTTAGGGAAATTAAAATCAAAAAGACACAGCCACCCCAAAGTTTGGAACGGCTCTGTTTACAAGAACCTCGTTTACAGTACAAGTTCAACATCGCAGAAAGTGAAAAATGGATAAAGAAGTTGTGGTATTTACTTACAAAGCAATATCACTCAGCAATGAAATCTGTGTCATCAGGCCCTTAGCAGCACAATGAGTGGATTCAGGTATGATGATTCTAACTGAAATAAGTCACACAGAAAAAGAAACATCATAACATATCAGTAATACACGGAATGTAAACTTGGCTACACAGGAACTGAATTACAGAACAGAACAGGGTCTCAAATTTAGAAAACCAACTTATGCTTGCTTAAGGGTAAAGGTGAGTTGGGGTGCTGCATAAAACCAGAGATTGAAATGAGCACAGATAAAGTTCCTTAAGCCAAATATGGAATAGACAAGAGCTACTCCTTGCTCAACGAAATGGACTCAACACCCCATATTAAACGCCTAAGAATGTACCTGACTAGTAAGTATCTTAAAACCTATGGATTGCTATGTCTCCGAAAGAGAATCAAGCATGTGTACAGGGGCATAAACGCAGCAGTGATAGGATTGGAGAGGTTCGTGAGCAAATGAAGACCCTTTGAAGTCATATTGCATGGTACCCATTCCACGGGTTTCAACTACCCAGATTTAAGGTATTCTTCCTTCATCTAAAACATGCATGTGGAACCTAGAGTATGATCAACCATGTGATCGGGAGACGTGTTCAAATATGTCTCAGTTTTCGTACCCTGGTACTCGGGTGCAACATTCCAGACGCTTTACTAACACTCTCCCGACTTGGAGAGTCAGTCCCTTTAACCTCCTGTTTGGCCCAGTTTGCAATTTCTGTGGAAGATGAACAGGAATAGCGAGAACCAATGAAAGAATAGCTGGAGGTGTCTGGATGGGCAAATTTAACTCTCATTTCCCACCAGGAAGAGGAATTAACCAAAGGCTCAGCATGCCGTGCCGGAACCAGATTAGGGCCTGAAGACATCCTGCGGTGTTGCGGCCAGGTCACAAGAAAGCGAGTTGAAGAAAGGAGCTCAGGGGCACTGTAATTCACAAACCTGCAGAGTTATAAATGACAGCTATCGTCCAAAAATAGACTGAAGTAAGGCTGCCAAGAGGACTTGAAAGCGGGGCAGAATTGCAGGAAACCGATTTCAGGAGGTAGACTGGAATTGCATTGAAAGCATAGGAAAAGAGGCAGAACGTCCACAATGATGCACTTGGCCAAAAAGGGCGTATGCGTTTTTTCCTGAATATATTCAGGAAAAAACGCATACGCCCTTTTTGGCCAACCAAGCAAACTTGCAAAGGAAATCTGCACTACAATGAAGTCTCACTTCTCCCTGGTCAAAAAGGCCATCTGAAAAAAGTGTAAAATCCAAAAAGGCAGGACAGGCCATGGAGAACTGGCAGCCTTGTTATGCTGATGGGCGGGATGTAAATTGCCAACAGACACTCAGGAGAAGTGTATGGTGTTTCCTGAAACATCTAAAAAACAAAGCAACAGAGCCTAGGGCACTTCCGCTTATGGTCCTATAGCTTAGGGAAATTAAAATAAAAAAGACACAGCCACCCCAAAGTTTGGGACGCCTCCGTTTACAAGAACCTCGTTTACCGTACAAGTTCAATATCACAGAAAGTGAAAAATGGATAAAGAAATTGTGGTACTTACGTACAATGCAGTATCACTCAGCAATGAAATCTGTGTCATCAGGCCCTTAGCAGCACAATGAGTGGATTCAGGTATGATGATTCTAACTGAAATAAGTCACACAGAAAAAGAAACATCATAAGATATCAGTCATACACGGAATGTAAACTTGGCTACACAGGAACTGAATTACAGAACAGAACAGGGTCTCAAATTTAGAAAACCAACTTATGCTTGCTTAAGGGTAAAGGTGAGTTGGGGTGCTGCATAAAACCAGAGATTGAAATGAGCACAGATAAAGTTCCTTAAGTCAAATATTGAATAGACAAGAGCTACTCCTTGCTCAACGAAATGGACTCAACACCGCATATTAAACGCCTAAGAATGTACCTGACTAGTAAGTATCTTAAAACCTATGGATTGCTATGTCTCCGAAAGAGAATCAAGCATGTGTACAGGGGCATAAACGCAGCAGTGATAGGATTGGAGAGGTTCGGTGAGCAAATGAAGACCCTTTGAAGTCATATTGCATGGTACCCATTACACGGGTCTTAACTCTCCAGGTTTAAGGTATTCTTCCTTCAGCTAAAACATGCATGTGGAACCCAGAGTATGATCAACCATGTGAACGGGAGACGTGTTCAAATATGTCTCAGTTTTCCTCCCCTGGTACTCGGGTGCAACATTCCAGACGCTTTACTAACACTCTCCCCACTTGGAGAGTCAGTCCCTTTAACCTCCTGTTTGGCCCAGTTTGCAATTTCTGCGGAAGATGAACAGGAATAGCGAGAACCAATGAGAGGCTAGCTGGAGGTGTCTGGACGGGCAAATTTAACTCTCATTTCCCACCAGGAAGAGGAATTAACCAAAGGCTCAGCATGCCGGGCCGGAACCAGATTAGGGCCTGAAGCCATCCTGCGGTGTTGCGGCCAGGTCACAAGAAAGCAAGTTGAAGAAAGGAGCTCAGGGGCACTGTAATTCACAAACCTGCAGAGTTATAAATGACAGCTATCGTCCAAAAATAGACTGAAGTAAGGCTGCCAAGAGGACTTAAAAGCAGGGCAGAATTGCAGGAAACCGATTTCAGGAGGTAGACTGGAATTGCATTGAAAGCATAGGAAAAGAGGCAGAACGTCCACAATGATGCACTTGGACAAAAAGGGCGTATGCGTTTTTTCCTGAATATATTCAGGAAAAAACGCATACGCCCTTTTTGGCCAACCAAGCAAGCTTGCAAAGGAAATCTGCACTACAATGAAGTCTCACTTCCCCCCGGTCAAAAGGGCCATCTGAAAAAAGTGTAAAATCCAGAAAGGCAGGACAGGCCATGGAGAACTGGGAACCTTGTTATGCTGATGGGCGGGATGTAAATTGCCAACAACCACTCGGGAGAAGTGTATGGTGTTTCCTGAAACATCTAAAAACCAAAGCAACAGAGCCTAGGGCACTGCCACTTATGGTCCTATAGCTTAGGGAAATTAAAATCAAAAAGACACAGCCACCCCAAAGTTTGGGACGCCTCCGTTTACAAGAACCTCGTTTACCGTACAAGTTCAATATCACAGAAAGTGAAAAATGTATAAAGAACTTGTGGTACTTACGTACAATGCAGTATCACTCAGCAATGAAATCTATGTCATCAGGCCCTTAGCAGCACAATGAGTGGATTCAGGTATGATGATTCTAACTGAAATAAGTCACACAGAAAAAGAAACATCATAAGATATCAGTAATACACGGAATGTAAACTTGGCTACACAGGAACTGAATTACAGAACAGAACAGGGTCTCAAATTTAGAAAACCAACTTATGCTTGCTTAAGGGTAAAGGTGAGTTGGGGTGCTGCATAAAACCAGAGATTGAAATGAGCACAGATAAAGTTCCTTAAGCCAAATATGGAATAGACAAGAGCTACTCCTTGCTCAACGAAATGGACTCAACACCCCATATTAAACGCCTAAGAATGTACCTGACTAGTAAGTATCTTAAAACCTATGGAGTGCTATGTCTCCGAAAGAGAATCAAGCATGTGTACAGGGGCATAAACGCAGCAGTGATAGGATTGGAGAGGTTCGGTGAGCAAATGAAGACCCTTTGAAGCCATATTGCATGGTACGCATTCCACGGGTTTCAACTACCCAGGTTTAAGGTATTCTTCCTTCAGCTAAAACATGCATGTGGAACCTAGAGTATGATCAACCATGTGATCGGGAGACGTGTTCAAATATGTCTCAGTTTTCGTACCCTGGTACTCGGGTGCAACATTCCAGACGCTTTACTAACACTCTCCCGACTTGGAGAGTCAGTCCCTTTAACCTCCTGTTTGGCCCAGTTTGCAATTTCTGCGGAAGATGAACAGGAATAGCGAGAACCAATGATAGGCTAGCTGGAGGTGTCTGGACGGGCAAATTTAACTCTCATTTCCCACCAGGAGGACGAAATAACCAAAGGCTCAGCATGCCGTGCCAGAACCAGATTAGGGCCTGAAGCCATCCTGCGGTGTTGCGGCCAGCTCAAAAGAAAGCGAGTTGAAGAAAGGAGCTCAGGGGCACTGTAATTCGCAAACCTGCAGAGTTATAAATGACAGCTATCGTCCAAAAATAGACTGAAGTAAGGCTGCCAAGAGGACTTGAAAGCGGGGCAGAATTGCAGGAAACCGATTTCAGGAGGTAGACTGGAATTGCATTGAAAGCATAGGAAAAGAGGCAGAACGTCCACAATGATGCACTTGGCCAAAAAGGGCGTATGCGTTTTTTCCTGAATATATTGAGGAAAAAAGGCATACGCCCTTTTGGCCAACCAAGCAAGCTTGCAAAGGAAATCTGCACTACAATGAAGTCTCACTTCCCCCCGGTCAAAAGGGCCATCTGAAAAAAGTGTAAAATCCAGAAAGGCAGAACAGGCCATGGAGAACTGGGAGCCTTGTTATGCTGATGGGCGGGATGTGAATTGCCAACAACCACTCGGGAGAAGTGTATGGTGTTTCCTGAAACATCTAAAAAACAAAGCAACAGAGCCTAGGGCACTTCCACTTATGGTCCTATAGCTTAGGGAAATTAAAATCAAAAAGACACAGCCACCCCAAAGTTTGAAACGGCTCTGTTTACAAGAACCTCGTTTACAGTACAAGTTCAACATCGCAGAAAGTGAAAAATGGATAAAGAACTTGTGGTATTTACTTACAAAGCAATATCACTCAGCAATGAAATCTGTGTCATCAGGCCCTTAGCAGCACAATGACTGGATTCAGGTATGATGATTCTAACTGAAATAAGTCAAACAGAAAAAGAAACATCATAAGATATCAGTAATACACGGAATGGAAACTTGGCTACACAGGAACTGAATTACAGAACAGAACAGAGAATCAAATTTAGAAAACCAACTTATTCTTGCTTAAGGGTAAAGGTGAGTTGGGGTGCTGCATAAAACCAGAGATTGAAATGAGCACAGATAAAGTTCCTTAAGCCAAATATGGAATAGACAAGAGCTACTCCTTGCTCAACGAAATGGACTCAACACCGCATATTAAACGCCTAAGAATGTACCTGACTAGTAAGTATCTTAAAACCTATGGATTGCTATGTCTCCGAAAGAGAATCAAGCATGTGTACAGGGGCATAAACGCAGCAGTGATAGGATTGGAGAGGTTCGGTGAGCAAATGAAGACCCTTTGAAGTCATATTGCATGGTACCCATTCCACGGGTTTCAAATACCCAGGTTTAAGGTATTCTTCCTTCAGCTAAAACATGCATGTGGAACCCAGAGTATGATCAACCATGTGAACGGGAGACGTGTTCAAATATGTCTCAGTTTTCCTCCCCTGGTACTCGGGTGCAACATTCCAGACGCTTTACTAACACTCTCCCCACTTGGAGAGTCAGCGCCTTTAACCTCCTGTTTGGCACAGTTTGCAATTTCTGCGGAAGATGAACAGGAATAGCGAGAACCAATGAGAGGCTAGCTGGAGGTGTCTGGACGGGCAAATTTAACTCTCATTTCCCACCAGGAAGAGGAAATAACCAAAGGCTCAGCGTGGCATACCGGAACCAGATTAGGGCCTGAAGCCATCCTGCGGTGTTGCGGCCAGCTCAAAAGAAAGCGAGTTGAAGAAAGGAGCTCAGGGGCACTGTAATTCACAAACCTGCAGAGTTATAAATGACAGCTATCGTCCAAAAATAGACTGAAGTAAGGCTGCCAAGAGGACTTGAAAGCGGGGCAGAATTGCAGGGAACCGATTTCAGGAGGTAGACTGGAATTGCATTGAAAGCATAGGAAAAGAGGCAGAACGTCCACAATGATGCACTTGGCCAAAAAGGGCGTATGCGTTTTTTCCTGAATATATTCAGGAAAAAACGCATACGCCCTTTTTGGCCAACCAAGCAAGCTTGCAAAGGAAATCTGCACTACAATGAAGTCTCACTTCCCCCCGGTCAAAAGGGCCATCTGAAAAAAGTGTAAAATCCAGAAAGGCAGGACAGGCCATGGAGAACTGGGAGCCTTGTTATGCAGATGGGCGGGATGTAAATTGCCAACAACCACTTGGGAGAAGTATATGGTGTTTCCTGAAACATCTAAAAAACAAAGCAACAGAACCTAGGGCACTTCCACTTATGGTCCTATAGCTTAGGGAAATTAAAATCAAAAAGACACAGCCACCCCAAAGTTTGGAACGGCTCTGTTTACAAGAACCTCGTTTACAGTACAAGTTCAACATCGCAGAAAGTGAAAAATGGATAAAGAAGTTGTGGTATTTACTTACAAAGCAATATCACTCAGCAATGAAATCTGTGTCATCAGGCCCTTAGCAGCACAATGAGTGGATTCAGGTATGATGATTCTAACTGAAATAAGTCACACAGAAAAAGAAACATCATAACATATCAGTAATACACGGAATGTAAACTTGGCTACACAGGAACTGAATTACAGAACAGAACAGGGTCTCAAATTTAGAAAACCAACTTATGCTTGCTTAAGGGTAAAGGTGAGTTGGGGTGCTGCATAAAACCAGAGATTGAAATGAGCACAGATAAAGTTCCTTAAGCCAAATATGGAATAGACAAGAGCTACTCCTTGCTCAACGAAATGGACTCAACACCCCATATTAAACGCCTAAGAATGTACCTGACTAGTAAGTATCTTAAAACCTATGGATTGCTATGTCTCCGAAAGAGAATCAAGCATGTGTACAGGGGCATAAACGCAGCAGTGATAGGATTGGAGAGGTTCGTGAGCAAATGAAGACCCTTTGAAGTCATATTGCATGGTACCCATTCCACGGGTTTCAACTACCCAGATTTAAGGTATTCTTCCTTCATCTAAAACATGCATGTGGAACCTAGAGTATGATCAACCATGTGATCGGGAGACGTGTTCAAATATGTCTCAGTTTTCGTACCCTGGTACTCGGGTGCAACATTCCAGACGCTTTACTAACACTCTCCCGACTTGGAGAGTCAGTCCCTTTAACCTCCTGTTTGGCCCAGTTTGCAATTTCTGTGGAAGATGAACAGGAATAGCGAGAACCAATGAAAGAATAGCTGGAGGTGTCTGGATGGGCAAATTTAACTCTCATTTCCCACCAGGAAGAGGAATTAACCAAAGGCTCAGCATGCCGTGCCGGAACCAGATTAGGGCCTGAAGACATCCTGCGGTGTTGCGGCCAGGTCACAAGAAAGCGAGTTGAAGAAAGGAGCTCAGGGGCACTGTAATTCACAAACCTGCAGAGTTATAAATGACAGCTATCGTCCAAAAATAGACTGAAGTAAGGCTGCCAAGAGGACTTGAAAGCGGGGCAGAATTGCAGGAAACCGATTTCAGGAGGTAGACTGGAATTGCATTGAAAGCATAGGAAAAGAGGCAGAACGTCCACAATGATGCACTTGGCCAAAAAGGGCGTATGCGTTTTTTCCTGAATATATTCAGGAAAAAACGCATACGCCCTTTTTGGCCAACCAAGCAAACTTGCAAAGGAAATCTGCACTACAATGAAGTCTCACTTCTCCCTGGTCAAAAAGGCCATCTGAAAAAAGTGTAAAATCCAAAAAGGCAGGACAGGCCATGGAGAACTGGCAGCCTTGTTATGCTGATGGGCGGGATGTAAATTGCCAACAGACACTCAGGAGAAGTGTATGGTGTTTCCTGAAACATCTAAAAAACAAAGCAACAGAGCCTAGGGCACTTCCGCTTATGGTCCTATAGCTTAGGGAAATTAAAATAAAAAAGACACAGCCACCCCAAAGTTTGGGACGCCTCCGTTTACAAGAACCTCGTTTACCGTACAAGTTCAATATCACAGAAAGTGAAAAATGGATAAAGAAATTGTGGTACTTACGTACAATGCAGTATCACTCAGCAATGAAATCTGTGTCATCAGGCCCTTAGCAGCACAATGAGTGGATTCAGGTATGATGATTCTAACTGAAATAAGTCACACAGAAAAAGAAACATCATAAGATATCAGTCATACACGGAATGTAAACTTGGCTACACAGGAACTGAATTACAGAACAGAACAGGGTCTCAAATTTAGAAAACCAACTTATGCTTGCTTAAGGGTAAAGGTGAGTTGGGGTGCTGCATAAAACCAGAGATTGAAATGAGCACAGATAAAGTTCCTTAAGTCAAATATTGAATAGACAAGAGCTACTCCTTGCTCAACGAAATGGACTCAACACCGCATATTAAACGCCTAAGAATGTACCTGACTAGTAAGTATCTTAAAACCTATGGATTGCTATGTCTCCGAAAGAGAATCAAGCATGTGTACAGGGGCATAAACGCAGCAGTGATAGGATTGGAGAGGTTCGGTGAGCAAATGAAGACCCTTTGAAGTCATATTGCATGGTACCCATTACACGGGTCTTAACTCTCCAGGTTTAAGGTATTCTTCCTTCAGCTAAAACATGCATGTGGAACCCAGAGTATGATCAACCATGTGAACGGGAGACGTGTTCAAATATGTCTCAGTTTTCCTCCCCTGGTACTCGGGTGCAACATTCCAGACGCTTTACTAACACTCTCCCCACTTGGAGAGTCAGTCCCTTTAACCTCCTGTTTGGCCCAGTTTGCAATTTCTGCGGAAGATGAACAGGAATAGCGAGAACCAATGAGAGGCTAGCTGGAGGTGTCTGGACGGGCAAATTTAACTCTCATTTCCCACCAGGAAGAGGAATTAACCAAAGGCTCAGCATGCCGGGCCGGAACCAGATTAGGGCCTGAAGCCATCCTGCGGTGTTGCGGCCAGGTCACAAGAAAGCAAGTTGAAGAAAGGAGCTCAGGGGCACTGTAATTCACAAACCTGCAGAGTTATAAATGACAGCTATCGTCCAAAAATAGACTGAAGTAAGGCTGCCAAGAGGACTTAAAAGCAGGGCAGAATTGCAGGAAACCGATTTCAGGAGGTAGACTGGAATTGCATTGAAAGCATAGGAAAAGAGGCAGAACGTCCACAATGATGCACTTGGACAAAAAGGGCGTATGCGTTTTTTCCTGAATATATTCAGGAAAAAACGCATACGCCCTTTTTGGCCAACCAAGCAAGCTTGCAAAGGAAATCTGCACTACAATGAAGTCTCACTTCCCCCCGGTCAAAAGGGCCATCTGAAAAAAGTGTAAAATCCAGAAAGGCAGGACAGGCCATGGAGAACTGGGAACCTTGTTATGCTGATGGGCGGGATGTAAATTGCCAACAACCACTCGGGAGAAGTGTATGGTGTTTCCTGAAACATCTAAAAACCAAAGCAACAGAGCCTAGGGCACTGCCACTTATGGTCCTATAGCTTAGGGAAATTAAAATCAAAAAGACACAGCCACCCCAAAGTTTGGGACGCCTCCGTTTACAAGAACCTCGTTTACCGTACAAGTTCAATATCACAGAAAGTGAAAAATGTATAAAGAACTTGTGGTACTTACGTACAATGCAGTATCACTCAGCAATGAAATCTATGTCATCAGGCCCTTAGCAGCACAATGAGTGGATTCAGGTATGATGATTCTAACTGAAATAAGTCACACAGAAAAAGAAACATCATAAGATATCAGTAATACACGGAATGTAAACTTGGCTACACAGGAACTGAATTACAGAACAGAACAGGGTCTCAAATTTAGAAAACCAACTTATGCTTGCTTAAGGGTAAAGGTGAGTTGGGGTGCTGCATAAAACCAGAGATTGAAATGAGCACAGATAAAGTTCCTTAAGCCAAATATGGAATAGACAAGAGCTACTCCTTGCTCAACGAAATGGACTCAACACCCCATATTAAACGCCTAAGAATGTACCTGACTAGTAAGTATCTTAAAACCTATGGAGTGCTATGTCTCCGAAAGAGAATCAAGCATGTGTACAGGGGCATAAACGCAGCAGTGATAGGATTGGAGAGGTTCGGTGAGCAAATGAAGACCCTTTGAAGCCATATTGCATGGTACGCATTCCACGGGTTTCAACTACCCAGGTTTAAGGTATTCTTCCTTCAGCTAAAACATGCATGTGGAACCTAGAGTATGATCAACCATGTGATCGGGAGACGTGTTCAAATATGTCTCAGTTTTCGTACCCTGGTACTCGGGTGCAACATTCCAGACGCTTTACTAACACTCTCCCGACTTGGAGAGTCAGTCCCTTTAACCTCCTGTTTGGCCCAGTTTGCAATTTCTGCGGAAGATGAACAGGAATAGCGAGAACCAATGATAGGCTAGCTGGAGGTGTCTGGACGGGCAAATTTAACTCTCATTTCCCACCAGGAGGACGAAATAACCAAAGGCTCAGCATGCCGTGCCAGAACCAGATTAGGGCCTGAAGCCATCCTGCGGTGTTGCGGCCAGCTCAAAAGAAAGCGAGTTGAAGAAAGGAGCTCAGGGGCACTGTAATTCGCAAACCTGCAGAGTTATAAATGACAGCTATCGTCCAAAAATAGACTGAAGTAAGGCTGCCAAGAGGACTTGAAAGCGGGGCAGAATTGCAGGAAACCGATTTCAGGAGGTAGACTGGAATTGCATTGAAAGCATAGGAAAAGAGGCAGAACGTCCACAATGATGCACTTGGCCAAAAAGGGCGTATGCGTTTTTTCCTGAATATATTGAGGAAAAAAGGCATACGCCCTTTTGGCCAACCAAGCAAGCTTGCAAAGGAAATCTGCACTACAATGAAGTCTCACTTCCCCCCGGTCAAAAGGGCCATCTGAAAAAAGTGTAAAATCCAGAAAGGCAGAACAGGCCATGGAGAACTGGGAGCCTTGTTATGCTGATGGGCGGGATGTGAATTGCCAACAACCACTCGGGAGAAGTGTATGGTGTTTCCTGAAACATCTAAAAAACAAAGCAACAGAACCTAGGGCACTTCCACTTATGGTCCTATAGCTTAGGGAAATTAAAATCAAAAAGACACAGCCACCCCAAAGTTTGAAACGGCTCTGTTTACAAGAACCTCGTTTACAGTACAAGTTCAACATCGCAGAAAGTGAAAAATGGATAAAGAACTTGTGGTATTTACTTACAAAGCAATATCACTCAGCAATGAAATCTGTGTCATCAGGCCCTTAGCAGCACAATGACTGGATTCAGGTATGATGATTCTAACTGAAATAAGTCAAACAGAAAAAGAAACATCATAAGATATCAGTAATACACGGAATGGAAACTTGGCTACACAGGAACTGAATTACAGAACAGAACAGAGAATCAAATTTAGAAAACCAACTTATTCTTGCTTAAGGGTAAAGGTGAGTTGGGGTGCTGCATAAAACCAGAGATTGAAATGAGCACAGATAAAGTTCCTTAAGCCAAATATGGAATAGACAAGAGCTACTCCTTGCTCAACGAAATGGACTCAACACCGCATATTAAACGCCTAAGAATGTACCTGACTAGTAAGTATCTTAAAACCTATGGATTGCTATGTCTCCGAAAGAGAATCAAGCATGTGTACAGGGGCATAAACGCAGCAGTGATAGGATTGGAGAGGTTCGGTGAGCAAATGAAGACCCTTTGAAGTCATATTGCATGGTACCCATTACACGGGTCTTAACTCTCCAGGTTTAAGGTATTCTTCCTTCAGCTAAAACATGCATGTGGAACCCAAGTATGATCAACCATGTGAACGGGAGACGTGTTCAAATATGTCTCAGTTTTCCTCCCCTGGTACTCGGGTGCAACATTCCAGACGCTTTACTAACACTCTCCCCACTTGGAGAGTCAGCGCCTTTAACCTCCTGTTTGGCCCAGTTTGCAATTTCTGCGGAAGATGAACAGGAATAGCGAGAACCAATGAGAGGCTAGCTGGAGGTGTCTGGACGGGCAAATTTATCTCTCATTTCCCACCAGGAAGAGGAAATAACCAAAGGCTCAGCGTGCCATGCCGGAACCAGATTAGGGCCTGAAGCCATCCTGCGGTGTTGCGGCCAGGTCACAAGAAAGCGAGTTGAAGAAAGGAGCTCAGGGGCACTGTAATTCACAAACCTGCAGAGTTATAAATGACAGCTATCGTCCAAAAATAGACTGAAGTAAGGCTGCCAAGAGGACTTGAAAGCGGGGCAGAATTGCAGGAAACCGATTTCAGGAGGTAGACTGGAATTGCATTGAAAGCATAGGAAAAGAGGCAGAACGTCCACAATGATGCACTTGGCCAAAAAGGGCGTATGCGTTTTTTCCTGAATATATTCAGGAAAAAACGCATACGCCCTTTTGGCCAACCAAGCAAGCTTGCAAAGGAAATCTGCACTACAATGAAGTCTCACTTCCCCCCGGTCAAAAGGGCCATCTGAAAAAAGTGTAAAATCCAGAAAGGCAGGACAGGCCATGGAGAACTGGGAGCCTTGTTATGCTGATGGGCGGGATGTAAATTGCCAACAACCACTCGGGAGAAGTGTATGGTGTTTTCTGAAACATCTAAAAAACAAAGCAACAGAGCCTAGGGCACTGCCACTTATGGTCCTATAGCTTAGGGAAATTAAAATCAAAAAGACACAGCCACCCCAAAGTTTGGAACGGCTCTGTTTACAAGAACCTCGTTTACAGTACAAGTTCAACATCGCAGAAAGTGAAAAATGGATAAAGAAGTTGTGGTATTTACTTACAAAGCAATATCACTCAGCAATGAAATCTGTGTCATCAGGCCCTTAGCAGCACAATGAGTGGATTCAGGTATGATGATTCTAACTGAAGTAAGTCACACAGAAAAAGAAACATCATAAGATATCAGTAATACACGGAATGTAAACTTGGCTACACAGGAACTGAATTACAGAACAGAACAGGGTCTCAAATTTAGAAAACCAACTTATGCTTGCTTAAGGGGAAAGGTGAGTTGGGGTGCTGCATAAAACCAGAGATTGAAATGAGCACAGATAAAGTTCCTTAAGTCAAATATGGAATAGACAAGAGCTACTCCTTGCTCAACGAAATGGACTCAACACCGCATATTAAACGCCTAAGAATGTACCTGACTAGTAAGTATCTTAAAACCTATGGATTGCTATGTCTCCGAAAGAGAATCAAGCATGTGTACAGGGGCATAAACGCAGCAGTGATAGGATTGGAGAGGTTCGGTGAGCAAATGAAGACCCTTTGAAGTCATATTGCATGGTACCCATTACACGGGTCTTAACTCTCCAGGTTTAAGGTATTCTTCCTTCAGCTAAAACATGCATGTGGAACCCAAGTATGATCAACCATGTGAACGGGAGACGTGTTCAAATATGTCTCAGTTTTCCTCCCCTG
Organism: Delphinus delphis; assembly: GCF_949987515.2. Taxonomy (NCBI): domain Eukaryota; kingdom Metazoa; phylum Chordata; class Mammalia; order Artiodactyla; family Delphinidae; genus Delphinus; species Delphinus delphis. The sequence goes on along the minus strand of NW_027192702.1, from coordinate 1,144,865 downwards.
GTACTCGGGTGCAACATTCCAGACGCTTTACTAACACTCTCCCCACTTGGAGAGTCAGCGCCTTTAACCTCCTGTTTGGCCCAGTTTGCAATTTCTGCGGAAGATGAACAGGAATAGCGAGAACCAATGAGAGGCTAGCTGGAGGTGTCTGGACGGGCAAATTTAACTCTCATTTCCCACCAGGAATAGGAAATAACCAAAGGCTCAGCGTGCCGTGCCGGAACCAGATTAGGGCCTGAAGCCATCCTGCGGTGTTGCGGCCAGGTCACAAGAAAGCGAGTTGAAGAAAGGAGCTCAGGGGCACTGTAATTCACAAACCTGCAGAGTTATAAATGACAGCTATCGTCCAAAAATAGACTGAAGTAAGGCTGCCAAGAGGACTTGAAAGCGGGGCAGAATTGCAGGAAACCGATTTCAGGAGGTAGACTGGAATTGCATTGAAAGCATAGGAAAAGAGGCAGAACGTCCACAATGATGCACTTGGCCAAAAAGGGCGTATGCGTTTTTTCCTGAATATATTCAGGAAAAAACGCATACGCCCTTTTTGGCCAACCAAGCAAGCTTGCAAAGGAAATCTGCACTACAATGAAGTCTCACTTCCCCCCGGTCAAAAGGGCCATCTGAAAAAAGTGTAAAATCCAGAAAGGCAACAGGCCATTGAGAACTGGGAGCCTTGTTATGCTGATGGGCGGGATGTAAATTGCCAACAGACACTTGGGAGAAGTGTATGGTGTTTCCTGAAACATCTAAAAAACAAAGCAACAGAACCTAGGGCACTTCCACTTATGGTCCTATAGCTTAGGGAAATTAAAATCAAAAAGACACAGCCACCCCAAAGTTTGGAACGGCTCTGTTTACAAGAACCTCGTTTACAGTACAAGTTCAACATCGCAGAAAGTGAAAAATGGATAAAGAAGTTGTGGTATTTACTTACAAAGCAATATCACTCAGCAATGAAATCTGTGTCATCAGGCCCTTAGCAGCACAATGAGTGGATTCAGGTATGATGATTCTAACTGAAATAAGTCACACAGAAAAAGAAACATCATAACATATCAGTAATACACGGAATGTAAACTTGGCTACACAGGAACTGAATTACAGAACAGAACAGGGTCTCAAATTTAGAAAACCAACTTATGCTTGCTTAAGGGTAAAGGTGAGTTGGGGTGCTGCATAAAACCAGAGATTGAAATGAGCACAGATAAAGTTCCTTAAGCCAAATATGGAATAGACAAGAGCTACTCCTTGCTCAACGAAATGGACTCAACACCCCATATTAAACGCCTAAGAATGTACCTGACTAGTAAGTATCTTAAAACCTATGGATTGCTATGTCTCCGAAAGAGAATCAAGCATGTGTACAGGGGCATAAACGCAGCAGTGATAGGATTGGAGAGGTTCGTGAGCAAATGAAGACCCTTTGAAGTCATATTGCATGGTACCCATTCCACGGGTTTCAACTACCCAGATTTAAGGTATTCTTCCTTCATCTAAAACATGCATGTGGAACCTAGAGTATGATCAACCATGTGATCGGGAGACGTGTTCAAATATGTCTCAGTTTTCGTACCCTGGTACTCGGGTGCAACATTCCAGACGCTTTACTAACACTCTCCCGACTTGGAGAGTCAGTCCCTTTAACCTCCTGTTTGGCCCAGTTTGCAATTTCTGTGGAAGATGAACAGGAATAGCGAGAACCAATGAAAGAATAGCTGGAGGTGTCTGGATGGGCAAATTTAACTCTCATTTCCCACCAGGAAGAGGAATTAACCAAAGGCTCAGCATGACGTGCCGGAACCAGATTAGGGCCTGAAGACATCCTGCGGTGTTGCGGCCAGGTCACAAGAAAGCGAGTTGAAGAAAGGAGCTCAGGGGCACTGTAAATCACAAACCTGCAGAGTTATAAATGACAGCTATCGTCCAAAAATAGACTGAAGTAAGGCTGCCAAGAGGACTTGAAAGCGGGGCAGAATTGCAGGAAACCGATTTCAGGAGGTAGACTGGAATTGCATTGAAAGCATAGGAAAAGAGGCAGAACGTCCACAATGATGCACTTGGCCAAAAAGGGCGTATGCGTTTTTTCCTGAATATATTCAGGAAAAAACGCATACGCCCTTTTTGGCCAACCAAGCAAACTTGCAAAGGAAATCTGCACTACAATGAAGTCTCACTTCTCCCCGGTCAAAAAGGCCATCTGAAAAAAGTGTAAAATCCAAAAAGGCAGGACAGGCCATGGAGAACTGGCAGCCTTGTTATGCTGATGGGCGGGATGTAATTTGCCAACAGACACTCAGGAGAAGTGTATGGTGTTTCCTGAAACATCTAAAAAACAAAGCAACAGAGCCTAGGGCACTTCCGCTTATGGTCCTATAGCTTAGGGAAATTAAAATAAAAAAGACACAGCCACCCCAAAGTTTGGGACGCCTCCGTTTACAAGAACCTCGTTTACCGTACAAGTTCAATATCACAGAAAGTGAAAAATGGATAAAGAAATTGTGGTACTTACGTACAATGCAGTATCACTCAGCAATGAAATCTGTGTCATCAGGCCCTTAGCAGCACAATGAGTGGATTCAGGTATGATGATTCTAACTGAAATAAGTCACACAGAAAAAGAAACATCATAAGATATCAGTAATACACGGAATGGAAACTTGGCTACACAGGAACTGAATTACAGAACAGAACAGAGAATCAAATTTAGAAAACCAACTTATTCTTGCTTAAGGGTAAAGGTGAGTTGGGGTGCTGCATAAAACCAGAGATTGAAATGAGCACAGATAAAGTTCCTTAAGCCAAATATGGAATAGACAAGAGCTACTCCTTGCTCAACGAAATGGACTCAACACCGCATATTAAACGCCTAAGAATGTACCTGACTAGTAAGTATCTTAAAACCTATGGATTGCTATGTCTCCGAAAGAGAATCAAGCATGTGTACAGGGGCATAAACGCAGCAGTGATAGGATTGGAGAGGTTCGGTGAGCAAATGAAGACCCTTTGAAGTCATATTGCATGGTACCCATTACACGGGTCTTAACTCTCCAGGTTTAAGGTATTCTTCCTTCAGCTAAAATATGCATGTGGAACCCAAGTATGATCAACCATGTGAACGGGAGACGTGTTCAAATATGTCTCAGTTTTCCTCCCCTTGTACTCGGGTGCAACATTCCAGACGCTTTACTAACACTCTCCCCACTTGGAGAGTCAGCGCCTTTAACCTCCTGTTTGGCCCAGTTTGCAATTTCTGCGGAAGATGAACAGGAATAGCGAGAACCAATGAGAGGCTAGCTGGAGGTGTCTGGACGGGCAAATTTATCTCTCATTTCCCACCAGGAAGAGGAAATAACCAAAGGCTCAGCGTGCCGTGCCGGAACCAGATTAGGGCCTGAAGCCATCCTGCGGTGTTGCGGCCAGCTCACAAGAAAGCGAGTTGAAGAAAGGAGCTCAGGGGCACTGTAATTCACAAACCTGCAGAGTTATAAATGACAGCTATCGTCCAAAAATAGACTGAAGTAAGGCTGCCAAGAGGACTTGAAAGCGGGGCAGAATTGCAGGAAACCGATTTCAGGAGGTAGACTGGAATTGCATTGAAAGCATAGGAAAAGAGGCAGAACGTCCACAATGATGCACTTGGCCAAAAAGGGCGTATGCGTTTTTTCCTGAATATATTCAGGAAAAAACGCATACGCCCTTTTGGCCAACCAAGCAAGCTTGCAAAGGAAATCTGCACTACAATGAAGTCTCACTTCCCCCCGGTCAAAAGGGCCATCTGAAAAAAGTGTAAAATCCAGAAAGGCAGGACAGGCCATGGAGAACTGGGAGCCTTGTTATGCTGATGGGCGGGATGTAAATTGCCAACAACCACTCGGGAGAAGTGTATGGTGTTTCCTGAAACATCTAAAAAACAAAGCAACAGAGCCTAGGGCACTGCCACTTATGGTCCTATAGCTTAGGGAAATTAAAATCAAAAAGACACAGCCACCCCAAAGTTTGGAACGGCTCTGTTTACAAGAACCTCGTTTACAGTACAAGTTCAACATCGCAGAAAGTGAAAAATGGATAAAGAAGTTGTGGTATTTACTTACAAAGCAATATCACTCAGCAATGAAATCTGTGTCATCAGGCCCTTAGCAGCACAATGAGTGGATTCAGGTATGATGATTCTAACTGAAGTAAGTCACACAGAAAAAGAAACATCATAAGATATCAGTAATACACGGAATGGAAACTTGGCTACACAGGAACTGAATTACAGAACAGAACAGGGTCTCAAATTTAGAAAACCAACTTATGCTTGCTTAAGGGGAAAGGTGAGTTGGGGTGCTGCATAAAACCAGAGATTGAAATGAGCACAGATAAAGTTCCTTAAGTCAAATATGGAATAGACAAGAGCTACTCCTTGCTCAACGAAATGGACTCAACACCGCATATTAAACGCCTAAGAATGTACCTGACTAGTAAGTATCTTAAAACCTATGGATTGCTATGTCTCCGAAAGAGAATCAAGCATGTGTACAGGGGCATAAACGCAGCAGTGATAGGATTGGAGAGGTTCGGTGAGCAAATGAAGACCCTTTGAAGTCATATTGCATGGTACCCATTACACGGGTCTTAACTCTCCAGGTTTAAGGTATTCTTCCTTCAGCTAAAACATGCATGTGGAACCCAAGTATGATCAACCATGTGAACGGGAGACGTGTTCAAATATGTCTCAGTTTTCCTCCCCTGGTACTCGGGTGCAACATTCCAGACGCTTTACTAACACTCTCCCCACTTGGACAGTCAGCGCCTTTAACCTCCTGTTTGGCCCAGTTTGCAATTTCTGCGGAAGATGAACAGGAATAGCGAGAACCAATGAGAGGCTAGCTGGAGGTGTCTGGACGGGCAAATTTATCTCTCATTTCCCACCAGGAAGAGGAAATAACCAAAGGCTCAGCGTGCCGTGCCGGAACCAGATTAGGGCCTGAAGCCATCCTGCGGTGTTGCGGCCAGGTCACAAGAAAGCGAGTTGAAGAAAGGAGCTCAGGGGCACTGTAATTCACAAACCTGCAGAGTTATAAATGACAGCTATCGTCCAAAAATAGACTGAAGTAAGGCTGCCAAGAGGACTTGAAAGCGGGGCAGAATTGCAGGAAACCGATTTCAGGAGGTAGACTGGAATTGCATTGAAAGCATAGGAAAAGAGGCAGAACGTCCACAATGATGCACTTGGCCAAAAAGGGCGTATGCGTTTTTTCCTGAATATATTCAGGAAAAAACGCATACGCCCTTTTGGCCAACCAAGCAAGCTTGCAAAGGAAATCTGCACTACAATGAAGTCTCACTTCCCCCCGGTCAAAAGGGCCATCTGAAAAAAGTGTAAAATCCAGAAAGGCAGGACAGGCCATGGAGAACTGGGAGCCTTGTTATGCTGATGGGCGGGATGTAAATTGCCAACAACCACTCGGGAGAAGTGTATGGTGTTTTCTGAAACATCTAAAAAACAAAGCAACAGAGCCTAGGGCACTGCCACTTATGGTCCTATAGCTTAGGGAAATTAAAATCAAAAAGACACAGCCACCCCAAAGTTTGGAACGGCTCTGTTTACAAGAACCTCGTTTACAGTACAAGTTCAACATCGCAGAAAGTGAAAAATGGATAAAGAAGTTGTGGTATTTACTTACAAAGCAATATCACTCAGCAATGAAATCTGTGTCATGAGGCCCTTAGCAGCACAATGAGTGGATTCAGGTATGATGATTCTAACTGAAGTAAGTCACACAGAAAAAGAAACATCATAAGATATCAGTAATACACGGAATGTAAACTTGGCTACACAGGAACTGAATTACAGAACAGAACAGGGTCTCAAATTTAGAAAACCAACTTATGCTTGCTTAAGGGGAAAGGTGAGTTGGGGTGCTGCATAAAACCAGAGATTGAAATGAGCACAGATAAAGTTCCTTAAGTCAAATATGGAATAGACAAGAGCTACTCCTTGCTCAACGAAATGGACTCAACACCGCATATTAAACGCCTAAGAATGTACCTGACTAGTAAGTATCTTAAAACCTATGGATTGCTATGTCTCCGAAAGAGAATCAAGCATGTGTACAGGGGCATAAACGCAGCAGTGATAGGATTGGAGAGGTTCGGTGAGCAAATGAAGACCCTTTGAAGTCATATTGCATGGTACCCATTACACGGGTCTTAACTCTCCAGGTTTAAGGTATTCTTCCTTCAGCTAAAACATGCATGTGGAACCCAAGTATGATCAACCATGTGAACGGGAGACGTGTTCAAATATGTCTCAGTTTTCCTCCCCTGGTACTCGGGTGCAACATTCCAGACGCTTTACTAACACTCTCCCCACTTGGAGAGTCAGCGCCTTTAACCTCCTGTTTGGCCCAGTTTGCAATTTCTGCGGAAGATGAACAGGAATAGCGAGAACCAATGAGAGGCTAGCTGGAGGTGTCTGGACGGGCAAATTTAACTCTCATTTCCCACCAGTAATAGGAAATAACCAAAGGCTCAGCGTGCCGTGCCGGAACCAGATTAGGGCCTGAAGCCATCCTGCGGTGTTGCGGCCAGGTCACAAGAAAGCGAGTTGAAGAAAGGAGCTCAGGGGCACTGTAATTCACAAACCTGCAGAGTTATAAATGACAGCTATCGTCCAAAAATAGACTGAAGTAAGGCTGCCAAGAGGACTTGAAAGCGGGGCAGAATTGCAGGAAACCGATTTCAGGAGGTAGACTGGAATTGCATTGAAAGCATAGGAAAAGAGGCAGAACGTCCACAATGATGCACTTGGCCAAAAAGGGCGTATGCGTTTTTTCCTGAATATATGCAGGAAAAAACGCATACGCCCTTTTTGGCCAACCAAGCAAGCTTGCAAAGGAAATCTGCACTACAATGAAGTCTCACTTCCCCCCGGTCAAAAGGGCCATCTGAAAAAAGTGTAAAATCCAGAAAGGCAGGACAGGCCATGGAGAACTGGGAGCCTTGTTATGCTGATGGGCGGGATGTAAACTGCCAACAGACACTCGGGAGAAGTGTATGGTGTTTCCTGAAACATCTAAAAAACAAAGCAACAGAACCTAGGGCACTTCCACTTATGGTCCTATAGTTTAGGGAAATTAAAATCAAAAAGACACAGCCACCCCAAAGTTTGGAACGGCTCTGTTTACAAGAACCTCGTTTACAGTACAAGTTCAACATCGCAGAAAGTGAAAAATGGATAAAGAAGTTGTGGTATTTACTTACAAATCAATATCACTCAGGAATGAAATCTGTGTCATCAGGCCCTTAGCAGCACAATGAGTGGATTCAGGTATGATGATTCTAACTGAAATAAGTCACACAGAAAAAGAAACATCATAAGATATCAGTAATACACGGAATGTAAACTTGTCTACACAGGAACTGAATTACAGAACAGAACAGGTTCTCAAATTTAGAAAACCAACTTATTCTTGCTTAAGGGTAAAGGTGAGTTGGGGTGCTGCATAAAACCAGAGATTGAAATGAGCACAGATAAAGTTCCTTAAGCCAAATATGGAATAGACAAGAGCTACTCCTTGCTCAACGAAATGGACTCAACACCCCATATTAAACGCCTAAGAATGTACCTGACTAGTAAGTATCTTAAAACCTATGGATTGCTATGTCTCCGAAAGAGAATCAAGCATGTGTACAGGGGCATAAACGCAGCAGTGATAGGATTGGAGAGGTTCGGTGAGCAAATGAAGACCCTTTGAAGTCATATTGCATGGTACCCTTTCCACGGGTTTCAACTACCCAGGTTTAAGGTATTCTTCCTTCAGCTAAAACATGCATGTGGAACCTAGAGTATGATCAACCATGTGATCGGGAGACGTGTTCAAATATGTCTCAGTTTTCCTCCCCTGGTACTCGGGTGCAACATTCCAGACGCTTTACTAACACTCTCCCCACTTGGAGAGTCAGTCCCTTTAACCTCCTGTTTGGCCCAGTTTGCAATTTCTGCGGAAGATGAACAGGAATAGCGAGAACCGATGAGAGGCTAGCTGGAGGTGTCTGGACGGGCAAATTTAACTCTCATTTCCCACCAGGAAGAGGAAATAACCAAAGGCTCAGCGTGCCGTACCGGAACCAGATTAGGGCCTGAAGCCATCCTGCGGTGTTGCGGCCAGCTCAAAAGAAAGCGAGTTGAAGAAAGGAGCTCAGGGGCACTGTAATTCACAAACCTGCAGAGTTATAAATGACAGCTATCGTCCAAAAATAGACTGAAGTAAGGCTGCCAAGAGGACTTGAAAGCGGGGCAGAATTGCAGGAAACCGATTTCAGGAGGTAGACTGGAATTGCATTGAAAGCATAGGAAAAGAGGCAGAACGTCCACAATGATGCACTTGGCCAAAAAGGGCATATGCGTTTTTTCCTGAATATATTCAGGAAAAAACGCATACGCCCTTTTTGGCCAACCAAGCAAGCTTGCAAAGGAAATCTGCACTACAATGAAGTCTCACTTCCCCCCGGTCAAAAGGGCCATCTGAAAAAAGTGTAAAATCCAGAAAGGCAGGACAGGCCATGGAGAACTGGGAGCCTTGTTATGCTGATGGGCGGGATGTAAATTGCCAACAACCACTCGGGAGAAGTGTATGGTGTTTCCTGAAACATCTAAAAAACAAAGCAACAGAACCTAGGGCACTTCCACTTATGGTCCTATAGCTTAGGGAAATTAAAATCAAAAAGACACAGCCACCCCAAAGTTTGGAACGGCTCTGTTTACAAGAACCTCGTTTACAGTACAAGTACAACATCGCAGAAAGTGAAAAATGGATAAAGAAGTTGTGGTATTTACTTACAAAGCAATATCACTCAGCAATGAAATCTGTGTCATCAGGCCCTTAGCAGCACAATGAGTGGATTCAGGTATGATGATTCTAACTGAAGTAAGTCACACAGAAAAAGAAACATCATAAGATATCAGTAATACACGGAATGTAAACTTGGCTACAAGGAACTGAATTACAGAACAGAACAGGGTCTCAAATTTAGAAAACCAACTTATGCTTGCTTAAGCGGAAAGGTGAGTTGGGGTGCTGCATAAAACCAGAGATTGAAATGAGCACAGATAAAGTTCCTTAAGTCAAATATGGAATAGACAAGAGCTACTCCTTGCTCAACGAAATGGACTCAACACCGCATATTAAACGCCTAAGAATGTACCTGACTGGTAAGTATCTTAAAACCTATGGATTGCTATGTCTCCGAAAGAGAATCAAGCATGTGTACAGGGGCATAAACGCAGCAGTGATAGGATTGGAGAGGTTCGGTGAGCAAATGAAGACCCTTTGAAGTCATATTGCATGGTACCCATTACACGGGTCTTAACTCTCCAGGTTTAAGGTATTCTTCCTTCAGCTAAAACATGCATGTGGAACCCAAGTATGATCAACCATGTGAACGGGAGACGTGTTCAAATATGTCTCAGTTTTCCTCCCCTGGTACTCGGGTGCAACATTCCAGACGCTTTACTAACACTCTCCCCACTTGGAGAGTCAGCGCCTTTAACCTCCTGTTTGGCCCAGTTTGCAATTTCTGCGGAAGATGAACAGGAATAGCGAGAACCAATGAGAGGCTAGCTGGAGGTGTCTGGACGGGCAAATTTATCTCTCATTTCCCACCAGGAAGAGGAAATAACCAAAGGCTCAGCGTGCCGTGCCGGAACCAGATTAGGGCCTGAAGCCATCCTGCGGTGTTGCGGCCAGCTCACAAGAAAGCGAGTTGAAGAAAGGAGCTCAGGGGCACTGTAATTCACAAACCTGCAGAGTTATAAATGACAGCTATCGTCCAAAAATAGACTGAAGTAAGGCTGCCAAGAGGACTTGAAAGCGGGGCAGAATTGCAGGAAACCGATTTCAGGAGGTAGACTGGAATTGCATTGAAAGCATAGGAAAAGAGGCAGAACGTCCACAATGATGCACTTGGCCAAAAAGGGCGTATGCGTTTTTTCCTGAATATATTCAGGAAAAAACGCATACGCCCTTTTGGCCAACCAAGCAAGCTTGCAAAGGAAATCTGCACTACAATGAAGTCTCACTTCCCCCCGGTCAAAAGGGCCATCTGAAAAAAGTGTAAAATCCAGAAAGGCAGGACAGGCCATGGAGAACTGGGAGCCTTGTTATGCTGATGGGCGGGATGTAAATTGCCAACAACCACTCGGGAGAAGTGTATGGTGTTTCCTGAAACATCTAAAAAACAAAGCAACAGAGCCTAGGGCACTGCCACTTATGGTCCTATAGCTTAGGGAAATTAAAATCAAAAAGACACAGCCACCCCAAAGTTTGGAACGGCTCTGTTTACAAGAACCTCGTTTACAGTACAAGTTCAACATCGCAGAAAGTGAAAAATGGATAAAGAAGTTGTGGTATTTACTTACAAAGCAATATCACTCAGCAATGAAATCTGTGTCATCAGGCCCTAAGCAGCACAATGAGTGGATTCAGGTATGATGATTCTAACTGAAGTAAGTCACACAGAAAAAGAAACATCATAAGATATCAGTAATACACGGAATGTAAACTTGGCTACACAGGAACTGAATTACAGAACAGAACAGGGTCTCAAATTTAGAACACCAACTTATGCTTGCTTAAGGGGCAAGGTGAGTTGGGGTGCTGCATAAAACCAGATATTGAAATGAGCACAGATAAAGTTCCTTAAGTCAAATATGGAATAGACAAGAGCTACTCCTTGCTCAACGAAATGGACTCAACACCGCATATTAAACGGCTAAGAATGTACCTGACTAGTAAGTATCTTAAAACCTATGGATTGCTATGTCTCCGAAAGAGAATCAAGCATGTGTACAGGGGCATAAACGCAGCAGTGATAGGATTGGAGAGGTTCGGTGAGCAAATGAAGACCCTTTGAAGTCATATTGCATGGTACCCATTACACGGGTCTTAACTCTCCAGGTTTAAGGTATTCTTCCTTCAGCTAAAACATGCATGTGGAACCCAGAGTATGATCAACCATGTGAACGGGAGACGTGTTCAAATATGTCTCAGTTTTCCTCCCCTGGTACTCGGGTGCAACATTCCAGACGCTTTACTAACACTCTCCCGACTTGGAGAGTCAGCGCCTTTAACCTCCTGTTTGGCCCAGTTTGCAATTTCTGCGGAAGATGAACAGGAATAGCGAGAACCAATGAGAGACTAGCTGGAGGTGTCTGGACGGGCAAATTTAACTCTCATTTCCCACCAGGAAGAGGAAATAACCAAAGGCTCAGCGTGCCGTGCCGGAACAAGATTAGGGCCTGAAGCCATCCTGCTGTGTTGCGGCCAGGTCACAAGAAAGCAAGTTGAAGAAAGGAGTTCAGGGGCACTGTAATTCACAAACCTGCAGAGTTATAAATGACAGCTATCGTCCAAAAATAGACTGAAGTAAGGCTGCCAAGAGGACTTGAAAGCAGGGCAGAATTGCAGGAAACCGATTTCAGGAGGTAGACTGGAATTGCATTGAAAGCATAGGAAAAGAGGCAGAACGTCCACAATGATGCACTTGGACAAAAAGGGCGTATGCGTTTTTTCCTGAATATATTCAGGAAAAAACGCATACGCCCTTTTTGGCCAACCAAGCAAGCTTGCAAAGGAAATCTGCACTACAATGAAGTCTCACTTCCCCCCGGTCAAAAGGGCCATCTGAAAAAAGTGTAAAATCCAGAAAGGCAGGACAGGCCATGGAGAACTGGGAGCCTTGTTATGCTGATGGGCGGGATGTAAATTGCCAACAACCACTCGGGAGAAGTGTATGGTGTTTCCTGAAACATCTAAAAAACAAAGCAACAGAACCTAGGGCACTTCCACTTATGGTCCTATAGCTTAGGGAAATTAAAATCAAAAAGACACAGCCACCCCAAAGTTTGGAACGGCTCTGTTTACAAGAACCTCGTTTACAGTACAAGTTCAACATCGCAGAAAGTGAAAAATGGATAAAGAAGTTGTGGTATTTACTTACAAAGCAATATCACTCAGCAATGAAATCTGTGTCATCAGGCCCTTAGCAGCACAATGAGTGGATTCAGGTATGATGATTCTAACTGAAATAAGTCACACAGTAAAAGAAACATCATAAGATATCAGTAATACACGGAATGTAAACTTGGCTACACAGGAACTGAATTACAGAACAGAACAGGGTCTCAAATTTAGAAAACCAACTTATGCTTGCTTAAGGGGAAAGGTGAGTTGGGGTGCTGCATAAAACCAGAGATTGAAATGAGCACAGATAAAGTTCCTTAAGCCAAATATGGAATAGACAAGAGCTACTCCTTGCTCAACGAAATGGACTCAACACCGCATATTAAACGCCTAAGAATGTACCTGACTAGTAAGTATCTTAAAACCTATGGATTGCTATGTCTCCGAAAGAGAATCAAGCATGTGTACAGGGGCATAAACGCAGCAGTGATAGGATTGGAGAGGTTCGGTGAGCAAATGAAGACCCTTTGAAGTCATATTGCATGGTACCCATTCCACGGGTTTCAACTACCCAGGTTTAAGGTATTCTTCCTTCAGCTAAAACATGCATGTGGAACCGAAGTATGATCAACCATGTGAACGGGAGACGTGTTCAAATATGTCTCAGTTTTCTTCCCCTGGTGTTCGGGTGCAACATTCCAGACGCTTTACTAACACTCTCCCCACTTGGAAAGTGAGCGCCTTTAACCTCCTGTTTGGCCCAGTTTGCAATTTCTGCGGAAGATGAACAGGAATAGCGAGAACCAATGAGAGGCTAGCTGGAGGTGTCTGGACGGGCAAATTTAACTCTCATTTCCCACCAGGAAGAGGAAATAACCAAAGGCTCAGTGTGCCGTGCCGGAACCAGATTAGGGCCTGAAGCCATCCTGCGGTGTTGCGGCCAGCTCAAAAGAAAGCGAGTTGAAGAAAGGAGCTCAGGGGCACTGTAATTCACAAACCTGCAGTGTTATAAATGACAGCTATCGTCCAAAAATAGACTGAAGTAAGGCTGCCAAGAGGACTTGAAAGCGGGGCAGAATTGCAGGAAACCGATTTCAGGAGGTAGACTGGAATTGCATTGAAAGCATAGGAAAAGAGGCAGAACGTCCACAATGATGCACTTGGCCAATAAGGGCGTATGCGTTTTTTCCTGAATATATTCAGAAAAAAACGCATACGCCCCTTTTGGCCAACCAAGCAAGCTTGCAAAGGAAATCTGCACTACAATGAAGTCTCACTTCCCCCCAGTCAAAAGGGCCATCTGAAAAAAGTGTAAAATCCAGAAAGGCAGGACAGGCCATGGAGAACTGGGAGCCTTGTTATGCTGAAGGGCGGGATGTAAATTGCCAACAACCACTCGGGAGAAGTGTATGGTGTTTCCTGAAACATCTAAAAAACAAAGCAACAGAGCCTAGGGCACTTCCACTTATGGTCCTATAGCTTAGGGAATTTAAAATCAAAAAGACACAGCCACCCCAAAGTTTCGAACGGCTCTGTTTACAAGAACCTCGTTTACAGTACAAGTTCAACATCGCAGAAAGTGAAAAATGGATGAAAAAGTTGTGGTATTTACTTACAAAGCAATATCACTCAGCAATGAAATCTGTGCCATCAGGCCCTTGGCAGCACAATGAGTGGATTCAGGTATGATGATTCTAACTGAAATAAGTCACACAGAAAAAGAAACATCATAAGATATCAGTAATACACGGAATGTAAACTTGGCTACACAGGAACTGCATTCCAAAACAGAACAGGGTCTCAAATTTAGAAAACCAACTTATGCTTGCTTAAGGGGAAAGGTGAGTTGGGGTGCTGCATAAAACCAGAGATTGAAATGAGCACAGATAAAGTTCCTTAAGCCAAATATGGAATAGACAAGAGCTACTCCTTGCTCAACGAAATGGACTCAACACCGCATATTAAACGCCTAAGAATGTACCTGACTAGTAAGTATCTTAAAACCTATGGATTGCTATGTCTCCGAAAGAGAATCAAGCATGTGTACAGGGGCATAAACGCAGCAGTGATAGGATTGGAGAGGTTCGGTGAGCAAATGAAGACCCTTTGAAGTCATATTGCATGGTACCCATTCCACGGGTTTCAAATACCCAGGTTTAAGGTATTCTTCCTTCAGCTAAAACATGCATGTGGAACCCAGAGTATGATCAACCATGTGAACGGGAGACGTGTTCAAATATGTCTCAGTTTTCCTCCCCTGGTACTCGGGTGCAACATTCCAGACGCTTTACTAACACTCTCCCCACTTGGAGAGTCAGCGCCTTTAACCTCCTGTTTGGCACAGTTTGCAATTTCTGCGGAAGATGAACAGGAATAGCGAGAACCAATGAGAGGCTAGCTGGAGGTGTCTGGACGGGCAAATTTAACTCTCATTTCCCACCAGGAAGAGGAAATAACCAAAGGCTCAGCGTGGCATACCGGAACCAGATTAGGGCCTGAAGCCATCCTGCGGTGTTGCGGCCAGCTCAAAAGAAAGCGAGTTGAAGAAAGGAGCTCAGGGGCACTGTAATTCACAAACCTGCAGAGTTATAAATGACAGCTATCGTCCAAAAATAGACTGAAGTAAGGCTGCCAAGAGGACTTGAAAGCGGGGCAGAATTGCAGGAAACCGATTTCAGGAGGTAGACTGGAATTGCATTGAAAGCATAGGAAAAGAGGCAGAACGTCCACAATGATGCACTTGGCCAAAAAGGGCGTATGCGTTTTTTCCTGAATATATTCAGGAAAAAACGCATACGCCCTTTTTGGCCAACCAAGCAAGCTTGCAAAGGAAATCTGCACTACAATGAAGTCTCACTTCCCCCCGGTCAAAAGGGCCATCTGAAAAAAGTGTAAAATCCAGAAAGGCAGGACAGGCCATGGAGAACTGGGAGCCTTGTTATGCAGATGGGCGGGATGTAAATTGCCAACAACCACTTGGGAGAAGTATATGGTGTTTCCTGAAACATCTAAAAAACAAAGCAACAGAACCTAGGGCACTTCCACTTATGGTCCTATAGCTTAGGGAAATTAAAATCAAAAAGACACAGCCACCCCAAAGTTTGGAACGGCTCTGTTTACAAGAACCTCGTTTACAGTACAAGTTCAACATCGCAGAAAGTGAAAAATGGATAAAGAAGTTGTGGTATTTACTTACAAAGCAATATCACTCAGCAATGAAATCTGTGTCATCAGGCCCTTAGCAGCACAATGAGTGGATTCAGGTATGATGATTCTAACTGAAATAAGTCACACAGAAAAAGAAACATCATAACATATCAGTAATACACGGAATGTAAACTTGGCTACACAGGAACTGAATTACAGAACAGAACAGGGTCTCAAATTTAGAAAACCAACTTATGCTTGCTTAAGGGTAAAGGTGAGTTGGGGTGCTGCATAAAACCAGAGATTGAAATGAGCACAGATAAAGTTCCTTAAGCCAAATATGGAATAGACAAGAGCTACTCCTTGCTCAACGAAATGGACTCAACACCCCATATTAAACGCCTAAGAATGTACCTGACTAGTAAGTATCTTAAAACCTATGGATTGCTATGTCTCTGAAAGAGAATCAAGCATGTGTACAGGGGCATAAACGCAGCAGTGATAGGATTGGAGAGGTTCGTGAGCAAATGAAGACCCTTTGAAGTCATATTGCATGGTACCCATTCCACGGGTTTCAACTACCCAGATTTAAGGTATTCTTCCTTCATCTAAAACATGCATGTGGAACCTAGAGTATGATCAACCATGTGATCGGGAGACGTGTTCAAATATGTCTCAGTTTTCGTACCCTGGTACTCGGGTGCAACATTCCAGACGCTTTACTAACTTTACTAATTTCTGTGGAAGATGAACAGGAATAGCGAGAACTAATGAAAGAATAGCTGGAGGTGTCTGGATGGGCAAATTTAACTCTCATTTCCCACCAGGAAGAGGAATTAACCAAAGGCTCAGCATGCCGTGCCGGAACCAGATTAGGGCCTGAAGACATCCTGCGGTGTTGCGGCCAGGTCACAAGAAAGCGAGTTGAAGAAAGGAGCTCAGGGGCACTGTAATTCACAAACCTGCAGAGTTATAAATGACAGCTATCGTCCAAAAATAGACTGAAGTAAGGCTGCCAAGAGGACTTGAAAGCGGGGCAGAATTGCAGGAAACCGATTTCAGGAGGTAGACTGGAATTGCATTGAAAGCATAGGAAAAGAGGCAGAACGTCCACAATGATGCACTTGGCCAAAAAGGGCGTATGCGTTTTTTCCTGAATATATTCAGGAAAAAACGCATACGCCCTTTTTGGCCAACCAAGCAAACTTGCAAAGGAAATCTGCACTACAATGAAGTCTCACTTCTCCCTGGTCAAAAAGGCCATCTGAAAAAAGTGTAAAATCCAAAAAGGCAGGACAGGCCATGGAGAACTGGCAGCCTTGTTATACTGATGGGCGGGATGTAAATTGCCAACAGACACTCAGGAGAAGTGTATGGTGTTTCCTGAAACATCTAAAAAACAAAGCAACAGAGCCTAGGGCACTTCCGCTTATGGTCCTATAGCTTAGGGAAATTAAAATAAAAAAGACACAGCCACCCCAAAGTTTGGGACGCCTCCGTTTACAAGAACCTCGTTTACCGTACAAGTTCAATATCACAGAAAGTGAAAAATGGATAAAGAAATTGTGGTACTTACGTACAATGCAGTATCACTCAGCAATGAAATCTGTGTCATCAGGCCCTTAGCAGCACAATGAGTGGATTCAGGTATGATGATTCTAACTGAAATAAGTCACACAGAAAAAGAAACATCATAAGATATCAGTAATACACGGAATGTAAACTTGGCTACACAGGAACTGAATTACAGAACAGAACAGGGTCTCAAATTTAGAAAACCAACTTATGCTTGCTTAAGGGGAAAGGTGAGTTGGGGTGCTGCATAAAACCAGAGATTGAAATGAGCACAGATAAAGTTCCTTAAGCCAAATATGGAATAGACAAGAGCTACTCCTTGCTCAACGAAATGGACTCAACACCGCATATTAAACGCCTAAGAATGTACCTGACTAGTAAGTATCTTAAAACCTATGGATTGCTATGTCTCCGAAAGAGAATCAAGCATGTGTACAGGGGCATAAACGCAGCAGTGATAGGATTGGAGAGGTTCGGTGAGCAAATGAAGACCCTTTGAAGTCATATTGCATGGTACCCATTACACGGGTCTTAACTCTCCAGGTTTAAGGTATTCTTCCTTCAGCTAAAACATGCATGTGGAACCCAGAGTATGATCAACCATGTGAACGGGAGACGTGTTCAAATATGTCTCAGTTTTCCTCCCCTGGTACTCGGGTGCAACATTCCAGACGCTTTACTAACACTCTCCCCACTTGGAGAGTCAGTCCCTTTAACCTCCTGTTTGGCCCAGTTTGCAATTTCTGCGGAAGATGAACAGGAATAGCGAGAACCAATGAGAGGCTAGCTGGAGGTGTCTGGACGGGCAAATTTAACTCTCATTTCCCACCAGGAAGAGGAATTAACCAAAGGCTCAGCGTGCCGTGCCGGAACCAGATTAGGGCCTGAAGCCATCCTGCGGTGTTGCGGCCAGGTCACAAGAAAGCGAGTTGAAGAAAGGAGCTCAGGGGCACTGTAATTCACAAACCTGCAGAGTTATAAATGACAGCTATCGTCCAAAATTAGACTGAAGTAAGGCTGCCAAGAGGACTTGAAAGCGGGGCAGAATTGCAGGAAACCGATTTCAGGAGGTAGACTGGAATTGCATTGAAAGCATAGGAAAAGAGGCAGAACGTCCACAATGATGCACTTGGCCAAAAAGGGCGTATGCGTTTTTTCCTGAATATATTCAGGAAAAAACGCATACGCCCTTTTTGGCCAACCAAGCAAGCTTGCAAAGGAAATCTGCACTACAATGAAGTCTCACTTCCCCCCGGTCAAAAGGGCCATCTGAAAAAAGTGTAAAATCCAGAAAGGCAGGACAGGCCATGGAGAACTGGGAGCCTTGTTATGCTGATGGGAGGGATGTAAATTGCCAACAACCACTTGGGAGAAGTGTATGGTGTTTCCTGAAACATCTAAAAAACAAAGCAACAGAACCTAGGGCACTTCCACTTATGGTCCTATAGCTTAGGGAAATTAAAATCAAAAAGACACAGCCACCCCAAAGTTTGGAACGGCTCTGTTTACAAGAACCTCGTTTACAGTACAAGTTCAACATCGCAGAAAGTGAAAAATGGATAAAGAATTTGTGGTATTTACTTACAAAGCAATATCACTCATCAATGAAATCTGTGTCATCAGGCCCTTAGCAGCACAATGAGTGGATTCAGGTATGATGATTCTAACTGAAATAAGTCACACAGAAAAAGAAACATCATAAGATATCAGTAATACACGGAATGGAAACTTGGCTACACAGGAACTGAATTACAGAACAGAACAGGGTCTCAAATTTAGAAAACCAACTTATGCTTGCTTAAGGGGAAAGGTGAGTTGGGGTGCTGCATAAAACCAGAGATTGAAATGAGCACAGATAAAGTTCCTTAAGCCAAATATGGAATAGACAAGAGCTACTCCTTGCTCAACGAAATGGACTCAACACCGCATATTAAACGCCTAAGAATGTACCTGACTAGTAAGTATCTTAAAACCTATGGATTGCTATGTCTCCGAAAGAGAATCAAGCATGTGTACAGGGGCATAAACGCAGCAGTGATAGGATTGGAGAGGTTCCTGAGCAAATGTAGACCCTTTGAAGTCATATTGCATGGTACCCATTCCACGGGTTTCAACTACCCAGGTGTATGGTATTGTTCCTTCAGCTAAAACATGCATGTGGAACCTAGAGTATGATCAACCATGTGATCGGGAGACGTGTTCAAATATGTCTCAGTTTTCCTCCCCTGGTACTCGGGTGCAACATTCCAGACGCTTTACTAACACTCTCCCCACTTGGAGAGTCAGTCCCTTTAACCTCCTGTTTGGCCCAGTTTGCAATTTCTGTGGAAGATGAACAGGAATAGCGAGAACCAATGAGAGACTAGCTGGAGGAGTCTGGATGGGCAAATTTAACTGTCATTTCCCACCAGGAAGAGGAATTAACCAAAGGCTCAGCGTGCCGTGCCAGAACCAGATTAGGGCCTGAAGACATCCTGCGGTGTTGCGGCCAGGTCACAAGAAAGCGAGTTGAAGAAAGGAGCTCAGGGGCACTGTAATTCACAAACCTGCAGAGTTATAAATGACAGCTATCGTCCAAAAATAGACTGAAGTAAGGCTGCCAAGAGGACTTGAAAGCGGGGCAGAATTGCAGGAAACCGATTTCAGGAGGTAGACTGGAATTGCATTGAAAGCATAGGAAAAGAGGCAGAACGTCCACAATGATGCACTTGGCCAAAAAGGGCGTATGCGTTTTTTCCTGAATATATTCAGGAAAAAACGCATACGCCCTTTTTGGCCAACCAAGCAAACTTGCAAAGGAAATCTGCACTACAATGAAGTCTCACTTCTCCCCGGTCAAAAGGGCCATCTGAAAAAAGTGTAAACTCCAGAAAGGCAGGACAGGCCATGGAGAACTGGGAGCCTTGTTATGCTGATAGGCGGGATGTAAATTGCCAACAGACACTTGGGAGAAGTGTATGGTGTTTCCTGAAACATCTAAAAAACAAAGCATCAGAGCCTAGGGCACTTCCACTTATGGTCCTATAGCTTAGGGAAATTAAAATCAAAAAGACACAGCCACCCCAAAGTTTGGAACGGCTCTGTTTACAAGAACCTCGTTTACCGTACAAGTTCAATATCACAGAAAGTGAAAAATGGATAAAGAACTTGTGGTACTTACGTACAATGCAGTATCACTCAGCAATGAAATCTATGTCATCAGGCCCGTAGCAGCATGATGAGTGGATTCAGCTACGATGATTCTAACTGAAATAAGTCACACAGAAAAAGAAACATCATAAGATATCACTAATACACGGAATGTAAACTTGGCTACACAGGAACTGCATTCCAAAACAGAACAGGGTCTCAAATTTAGAAAACCAACTTATGCTTGCGTAAGGGTAAAGGTGAGTTGGGGTGCTGCATAAAACCAGAGATTGAAATGAGCACAGATAAAGTTCCTTAAGCCAAATATGGAATAGACAAGAGCTACTCCTTGCTCAATGAAATGGACTCAAAACCCCATATTAAACGCCTAAGAATGTACCTGACTAGTAAGTATCTTAAAACCTATGGATTGCTATGTCTCCAAAAGAGAATCAAGCATGTGTACAGGGGCATAAACGCAGCAGTGATAGGATTGGAGAGGTTCGGTGAGCAAATGAAGACCCTTTGAAGTCATATTGCATGGTACCCATTCCACGGGTTTCAACTACCCAGGTTTAAGGTATTCTTCCTTCAGCTAAAACATGCATGTGGAACCTAGAGTATGATCAACCATGTGATCGGGAGACGTGTTCAAATATGTCTCAGTTTTCCTCCCCTGGTACTCGGGTGCAACATTCCAGACGCTTTACTAACACTCTCCCCACTTGGAGAGTCAGTCCCTTTAACCTCCTGTTTGGCCCAGTTTGCAATTTCTGCGGAAGATGAACAGGAATAGCGAGAACCAATGAGAGACTAGCTGGAGGTGTCTGGACGGGCAAATTTAACTCTCATTTCCCACCAGGAAGAGGAATTAACCAAAGGCTCAGCGTGCCGTGCCGGAACCAGATTAGGGCCTGAAGCCATCCTGCGGTGTTGCGGTCAGGTCACAAGAAAGCGAGTTGAAGAAAGGAGCTCAGGGGCACTGTAATTCACAAACCTGCAGAGTTATAAATGACAGCTATCGTCCAAAATTAGACTGAAGTAAGGCTGCCAAGAGGACTTGAAAGCGGGGCAGAATTGCAGGAAACCGATTTCAGGAGGTAGACTGGAATTGCATTGAAAGCATAGGAAAAGAGGCAGAACGTCCACAATGATGCACTTGGCCAAAAAGGGCGTATGCGTTTTTTCCTGAATATATTCAGGAAAAAACGCATACGCCCTTTTTGGCCAACCAAGCAAGCTTGCAAAGGAAATCTGCACTACAATGAAGTCTCACTTCCCCCCGGTCAAAAGGGCCATCTGAAAAAAGTGTAAAATCCAGAAAGGCAGGACAGGCCATGGAGAACTGGGAGCCTTGTTATGCTGATGGGAGGGATGTAAATTGCCAACAACCACTTGGGAGAAGTGTATGGTGTTTCCTGAAACATCTAAAAAACAAAGCAACAGAACCTAGGGCACTTCCACTTATGGTCCTATAGCTTAGGGACATTAAAATCAAAAAGACACAGCAACCCCAAAGTTTGGAACGGCTCTGTTTACAAGAACCTCGTTTACAGTACAAGTTCAACATCGCAGAAAGTGAAAAATGGATAAAGAATTTGTGGTATTTACTTACAAAGCAATATCACTCAGCAATGAAATCTGTGTCATCAGGCCCTTAGCAGCACAATGAGTGGATTCAGGTATGATGATTCTAACTGAAATAAGTCACACAGAAAAAGAAACATCATAAGATATCACTAATACACGGAATGTAAACTTGGCTACACAGGAACTGAATTACAGAACAGAACAGGGTCTCAAATTTCGAAAACCAACTTATGCTTGCTTAAGGGGAAAGGTGAGTTGGGGTGTTGCATAAAACCAGAGATTGAAATGAGCACAGATAAAGTTCCTTAAGCCAAATATGGAATAGACAAGAGCTACTCCTTGCTCAACGAAATGGACTCAACACCGCATATTAAACGCCTAAGAATGTACCTGACTAGTAAGTATCTTAAAACCTATGGATTGCTATGTCTCCGAAAGAGAATCAAGCATGTGTACAGGGGCATAAACGCAGCAGTGATAGGATTGGAGAGGTTCGGTGAGCAAATGAAGACCCTTTGAAGTCATACTGCATGGTACCCATTCCACGGGTTTCAACTACCCAGGTTTTAGGTATTCTTCCTTCAGCTAAAACATGCATGTGGAACCGAAGTATGATCAACCATGTGAACGGGAGACGTGTTCAAATATGTCTCAGTTTTCCTCCCCTGGTACTCGGGTGCAACATTCCAGACGCTTTACTAACACTCTCCCCACTTGGAGAGTCAGCGCCTTTAACCTCCTGTTTGGCACAGTTTGCAATTTCTGCGGAAGATGAACAGGAATAGCGAGAACCAATGAGAGGCTAGCTGGAGGTGTCTGGACGGGCAAATTTAACTCTCATTTCCCACCAGGAAGAGAAAATAACCAAAGGCTCAGCATGCCGTACCGGAACCAGATTAGGGCCTGAAGCCATCCTGCGGTGTTGCGGCCAGCTCAAAAGAAAGCGAGTTGAAGAAAGGAGCTCAGGGGCACTGTAATTCACAAACCTGCAGAGTTATAAATGACAGCTATCGTCCAAAAATAGACTGAAGTAAGGCTGCCAAGAGGACTTGAAAGCGGGGCAGAATTGCAGGGAACCGATTTCAGGAGGTAGACTGGAATTGCATTGAAAGCATAGGAAAAGAGGCAGAACGTCCACAATGATGCACTTGGCCAAAAAGGGCGTATGCGTTTTTTCCTGAATATATTCAGGAAAAAACGCATACGCCCTTTTTGGCCAACCAAGCAAGCTTGCAAAGGAAATCTGCACTACAATGAAGTCTCACTTCCCCCCGGTCAAAAGGGCCATCTGAAAAAAGTGTAAAATCCAGAAAGGCAGGACAGGCCATGGAGAACTGGGAGCCTTGTTATGCTGAAGGGCGGGATGTAAATTGCCAACAACCACTCGGGAGAAGTGTATGGTGTTTCCTGAAACATCTAAAAAACAAAGCAACAGAGCCTAGGGTACTTCCACTTATGGTCCTATAGCTTAGGGAAATTAAAATAAAAAAGACACAGCCACCCCAAAGTTTGGGACGCCTCCGTTTACAAGAACCTCGTTTACCGTACAAGTTCAATATCACAGAAAGTGAAAAATGGATAAAGAACTTGTGGTACTTACGTACAATGCAGTATCACTCAGCAATGAAATCTGTGTCATCAGGCCCTTAGCAGCACAATGAGTGGATTCAGGTATGATGATTCTAACTGAAATAAGTCACACAGAAAAAGAAACTTCATAAGATATCAGTAATACACGGAATGTAAACTTGGCTACACAGGAACTGAATTACAGAACAGAACAGCGTCTCAAATTTAGAAAACCAACTTATGCTTGCTTAAGGGTAAAGGTGAGTTGGGGTGCTGCATAAAACCAGAGATTGAAATGAGCACAGATAAAGTTCCTTAAGTCAAATATTGAATAGACAAGAGCTACTCCTTGCTCAACGAAATGGACTCAACACCGCATATTAAACGCCTAAGAATGTACCTGACTAGTAAGTATCTTAAAACCTATGGATTGCTATGTCTCCGAAAGAGAATCAAGCATGTGTACAGGGGCATAAACGCAGCAGTGATAGGATTGGAGAGGTTCGTGAGCAAATGAAGACTCTTTGAAGTCATATTGCATGGTACCCATTCCACGGGTTTCAACTACCCAGGTTTAAGGTATTCTTCCTTCATCTAAAACATGCATGTGGAACCTAGAGTATGATCAACCATGTGATCGGGAGACGTGTTCAAATATGTCTCAGTTTTCCTCCCCTTGTACTTGGGTGCAACATTCCAGACGCTTTACTAACACTCTCCCCACTTGGAGAGTCAGTCCCTTTAACCTCCTGTTTGGCCCAGTTTGCAATTTCTGTGGAAGATGAACAGGAATAGCGAGAACCAATGAGAGACTAGCTGGAGGTGTCTGGATGGGCAAATTTAACTGTCATTTCCCACCAGGAAGAGGAATTAACCAAAGGCTCAGCGTGCCGTGCCAGAACCAGATTAGGGCCTGAAGACATCCTGCGGTGTTGCGGCCAGGTCACAAGAAAGCGAGTTGAAGAAAGGAGCTCAGGGGCACTGTAATTCACAAACCTGCAGAGTTATAAATGACAGCTATCGTCCAAAAATAGACTGAAGTAAGGCTGCCAAGAGGACTTGAAAGCGGGGCAGAATTGCAGGAAACCGATTTCAGGAGGTAGACTGGAATTGCATTGAAAGCATAGGAAAAGAGGCAGAACGTCCACAATGATGCACTTGGCCAAAAAGGGCGTATGCGTTTTTTCCTGAATATATTCAGGAAAAAACGCATACGCCCTTTTTGGCCAACCAAGCAAACTTGCAAAGGAAATCTGCACTACAATGAAGTCTCACTTCTCCCCGGTCAAAAGGGCCATCTGAAAAAAGTGTAAACTCCAGAAAGGCAGGACAGGCCATGGAGAACTGGGAGCCTTGTTATGCTGATGGGCGGGATGTAAATTGCCAACAGACACTTGGGAGAAGTGTATGGTGTTTCCTGAAACATCTAAAAAACAAAGCATCAGAGCCTAGGGCACTTCCACTTATGGTCCTATAGCTTAGGGAAATTAAAATCAAAAAGACACAGCCACCCCAAAGTTTGGGACGCCTCCGTTTACAAGAACCTCGTTTACCGTACAAGTTCAATATCACAGAAAGTGAAAAATGGATAAAGAACTTGTGGTACTTACGTACAATGCAGTATCACTCAGCAATGAAATCTATGTCATCAGGCCCGTAGCAGCATGATGAGTGGTTTCAGCTACGATGATTCTAACTGAAATAAGTCACACAGAAAAAGAAACATCATAAGATATCACTAATACACGGAATGTAAACTTGGCTACACAGGAACTGCATTCCAAAACAGAACAGGGTCTCAAATTTAGAAAACCAACTTATGCTTGCTTAAGGGGAAAGGTGAGTTGGGGTGCTGCATAAAACCAGAGATTGAAATGAGCACAGATAAAGTTCCTTAAGCCAAATATGGAATAGACAAGAGCTACTCCTTGCTCAATGAAATGGACTCAAAACCCCATATTAAACGCCTAAGAATGTACCTGACTAGTAAGTATCTTAAAACCTATGGATTGCTATGTCTCCAAAAGAGAATCAAGCATGTGTACAGGGGCATAAACGCAGCAGTGATAGGATTGGAGAGGTTCGGTGAGCAAATGAAGACCCTTTGAAGTCATATTGCATGGTACCCATTACACGGGTCTTAACTCTCCAGGTTTAAGGTATTCTTCCTTCAGCTAAAACATGCATGTGGAACCCAGAGTATGATCAACCATGTGAACGGGAGACGTGTTCAAATATGTCTCAGTTTTCCTCCCCTGGTACTCGGGTGCAACATTCCAGACGCTTTACTAACACTCTCCCCACTTGGAGAGTCAGCGCCTTTAACCTCCTGTTTGGCACAGTTTGCAATTTCTGCGGAAGATGAACAGGAATAGCGAGAACCAATGAGAGGCTAGCTGGAGGTGTCTGGACGGGCAAATTTAACTCTCATTTCCCACCAGGAGGACGAAATAACCAAAGGCTCAGCATGCCGTACCGGAACCAGATTAGGGCCTGAAGCCATCCTGCGGTGTTGCGGCCAGCTCAAAAGAAAGCGAGTTGAAGAAAGGAGCTCAGGGGCACTGTAATTCACAAACCTGCAGAGTTATAAATGACAGCTATCGTCCAAAAATAGACTGAAGTAAGGCTGCCAAGAGGACTTGAAAGCGGGGCAGAATTGCAGGGAACCGATTTCAGGAGGTAGACTGGAATTGCATTGAAAGCATAGGAAAAGAGGCAGAACGTCCACAATGATGCACTTGGCCAAAAAGGGCGTATGCGTTTTTTCCTGAATATATTCAGGAAAAAACGCATACGCCCTTTTTGGCCAACCAAGCAAGCTTGCAAAGGAAATCTGCACTACAATGAAGTCTCACTTCCCCCCGGTCAAAAGGGCCATCTGAAAAAAGTGTAAAATCCAGAAAGGCAGGACAGGCCATGGAGAACTGGGAGCCTTGTTATGCTGAAGGGCGGGATGTAAATTGCCAACAACCACTCGGGAGAAGTGTATGGTGTTTCCTGAAACATCTAAAAAACAAAGCAACAGAGCCTAGGGTACTTCCACTTATGGTCCTATAGCTTAGGGAAATTAAAATAAAAAAGACACAGCCACCCCAAAGTTTGGGACGCCTCCGTTTACAAGAACCTCGTTTACCGTACAAGTTCAATATCACAGAAAGTGAAAAATGGATAAAGAACTTGTGGTACTTACGTACAATGCAGTATCACTCAGCAATGAAATCTGTGTCATCAGGCCCTTAGCAGCACAATGAGTGGATTCAGGTATGATGATTCTAACTGAAATAAGTCACACAGAAAAAGAAACTTCATAAGATATCAGTAATACACGGAATGTAAACTTGGCTACACAGGAACTGAATTACAGAACAGAACAGCGTCTCAAATTTAGAAAACCAACTTATGCTTGCTTAAGGGTAAAGGTGAGTTGGGGTGCTGCATAAAACCAGAGATTGAAATGAGCACAGATAAAGTTCCTTAAGTCAAATATTGAATAGACAAGAGCTACTCCTTGCTCAACGAAATGGACTCAACACCGCATATTAAACGCCTAAGAATGTACCTGACTA
The DNA here is from genome assembly GCF_949987515.2 of Delphinus delphis. NCBI lineage: Eukaryota > Metazoa > Chordata > Mammalia > Artiodactyla > Delphinidae > Delphinus > Delphinus delphis. The sequence goes on along the minus strand of NW_027192702.1, from coordinate 1,118,341 downwards.
GTAAGTATCTTAAAACCTATGGATTGCTATGTCTCCGAAAGAGAATCAAGCATGTGTACAGGGGCATAAACGCAGCAGTGATAGGATTGGAGAGGTTCGTGAGCAAATGAAGACTCTTTGAAGTCATATTGCATGGTACCCATTCCACGGGTTTCAACTACCCAGGTTTAAGGTATTCTTCCTTCATCTAAAACATGCATGTGGAACCTAGAGTATGATCAACCATGTGATCGGGAGACGTGTTCAAATATGTCTCAGTTTTCCTCCCCTTGTACTTGGGTGCAACATTCCAGACGCTTTACTAACACTCTCCCCACTTGGAGAGTCAGTCCCTTTAACCTCCTGTTTGGCCCAGTTTGCAATTTCTGTGGAAGATGAACAGGAATAGCGAGAACCAATGAGAGACTAGCTGGAGGTGTCTGGATGGGCAAATTTAACTGTCATTTCCCACCAGGAAGAGGAATTAACCAAAGGCTCAGCGTGCCGTGCCAGAACCAGATTAGGGCCTGAAGACATCCTGCGGTGTTGCGGCCAGGTCACAAGAAAGCGAGTTGAAGAAAGGAGCTCAGGGGCACTGTAATTCACAAACCTGCAGAGTTATAAATGACAGCTATCGTCCAAAAATAGACTGAAGTAAGGCTGCCAAGAGGACTTGAAAGCGGGGCAGAATTGCAGGAAACCGATTTCAGGAGGTAGACTGGAATTGCATTGAAAGCATAGGAAAAGAGGCAGAACGTCCACAATGATGCACTTGGCCAAAAAGGGCGTATGCGTTTTTTCCTGAATATATTCAGGAAAAAACGCATACGCCCTTTTTGGCCAACCAAGCAAACTTGCAAAGGAAATCTGCACTACAATGAAGTCTCACTTCTCCCCGGTCAAAAGGGCCATCTGAAAAAAGTGTAAACTCCAGAAAGGCAGGACAGGCCATGGAGAACTGGGAGCCTTGTTATGCTGATGGGCGGGATGTAAATTGCCAACAGACACTTGGGAGAAGTGTATGGTGTTTCCTGAAACATCTAAAAAACAAAGCATCAGAGCCTAGGGCACTTCCACTTATGGTCCTATAGCTTAGGGAAATTAAAATCAAAAAGACACAGCCACCCCAAAGTTTGGGACGCCTCCGTTTACAAGAACCTCGTTTACCGTACAAGTTCAATATCACAGAAAGTGAAAAATGGATAAAGAACTTGTGGTACTTACGTACAATGCAGTATCACTCAGCAATGAAATCTATGTCATCAGGCCCGTAGCAGCATGATGAGTGGTTTCAGCTACGATGATTCTAACTGAAATAAGTCACACAGAAAAAGAAACATCATAAGATATCACTAATACACGGAATGTAAACTTGGCTACACAGGAACTGCATTCCAAAACAGAACAGGGTCTCAAATTTAGAAAACCAACTTATGCTTGCTTAAGGGGAAAGGTGAGTTGGGGTGCTGCATAAAACCAGAGATTGAAATGAGCACAGATAAAGTTCCTTAAGCCAAATATGGAATAGACAAGAGCTACTCCTTGCTCAATGAAATGGACTCAAAACCCCATATTAAACGCCTAAGAATGTACCTGACTAGTAAGTATCTTAAAACCTATGGATTGCTATGTCTCCAAAAGAGAATCAAGCATGTGTACAGGGGCATAAACGCAGCAGTGATAGGATTGGAGAGGTTCGGTGAGCAAATGAAGACCCTTTGAAGTCATATTGCATGGTACCCATTACACGGGTCTTAACTCTCCAGGTTTAAGGTATTCTTCCTTCAGCTAAAACATGCATGTGGAACCCAGAGTATGATCAACCATGTGAACGGGAGACGTGTTCAAATATGTCTCAGTTTTCCTCCCCTGGTACTCGGGTGCAACATTCCAGACGCTTTACTAACACTCTCCCCACTTGGAGAGTCAGTCCCTTTAACCTCCTGTTTGGCCCAGTTTGCAATTTCTGCGGAAGATGAACAGGAATAGCGAGAACCAATGAGAGGCTAGCTGGAGGTGTCTGGACGGGCAAATTTAACTCTCATTTCCCACCAGGAAGAGGAATTAACCAAAGGCTCAGCGTGCCGTGCCGGAACCAGATTAGGGCCTGAAGCCATCCTGCGGTGTTGCGGCCAGGTCACAAGAAAGCGAGTTGAAGAAAGGAGCTCAGGGGCACTGTAATTCACAAACCTGCAGAGTTATAAATGACAGCTATCGTCCAAAAATAGACTGAAGTAAGGCTGCCAAGAGGACTTGAAAGCGGGGCAGAATTGCAGGGAACCGATTTCAGGAGGTAGACTGGAATTGCATTGAAAGCATAGGAAAAGAGGCAGAACGTCCACAATGATGCACTTGGCCAAAAAGGGCGTATGCGTTTTTTCCTGAATATATTCAGGAAAAAACGCATACGCCCTTTTTGGCCAACCAAGCAAGCTTGCAAAGGAAATCTGCACTACAATGAAGTCTCACTTCCCCCCGGTCAAAAGGGCCATCTGAAAAAAGTGTAAAATCCAGAAAGGCAGGACAGGCCATGGAGAACTGGGAGCCTTGTTATGCTGATGGGAGGGATGTAAATTGCCAACAACCACTTGGGAGAAGTGTATGGTGTTTCCTGAAACATCTAAAAAACAAAGCAACAGAACCTAGGGCACTTCCACTTATGGTCCTATAGCTTAGGGACATTAAAATCAAAAAGACACAGCCACCCCAAAGTTTGGAACGGCTCTGTTTACAAGAACCTCGTTTACAGTACAAGTTCAACATCGCAGAAAGTGAAAAATGGATAAAGAATTTGTGGTATTTACTTACAAAGCAATATCACTCAGCAATGAAATCTGTGTCATCAGGCCCTTAGCAGCACAATGAGTGGATTCAGGTATGATGATTCTAACTGAAATAAGTCACACAGAAAAAGAAACATCATAAGATATCAGTAATACACGGAATGTAAACTTGGCTACACAGGAACTGAATTACAGAACAGAACAGGGTCTCAAATTTCGAAAACCAACTTATGCTTGCTTAAGGGGAAAGGTGAGTTGGGGTGCTGCATAAAACCAGAGATTGAAATGAGCACAGATAATGTTCCTTAAGCCAAATATGGAATAGACAAGAGCTACTCCTTGCTCAACGAAATGGACTCAACACCGCATATTAAACGCCTAAGAATGTACCTGACTAGTAAGTATCTTAAAACCTATGGATTGCTATGTCTCCGAAAGAGAATCAAGCATGTGTACAGGGGCATAAACGCAGCAGTGATAGGATTGGAGAGGTTCGGTGAGCAAATGAAGACCCTTTGAAGTCATACTGCATGGTACCCATTCCACGGGTCTCAACTCTCCAGGTTTTAGGTATTCTTCCTTCAGCTAAAACATGCATGTGGAACCCAAGTATGATCAACCGTGTGAACGGGAGACGTGTTCAAATATGTCTCAGTTTTCCCCCCCTGGTACTCGGGTGCAACATTCCAGACGCTTTACTAACACTCTCCCCACTTGGAGAGTCAGCGCCTTTAACCTCCTGTTTGGCCCAGTTTGCAATTTCTTGGAAGATGAACAGGAATAGCGAGAACCAATGAGAGACTAGCTGGAGGTGTCTGGACGGGCAAATTTAACTCTCATTTCCCACCAGGAGGACGAAATAACCAAAGGCTCAGCGTGCCGTGCCGGAACCAGATTAGGGCCTGAAGCCATCCTGTGGTGTTGCGGCCAGGTCACAAGAAAGCGAGTTGAAGAAAGGAGCTCAGGGGCACTGTAATTCACAAACCTGCAGAGTTATAAATGACAGCTATCGTCCAAAAATAGACTGAAGTAAGGCTGCCAAGAGGACTTGAAAGCGGGGCAGAATTGCAGGAAACCGATTTCAGGAGGTAGACTGGAATTGCATTGAAAGCATAGGAAAAGAGGCAGAACGTCCACAATGATGCACTTGGCCAAAAAGGGCGTATGCGTTTTTTCCTGAATATATTCAGGAAAAAACGCATACGCCCTTTTTGGCCAACCAAGCAAGCTTGCAAAGGAAATCTGCACTACAATGAAGTCTCACTTTCCCCCGGTCAAAAGGGCCATCTGAAAAAAGTGTAAAATCCAGAAAGGCAGGACAGGCCATGGAGAACTGGGAGCCTTGTTATGCTGATGGGCGGGATGTAAATTACCAACAGACACTCGGGAGAAGTGTATGGTGTTTCCTGAAACATCTAAAAAACAAAGTAACAGAGCCTAGGGCACTTCCACTTATGGTCCTATAGCTTAGGGAAATTAAAATCAAAAAGACACAGCCACCCCAAAGTTTGGGACGCCTCTGTTTACAAGAACCTCGTTTACAGTACAAGTTCAACATCGCAGAAATTGAAAAATGGATAAAGAAGTTGTGGTATTTACTTACAAAGCAATATCACTCAGCAATGAAATCTGTGTCATCAGGCCCTTAGCAGCACAATGAGTGGATTCAGGTATGATGATTCTAACTGAAATAAGTCACACAGAAAAAGAAACATCATAAGATATCAGTAATACACGGAATGTAAACTTGGCTACACAGGAACTGAATTACAGAACAGAACAGGGTCTCAAATTTAGAAAACCAACTTATGCTTGCTTAAGGGGAAAGGTGAGTTGGGGTGCTGCATAAAACCAGAGATTGAAATGAGCACAGATAAAGTTCCTTAAGCCAAATATGGAATAGACAAGAGCTACTCCTTGCTCAACGAAATGGACTCAACACCGCATATTAAACGCCTAAGAATGTACCTGACTAGTAAGTATCTTAAAACCTATGGATTGCTATGTCTCCGAAAGAGAATCAAGCATGTGTACAGGGGCATAAACGCAGCAGTGATAGGATTGGAGAGGTTCTGTGAGCAAATGAAGACCCTTTGAAGTCATATTGCATGGTACCCATTCCACGGGTTTCAACTACCCAGGTTTAAGGTATTCTTCCTTCAGCTAAAACATGCATGTGGAACCTAGAGTATGATCAACCATGTGATCGGGAGACGTGTTCAAATATGTCTCAGTTTTCGTACCCCGGTACTCGGGTGCAACATTCCAGACGCTTTACTAACACTCTCCCCACTTGGAGAGTCAGTCCCTTTAACCTCCTGTTTGGCCCAGTTTGCAATTTCTGTGGAAGATGAACAGGAATAGCGAGAACCAATGAGAGACTAGCTGGAGGTGTCTGGATGGGCAAATTTAACTCTCATTTCCCAGCAAGAAGACGAATTAACCAAAGGCTCAGCGTGCCGTGCCAGAACCAGATTAGGGCCTGAAGACATCCTGCGGTGTTGCGGCCAGGTCACAAGAAAGCGAGTTAAAGAAAGGAGGTCAGGAGCACTGTAATTCACAAACCTGCAGAGTTATAAATGACAGCTATCGTCCAAAAATAGACTGAAGTAAGGCTGCCAAGAGGACTTGAAAGCGGGGCAGAATTGCAGGAAACCGATTTCAGGAGGTAGACTGGAATTGCATTGCAAGCATAGGAAAAGAGGCAGAACGTCCACAATGATGCACTTGGCCAAAAAGGGCGTATGCGTTTTTTCCTGAATATATTCAGGAAAAAACGCATACGCCCTTTTTGGCCAACCAAGCAAGCTTGCAAAGGAAATCTGCACTACAATGAAGTCTCACTTCCCCCCGGTCAAAAGGGCCATCTGAAAAAAGTGTAAAATCCAGAAAGGCAACAGGCCATAGAGAACTGGGAGCCTTGTTATGCTGATGGGCGGGATGTAAATTGCCAACAACCACTCGGAGAAGTGTATGGTGTTTCCTGAAACATCTAAAAAACAAAGCAACAGAACCTAGGGCACTTCCACTTATGGTCCTATAGCTTAGGGAAATTAAAATCAAAAAGACACAGCCACCCCAAATTTTGGAACGGCTCTGTTTACAAGAACCTCGTTTACAGTACAAGTTCAACATCGCAGAAAGTGAAAAATGGATAAAGAAGTTGTGGTATTTACTTACAAAGCAATATCACTCAGCAATGAAATCTGTGTCATCAGGCCCTTAGCAGCACAATGAGTGGATTCAGGTATGATGATTCTAACTGAAATAAGTCACACAGAAAAAGAAACATCATAAGATATCAGTAATACACGGAATGGAAACTTGGCTACACAGGAACTGAATTACAGAACAGAACAGGGTCTCAAATTTAGAAAACCAACTTATGCTTGCTTAAGGGGAAAGGTGAGTTGGGGTGCTGCATAAAACCAGAGATTGAAATGAGCACAGATAAAGTTCCTTAAGCCAAATATGGAATAGACAAGAGCTACTCCTTGCTCAACGAAATGGACTCAACACCGCATATTAAACGCCTAAGAATGTACCTGACTAGTAAGTATCTTAAAACCTATGGATTGCTATGTCTCCGAAACAGAATCAAGCATGTGTACAGGGTCATAAACGCAGCAGTGATAGGATTGGAGAGGTTCGGTGAGCAAATGAAGACCCTTTGAAGTCATATTGCATGGTACCCATTCCACGGGTTTCAACTACCCAGGTTTTAGGTATTCTTCCTTCAGCTAAAACATGCATGTGGAACCCAAGTATGATCAACCATGTGAACGGGAGACGTGTTCAAATATGTCTCAGTTCTCCTCCCCTGGTACTCGGGTGCAACATTCCAGACGCTTTACTAACACTCTCCCCACTTGAAAAGTCAGCGCCTTTAACCTCCTGTTTGGCCCAGTTTGCAATTTCTGCGGAAGATGAACAGGAATAGCGAGAACCAATGAGAGGCTAGCTGGAGGTGTCTGGACGGGCAAATTTAACTCTCATTTCCCACCAGGAAGAGGAAATAACCAAAGGCTCAGCGTGCCGTGCCGGAACCAGATTAGGGCCTGAAGCCATCCTGCGGTGTTGCGGCCAGCTCAAAAGAAAGCGAGTTGAAGAAAGGAGCTCAGGGGCACTGTAATTCACAAACCTGCAGAGTTATAAATGACAGCTATCGTCCAAAAATAGACTGAAGTAAGGCTGCCAAGAGGACTTGAAAGCGGGGCAGAATTGCAGGAAACCGATTTCAGGAGGTAGACTGGAATTGCATTGAAAGCATAGGAAAAGAGGCAGAACGTCCACAATGATGCACTTGGCCAAAAAGGGCGTATGCGTTTTTTCCTGAATATATTCAGGAAAAAACGCATACGCCCTTTTTGGCCAACCAAGCAAGCTTGCAAAGGAAATCTGCACTACAATGAAGTCTCACTTCCCCCCGGTCAAAAGGGCCATCTGAAAAAAGTGTAAAATCCAGAAAGGCAGGACAGGCCATGGAGAACTGGGAGCCTTGTTATGCTGAAGGGCGGGATGTAAATTGCCAACAACCACTCGGGAGAAGTGTATGGTGTTTCCTGAAACATCTAAAAAACAAAGCAACAGAGCCTAGGGCACTTCCACTTATGGTCCTATAGCTTAGGGAAATTAAATTCAAAAAGACACAGCCACCCCAAAGTTTGGAATGGCTCTGTTTACAAGAACCTCGTTTACAGTAGAAGTTCAACATCGCAGAAAGTGAAAAATGGATAAAGAACTTGTGGTACTTACGTACAATGCAGTATCACTCAGCAATGAAATCTATGTCATCAGGCCCGTAGCAGCATAATGAGTGGATTCAGGTACGATGATTCTAACTGAAATAAGTCACACAGAAAAAGAAACATCATAAGATATCACTAATACACGGAATGGAAACTTGGCTACACAGGAACTGAATTACAGAACAGAACAGGGTCTCAAATTTAGAAAACCAACTTATGCTTGCTTAAGGGTAAAGGTGAGTTGGGGTGCTGCATAAAACCAGAGATTGAAATGAGCACAGATAAAGTTCCTTAAGCCAAATATGGAATAGACAAGAGCTACTCCTTGCTCAACGAAATGGACTCAACACCGCATATTAAATGCCTAAGAATGTACCTGACTAGTAAGTATCTTAAAACCTATGGATTGCTATGTCTCCTAAAGAGAATCAAGCATGTGTACAGGGGCATAAACGCAGCAGTCATAGGATTGGAGAGGTTCGGTGAGCAAATGAAGACCCTTTGAAGTCATATTGCATGGTACCCATTCCACGGGTTTCAACTACCCAGGTTTAAGGTATTCTTCCTTCAGCTAAAACATGCATGTGGAACCTAGAGTATGATCAACCATGTGATCGGGAGACGTGTTCAAATATGTCTCAGTTTTCGTACCCTGGTACTCGGGTGCAACATTCCAGACGCTTTACTAACACTCTCCCCACTTGGAGAGTCAGTCCCTTTAACCTCCTGTTTGGCCCAGTTTGCAATTTCTGTGGAAGATGAACAGGAATAGCGAGAACCAATGAGAGACTAGCTGGAGGTGTCTGGATGGGCAAATTTAACTCTCATTTCCCACCAGGAAGAGGAATTAACCAAAGGCTCAGCGTGCCGTGCCGGAACCAGATTAGGGCCTGAAGACATCCTGCGGTGTTGCGGCCAGGTCACAAGAAAGCGAGTTGAAGAAAGGAGCTCAGGGGCACTGTAATTCACAAACCTGCAGAGTTATAAATGACAGCTATCGTCCAAAAATAGACTGAAGTAAGGCTGCCAAGAGGACTTGAAAGCGGGGCAGAATTGCAGGAAACCGATTTCAGGAGGTAGACTGGAATTGCATTGAAAGCATAGGAAAAGAGGCAGAACGTCCACAATGATGCACTTGGCCAAAAAGGGCGTATGCGTTTTTTCCTGAATATATTCAGGAAAAAACGCATACGCCCTTTTTGGCCAACCAAGCAAGCTTGCAAAGGAAATCTGCACTACAATGAAGTCTCACTTCCCCCCGGTCAAAAGGGCCATCTGAAAAAAGTGTAAAATCCAGAAAGGCAGGACAGGCCATGGAGAACTGGGAGCCTTGTTATGCTGATGGGCGGGATGTAAATTGCCAACAACCACTCGGGAGAAGTGTATGGTGTTTCCTGAAACATCTAAAAAACAAAGCAACAGAGCCTAGGGCACTTCCACTTATGATCCTATAGCTTAGGGAATTTAAAATCAAAAAGACACAGCCACCCCAAAGTTTGGAACGGCTCTGTTTACAAGAATCTCGTTTACAGTACAAGTTCAACATCACAGAAATTGAAAAATGGATACAGAAGTTGTGGTATTTACTTACAAAGCAATATCACTCAGCAATGAAATCTGTGTCATCAGGCCCTTAGCAGCACAATGAGTGGATTCAGGTATGATGATTCTAACTGAAATAAGTCACACAGAAAAAGAAACATCATAAGATATCAGTAATACACGGAATGTAAACTTGGCTACACAGGAACTGAATTACAGAACAGAACAGGGTCTCAAATTTAGAAAACCAACTTATGCTTGCTTAAGGGTAAAGGTGAGTTGGGGTGCTGCATAAAACCAGAGATTGAAATGAGCACGGATAAAGTTCCTTAAGCCAAATATGGAATAGACAAGAGCTACTCCTTGCTCAACGAAATGGACTCAACACCGCATATTAAACGCCTAAGAATGTACCTGACTAGTAAGTATCTTAAAACCTATGGATTGCTATGTCTCCGAAACAGAATCAAGCATGTGTACAGGGGCATAAACGCAGCAGTGATAGGATTGGAGAGGTTCGGTGAGCAAATGAAGACCCTTTGAAGTCATATTGCATGGTACCCATTCCACGGGTTTCAACTACCCAGGTTTTAGGTATTCTTCCTTCAGCTAAAACATGCATGTGGAACCCAAGTATGATCAACCATGTGAACGGGAGACGTGTTCAAATATGTCTCAGTTTTCCTCCCCTGGTACTCGGGTGCAACATTCCAGACGCTTTACTAACACTCTCCCCACTTGAAAAGTCAGCGCCTTTAACCTCCTGTTTGGCCCAGTTTGCAATTTCTGTGGAAGATGAACAGGAATAGCGAGAACCAATGAGAGGCTAGCTGGAGGTGTCTGGACGGGCAAATTTAACTCTCATTTCCCACCAGGAAGAGGAAATAACCAAAGGCTCAGCGTGCCGTGCCGGAACCAGATTAGGGCCTGAAGCCATCCTGCGGTGTTGCGGCCAGCTCAAAAGAAAGCGAGTTGAAGAAAGGAGGTCAGGGGCACTGTAATTCACAAACCTGCAGAGTTATAAATGACAGCTATCGTCCAAAAATAGACTGAAGTAAGGCTGCCAAGAGGACTTGAAAGCGGGGCAGAATTGCAGGAAACCGATTTCAGGAGGTAGACTGGAATTGCATTGAAAGCATAGGAAAAGAGGCAGAACGTCCACAATGATGCACTTGGCCAAAAAGGGCGTATGCGTTTTTTCCTGAATATATTCAGGAAAAAACGCATACGCCCTTTTTGGCCAACCAAGCAAGCTTGCAAAGGAAATCTGCACTACAATGAAGTCTCACTTCCCCCCGGTCAAAAGGGCCATCTGAAAAAAGTGTAAAATCCAGAAAGGCAGGACAGGCCATGGAGAACTGGGAGCCTTGTTATGCTGAAGGGCGGGATGTAAATTGCCAACAACCACTCGGGAGAAGTGTATGGTGTTTCCTGAAACATCTAAAAAACAAAGCAACAGAGCCTAGGGCACTTCCACTTATGGTCCTATAGCTTAGGGAATTTAAAATCAAAAGACACAGCCACCCAAAAGTTTCGAACGGCTCTGTTTACAAGAACCTCATTTACAGTACAAGTTCAACATCGCAGAAAGTGAAAAATGGATAAAAAAGTTGTGGTATTTACTTACAAAGCAATATCACTCAGCAATGAAATCTGTGTCATCAGGACCTTAGCAGCACAATGAGTGGATTCAGGTATGATGATTCTAACTGAAATAAGTCACACAGAAAAAGAAACATCATAAGATATCAGTAATACACGGAATGGAAACTTGGCTACACAGGAACTGAATTACAGAACAGAACAGGGTCTCAAATTTAGAAAACCAACTTATGCTTGCTTAAGGGGAAAGGTGAGTTGGGGTGCTGCATAAAACCAGAGATTGAAATGAGCACAGATAAAGTTCCTTAAGCCAAATATGGAATAGACAAGAGCTACTCCTTGCTCAACGAAATGGACTCAACACCGCATATTAAACGCCTAAGAATGTACCTGACTAGTAAGTATCTTAAAACCTATGGATTGCTATGTCTCCGAAACAGAATCAAGCATGTGTACAGGGGCATAAACGCAGCAGTGATAGGATTGGAGAGGTTCGGTGAGCAAATGAAGACCCTTTGAAGGAATATTGCATGGTACCCATTCCACGGGTTTCAACTACCCAGGTTTAAGGTATTCTTCCTTCAGCTAAAACATGCATGTGGAACCTAGAGTATGATCAACCATGTGATTGGGAGACGTGTTCAAATATGTCTCAGTTTTCGTACCCTGGTACTCGGGTGCAACATTCCAGACGCTTTACTAACACTCTCCCCACTTGGAGAGTCAGTCCCTTTAACCTCCTGTTTGGCCCAGTTTGCAATTTCTGTGGAAGATGAACAGGAATAGCGAGAACCAATGAGAGACTAGCTGGAGGTGTCTGGATGGGCAAATTTAACTCTCATTTCCCACCAGGAAGAGGAATTAACCAAAGGCTCAGCGTGCCGTGCCAGAACCAGATTAGGGCCTGAAGACATCCTGCGGTGTTGCGGCCAGGTCACAAGAAAGCGAGTTGAAGAAAGGAGCTCAGGGGCACTGTAATTCACAAACCTGCAGAGTTATAAATGACAGCTATCGTCCAAAAATAGACTGAAGTAAGGCTGCCAAGAGGACTTGAAAGCGGGGCAGAATTGCAGGAAACCGATTTCAGGAGGTAGACTGGAATTGCATTGCAAGCATAGGAAAAGAGGCAGAACGTCCACAATGATGCACTTGGCCAAAAAGGGCGTATGCGTTTTTTCCTGAATATATTCAGGAAAAAACGCATACGCCCTTTTTGGCCAACCAAGCAAGCTTGCAAAGGAAATCTGCACTACAATGAAGTCTCACTTCCCCCTGGTCAAAAGGGCCATCTGAAAAAAGTGTAAAATCCAGAAAGGCAGGACAGGCCATGGAGAACTGGGAGCCTTGTTATGCTGAAGGGCGGGATGTAAATTGCCAACAAACACTCGGGAGAAGTGTATGGTGTTTCCTGAAACATCTAAAAAACAAAGCAACAGAGCCTAGGGCACTTCCACTTATGGTCCTATAGCTTAGGGAATTTAAAATCGAAAAGACACAGCCACCCCAAAGTTTGGAACGGCTCTGTTTACAAGAACCTCGTTTACAGTACAAGTTCAACATCGCAGAAATTGAAAAATGGATAAAGAAGTTGTGGTATTTACTTACAAAGCAATATCACTCAGCAATGAAATCTGTGTCATCAGGCCCTTAGCAGCACAATGAGTGGATTCAGGTACGATGATTCTAACTGAAATAAGTCACACAGAAAAAGAAACATCATAAGATATCAGTAATGCACGGAATGTAAACTTGGCTACACAGGAACTGAATTACAGAACAGAACAGGGTCTCAAATTTAGAAAACCAACTTATGCTTGCTTAAGGGGAAAGGTGAGTTGGGGTGCTGCATAAAACCAGAGATTGAAATGAGCACAGATAAAGTTCCTTAAGCCAAATATGGAATAGACAAGAGCTACTCCTTGCTCAACGAAATGGACTCAACACCGCATATTAAACGCCTAAGAATGTACCTGACTAGTAAGTATCTTAAAACCTATGGATTGCTATGTCTCCGAAACAGAATCAAGCATGTGTACAGGGGAATAAACGCAGCAGTGATAGGATTGGAGAGGTTCGGTGAGCAAATGAAGACCCTTTGAAGTCATATTGCATGGTACCCATTCCACGGGTTTCAACTACCCAGGTTTTAGGTATTCTTCCTTCAGCTAAAACATGCATGTGGAACCCAAGTATGATCAACCATGTGAACGGGAGACGTGTTCAAATATGTCTCAGTTTTCCTCCCCTGGTACTCGGGTGCAACATTCCAGACGCTTTACTAACACTCTCCCCACTTGAAAAGTCAGCGCCTTTAACCTCCTGTTTGGCCCAGTTTGCAATTTCTGTGGAAGATGAACAGGAATAGCGAGAACCAATGAGAGACTAGCTGGAGGTGTCTGGACGGGCAAATTTAACTCTCATTTCCCACCAGGAAGAGGAAATAACCAAAGGCTCAGCGTGCCGTGCCGGAACCAGATTAGGGCCTGAAGCCATCCTGCGGTGTTGCGGCCAGCTCAAAAGAAAGCGAGTTGAAGAAAGGAGCTCAGGGGCACTGTAATTCACAAACCTGCAGAGTTATAAATGACAGCTATCGTCCAAAAATAGACTGAAGTAAGGCTGCCAAGAGGACTTGAAAGCGGGGCAGAATTGCAGGAAACCGATTTCAGGAGGTAGACTGGAATTGCATTGAAAGCATAGGAAAAGAGGCAGAACGTCCACAATGATGCACTTGGCCAAAAAGGGCGTATGCGTTTTTTCCTGAATATATTCAGGAAAAAACGCATACGCCCTTTTTGGCCAACCAAGCAAGCTTGCAAAGGAAATCTGCACTACAATGAAGTCTCACTTCCCCCCGGTCAAAAGTGCCATCTGAAAAAAGTGTAAAATCCAGAAAGGCAGGACAGGCCATGGAGAACTGGGAGCCTTGTTATGCTGAAGGGCGGGATGTAAATTGCCAACAACCACTCGGGAGAAGTGTATGGTGTTTCCTGAAACATCTAAAAAACAAAGCAACAGAGCCTAGGGCACTTCCACTTATGGTCCTATAGCTTAGGGAAATTAAAATCAAAAACACACAGCCACCCCAATGTTTGGAACGGCTCTGTTTACAAGAACCTCCTTTACAGTACAAGTTCAACATCGCAGAAAGTGAAAAATGGATAAAGAAGTTGTGGTATTTACTTACAAAGCAATATCACTCAGCAATGAAATCTGTGTCATCAGGCACTTAGCAGCACAATGAGTGGATTCAGGTATGATGATTCTAACTGAAATAAGTCACACAGAAAAAGAAACATCATAAGATATCAGTAATACACGGAATGGAAACTTGGCTACACAGGAACTGAATTACAGAACAGAACAGGGTCTCAAATTTAGAAAACCAACTTATGCTTGCTTAAGGGGAAAGGTGAGTTGGGGTGCTGCATAAAACCAGAGATTGAAATGAGCACAGATAAAGTTCCTTAAGCCAAATATGGAATAGACAAGAGCTACTCCTTGCTCAACGAAATGGACTCAACACCGCATATTAAACGCCTAAGAATGTAACTGACTAGTAAGTATCTTAAAACCTATAGATTGCTATGTCTCCGAAAGAGAATCAAGCATGTGTACAGGGGCATAAACGCAGCAGTGATAGGATTGGAGAGGTTCGGTGAGCAAATGAAGACCCTTTGAAGTCATATTGCATGTTACCCATTCCACGGGTTTCAACTACCCAGGTTTTAGGTATTCTTCCTTCAGCTAAAACATGCATGTGGAACCCAGAGTATGATCAACCGTGTGATCGGGAGACGTGTTCAAATATGTCTCAGTTTTCCTCCCCTGGTACTCGGGTGCAACATTCCAGACGCTTTACTAACACTCTCCCCACTTGGAGAGTCAGCGCCTTTAACCTCCTGTTTGGCCCAGTTTGCAATTTCTGCGGAAGATGAACAGGAATAGCGAGAACCAATGAGAGGCTAGCTGGAGGTGTCTGGACGGGCAAATTTAACTCTCATTTCCCACCAGGAAGAGGAATTAAACAAAGGCTCAGCGTTCCGTGACGGAACCAGATTAGGGCCTGAAGCCATCATGCGGTGTTGCAGCTAGCTCACAAGAAAGCGAGGTGAACAAAGGAGCTCAGGGGCACTGTAATTCACAAACCTGCAGACTTATAAATGACAGCTATCGTCCAAAAATATACTGAAGTAAGGCTGCCAAGAGGACTTGAAAGCGGGGCAGAATTGCAGGAAACCGATTTCAGGAGGTAGACTGGAATTGCATTGAAAGCATAGGAAAAGAGGCAGAACGTCCACAATGATGCACTTGGACAAAAAGGGCGTATGCGTTTTTTCCTGAATATATTCAGGAAAAAACGCATACGCCCTTTTTGGCCAACCAAGCAAGCTTCCAAAGGAAATCTGCACTACAATGAAGTCTCACTTCCCCCAGGTCAAAAGGGCCATCTGAAAAAAGTGTAAAATCCAGAAAGGCAGGACAGGCCATGGAGAACTGGGAGCCTTGTTATGCTGAAGGGCGGGATGTAAATTGCGAACAACCACTCGGGAGAAGTGTATGGTGTTTCCTGAAACATCTAAAAAACAAAGCAACAGAACCTAGGGCACTTCCACTTATGGTCCTATAGCTTAGGGAAATTAAAATCAAAAACACACAGCCACCCCAAAGTTTGGAAAGGCTCTGTTTACAAGAACCTCGTTTACAGTACAAGTTCAACATCGCAGAAAGTGAAAAATGGATAAAGAAGTTGTGGTATTTACTTACAAAGCAATATCACTCAGCAATGAAATCTGTGTCATCAGGCCCTTAGCAGCACAATGAGTGGATTCAGGTATGATGATTCTAACTGAAATAAGTCACACAGAAAAAGAAACATCATAAGATATCAGTAATACACGGAATGTAAACTTGGCTACACAGGAACTGAATTACAGAACAGAACAGGGTCTCAAATTTAGAAAACCAACTTATGCTTGCTTAAGGGTAAAGGTGAGTTGGGGTGCTGCATAAAACCAGAGATTGAAATGAGCACAGATAAAGTTCCTTAAGCCAAATATGGAATAGACAAGAGCTACTCCTTGCTCAACGAAATGGACTCAACACCGCATATTAAACGCCTAAGAATGTACCTGACTAGTAACTATCTTAAAACCTATGGATTGCTATGTCTCCGAAAGAGAATCAAGCATGTGTACAGGGGCATAAACGCAGCAGTGATAGGATTGGAGAGGTTCGGTGAGCAAATGAAGACCCTTTGAAGTCATATTGCATGTTACCCATTCCACGGGTTTCAACTACCCAGGTTTTAGGTATTCTTCCTTCAGCTAAAACATGCATGTGGAACCCAGAGTATGATCAACCGTGTGATCGGGAGACGTGTTCAAATATGTCTCAGTTTTCCTCCCCTGGTACTCGGGTGCAACATTCCAGACGCTTTACTAACACTCTCCCCACTTGGAGAGTCAGCGCCTTTAACCTCCTGTTTGGCCCAGTTTGCAATTTCTGCGGAAGATGAACAGGAATAGCGAGAACCAATGAGAGGCTAGCTGGAGGTGTCTGGACGGGCAAATTTAACTCTCATTTCCCACCATGAAGAGGAATTAAACAAAGGCTCAGCGTTCCGTGACGGAACCAGATTAGGGCCTGAAGCCATCATGCGGTGTTGCAGCTAGCTCACAAGAAAGCGAGGTGAACAAAGGAGCTCAGGGGCACTGTAATTCACAAACCTGCAGACTTATAAATGACAGCTATCGTCCAAAAATATACTGAAGTAAGGCTGCCAAGAGGACTTGAAAGCGGGGCAGAATTGCAGGAAACCGATTTCAGGAGGTAGACTGGAATTGCATTGAAAGCATAGGAAAAGAGGCAGAACGTCCACAATGATGCACTTGGCCAAAAAGGGCGTATGCGTTTTTTCCTGAATATATTCAGGAAAAAACGCATACGCCCTTTTTGGCCAACCAAGCAAGCTTGCAAAGGAAATCTGCACTACAATGAAGTCTCACTTCCCCCCGGTCAAAAGGGCCATCTGAAAAAAGTGTAAAATCCAGAAAGGCAGGACAGGCCATGGAGAACTGGGAGCCTTGTTATGCTGATGGGCCGGATGTAAATTGCCAACAACCACTCGGGAGAAGTGTATGGTGTTTCCTGAAACATCTAAAAAACAAAGCAACAGAGCCTAGGGCACTTCCACTTATGGTCCTATAGCTTAGGGAAATTAAATTCAAAAAGACACAGCCACCCCAAAGTTTGGGACGGCTCTGTTTACAAGAACCTCGTTTACAGTACAAGTTCAACATCGCAGAAAGTGAAAAATGGATAAAGAAGTTGTGGTATTTACTTACAAAGCAATATCACTCAGCAATGAAATCTGTGTCATCAGGCCCTTAGCAGCACAATGAGTGGATTCAGGTATGATGATTCTAACTGAAATAAGTCACGCAGAAAAAGAAACATCATAAGATATCAGTAATACACGGAATGTAAACTTGGCTACACAGGAACTGAATTACAGAACAGAACAGGGTCTCAAATTTAGAAAACCAACTTATGCTTGCTTAAGGGTAAAGGTGAGTTGGGGTGCTGCATAAAACCAGAGATTGAAATGAGCACAGATAAAGTTCCTTAAGTCAAATATGGAATAGACAAGAGCTACTCCTTGCTCAACGAAATGGACTCAACACCGCATATTAAACGCCTAAGAATGTACCTGACTAGTAAGTATCTTAAAACCTATGGATCGCTATGTCTCCGAAAGAGAATCAAGCATGTGTACAGGGGCATAAACGCAGCAGTGATAGGATTGGAGAGGTTCGGTGAGCAAATGAAGACCCTTTGAAGTCATATTGCATGGTACCCATTACACGGGTCTTAACTCTCTAGGTTTAAGGTATTCTTCCTTCAGCTAAAACATGCATGTGGAACCCAAGTATGATCAACCATGTGAACGGGAGACGTGTTCAAATATGTCTCAGTTTTCCTCCCCTGGTACCCGGGTGCAACATTCCAGACGCTTTACTAACACTCTCCCCACTTGGAAAGTCAGCGCCTTTAACCTCCTGTTTGGCCCAGTTTGCAATTTCTGCGGAAGATGAACAGGAATAGCGAGAACCAATGAGAGGCTAGCTGGAGGTGTCTGGACGGGCAAATTTAACTCTCATTTCCCACCAGGAAGAGGAAATAACCAAAGGCTCAGCGTGCCGTGCCGGAACCAGATTAGGGCCTGAACATCCTGCGGTGTTGCGGCCAGCTCAAAAGAAAGCGAGTTGAAGAAAGGAGCTCAGGGGCACTGTAATTCACAAACCTGCAGAGTTATAAATGACAGCTATCGTCCAAAAATAGACTGAAGTAAGGCTGCCAAGAGGACTTGAAAGCGGGGCAGAATTGCAGGAAACCGATTTCAGGAGGTAGATTGGAATTGCATTGAAAGCATAGGAAAAGAGGCAGAACGTCCACAATGATGCACTTGGCCAAAAAGGGCGTATGCGTTTTTTCCTGAATATATTCAGGAAAAAACGCATACGCCCTTTTTGGCCAACCAAGCAAGCTTGCAAAGGAAATCTGCACTACAATGAAGTCTCACTTCCCCCTGGTCAAAAGGGCCATCTGAAAAAAGTGTAAAATCCAGAAAGGCAGGACACGCCATGGAGAACTGGGAGCCTTGTTATGCTGAAGGGCGGGATGTAAATTGCCAACAAACACTCGGGAGAAGTGTATGGTATTTCCTGAAACATCTAAAAAACAAAGCAACAGAGCCTAGGGCACTTCCACTTATGGTCCTATAGCTTAGGGAATTTAAAATCAAAAAGACACAGCCACCCCAAATTTTGGAACGGCTCTGTTTACAAGAACCTCGTTTACAGTACAAGTTCAACATCGCAGAAAGTGAAAAATGGATAAAGAAGTTGTGGTATTTACTTACAAAGCAATATCACTCAGCAATGAAATCTGTGTCATCAGGCCCTTAGCAGCACAATGAGTGGATTCAGGTATGATGATTCTAACTGAAATAAGTCACACAGAAAAAGAAACATCATAAGATATCAGTAATACACGGAATGTAAACTTGGCTACACAGGAACTGAATTACAGAACAGAACAGGGTCTCAAATTTAGAAAACCAACTTATGCTTGCTTAAGGGGAAAGGTGAGTTGGGGTGCTGCATAAAACCAGAGATTGAAATGAGCACAGATAAAGTTCCTTAAGCCAAATATGGAATAGACAAGAGCTACTCCTTGCTCAACGAAATGGACTCAACACCGCATATTAAATGCCTAAGAATGTACCTGACTAGTAAGTATCTTAAAACCTATGGATTACTATGTCTCCGAAAGAGAATCAAGCATGTGTACAGGGGCATAAACGCAGCAGTGATAGGATTGGAGAGGTTCGGTGAGCAAATGAAGACCCTTTGAAGTCATATTGCATGGTACCCATTACACGGGTTTCAAATACACAGGTTTAAGGTATTCTTCCTTCAGCTAAAACATGCATGTGGAACCCAAGTATGATCAACCATGTGAACGGGAGACGTGTTCAAATATGTCTCAGTTTTCCTCCCCTGGTACTCGGGTGCAACATTCCAGACACTTTACTAACACTCTCCCCACTTGGAAAGTCAGCGCCTTTAACCTCCTGTTTGGCCCAGTTTGCAATTTCTGCGGAAGATGAACAGGAATAGCGAGAACCAATGAGAGACTAGCTGGAGGTGTCTGGACGGGCAAATTTAACTCTCATTTCCCACCAGGAAGAGGAATTAACCAAAGGCTCAGCATGCCGTGCCGGAACCAGATTAGGGCCTGAAGACATCCTGCGGTGTTGCGGCCAGGTCACAAGAAAGCGAGTTGAAGAAAGGAGCTCAGGGGCACTGTAATTCACAAACCTGCAGAGTTATAAATGACAGCTATCGTCCAAAAATAGACTGAAGTAAGGCTGCCAAGAGGACTTGAAAGCGGGGCAGAATTGCAGGAAACCGATTTCAGGAGGTAGACTGGAATTGCATTGAAAGCATAGGAAAAGAGGCAGAACGTCCACAATGATGCACTTGGCCAAAAAGGGCGTATGCGTTTTTTCCTGAATATATTCAGGAAAAAACGCATACGCCCTTTTTGGCCAACCAAGCAAGCTTGCAAAGGAAATCTGCACTACAATGAAGTCTCACTTCCCCCCGGTCAAAAGGGCCATCTGAAAAAAGTGTAAAATCCAGAAAGGCAGGACAGGCCATGGAGAACTGGGAGCCTTGTTATGCTGATGGGCGGGATGTAAATTGCCAAAAACCACTCGGGAGAAGTGTATGGTGTTTCCTGAAACATCTAAAAAACAAAGCAACAGAACCTAGGGCACTTCCACTTATGGTCCTATAGCTTAGGGAAATTAAAATCAAAAAGACACAGCCACCCCAAAGTTTGGGACGGCTCTGTTTACAAGAACCTCGTTTACAGTACAAGTTCAACATCGCAGAAAGTGAAAAATGGATACAGAAGTTGTGGTATTTACTTACAAAGCAATATCACTCAGCAATGAAATCTGTGTCATCAGGCCCTTAGCAGCACAATGAGTGGATTCAGGTATGATGATTCTAACTGAAATAAGTCACGCAGAAAAAGAAACATCATAAGATATCAGTAATACACGGAATGTAAACTTGGCTACACAGGAACTGATTTACAGAACAGAACAGGGTCTCAAATTTAGAAAACCAACTTATGCTTGCTTAAGGGTAAAGGTGAGTTGGGGTGCTGCATAAAACCAGAGATTGAAATGAGCACAGATAAAGTTCCTTAAGTCAAATATGGAATAGACAAGAGCTACTCCTTGCTAAACGAAATGGACTCAACACCGCATATTAAACGCCTAAGAATGTACCTGACTAGTAAGTATCTTAAAACCTATGGATCGCTATGTCTCCGAAAGAGAATCAAGCATGTGTACAGGGGCATAAACGCAGCAGTGATAGGATTGGAGAGGTTCGGTGAGCAAATGAAGACCCTTTGAAGTCATATTGCATGGTACCCATTACACGGGTCTTAACTCTCCAGGTTTAAGGTATTCTTCCTTCAGCTAAAACATGCATGTGGAACCCAAGTATGATCAACCATGTGAACGGGAGACGTGTTCAAATATGTCTCAGTTTTCCTCCCCTGGTACCCGGGTGCAACATTCCAGACGCTTTACTAACACTCTCCCCACTTGGAGAGTCAGCGCCTTTAACCTCCTGTTTGGCCCAGTTTGCAATTTCTGCGGAAGATGAACAGGAATAGCGAGAACCAATGAGAGGCTAGCTGGAGGTGTCTGGACGGGCAAATTTAACTCTCATTTCCCACCAGGAAGAGGAAATAACCAAAGGCTCAGCGTGCCGTGCCGGAACCAGATTAGGGCCTGAACATCCTGCGGTGTTGCGGCCAGCTCAAAAGAAAGCGAGTTGAAGAAAGGAGCTCAGGGGCACTGTAATTCACAAACCTGCAGAGTTATAAATGACAGCTATCGTCCAAAAATAGACTGAAGTAAGGCTGCCAAGAGGACTTGAAAGTGGGGCAGAATTGCAGGAAACCGATTTCAGGAGGTAGACTGGAATTGCATTGAAAGCATAGGAAAAGAGGCAGAACGTCCACAATGATGCACTTGGCCAAAAAGGGCGTATGCGTTTTTTCCTGAATATATTCAGGAAAAAACGCATACGCCCTTTTTGGCCAACCAAGCAAGCTTGCAAAGGAAATCTGCACTACAATGAAGTCTCACTTCCCCCTGGTCAAAAGGGCCATCTGAAAAAAGTGTAAAATCCAGAAAGGCAGGACACGCCATGGAGAACTGGGAGCCTTGTTCTGCTGAAGGGCGGGATGTAAATTGCCAACAAACACTCGGGAGAAGTGTATGGTATTTCCTGAAACATCTAAAAAACAAAGCAACAGAGCCTAGGGCACTTCCACTTATGGTCCTATAGCTTAGGGAATTTAAAATCAAAAAGACACAGCCACCCCAAATTTTGGAACGGCTCTGTTTACAAGAACCTCGTTTACAGTACAAGTTCAACATCGCAGAAAGTGAAAAATGGATAAAGAAGTTGTGGTATTTACTTACAAAGCAATATCACTCAGCAATGAAATCTGTGTCATCAGGCCCTTAGCAGCACAATGAGTGGATTCAGGTATGATGATTCTAACTGAAATAAGTCACACAGAAAAAGAAACATCATAAGATATCAGTAATACATGGAATGTAAACTTGGCTACACAGGAACTGAATTACAGAACAGAACAGGGTCTCAAATTTAGAAAACCAACTTATACTTGCTTAAGGGGAAAGGTGAGTTGGGGTGCTGCATAAAACCAGAGATTGAAATGAGCACAGATAAAGTTCCTTAAGCCAAATATGGAATAGACAAGAGCTACTCCTTGCTCAACGAAATGGACTCAACACCGCATATTAAACGCCTAAGAATGTACCTGACTAGTAAGTATCTTAAAACCTATGGATTACTATGTCTCCGAAAGAGAATCAAGCATGTGTACAGGGGCATAAACGCAGCAGTGATAGGATTGGAGAGGTTCGGTGAGCAAATGAAGACCCTTTGAAGTCATATTGCATGGTACCCATTACACGGGTTTCAAATACACAGGTTTAAGGTATTCTTCCTTCAGCTAAAACATGCATGTGGAACCCAAGTATGATCAACCATGTGAACGGGAGACGTGTTCAAATATGTCTCAGTTTTCCTCCCCTGGTACTCGGGTGCAACATTCCAGACACTTTACTAACACTCTCCCCACTTGGAAAGTCAGCGCCTTTAACCTCCTGTTTGGCCCAGTTTGCAATTTCTGCGGAAGATGAACAGGAATAGCGAGAACCAATGAGAGACTAGCTGGAGGTGTCTGGACGGGCAAATTTAACTCTCATTTCCCACCAGGAAGAGGAATTAACCAAAGGCTCAGCATGCCGTGCCGGAACCAGATTAGGGCCTGAAGACATCCTGCGGTGTTGCGGCCAGGTCACAAGAAAGCGAGTTGAAGAAAGGAGCTCAGGGGCACTGTAATTCACAAACCTGCAGAGTTATAAATGACAGCTATCGTCCAAAAATAGACTGAAGTAAGGCTGCCAAGAGGACTTGAAAGCGGGGCAGAATTGCAGGAAACCGATTTCAGGAGGTAGACTGGAATTGCATTGAAAGCATAGGAAAAGAGGCAGAACGTCCACAATGATGCACTTGGCCAAAAAGGGCGTATGCGTTTTTTCCTGAATATATTCAGGAAAAAACGCATACGCCCTTTTTGGCCAACCAAGCAAGCTTGCAAAGGAAATCTGCACTACAATGAAGTCTCACTTCCCCCCGGTCAAAAGGGCCATCTGAAAAAAGTGTAAAATCCAGAAAGGCAGGACAGGCCATGGAGAACTGGGAGCCTTGTTATGCTGATGGGCGGGATGTAAATTGCCAACAACCACTCGGGAGAAGTGTATGGTGTTTCCTGAAACATCTAAAAAACAAAGCAACAGAACCTAGGGCACTTCCACTTATGGTCCTATAGCTTAGGGAAATTAAAATCAAAAAGACACAGCCACCCCAAAGTTTGGGACGGCTCTGTTTACAAGAACCTCGTTTACAGTACAAGTTCAACATCGCAGAAAGTGAAAAATGGATAAAGAAGTTGTGGTATTTACTTACAAAGCAATATCACTCAGCAATGAAATCTGTGTCATCAGGCCCTTAGCAGCACAATGAGTGGATTCAGGTATGATGATTCTAACTGAAATAAGTCACGCAGAAAAAGAAACATCATAAGATATCAGTAATACACGGAATGTAAACTTGGCTACACAGGAACTGAATTACAGAACAGAACAGGGTCTCAAATTTAGAAAACCAACTTATGCTTGCTTAAGGGTAAAGGTGAGTTGGGGTGCTGCATAAAACCAGAGATTGAAATGAGCACAGATAAAGTTCCTTAAGTCAAATATGGAATAGACAAGAGCTACTCCTTGCTCAACGAAATGGACTCAACACCGCATATTAAACGCCTAAGAATGTACCTGACTAGTAAGTATCTTAAAACCTATGGATCGCTATGTCTCCGAAAGAGAATCAAGCATGTGTACAGGGGCATAAACGCAGTAGTGATAGGATTGGAGAGGTTCGGTGAGCAAATGAAGACCCTTTGAAGTCATATTGCATGGTACCCATTACACGGGTCTTAACTCTCCAGGTTTAAGGTATTCTTCCTTCAGCTAAAACATGCATGTGGAACCCAAGTATGATCAACCATGTGAACGGGAGACGTGTTCAAATATGTCTCAGTTTTCCTCCCCTGGTACCCGGGTGCAACATTCCAGACGCTTTACTAACACTCTCCCCACTTGGAGAGTCAGCGCCTTTAACCTCCTGTTTGGCCCAGTTTGCAAATTCTGCGGAAGATGAACAGGAATAGCGAGAACCAATGAGAGACTAGCCGGAGGTGTCTGGACGGGCAAATTTAACTCTCATTTCCCACCAGGAAGAGGAAATAACCAAAGGCTCAGCGTGCCGTGCCGGAACCAGATTAGGGCCTGAAGCCATCCTGCGGTGTTGCGGCCAGGTCACAAGAAAGCAAGTTGAAGAAAGGAGCTCAGGGGCACTGTAATTCACAAACCTGCAGAGTTATAAATGACAGCTATCGTCCAAAAATAGACTGAAGTAAGGCTGCCAAGAGGACTTGAAAGCGGGGCAGAATTGCAGGATACCGATTTCAGGAGGTAGGCTGGAATTGCATTGAAAGCATAGGAAAAGAGGCAGAACGTCCACAATGATGCACTTGGCCAAAAAGGGCGTATGCGTTTTTTCCTGAATATATTCAGGAAAAAACGCATACGCCCTTTTTGGCCAACCAAGCAAGCTTGCAAAGGAAATCTGCACTACAATGAAGTCTCACTTCCCCCCGGTCAAAAGGGCCATCTGAAAAAAGTGTAAAATCCAGAAAGGCAGGACAGGCCATGGAGAACTGGGAGCCTTGTTATGCTGATGGGCGGGATGTAAATTGCCAACAACCACTCGGGAGAAGTGTATGGTGTTTCCTGAAACATCTAAAAAACAAAGCAACAGAACCTAGGGCACTTCCACTTATGGTCCTATAGCTTAGGGAAATTAAAATCAAAAAGACACAGCCACCCCAAAGTTTGGGACGGCTCTGTTTACAAGAACCTCGTTTACAGTACAAGTTCAACATCGCAGAAAGTGAAAAATGGATAAAGAAGTTGTGGTATTTACTTACAAAGCAATATCACTCAGCAATGAAATCTGTGTCATCAGGCCCTTAGCAGCACAATGAGTGGATTCAGGTATGATGATTCTAACTGAAATAAGTCACACAGAAAAAGAAACATCATAAGATATCAGTAATACACGGAATGTAAACTTGGCTACACAGGAACTGAATTACAGAACAGAACAGGGTCTCAAATTTAGAAAACCAACTTATGCTTGCTTAAGGGTAAAGGTGAGTTGGGGTGCTGCATAAAACCAGAGATTGAAATGAGCACAGATAAAGTTCCTTAAGCCAAATATGGAATAGACAAGAGCTACTCCTTGCTCAACGAAATGGACTCAACACCGCATATTAAACGCCTAAGAATGTACCTGACTAGTAAGTATCTTAAAACCTATGGATTGCTATGTCTCCGAAAGAGAATCAAGCATGTGTACAGGGGCATAAACGCAGCAGTGATAGGATTGGAGACGTTCGGTGAGCAAATGAAGACCCTTTGAAGTCATATTGCATGGTACCCATTCCACGGGTTTCAACTACCCAGGTTTAAGGTATTCTTCCTTCAGCTAAAACATGCATGTGGAACCTAGAGTATGATCAACCATGTGATCGGGAGACGTGTTCAAATATGTCTCAGTTTTCGTACCCTGGTACTCGGGGTGCAACATTCCAGACACTTTACTAACACTCTCCCGACTTGGAGAGTCAGTCCCTTTAACCTCCTGTTTGGCCCAGTTTGCAATTTCTGCGGAAGATGAACAGGAATAGCGAGAACCAATGAGAGGCTAGCTGGAGGTGTCTGGATGGGCAAATTTAACTCTCATTTCCCACCAGGAAGAGGAATTAACCAAAGGCTCAGCGAGCCGTGCCGGAACCAGATTAGGGCCTGAAGCCATCCTGGGTGTTTCGGCCAGCTCACAAGAAAGCGAGTTGAAGAAAGGAGCTCAGGGGCACTGTAATTCACAAACCTGCAGAGTTATAAATGACAGCTATCGTCCAAAAATAGACTGAAGTAAGGCTGCCAAGAGGACTTGAAAGCGGGGCAGAATTGCAGGAAACCGATTTCAGGAGGTAGACTGGAATTGCATTGAAAGCATAGGAAAAGAGGCAGAACGTCCACAATGATGCACTTGGCCAAAAAGTGCGTATGCGTTTTTTCCTGAATATATTCAGGAAAAAACGCATACGCCCTTTTTGGCCAACCAAGCAAGCTTGCAAAGGAAATCTGCACTACAATGAAGTCTCACTTCCCCCCGGTCAAAAGGGCCATCTGAAAAAAGTGTAAAATCCAGAAAGGCAGGACAGGCCATGGAGAACTGGGAGCCTTGTTATGCTGATGGGCGGGATGTAAATTGCCAACAACCACTCGGGAGAAGTGTATGGTGTTTCCTGAAACATCTAAAAAACAAAGCAACAGAACCTAGGGCACTTCCACTTATGGTCCTATAGCTTAGGGAAATTAAAATCAAAAAGACACAGCCACCCCAAAGTTTGGAACGGCTCTGTTTACAAGAACCTCGTTTACAGTACAAGTTCAACATCGCAGAAAGTGAAAAATGGATAAAGAAGTTGTGGTATTTACTTACAAAGCAATATCACTCAGCAATGAAATCTGTGTCATCAGGCACTTAGCAGCACAATGAGTGGATTCAGGTATGATGATTCTAACTGAAATAAGTCACACAGAAATAGAAACATCATAAGATATCAGTAATACACGGAATGTAAACTTGGCTACACAGGAACTGAATTACAGAACAGAACAGGGTCTCAAATTTAGAAAACCAACTTATGCTTGCTTAAGGGGAAAGGTGAGTTGGGGTGCTGCATAAAACCAGAGATTGAAATGAGCACAGATAAAGTTCCTTAAGCCAAATATGGTATAGACAAGAGCTACTCCTTGCTCAACGAAATGGACTCAACACCGCATATTAAATGCCTAAGAATGTACCTGACTAGTAAGTATCTTAAAACCTATAGATTGCTATGTCTCCGAAAGAGAATCAAGCATGTGTACAGGGGCATAAACGCAGCAGTGATAGGATTGGAGAGGTTCGGTGAGCAAATGAAGACCCTTTGAAGTCATATTGCATGGTACCCATTCCACGGGTTTCAACTACCCAGGTTTTAGGTATTCTTCCTTCAGCTAAAACATGCATGTGGAACCCAGAGTATGATCAACCATGTGATCGGGAGACGTGTTCAAATATGTCTCAGTTTTCCTCCCCTGGTACTCGGGTGCAACATTCCAGACGCTTTACTAACACTCTCCCCACTTGGAAAGTCAGCGCCTTTAACCTCCTGTTTGGCCCAGTTTGCAATTTCTGCGGAAGATGAACAGGAATAGCGAGAACCAATGAGAGGCTAGCTGGAGGTGTCTGGACGGGCAAATTTAACTCTCATTTCCCACCAGGAAGAGGAATTAAACAAAGGCTCAGCGTTCCGAGACGGAACCAGATTAGGGCCTGAAGCCATCATGCGGTGTTGCAGCTAGCTCACAAGAAAGCGAGTTGAAGAAAGGAGCTCAGGGGCACTGTAATTCACAAACCTGCAGACTTATAAATGACAGCTATCGTCCAAAAATAGACTGAAGTAAGGCTGCCAAGAGGACTTGAAAGCGGGGCAGAATTGCAGGAAACCGATTTCAGGAGTTAGACTGGAATTGCATTGAAAGCATAGGAAAAGAGGCAGAACGTCCACAATGATGCACTTGGACAAAAAGGGCGTATGCGTTTTTTCCTTAATATATTCAGGAAAAAACGCATACACCCTTTTTGGCCAACCAAGCAAGCTTGCAAAGGAAATCTGCACTACAATGAAGTCTCACTTCCCCCAGGTCAAAAGGGCCATCTGAAAAAAGTGTAAAATCCAGAAAGGCAGGACAGGCCATGGAGAACTGGGAGCCTTGTTATGCTGAAGGGCGGGATGTAAATTGCGAACAACCACTCGGGAGAAGTGTATGGTGTTTCCTGAAACATCTAAAAAACAAAGCAACAGAGCCTAGGGCACTTCCACTTATGGTCCTATAGCTTAGGGAATTTAAAATCAAAAAGACACAGCCACCCCAAAGTTTGGAATGGCTCTGTTTACAAGAACCTCGTTTACAGTACAAGTTCAACATCGCAGAAATTGAAAAATGGATAAAGAAGTTGTGGTATTTACTTACAAAGCAATATCACTCAGCAATGAAATCTGTGTCATCAGGCCCTTAGCAGCACAATGAGTGGATTCAGGTATGATGATTCTAACTGAAATAAGTCACACAGAAAAAGAAACATCATAAGATATCAGTAATACACGGAATGTAAACTTGGCTACACAGGAACTGTATTACAGAACAGAACAGGGTCTCAAATTTAGAAAACCAACTTATGCTTGCTTAAGGGGAAACGTGAGTTGGGGTGCTGCATAAAACCAGAGATTGAAATGAGCACAGATAAAGTTCCTTAAGCCAAATATGGAATAGACAAGAGCTACTCCTTGCTCAATGAAATGGACTCAATACCGCATATTAAACGCCTAAGAATGTACCTGACTAGTAAGTATCTTAAAACCTATGGATTGCTATGTCTCCGAAACAGAATCAAGCATGTGTACAGGGGCATAAACGCAGCAGTGATAGGATTGGAGAGGTTCGGTGAGCAAATGAAAACCCTTTGAAGTCATATTGCATGGTACCCATTCCACGGGTTTCAACTACCCAGGTTTTAGGTATTCTTCCTTCAGCTAAAACATGCATGTGGAACCCAAGTATGATCAACCATGTGAACGGGAGACGTGTTCAAATAAGTCTCAGATTTCCTCCCCTGGTACTCGGGTGCAACATTCCAGACGCTTTACTAACACTCTCCCGACTTGGAGAGTCAGTCCCTTTAACCTCCTGTTTGGCCCAGTTTGCAATTTCTGCGGAAGATGAACAGGAATAGCGAGAACCAATGACAGACTAGCTGGAGGTGTCTGGACGGGCAAATTTAACTCTCATTTCCCACCAGGAAGAGGAATTAACCAAAGGCTCAGCGTGCCGTGCCGGAACCAGATTAGGGCCTGAAGCCATCCTGCGGTGTTGCGGCCAGCTCACAAGAAAGCGAGTTCTAGAAAGGAGCTCAGGGGCACTGTAATTCACAAACCTGCAGAGTTATAAATGACAGCTATCGTCCAAAAATATACTGAAGTAAGGCTGCCAAGAGGACTTGAAAGCGGGGCAGAATTGCAGGAAACCGATTTCAGGAGGTAGACTGAAATTGCATTGAAAGCATAGGAAAAGAGGCAGAACATCCACAATGATGCACTTGGCCAAAAAGGGCGTATGCGTTTTTTCCTGAATATATTCAGGAAAAAACGCATACGCCCTTTTTGGCCAACCAAGCAAGCTTGCAAAGGAAATCTGCACTACAATGAAGACTCACTTCCACCTGGTCAAAAGGGCCATCTGAAAAAAGTGTAAAATCCAGAAAGGCAGGACAGGCCATGGAGAAGTGGGAGCCTTCTTATGCTGATGGGCGGGATGTAAATTGCCAACAGCCACTCTGGAGAAGTGTATGGTGTTTCCTGAAACATCTAAAAAACAAAGCAACAGAGCCTAGGGCACTTCCACTTATGGTCCTATAGCTTAGGGAAATTAAAATCAAAAAGACACAGCCACCCCAAAGTTTGGGACGCCTCCGTTTACAAGAACCTCGTTTACCGTACAAGTTCAATATCACAGAAAGTGAAAAATGGATAAAGAACTTGAGGTACTTACGTACAATGCAGTATCACTCAGCAATGAAATCTATGTCATCAGGCCCTTAGCAGCATAATGAGTGGATTCAGGTACGATGATTCTAACTGAAATAAGTCACACAGAAAAAGAAACATCATAAGATATCACTAATACACGGAATGTAAACTTGGCTACACAGGAACTGCATTCCAAAATAGAACAGGGTCTCAAATTTAGAAAACCAACTTATGCTTGCTTAAGGGTAAAGGTGAGTTGGGGTGCTGCATAAAACCAGAGATTGAAATGAGCACAGATAAAGTTCCTTAAGCCAAATATGGAATAGACAAGAGCTACTCCTTGCTCAACGAAATGGACTCAACACCCCATATTAAACGCCTAAGAATGTACCTGACTAGTAAGTATCTTAAAACCTATGGATTGCTATGTCTCCAAAAGAGAATCAAGCGTGTGTACAGGGGCATAAACGCAGCAGTGATAGGATTGGAGAGGTTCGGTGAGCAAATGAAGACCCTTTGAAGTCATATTGCATGGTACCCATTACACGGGTCTCAACTCTCCAGGTTTTAGGTATTCTTCCTTCAGCTAAAACATGCATGTGGAACCCAGAGTATGATCAACCATGTGAACGGGAGACGTGTTCAAATATGTCTCAGTTTTCCTCCCCTGGTACTCGGGTGCAACATTCCAGACGCTTTACTAACACTCTCCCGACTTGGAGAGTCAGTCCCTTTAACCTCCTGTTTGGCCCAGTTTGCAATTTCTGCGGAAGATGAACAGGAATAGCGAGAACCAATGAGAGGCTAGCTGGAGGTGTCTGGACGGGCAAATTTAACTCTCATTTCCCACCAGGAAGAGGAAATAACCAAAGGCTCAGCGTGCCGTGCCGGAACCAGATTAGGGCCTGAAGCCATCCTGCGGTGTTGCGGCCAGCTCAAAAGAAAGCGAGTTGAAGAAAGGAGCTCAGGGGCACTGTAATTCACAAACCTGCAGAGTTATAAATGACAGCTATCGTCCAAAAATAGACTGAAGTAAGGCTGCCAAGAGGACTTGAAAGCGGGGCAGAATTGCAGGAAACCGATTTCAGGAGGTAGACAGGAATTGCATTGAAAGCATAGGAAAAGAGGCAGAACGTCCACAATGATGCACTTGGCCAAAAAGGGCGTATGCGTTTTTTCCTGAATATATTCAGGAAAAAACGCATACGCCCTTTTTGGCCAACCAAGCAAGCTTGCAAAGGAAATCTGCACTACAATGAAGTCTCACTTCCCCCCGGTCAAAAGGGCCATCTGAAAAAAGTGTAAAATCCAGAAAGGCAGGACAGGCCATGGAGAACTGGGAGCCTTGTTATGCTGATGGGCGGGATGTAAATTGCCAACAACCACTCGGGAGAAGTGTATGGTGTTTCCTGAAACATCTAAAAAACAAAGCAACAGAGCCTAGGGCACTTCCACTTATGGTCCTATAGCTTAGGGAAATTAAATTCAAAAAGACACAGCCACCCCAAAGTTTGGAACGGCTCTGTTTACAAGAACCTCGTTTACAGTACAAGTTCAACATCGCAGAAAGTGAAAAATGGATAAAGAACTTGTGGTACTTACGTACAATGCAGTATCACTCAGCAATGAAATCTATGTCATCAGGCCCGTAGCAGCATAATGAGTGGATTCAGGTACGATGATTCTAACTGAAATAAGTCACACAGAAAAAGAAACATCATAAGATATCAGTAATACACGGAATGTAAACTTGGCTACACAGGAACTGAATTACAGAACAGAACAGGGTCTCAAATTTAGAAAACCAACTTATGCTTGCTTAAGGGGAAAGGTGAGTTGGGGTGCTGCATAAAACCAGAGATTGAAATGAGCACAGATAAAGTTCCTTAAGCCAAATATGGAATAGACAAGAGCTACTCCTTGCTCAACGAAATGGACTCAACACCGCATATTAAATGCCTAAGAATGTACCTGACTAGTAAGTATCTTAAAACCTATGGATTGCTATGTCTCCGAAAGAGAATCAAGCATGTGTACAGGGGCATAAACGCAGCAGTGATAGGATTGGAGAGGTTCGGTGAGCAAATGAAGACCCTTTGAAGTCATATTGCATGGTACCCATTCCACGGCTTTCAACTACCCAGGTTTAAGGTATTCTTCCTTCAGCTAAAACATGCATGTGGAACCCAAGTATGATCAACCATGTGAACGGGAGACGTGTTCAAATATGTCTCAGTTTTCCTCCCCTGGTACTCGGGTGCAACATTCCAGACGCTTTACTAACACTCTCCCGACTTGGAGAGTCAGTCCCTTTAACCTCCTGTTTGGCCCAGTTTGCAATTTCTGCGGAAGATGAACAGGAATAGCGAGAACCAATGACAGACTAGCTGGAGGTGTCTGGACGGGCAAATTTAACTCTCATTTCCCACCAGGAAGAGGAATTAACCAAAGGCTCAGCGTGCCGTGCCGGAACCAGATTAGGGCCTGAAGCCATCCTGCGGTGTTGCGGCCAGCTCAAAAGAAAGCGAGTTCTAGAAAGGAGCTCAGGGGCACTGTAATTCACAAACCTGCAGAGTTATAAATGACAGCTATCGTCCAAAAATAGACTGAAGTAAGGCTGCCAAGAGGACTTGAAAGCGGGGCAGAATTGCAGGAAACCGATTTCAGGAGGTAGACTGAAATTGCATTGAAAGCATAGGAAAAGAGGCAGAACGTCCACAATGATGCACTTGGCCAAAAAGGGCGTATGCGTTTTTTCCTGAATATATTCAGGAAAAAACGCATACGCCCTTTTTGGCCAACCAAGCAAGCTTGCAAAGGAAATCTGCACTACAATGAAGTCTCACTTCCACCTGGTCAAAAGGGCCATCTGAAAAAAGTGTAAAATCCAGAAAGGCAGGACAGGCCATGGAGAAGTGGGAGCCTTCTTATGCTGATGGGCGGGATGTAAATTGCCAACAACCACTCGGGAGAAGTGTATGGTGTTTCCTGAAACATCTAAAAAACAAAGCAACAGAGCCTAGGGCACTTCCACTTATGGTCCTATAGCTTAGGGAAATTAAAATCAAAAAGACACAGCCACCCCAAAGTTTGGGACGCCTCCGTTTACAAGAACCTCGTTTACCGTACAAGTTCAATATCACAGAAAGTGAAAAATGGATAAAGAACTTGAGGTACTTACGTACAATGCAGTATCACTCAGCAATGAAATCTATGTCATCAGGCCCTTAGCAGCATAATGAGTGGATTCAGGTACGATGATTCTAACTGAAATAAGTCACACAGAAAAAGAAACATCATAAGATATCACTAATACACGGAATGTAAACTTGGCTACACAGGAACTGCATTCCAAAATAGAACAGGGTCTCAAATTTAGAAAACCAACTTATGCTTGCTTAAGGGGAAAGGTGAGTTGGGGTGCTGCATAAAACCAGAGATTGAAATGAGCACAGATAAAGTTCCTTAAGCCAAATATGGAATAGACAAGAGCTACTCCTTGCTCAACGAAATGGACTCAACACCGCATATTAAACGCCTAAGAATGTACCTGACTAGTAAGTATCTTAAAACCTATGGATTGCTATGTCTCCGAAAGAGAATCAAGCATGTGTACAGGGGCATAAACGCAGCAGTGAGAGCATTGGAGAGATTCGGTGAGGAAATGAAGACCCATTGAAGTCATATTGCATGGTACCCATTCCACGGGTTTCAACTACCCAGGTTTTAGGTATTCTTCCTTCAGCTAAAACATGCATGTGGAACCCAGAGTATGATCAACCATGTGATCGGGAGACGTGTTCAAATATGTCTCAGTTTTCGTACCCTGGTACTCGGGTGCAACATTCCAGACGCTTTACTAACACTCTCCCGACTTGGAGAGTCAGTCCCTTTAACCTCCTGTTTGGCCCAGTTTGCCATTTCTGCGGAAGATGAACAGGAATAGCGAGAACCAATGAGAGACTAGCTGGAGGTGTCTGGACGGGCAAATTTAACTCTCATTTCCCACCAGGAAGAGGAATTAACCAAAGGCTCAGCGTGCCGTTCCAGAACCAGATTAGGGCCTGAAGCCATCCTGCGGTGTTGCGGCCAGGTCACAAGAAAGCGAGTTGAAGAAAGGAGCTCAGGGGCACTGTAATTCACAAACCTGCAGAGTTATAAATGACAGCTATCGTCCAAAAATAGACTGAAGTAAGGCTGCCAAGAGGACTTTACAGCGGGGCAGCATTGCAGGAAACCGATTTCAGGAGGTAGACTGGAATTGCATTGAAAGCATAGGAAAAGAGGCAGAACGTCCACAATGATGCACTTGGCCAAAAAGGGCGTATGCGTTTTTTCCTGAATATATTCAGGAAAAACGCATACGCCCTTTTTGGCCAACCAAGCAAGCTTGCAAAGGAAATCTGCACTACAATGAAGTCTCACTTCCCCCCGGTCAAAAGGGCCATCTGAAAAAAGTGTAAAATCCAGAAAGGCAGGACAGGCCATGGAGAACTGGGAGCCTTGTTATGCTGATGGGCGGGATGTAAATTGCCAACAACCACTAGGGAGAAGTGTATGGTGTTTCCTGAAACATCTAAAAAACAAAGCAACAGAGCCTAGGGCACTTCCACTTATGGTCTTATAGCTTAGGGAATTTAAAATCAAAAAGACACAGCCACCCCAAAGTTTGGGACAGCTCTGTTTACAAGAACCTCGTTTACAGTACAAGTTCAACATCGCAGAAAGTGAAAAATGGATAAAGAACTTGTGGTACTTACGTACAATGCAGTATCACTCAGCAATGAAATCTATGTCATCAGGCCCGTAGCAGCATAATGAGTGGATTCAGGTATGATGATTCTAACTGAAATAAGTCACACAGAAAAAGAAACATCATAAGATATCACTAATACACGGAATGTAAACTTGGCTACACAGGAACTGAATTACAGAACAGAACAGGTTCTCAAATTTAGAAAACCAACTTATGCTTGCTTAAGGGTAAAGGTGAGTTGGGGTGCTGCATAAAACCAGAGATTGAAATGAGCACAGATAAAGTTCCTTAAGCCAAATATGGAATAGACAAGAGCTACTCCTTGCTCAACGAAGTGGACTCAACACCGCATATTAAATGCCTAAGAATGTACCTGACTAGTAAGTATCTTAAAACCTATGGATTGCTATGTCTCCGAAAGAGAATCAAGCATGTGTACAGGGGCATAAACGCAGCAGTGATAGGATTGGAGAGGTTCGGTGAGCAAATGAAGACCCTTTGAAGTCATATTGCATGGTACCCATTCCACGGGTTTCAACTACCCAGGTTTTAGGTATTCTTCCTTCAGCTAAAACATGCATGTCGGACCTAGAGTATGATCAACGATGTGAACGGGAGACGTGTTCAAATATGTCTCAGTTTTCCTCCCCTGGTACTCGGGTGCAACATTCCAGACGCTTTACTAACACTCTCCCCACTTGGAAAGTCAGCGCCTTTAACCTCCTGTTTGGCCCAGTTTGCAATTTCTGTGGAAGATGAACAGGAATAGCGAGAACCAATGAGAGGCTAGCTGGAGGTGTCTGGACGGGCAAATTTAACTCTCATTTCCCACCAGGAAGAGGAAATAACCAAAGGCTCAGCGTGCCGTGCCGGAACCAGATTAGGGCCTGAAGACATCCTGCGGTGTTGCGGCCAGGTCACAAGAAAGCGAGTTGAAGAAAGGAGCTCAGGGGCACTGTAATTCACAAACCTGCAGAGTTATAAATGACAGCTATCGTCCAAAAATAGACTGAAGTAAGGCTGCCAAGAGGACTTGAAAGCAGGGCAGAATTGCAGGAAACCGATTTCAGGAGGTAGACTGGAATTGCATTGAAAGCATAGGAAAAGAGGCAGAACGTCCACAATGATGCACTTGGCCAAAAAGGGCGTATGCGTTTTTTCCTGAATATATTCAGGAAAAAACGCATACGCCCTTTTTGGCCAACCAAGCAAGCTTGCAAAGGAAATCTGCACTACAATGAAGTCTCACTTCCCCCCGGTCAAAAGGGCCATCTGAAAAAAGTGTAAAATCCAGAAAGGCAGGACAGGCCATGGAGAACTGGGAGCCTTGTTATGCTGATGGGCGGGATGTAAATTGCCAACAACCACTCGGGAGAAGTGTATGGTGTTTCCTGAAACATCTAAAAAACAAAGCAACAGAGCCTAGGGCACTTCCACTTATGGTCCTATAGCTTAGGGAAATTAAATTCAAAAAGACACAGCCACCCCAAAGTTTGGAACGGCTCTGTTTACAAGAACCTCGTTTACAGTACAAGTTCAACATCGCAGAAAGTGAAAAATGGATAAAGAACTTGTGGTACTTACGTACAATGCAGTATCACTCAGCAGTGAAATCTATGTCATCAGGCCCGTAGCAGCATAATGAGTGGATCCAGGTACGATGATTCTAACTGAAATAAGTCACACAGAAAAAGAAACATCATAAGATATCACTAATACACGGAATGTAAACTTGGCTACACAGGAACTGAATTACAGAACAGAACAGGGTCTCAAATTTAGAAAACCAACTTATGCTTGCTTAAGGGTAAAGGTGAGTTGGGGTGCTGCATAAAACCAGAGATTGAAATGAGCACAGATAAAGTTCCTTAAGCCAAATATGGAATAGACAAGAGCTACTCCTTGCTCAACGAAATGGACTCAACACCGCATATTAAATGCCTAAGAATGTACCTGACTAGTAAGTATCTTAAAACCTATGGATTGCTATGTCTCCGAAAGAGAATCAAGCATGTGTACAGGGGCATAAACGCAGCAGTGATAGGATTGGAGAGGTTCGGTGAGCAAATGAAGACCCTTTGAAGTCATATTGCATGGTACCCATTCCACGGCTTTCAACTACCCAGGTTTAAGGTATTCTTCCTTCATCTAAAACATGCATGTGGAACCCAAGTATGATCAACCATGTGAACGGGAGACGTGTTCAAATATGTCTCAGTTTTCCTCCCCTGGTACTCGGGTGCAACATTCCAGACGCTTTACTAACACTCTCCCCACTTGGAAAGTCAGCGCCTTTAACCTCCTGTTTGGCCCAGTTTGCAATTTCTGCGGAAGATGAACAGGAATAGCGAGAACCAATGAGAGGCTAGCTGGAGGTGTCTGGACGGGCAAATTTAACTCTCATTTCCCACCAGGAAGAGGAAATAACCAAAGGCTCAGCGTGCCGTGCCGGAACCAGATTAGGGCCTGAAGCCATCCTGCGTTGTTGCGGCCAGCTCAAAAGAAAGCGAGTTGAAGAAAGGAGCTCAGGGGCACTGTAATTCACAAACCTGCAGAGTTATAAATGACAGCTATCGTCCAAAAATAGACTGAAGTAAGGCTGCCAAGAGGACTTGAAAGCGGGGCAGAATTGCAGGAAACCGATTTCAGGAGGTAGACTGGAATTGCATTGAAAGCATAGGAAAAGAGGCAGAACGTCCACAATGTGCACTTGGCCAAAAAGGGCGTATGCGTTTTTTCCTGAATATATTCAGGAAAATACGCATACGCCCTTTTTGGCCAACCAAGCAAGCTTGCAAAGGAAATCTGCACTACAATGAAGTCTCACTTCCCCCCGGTCAAAAGGGCTATCTGAAAAAAGTGTAAAATCCAGAAAGGCAGGACAGGCCATGGAGAACTGGGAGCCTTGTTATGCTGATGGGCGGGATGTAAATTGCCAACAACCACTCTGGAGAAGTGTATGGTGTTTCCTGAAACATCTAAAAAACAAAGCAACAGAGCCTAGGGCACTTCCACTTATGGTCCTATAGCTTAGGGAATTTAAAATCAAAAAGACACAGCCACCCCAAAGTTTCGAACGGCTCTGTTTACAAGAACCTCGTTTACAGTAGAAGTTCAACATCGCAGAAAGTGAAAAATGGATAAAGAACTTGTGGTACTTACGTACAATGCAGTATCACTCAGCAATGAAATCTATGTCATCAGGCCCGTAGCAGCATAATGAGTGGATCCAGGTACGATGATTCTAACTGAAATAAGTCACACAGAAAAAGAAACATCATAAGATATCACTAATACACGGAATGTAAACTTGGCTACACAGGAACTGAATTACAGAACAGAACAGGGTCTCAAATTTAGAAAACCAACTTATGCTTGCTTAAGGGTAAAGGTGAGTTGGGGTGCTGCATAAAACCAGAGATTGAAATGAGCACAGATAAAGTTCCTTAAGCCAAATATGGAATAGACAAGAGCTACTCCTTGCTCAACGAAATGGACTCAACACCGCATATTAAATGCCTAAGAATGTACCTGACTAGTAAGTATCTTAAAACCTATGGATTGCTATGTCTCCGAAAGAGAATCAAGCATGTGTACAGGGGCATAAACGCAGCAGTGATAGGATTGGAGAGGTTCGGTGAGCAAATGAAGACCCTTTGAAGTCATATTGCATGGTACCCATTCCACGGCTTTCAACTACCCAGGTTTAAGGTATTCTTCCTTCATCTAAAACATGCATGTGGAACCCAAGTATGATCAACCATGTGAACGGGAGACGTGTTCAAATATGTCTCAGTTTTCCTCCCCTGGTACTCGGGTGCAACATTCCAGACGCTTTACTAACACTCTCCCCACTTGGAAAGTCAGCGCCTTTAACCTCCTGTTTGGCCCAGTTTGCAATTTCTGCGGAAGATGAACAGGAATAGCGAGAACCAATGAGAGGCTAGCTGGAGGTGTCTGGACGGGCAAATTTAACTCTCATTTCCCACCAGGAAGAGGAAATAACCAAAGGCTCAGCGTGCCGTGCCGGAACCAGATTAGGGCCTGAAGCCATCCTGCGTTGTTGCGGCCAGCTCAAAAGAAAGCGAGTTGAAGAAAGGAGCTCAGGGGCACTGTAATTCACAAACCTGCAGAGTTATAAATGACAGCTATCGTCCAAAAATAGACTGAAGTAAGGCTGCCAAGAGGACTTGAAAGCGGGGCAGAATTGCAGGAAACCGATTTCAGGAGGTAGACTGGAATTGCATTGAAAGCATAGGAAAAGAGGCAGAACGTCCACAATGTGCACTTGGCCAAAAAGGGCGTATGCGTTTTTTCCTGAATATATTCAGGAAAATACGCATACGCCCTTTTTGGCCAACCAAGCAAGCTTGCAAAGGAAATCTGCACTACAATGAAGTCTCACTTCCCCCCGGTCAAAAGGGCTATCTGAAAAAAGTGTAAAATCCAGAAAGGCAGGACAGGCCATGGAGAACTGGGAGCCTTGTTATGCTGATGGGCGGGATGTAAATTGCCAACAACCACTCTGGAGAAGTGTATGGTGTTTCCTGAAACATCTAAAAAACAAAGCAACAGAGCCTAGGGCACTTCCACTTATGGTCCTATAGCTTAGGGAATTTAAAATCAAAAAGACACAGCCACCCCAAAGTTTCGAACGGCTCTGTTTACAAGAACCTCGTTTACAGTAGAAGTTCAACATCGCAGAAAGTGAAAAATGGATAAAGAACTTGTGGTACTTACGTACAATGCAGTATCACTCAGCAATGAAATCTATGTCATCAGGCCCGTAGCAGCATAATGAGTGGATTCAGGTACGATGATTCTAACTGAAATAAGTCACACAGAAAAAGAAACATCATAAGATATCAGTAATACACGGAATGTAAACTTGGCTACACAGGAACTGAATTACAGAACAGAACAGGGTCTCAAATTTAGAAAACCAACTTATGCTTCCTTAAGGGGAAAGGTGAGTTGGGGTGCTGCATAAAACCAGAGATTGAAATGAGCACAGATAAAGTTCCTTAAACCAAATATGGAATAGACAAGAGCTACTCCTTGCTCAACGAAGTGGACTCAACACCGCATATTAAATGCCTAAGAATGTACCTGACTAGTAAGTATCTTAAAACCTATGGATTGCTATGTCTCCGAAAGAGAATCAAGCATGTGTACAGGGGCATAAACGCAGCAGTGATAGGATTGGAGAGGTTCGGTGAGCAAATGAAGACCCTTTGAAGTCATATTGCATGGTACCCATTCCACGGGTTTCAACTACCCAGGTTTTAGGTATTCTTCCTTCAGCTAAAACATGCATGTGGAACCCAAGTATGATCAACCATGTGAACGGGAGACGTGTTCAAATATGTCTCAGTTTTCCTCCCCTGGTACTCGGGTGCAACATTCCACATGCTTTACTAACACTCTCCCCACTTGGAAAGTCAGCGCCTTTAACCTCCTGTTTGGCCCAGTTTGCAATTTCTGTGGAAGATGAACAGGAATAGCGAGAACCAATGAGAGGCTAGCTGGAGGTGTCTGGACGGGCAAATTTAACTCTCATTTCCCACCAGGAAGAGGAAATAACCAAAGGCTCAGCGTGCCGTGCCGGAACCAGATTAGGGCCTGAAGACATCCTGCGGTGTTGCGGCCAGGTCACAAGAAAGCGAGTTGAAGAAAGGAGCTCAGGGGCACTGTAATTCACAAACCTGCAGAGTTATAAATGACAGCTATCGTCCAAAAATAGACTGAAGTAAGGCTGCCAAGAGGACTTGAAAGCAGGGCAGAATTGCAGGAAACCGATTTCAGGAGGTAGACTGGAATTGCATTGAAAGCATAGGAAAAGAGGTAGAACGTCCACAATGATGCACTTGGCCAAAAAGGGCGTATGCGTTTTTTCCTGAATATATTCAGGAAAAAACGCATACGCCCTTTTTGGCCAACCAAGCAAGCTTGCAAAGGAAATCTGCACTACAATGAAGTCTCACTTCCCCCCGGTCAAAAGGGCCATCTGAAAAAAGTGTAAAATCCAGAAAGGCAGGACAGGCCATGGAGAACTGGGAGCCTTGTTATGCTGATGGGCGGGATGTAAATTGCCAACAACCACTCGGGAGAAGTGTATGGTGTTTCCTGAAACATCTAAAAAACAAAGCAACAGAGCCTAGGGCACTTCCACTTATGGTCCTATAGCTTAGGGAAATTAAATTCAAAAAGACACAGCCACCCCAAAGTTTGGAACGGCTCTGTTTACAAGAACCTCGTTTACAGTACAAGTTCAACATCGCAGAAAGTGAAAAATGGATAAAGAACTTGTGGTACTTACGTACAATGCAGTATCACTCAGCAGTGAAATCTATGTCATCAGGCCCGTAGCAGCATAATGAGTGGATCCAGGTACGATGATTCTAACTGAAATAAGTCACACAGAAAAAGAAACATCATAAGATATCAGTAATACACGGAATGTAAACTTGGCTACACAGGAACTGAATTACAGAACAGAACAGGGTCTCAAATTTAGAAAACCAACTTATGCTTGCTTAAGGGTAAAGGTGAGTTGGGGTGCTGCATAAAACCAGAGATTGAAATGAGCACAGATAAAGTTCCTTAAGCCAAATATGGAATAGACAAGAGCTACTCCTTGCTCAACGAAATGGACTCAACACCGCATATTAAATGCCTAAGAATGTACCTGACTAGTAAGTATCTTAAAACCTATGGATTGCTATGTCTCCGAAAGAGAATCAAGCATGTGTACAGGGGCATAAACGCAGCAGTGATAGGATTGGAGAGGTTCGGTGAGCAAATGAAGACCCTTTGAAGTCATATTGCATGGTACCCATTCCACGGCTTTCAACTACCCAGGTTTAAGGTATTCTTCCTCCATCTAAAACATGCATGTGGAACCCAAGTATGATCAACCATGTGAACGGGAGATGTGTTCAAATATGTCTCAGTTTTCCTCCCCTGGTACTCGGGTGCAACATTCCAGACGCTTTACTAACACTCTCCCCACTTGGAAAGTCAGCGCCTTTAACCTCCTGTTTGGCCCAGTTTGCAATTTCTGCGGAAGATGAACAGGAATAGCGAGAACCAATGAGAGGCTAGCTGGAGGTGTCTGGACGGGCAAATTTAACTCTCATTTCCCACCAGGAAGAGGAAATAACCAAAGGCTCAGCGTGCCGTGCCGGAACCAGATTAGGGCCTGAAGCCATCCTGCGGTGTTGCGGCCAGCTCAAAAGAAAGCGAGTTGAAGAAAGGAGCTCAGGGGCACTGTAATTCACAAACCTGCAGAGTTATAAATGACAGCTATCGTCCAAAAATAGACTGAAGTAAGGCTGCCAAGAGGACTTGAAAGCGGGGCAGAATTGCAGGAAACCGATTTCAGGAGGTAGACTGGAATTGCATTGAAAGCATAGGAAAAGAGGCAGAACGTCCACAATGATGCACTTGGCCAAAAAGGGCGTATGCGTTTTTTCCTGAATATATTCAGGAAAATACGCATACGCCCTTTTTGGCCAACCAAGCAAGCTTGCAAAGGAAATCTGCACTACAATGAAGTCTCACTTCCCCCCGGTCAAAAGGGCCATCTGAAAAAAGTGTAAAATCCAGAAAGGCAGGACAGGCCATGGAGAACTGGGAGCCTTGTTATGCTGATGGGCGGGATGTAAATTGCCAACAACCACTCGGGAGAAGTGTATGGTGTTTCCTGAAACATCTAAAAAACAAAGCAACAGAGCCTAGGGCACTTCCACTTATGGTCCTATAGCTTAGGGAAATTAAATTCAAAAAGACACAGCCACCCCAAAGTTTGGAACGGCTCTGTTTACAAGAACCTCGTTTACAGTACAAGTTCAACATCGCAGAAAGTGAAAAATGGATAAAGAACTTGTGGTACTTACGTACAATGCAGTATCACTCAGCAATGAAATCTATGTCATCAGGCCCTTAACAGCACAATGAGTGGATTCAGGTATGATGATTCTAACTGAAATAAGTCACACAGAAAAAGAAACATCATAAGATATCAGTAATACACGGAATGGAAACTTGGCTACACAGGAACTGAATTACAGAACAGAACAGGGTCTCAAATTTAGAAAACCAACTTATTCTTGCTTAAGGGTAAAGGTGAGTTGGGGTGCTGCATAAAACCAGAGATTGAAATGAGCACAGATAAAGTTCCTTAAGCCAAATATGGAATAGACAAGAGCTACTTCTTGCTCAACTAAATGGACTCAACACCCCATATTAAACGCCTAAGAATGTACCTGACTAGTAAGTATCTTAAAACCTATGGATTGCTATGTCTCCGAAAGAGAATCAAGCATGTGTACAGGGGCATAAACGCAGCAGTGATAGGATTGGAGAGGTTCGGTGAGCAAATGAAGACCCTTTGAAGTCATATTGCATGGTACCCATTCCACGGCTTTCAACTACCCAGGTTTAAGGTATTCTTCCTTCATCTAAAACATGCATGTGGAACCCAAGTATGATCAACCATGTGAACGGGAGACGTGTTCAAATATGTCTCAGTTTTCCTCCCCTGGTACTCGGGTGCAACATTCCAGACGCTTTACTAACACTCTCTCCACTTGGAGAGTCAGCGCCTTTAACCTCCTGTTTGGCCCAGTTTGCAATTTCTGCGGAAGATGAACAGGATAGCGAGAACCA
The DNA here is from genome assembly GCF_949987515.2 of Delphinus delphis. Taxonomy (NCBI): domain Eukaryota; kingdom Metazoa; phylum Chordata; class Mammalia; order Artiodactyla; family Delphinidae; genus Delphinus; species Delphinus delphis. The sequence goes on along the minus strand of NW_027192702.1, from coordinate 1,075,313 downwards.
ATGAGAGGCTAGCTGGAGGTGTCTGGACGGGCAAATTTAACTCTCATTTCCCACCAGGAAGAGGAAATAACCAAAGGCTCAGCGTGCCGTACCGGAACCAGATTAGGGCCTGAAGCCATCCTGCGGTGTTGCGGCCAGCTCACAAGAAAGCGAGTTGAAGAAAGGAGCTCAGGGGCACTGTAATTCACAAACCTGCAGAGTTATAAATGACAGCTATCGTCCAAAAATAGACTGAAGTAAGGCTGCCAAGAGGACTTGAAAGCGGGGCAGAATTGCAGGAAACCGATTTCAGGAGGTAGACTGGAATTGCATTGAAAGCATAGGAAAAGAGGCAGAACGTCCACAATGATGCACTTGGCCAAAAAGGGCGTATGCGTTTTTTCCTGAATATATTCAGGAAAAAACGCATACGCCCTTTTTGGCCAACCAAGCAAGCTTGCAAAGGAAATCTGCACTACAATGAAGTCTCACTTCCCCCCGGTCAAAAGGGCCATCTGAAAAAAGTGTAAAATCCAGAAAGGCAGGACAGGCCATGGAGAACTGGGAGCCTTGTTATGCTGATGGGCGGGATGTAAATTGCCAACAACCACTCGGGAGAAGTGTATGGTGTTTCCTGAAACATCTAAAAAACAAAGCAAGAGAACCTAGGGCACTTCCACTTATGGTCCTATAGCTTAGGGAAATTAAAATCAAAAAGACACAGCCACCCCAAAGTTTGGAACGGCTCTGTTTACAAGAACCTCGTTTACAGTACAAGTTCAACATCGCAGAAAGTGAAAAATGGATAAAGAAGTTGTGGTATTTACTTACAAAGCAATATCACTCAGCAATGAAATCTGTGTCATCAGGCCCTTAGCAGCACAATGAGTGGATTCAGGTATGATGATTCTAACTGAAATAAGTCACGCAGAAAAAGAAACATCATAAGATATCAGTAATACACGGAATGTAAACTTGGCTACACAGGAACTGAATTACAGAACAGAACAGGGTCTCAAATTTAGAAAACCAACTTATGCTTGCTTAAGGGTAAAGGTGAGTTGGGGTGCTGCATAAAACCAGAGATTGAAATGAGCACAGATAAAGTTCCTTAAGTCAAATATGGAATAGACAAGAGCTACTCCTTGCTCAACGAAATGGACTCAACACCGCATATTAAACGCCTAAGAATGTACCTGACTAGTAAGTATCTTAAAACCTATGGATCGCTATGTCTCCGAAAGAGAATCAAGCATGTGTACAGGGGCATAAACGCAGCAGTGATAGGATTGGAGAGGTTCGGTGAGCAAATGAAGACCCTTTGAAGTCATATTGCATCGTACCCATTACACGGGTCTTAACTCTCCAGGTTTAAGGTATTCTTCCTTCAGCTAAAACATGCATGTGGAACCCAAGTATGATCAACCATGTGAACGGGAGACGTGTTCAAATATGTCTCAGTTTTCCTCCCCTGGTACTCGGGTGCAACATTCCAGACGCTTTACTAACACTCTCCCCACTTGGAGAGTCAGCGCCTTTAACCTCCTGTTTGGCCCAGTTTGCAAATTCTGCGGAAGATGAACAGGAATAGCGAGAACCAATGAGAGACTAGCTGGAGGTGTCTGGACGGGCAAATTTAACTCTCATTTCCCACCAGGAAGAGGAAATAACCAAAGGCTCAGCGTGCCGTGCCGGAACCAGATTAGGGCCTGAAGCCATCCTGCGGTGTTGCGGCCAGGTCACAAGAAAGCAAGTTGAAGAAAGGAGCTCAGGGGCACTGTAATTCACAAACCTGCAGTTATAAATGACAGCTATCGTCCAAAAATAGACTGAAGTAAGGCTGCCAAGAGGACTTGAAAGCGGGGCAGAATTGCAGGATCCCGATTTCAGGAGGTAGACTGGAATTGCATTGAAAGCATAGGAAAAGAGGCAGAACGTCCACAATGATGCACTTGGCCAAAAAGGGCGTATGCGTTTTTTCCTGAATATATTCAGGAAAAAACGCATACGCCCTTTTTGGCCAACCAAGCAAGCTTGCAAAGGAAATCTGCACTACAATGAAGTCTCACTTCCCCCCGGTCAAAAGGGCCATCTGAAAAAAGTGTAAAATCCAGAAAGGCAGGACAGGCCATGGAGAACTGGGAGCCTTGTTATGCTGATGGGCGGGATGTAAATTGCCAACAACCACTCGGGAGAAGTGTATGGTGTTTCCTGAAACATCTAAAAAACAAAGCAACAGAACCTAGGGCACTTCCACTTATGGTCCTATAGCTTAGGGAAATTAAAATCAAAAAGACACAGCCACCCCAAAGTTTGGAACGGCTCTGTTTACAAGAACCTCGTTTACAGTACAAGTTCAACATCGCAGAAAGTGAAAAATGGATAAAGAAGTTGTGGTATTTACTTACAAAGCAATATCACTCAGCAATGAAATCTGTGTCATCAGGCCCTTAGCAGCACAATGAGTGGATTCAGGTATGATGATTCTAACTGAAATAAGTCACACAGAAAAAGAAACATCATAAGATATCAGTAATACACGGAATGTAAACTTGGCTACACAGAAACTGAATTACAGAACAGAACAGGGTCTCAAATTTAGAAAACCAACTTATGCTTGCTTAAGGGGAAAGGTGAGTTGGGGTGCTGCATAAAACCAGAGATTGAAATGAGCACAGATAAAGTTCCTTAAGTCAAATATGGAATAGACAAGAGCTACTCCTTACTCAACGAAATGGACTCAACACCGCATATTAAACGCCTAAGAATGTACCTGACTAATAAGTATCTTAAAACCTATGGATCGCTATGTCTCCGAAAGAGAATCAAGCATGTGTACAGGGGCATAAACGCAGCAGTGATAGGATTGGAGAGGTTCGGTGAGCAAATGAAGACCCTTTGAAGTCATATTGCATCATACCCATTACACGGGTCTTAACTCTCCAGGTTTAAGGTATTCTTCCTTCAGCTAAAACATGCATGTGGAACCCAAGTATGATCAACCATGTGAACGGGAGACGTGTTCAAATATGTCTCAGTTTTCCTCCCCTGGTACTCGGGTGCAACATTCCAGACGCTTTACTAACACTCTCCCCACTTGGAGAGTCAGCGCCTTTAACCTCCTGTTTGGCCCAGTTTGCAAATTCTGCGGAAGATGAACAGGAATAGCGAGAACCAATGAGACACTAGCTGGAGGTGTCTGGACGGGCAAATTTAACTCTCATTTCCCACCAGGAAGAGGAAATAACCAAAGGCTCAGCGTGCCGTGCCGGAACCAGATTAGGGCCTGAAGCCATCCTGCGGTGTTGCGGCCAGGTCACAAGAAAGCAAGTTGAAGAAAGGAGCTCAGGGGCACTGTAATTCACAAACCTGCAGTTATAAATGACAGCTATCGTCCAAAAATAGACTGAAGTAAGGCTGCCAAGAGGACTTGAAAGCGGGGCAGAATTGCAGGATCCCGATTTCAGGAGGTAGACTGGAATTGCATTGAAAGCATAGGAAAAGAGGCAGAACGTCCACAATGATGCACTTGGCCAAAAAGGGCGTATGCGTTTTTTCCTGAATATATTCAGGAAAAAACGCATACGCCCTTTTTGGCCAACCAAGCAAGCTTGCAAAGGAAATCTGCACTACAATGAAGTCTCACTTCCCCCCGGTCAAAAGGGCCATCTGAAAAAAGTGTAAAATCCAGAAAGGCAGGACAGGCCATGGAGAACTGGGAGCCTTGTTATGCTGATGGGCGGGATGTAAATTGCCAACAACCACTCGGGAGAAGTGTATGGTGTTTCCTGAAACATCTAAAAAACAAAGCAACAGAACCTAGGGCACTTCCACTTATGGTCCTATAGCTTAGGGAAATTAAAATCAAAAAGACACAGCCACCCCAAAGTTTGGGACGGCTCTGTTTACAAGAACCTCGTTTACAGTACAAGTTCAACATCGCAGAAAGTGAAAAATGGATAAAAAAGTTGTGGTATTTACTTACAAAGCAATATCACTCAGCAATGAAATCTGTGTCATCAGGCACTTAGCAGCACAATGAGTGGATTCAGGTATGATGATTCTAACTGAAATAAGTCACACAGAAAAAGAAACATCATAAGATATCAGTAATACACGGAATGTAAACTTGGTTACACAGGAACTGAATTACAGAACAGAACAGGGTCTCAAATTTAGAAAACCAACTTATGCTTGCTTAAGGGGAAAGGTGAGTTGGGGTGCTGCATAAAACCAGAGATTGAAATGAGCACACATAAAGTTACTTAAGCCAAATATGGAATAGACAAGAGCTACTCCTTGCTCAACGAAATGGACTCAACACCGCATATTAAATGCCTAAGAATGTACCTGACTAGTAAGTATCTTAAAACCTATGGATTGCTATGTCTCCGAAAGAGAATCAAGCATGTGTACAGGGGCATAAACGCAGCAGTGATAGGATTGGAGAGGTTCGTGAGCAAATGAAGACCCTTTGAAGTCATATTGCATGGTACCCATTACACGGGTCTCAACTCTCCAGGTTTAAGGTATTCTTCCTTCAGCTAAAACATGCATGTGGAACCTAGAGTATGATCAACCATGTGATCGGGAGACGTGTTCAAATATGTCTCAGTTTTCGTACCCTGGTACTCGGGTGCAACATTCCAGACGCTTTACTAACACTCTCCCCACTTGGAGAGTCAGTCCCTTTAACCTCCTGTTTGGCCCAGTTTGCAATTTCTGCGGAAGATGAACAGGAATAGCGAGAACCAATGAGAGACTAGCTGGAGGTGTCTGGACGGGCAAATTTAACTCTCATTTCCCACCAGGAAGAGGAATTAACCAAAGGCTCAGCGTGCCGTGGCAGAACCAGATTAGGGCCTGAAGACATCCTGGGTGTTTCGGCCAGCTCACAAGAAAGCGAGTTGAAGAAAGGAGCTCAGGGGCACTGTAATTCACAAACCTGCAGAGTTATAAATGACAGCTATCGTCCAAAAATAGACTGAAGTAAGGCTGCCAAGAGGACTTGAAAGCGGGGCAGAATTGCAGGAAACCGATTTCAGGAGGTAGACTGGAATTGCATTGAAAGCATAGGAAAAGAGGCAGAACGTCCACAATGTGCACTTGGCCAAAAAGGGCGTATGCGTTTTTTCCTGAATATATTCAGGAAAATACGCATACGCCCTTTTTGGCCAACCATGCAAGCTTGCAAAGGAAATCTGCACTACAATGAAGTCTCACTTCCCCCCGGTCAAAAGGGCTATCTGAAAAAAGTGTAAAATCCAGAAAGGCAGGACAGGCCATGGAGAACTGGGAGCCTTGTTATGCTGATGGGCGGGATGTAAATTGCCAACAACCACTCTGGAGAAGTGTATGGTGTTTCCTGAAACATCTAAAAAACAAAGCAACAGAACCTAGGGCACTTCCACTTATGGTCCTATAGCTTAGGGAAATTAAAATCAAAAAGACACAGCCACCCCAAAGTTTGGAACGGCTCTGTTTACAAGAACCTCGTTTACAGTACAAGTTCAACATCGCAGAAAGTGAAAAATGGATAAAGAAGTTGTGGTATTTACTTACAAAGCAATATCACTCAGCAATGAAATCTGTGTCATCAGGCACTTAGCAGCACAATGAGTGGATTCAGGTACGATGATTCTAACTGAAGTAAGTCACACAGAAAAAGAAACATCATAAGATATCACTAATACACGGAATGTAAACTTGGCTACACAGGAACTGAATTCCAAAACAGAACAGGGTATCAAATTTAGAAAACCAACTTATGCTTGCTTAAGGGTAAAGGTGAGTTGGGGTGCTGCATAAAACCAGAGATTCAAATGAGCACAGATAACGTTCCTTAAGCCAAATATGGAATAGACAAGAGCTACTCCTTGCTCAACGAAATGGACCCAACACCCCATATTAAACGCCTAAGAATGTACCTGACTAGTAAGTATCTTAAAACCTATGGATTGCTATGTCTCCGAAAGAGAATCAAGCGTATGTACCGGGGCATAAACGCAGCAGTGATAGGATTGGAGAGGTTCGGTGAGCAAATGAAGACCCTTTGAAGTCATATTGCATGGTACCCATTCCACGGGTCTCAACTCTCCAGGTTTAAGGTATTCTTCCTTCAGCTAAAACATGCATGTGGAACCCAGAGTATGATCAACTGTGTGATCGGGAGACATGTTCAAATATGTCTCACTTTTGGTCCCCTGGTACTCGAGTGCAACATTCCAGACGCTTAACGAACACTCTCCCCACTTGGAGAGTCAGTGCCTTTAATCTCCTGTTTGGCCCAGTTTGCAATTTCTGCGGAAGATGAACAGGAATAGGGAGAACCAATGAGAGACTAGCTGGAAGTTTCTGGACGGACAAATTTAACTCTCATTTCCCACCAGGAAGAGGAAATAACCAAAGGCTCAGCGTGCCGTGCCGGAACCAGATTAGGGCCTGAAGCCATCCTGCGGTGTTGCGGCCAGCTCAAAAGAAAGCGAGTTGAAGAAAGGAGCTCAGGGGCACTGTAATTCACAAACCTGTAGAGTTATAAATGACAGCTATCGTCCAAAAATAGACTGAAGTAAGGCTGCCAAGAGGACTTGAAAGCGGGGCAGAATTGCAGGAAACCGATTTCAGGAGGTAGACTGGAATTGCATTGAAAGCATAGGAAAAGAGGCAGAGCGTCCACAGTGATGCACTTGGCCAAAAAGGGCGTATGCGTTTTTTCCTGAATATATTCAGGAAAAAACGCATACGCCCTTTTTGGCCAACCAAGCAAGCTTGCAAAGGAAATCTGCACTACAATGAAGTCTCACTTCCCCCCGGTCAAAAGGGCCATCTGAAAAAAGTGTAAAATCCAGAAAGGCAGGACAGGCCATGGAGAACTGGGAGCCTTGTTATGCTGATGGGCGGGATGTAAATTGCCAACAGACACTAGGGAGAAGTGTATGGTGTTTCCTGAAACATCTAAAAAACAAAGCAACAGAGCCTAGGGCACTTCCACTTATGGTCCTATAGCTTAGGGAAATTAAAATCAAAAAGACACAGCCACCCCAAAGTTTGGGACGCCTCTGTTTACAAGAACCTCGTTTACCGTACAAGTTCAATATCACAGAAAGTGAAAAATGGATAAAGAACTTGTGGTACTTACGTACAATGCAGTATCACTCAGCAATGAAATCTATGTCATCAGGCCCGTAGCAGCATAATGAGTGGATTCAGGTACGATGATTCTAACTGAAATAAGTCACACAGAAAAAGAAACATCATAAGATATCAGTAATACACGGAATGGAAACTTGGCTACACAGGAACTGAATTCCAAAACAGAACAGGGTCTCAAATTTAGAAAACCAACTTATGCTTGCTTAAGGGGAAAGGTGAGTTGGGGTGCTGCATAAAACCAGAGATTGAAATGAGCACAGATAAAGTTCCTTAAGCCAAATATGGAATAGACAAGAGCTACTCCTTGCTCAACGAAATGGACTCAACACCCCATATTAAACGCCTAAGAATGTACCTGACTAGTAAGTATCTTAAAACCTATGGATTGCTATGTCTCCAAAAGAGAATCAAGCGTGTGTACAGGGGCATAAACGCAGCAGTGATAGGATTGGAGAGGTTCGGTGAGCAAATGAAGACCCTTTGAAGTCATATTGCATGGTACCCATTCCACGGGTCTCAACTCTCCAGGTTTAAGGTATTCTTCCTTCAGCTAAAACATGCATGTGGAACCCAGAGTATGATCAACCGTGTGAACGGGAGACGTGTTCAAATATGTCTCAGTTTTCCTCCCCTGGTACTCGGGTGCAACATTCCAGACGCTTTACTAACACTCTCCCCACTTGGAGAGTCAGCGCCTTTAACCTCCTGTTTGGCCCAGTTTGCAATTTCTGCGGAAGATGAACAGGAATAGCGAGAACCAATGAGAGGATAGCTGGAGGTGTCTGGACGGGCAAATTTAACTCTCATTTCCCACCAGGAAGAGGAAATAACCAAAGGCTAAGCGTGCCGTGCCGGAACCAGATTAGGGCCTGAAGCCATCCTGCGGTGTTGCGGCCAGCTCACAAGAAAGCGAGTTGAAGAAAGGAGCTCAGGGACACTGTAATTCACAAACCTGCAGAGTTATAAATGACAGCTATCGTCCAAAAATAGACTGAAGTAAGGCTGCCAAGAGGACTTGAAACCAGAGCAGAATTGCAGGAAACCGATTTCAGGAGGTAGACTGGAATTGCATTGAAAGCATAGGAAAAGAGGCAGAACGTCCACAATGATGCACTTGGCCAAAAAGGGCGTATGCGTTTTTTCCTGAATATATTCAGGAAAAAACGCATACGCCCTTTTTGGCCAACCAAGCAAGCTTGCAAAGGAAATCTGCACTACAATGAAGTCTCACTTCCCCCCGGTCAAAAGGGCCATCTGAGAAAAGTGTAAAATCCAGAAAGGCAGGACAGGCCATGGAGAACTGGGAGCCTTGTTATGCTGATGGGCGGGATGTAAATTGCCAACAGACACTCGGGAGAAGTGTATGGTGTTTCCTGAAACATCTAAAAAACAAAGCAACAGAGCCTAGGGCACTTCCACTTATGGTCCTATAGCTTAGGGAAATTAAAATCAAAAAGACACAGCCACCCCAAAGTTTGGGACGCCTCTGTTTACAAGAACCTCGTTTACCGTACAAGTTCAATATCACAGAAAGTGAAAAATGGATAAAGAACTTGTGGTACTTACGTACAATGCAGTATCACTCAGCAATGAAATCTATGTCATCAGGCCCGTAGCAGCATAATGAGTGGATTCAGGTACGATGATTCTAACTGAAATAAGTCACACAGAAAAAGAAACATCATAAGATATCACTAATACACGGAATGTAAACTTGGCTACACAGGAACTGAATTCCAAAACAGAACAGGGTCTCAAATTTACAAAACCAACTTATGCTTGCTTAAGGGGAAAGGTGAGTTGTGGTGCTGCATAAAACCAGAGATTGAAATGAGCACAGATAAAGTTCCTTAAGCCAAATATGGAATAGACAAGAGCTACTCCTTGCTCAACGAAATGGACTCAACACCCCATATTAAACGCCTAAGAATGTACCTGACTAGAAAGTATCTTAAAACCTATGGATTGCTATGTCTCCAAAAGAAAATCAACCGTGTGTACAGGGGCATAAACGCAGCAGTGATAGGATTGGAGAGGTTCGGTGAGCAAATGAAGACCCTTTGAAGTCATATTGCATGGTACCCATTCCAGGGGTCTCAACTCTCCAGGTTTAAGGTATTCTTCCTTCAGCTAAAACATGCATGTGGAACCCAGAGTATGATCAACCGTGTGAACGGGAGACGTGTTCAAATATGTCTCAGTTTTCCTCCCCTGGTACTCGGGTGCAACATTCCAGACGCTTTACTAACACTCTCCCCACTTGGAGAGTCAGCGCCTTTAACCTCCTGTTTGGCCCAGTTTGCAATTTCTGCGGAAGATGAACAGGAATAGCGAGAACCAATGAGAGACTAGCTGGAGGTGTCTGGACGGGCAAATTTAACTCTCATTTCCCACCAGGAAGAGGAAATAACCAAAGGCTAAGCGTGCCGTGCCGGAACCAGATTAGGGCCTGAAGCCATCCTGCGGTGTTGCGGCCAGCTCACAAGAAAGCGAGTTGAAGAAAGGAGCTCATGGACACTGTAATTCACAAACCTGCAGAGTTATAAATGACAGCTATCGTCCAAAAATAGACTGAAGTAAGGCTGCCAAGAGGACTTGAAAGCAGGGCAGAATTGCAGGAAACCGATTTCAGGAGGTAGACTGGAATTGCATTGAAAGCATAGGAAAAGAGGCAGAACGTCCACAATGATGCACTTGGCCAAAAAGGGCGTATGCGTTTTTTCCTGAATATATTCAGGAAAAAACGCATACGCCCTTTTTGGCCAACCAAGCAAGCTTGCAAAGGAAATCTGCACTACAATGAAGTCTCACTTCCCCCCGGTCAAAAGGGCCATCTGAGAAAAGTGTAAAATCCAGAAAGGCAGGACAGGCCATGGAGAACTGGGAGCCTTGTTATGCTGATGGGCGGGATGTAAATTGCCAACAGACACTCCGGAGAAGTGTATGGTGTTTCCTGAAACATCTAAAAAACAAAGCAACAGAGCCTAGGGCACTTCCACTTATGGTCCTATAGCTTAGGGAAATTAAAATCAAAAAGACACAGCCACCCCAAAGTTTGGGACGCCTCTGTTTACAAGAACCTCGTTTACCGTACAAGTTCAATATCACAGAAAGTGAAAAATGGATAAAGAACTTGTGGTACTTACGTACAATGCAGTATCACTCAGCAATGAAATCTATGTCATCAGGCCCGTAGCAGCATAATGAGTGGATTCAGGTACGATGATTCTAACTGAAATAAGTCACACAGAAAAAGAAACATCATAAGATATCACTAATACACGGAATGTAAACTTGGCTACACAGGAACTGAATTCCAAAACAGAACAGGGTCTCAAATTTACAAAACCAACTTATGCTTGCTTAAGGGTAAAGGTGAGTTGTGGTGCTGCATAAAACCAGAGATTGAAATGAGCACAGATAAAGTTCCTTAAGCCAAATATGGAATAGACAAGAGCTACTCCTTGCTCAACGAAATGGACTCAACACCCCATATTAAACGCCTAAGAATGTACCTGACTAGTAAGTATCTTAAAACCTATGGATTGCTATGTCTCCAAAAGAGAATCAAGTGTGTGTACAGGGGCATAAACGCAGCAGTGATAGGATTGGAGAGGTTCGGTGAGCAAATGAAGACCCTTTGAAGACATATTGCATGGTACCCATTCCACGGGTCTCAACTCTCCAGGTTTAAGGTATTCTTCCTTCAGCTAAAACATGCATGTGGAACCCAGAGTATGATCAACCGTGTGAACGGGAGACGTGTTCAAATATGTCTCAGTTTTCCTCCCCTGGTACTCGGGTGCAACATTCCAAACGCTTTACTTACACTCTCCCCACTTGGAGAGTCAGCGCCTTTAACCTCCTGTTTGGCCCAGTTTGCAATTTCTGCGGAAGATGAACAGGAATAGCGAGAACCAATGAGAGGCTAGCTGGAGGTGTCTGGACGAGCAAATTTAACTCTCATTTCCCACCAGGAGGACGAAATAACCAAAGGCTCAGCGTGCCGTGCCGGAACCAGATTAGGGCCTGAAGCCATCCTGCGGTGTTGCGGCCAGCTCACAAGAAAGCGAGGTGAAGAAAGGAGCTCAGGGGCACTGTAATTCACAAACCTGCAGAGTTATAAATGACAGCTATCGTCCAAAAATAGACTGAAGTAAGGCTGCCAAGAGGACTTGAAAGCGGGGCAGAATTGCAGGAAACCGATTTCAGGAGGTAGACTGGAATTGCATTGAAAGCATAGGAAAAGAGGCAGAACGTCCACAATGATGCACTTGGCCAAAAAGGGCGTATGCGTTTTTTCCTGAATATATTCAGGAAAAAACGCATACGCCCTTTTTGGCCAACCAAGCAAGCTTGCAAAGGAAATCTGCACTACAATGAAGTCTCACTTCCCCCCGGTCAAAAGGGCCATCTGAAAAAAGTGTAAAATCCAGAAAGGCAGGACAGGCCATGGAGAACTGGGAGCCTTGTTATGCTGATGGGCGGGATGTAAATTGCCAACAACCACTCGGGAGAAGTGTATGGTGTTTCCTGAAACATCTAAAAAACAAATCAACAGAGCCTAGGGCTCTTCCACTTATGGTCCTATAGCTTAGGGAAATTAAAATAAAAAAGACACAGCCACCCCAAAGTTTGAAACGGCTCTGTTTACAAGAACCTCGTTTACAGTACAAGTTCAACATCGCAGAAAGTGAAAAATGGATAAAGAAGTTGTGGTATTTACTTACAAAGCAATATCACTCAGCAATGAAATCTGTGTCATCAGGCCCTTAGCAGCACAATGAGTGGATTCAGGTATGATGATTCTAACTGAAGTAAGTCACACAGAAAAAGAAACATCATAAGATATCAGTAATACACGGAATGTAAGCTTGGCTATACAGGAACTGAATTACAGAACAGAACAGGGTCTCAAATTTAGAAAACCAACTTATGCTTGCTTAAGGGGAAAGGTGAATTGGGGTGCTGCATAACCAGAGATCGAAATGAGCACAGATAAAGTTCCTTAAGCCAAATATGGAATAGACAAGAGCTACTCCTTGCTCAACGAAATGGACTCAACACCGCATATTAAACGCCTAAGAATGTACCTGACTAGTAAGTATCTTAAAACCTATGGATTGCTATGTGTCCGAAAGAGAATCAAGCATGTGTACAGGGGCATAAACGCAGCAGTGATAGGATTGGAGAGGTTCGGTGAGCAAATGAAGAACCTTTGAAGTCATATTGTATGGTACCCATTCCACGGGTTTCAACTACCGAGGTTTAAGGTATTCTTCCTTCAGCTAAAACATGCATGTGGAACCCAAGTATGATCAACCATGTGAACGGGAGACGTGTTCAAATATGTCTCAGTTTTCCTCCCCTGGTACTCGGGTGCAACATTCCAGACGCTTTACTAACACTCTCCCCACTTGGAGAGTCAGCGCCTTTAACCTCCTGTTTGGCCCAGTTTGCAATTTCTGCGGAAGATGAACAGGAATAGCGAGAACCAATGAGAGACTAGCTGGAGGTGTCTGGACGGGCAAATTTAACTCTCATTTCCCACCAGGAAGAGGAAATAACCAGAGGCTCAGCGTGCCGTGCCGGAACCAGATTAGGGCCTGAAGCCATCCTGCGGTGTTGCGGCCAGGTCACAAGAAAGCGAGTTGAAGAAAGGAGCTCAGGGGCACTGTAATTCACAAACCTGCAGAGTTATAAATGACAGCTATCGTCCAAAAATAGACTGAAGTAAGGCTGCCAAGAGGACTTGAAAGCGGGGCAGAATTGCAGGAAACCGATTTCAGGAGGTTGACTGGAATTGCATTGAAAGCATAGGAAAAGGCACAATGTACACAATGATGCACTTGGCCAAAAAGGGCGTATGCGTTTTTTCCTGAATATATTCAGGAAAAAACGCATACGCCCTTTTTGGCCAACCCAGCAAGCTTGCAAAGGAAATCTGCACTACAATGAAGTCTCACTTCCCCCCCGGTCAAAAGGGCCATCTGAAAAAAGTGTAAAATCCAGAAAGGCAGGACAGGCCATGGAGAACTGGGAGCCTTGTTATGCTGATGGGCGGGATGTAAATTGCCAACAACCACTCGGGAGAAGTGTATGGTGTTTCCTGAAACATCTAAAAAACAAAGCAACAGAACCTAGGGCACTTCCACTTATGGTCCTATAGCTTAGGGAAATTAAAATCAAAAAGACACAGCCACCCCAAAGTTTGGAACGGCTCTGTTTACAAGAACCTCGTTTACAGTACAAGTTCAACATCGCAGAAAGTGAAAAATGGATAAAGAATTTGTGGTATTTACGTACAAAGCAATATCACTCAGCAATGAAATCTGTGTCATCAGGCCCGTAGCAGCATAATGAGTGGATTCAGGTACGATGATTCTAACTGAAATAAGTCACACAGAAAAAGAAACATCATAAGATATCACTAATACACGGAATGTAAACTTGGCTACACAGGAACTGCATTCCAAAACAGAACAGGGTCTCAAATTTAGAAAACCAACTTATGCTTGCTTAAGGGGAAAGGTGAGTTGGGGTGCTGCATAAAACCAGAGATTGAAATGAGCACAGATAAAGTTCCTTAAGCCAAATATGGAATAGACAAGAGCTACTCCTTGCTCAACGAAATGGACACAAAACCCCATATTAAACGCCTAAGAATGCACCTGACTAGTAAGTATCGTAAAACCTATGGATTGCTATGTCTCCGAAAGAGAATCAAGCGCGTGTACAGGGGCATAAACGCAGCAGTGATAGGATTGGAGAGGTTCGTGAGCAAATGAAGACCCTTTGAAGTCATATTGCATGGTACCCATTCCACGGGTTTCAAATACCCAGGTTTAAGGTATTCTTCCTTCATCTAAAACATGCATGTGGAACCTAGAGTATGATCAACCATGTGATCGGGATACGTGTTCAAATATGTCTCAGTTTTCGGACCCTGGTACTCGGGTGCAACATTCCAGACGCTTTACTAACACTCTCCCCACTTGGAGAGTCAGTCCCTTTAACCTCCTGTTTGGCCCAGTTTGCAATTTCTGTGGAAGATGAACAGGAATAGCGAGAACCAATGAGAGGCTAGCTGGAGGTGTCTGGACGGGCAAATTTAACTCTCATTTCCCACCAGGAAGAGGAATTAACCAAAGGCTCAGCGTGCCGTGCCAGAACCAGATTAGGGCCTGAAGACATCCTGCGGTGTTGCGGCCAGCTCACAAGAAAGCGAGTTGAAGAAAGGAGCTCAGGGGCACTGCAATTCACAAACCTGCAGAGTTATAAATGACAGCTATCGTCCAAAAATAGACTGAAGTAAGGCTGCCAAGAGGACTTGAAAGCGGGGCAGAATTGCAGGAAACCGATTTCAGGAGGTAGACTGGAATTGCATTGAAAGCATAGGAAAAGAGGCAGAACGTCCACAATGATGCACTTGGCCAAAAAGGGCGTATGCGTTTTTTCCTGAATATATTCAGGAAAAAACGCATACGCCCTTTTTGGCCAACCAAGCAAGCTTGCAAAGGAAATCTGCACTACAATGAAGTCTCACTTCCCCCCGGTCAAAAGGGCCATCTGAAAAAAGTGTAAAATCCAGAAAGGCAGGACAGGCCATGGAGAACTGGGAGCCTTGTTATGCTGATGGGCGGGATGTAAATTGCCAACAGACACTCCGGAGAAGTGTATGGTGTTTCCTGAAACATCTAAAAAACAAAGCAACAGAGCCTAGGGCACTTCCACTTATGGTCCTATAGCTTAGGGAAATTAAAATCAAAAAGACACAGCCACCCCAAAGTTTGGAACGGCTCTGTTTACAAGAACCTCGTTTTCAGTACAAGTTCAACATCTCAGAAAGTGAAAAATGGATAAAGAAGTTGCGATATTTACTTACAAAGCAATATCACTCAGCAAGGAAATCTATGTCACCAGGCCATTAGCAGCACAATGAGTGGATTCAGGTATGATGATTCTAACTGAAATAAGTCACACAGAAAAAGAAACATCATAAGATATCAGTAATACACGGAATGGAAACTTGGCTACACAGGAACTGAATTACAGAACAGAACAGGGACTCAAATTTAGAAAACCAACTTATGCTTGCTTAAGGGTAAAGGTGAGTAGGGGTGCTGCATAAAACCAGAGATTGAAATGAGCACAGATAAAGTTCCTTAAGCCAAATATGGAATAGACAAGAGCTACTCCTTGCTCAACGAAATGGACTCAACACCCCATATTAAACGCCTAAGAATGTACCTGACTAGTAAGTATCTTAAAACCTATGGATTGCTATGTCTCCGAAAGAGAATCAAGCATGTGTACAGGGGCATAAACGCAGCAGTGATAGGATTGGAGAGGTTCGGTGAGCAAATGAAGACCCTTTGAAGTCATATTGCATGGTACCCATTACACGGGTCTTAACTCTCCAGGTTTAAGGTATTCTTCCTTCAGCTAAAACATGCATGTGGAACCCAAGTATGATCAATCATGTGAACGGGAGACGTGTTCAAATATGTCTCAGTTTTCCTCCCCTGGTACTCGGGTGCAACATTCCAGACGCTTTACTACCACTCTCCCCACTTGGAGAGTCAGCGCCTTTAACCTCCTGTTTGGCCCAGTTTGCAATTTCTGCGGAAGATGAACAGGAATAGCGAGAACCAATGAGAGACTAGCTGGAGGTGTCTGGACGGGCAAATTTAACTCTCATTTCCCACCAGGAAGAGGAAATAACCAAAGGCTAAGCGTGCCGTGCCGGAACCAGATTAGGGCCTGAAGCCATCCTGCGGTGTTGCGGCCAGCTCACAGGAAAGCGAGTTGAAGAAAGGAGCTCAGGGACACTGTAATTCACAAACCTGCAGAGTTATAAATGACAGCTATCATCCAAAAATAGACTGAAGTAAGGCTGCCAAGAGGACTTGAAAGCAGGGCAGAATTGCAGGAAACCGATTTCAGGAGGTAGACTGGAATTGCATTGAAAGCATAGGAAAAGAGGCAGAACGTCCACAATGATGCACTTGGCCAAAAAGGGCGTATGCGTTTTTTCCTGAATATATTCAGGAAAAAACGCATACGCCCTTTTTGGCCAACCAAGCAAGCTTGCAAAGGAAATCTGCACTACAATGAAGTCTCACTTCCCCCGGTCAAAAGGGCCATCTGAGAAAAGTGTAAAATCCAGAAAGGCAGGACAGGCCATGGAGAACTGGGAGCCTTGTTATGCTGATGGGCGGGATGTAAATTGCCAACAGACACTGCGGAGAAGTGTATGGTGTTTCCTGAAACATCTAAAAAACAAAGCAACAGAGCCTAGGGCACTTCCACTTATGGTCCTATAGTTTAGGGAAATTAAAATCAAAAAGACACAGCCACCCCAAAGTTTGGGACGCCTCTGTTTACAAGAACCTCGTTTACCGTACAAGTTCAATATCACAGAAAGTGAAAAATGGATAAAGAACTTGTGGTACTTACGTACAATGCAGTATCACTCAGCAATGAAATCTATGTCATCAGGCCCGTAGCAGCATAATGAGTGGATTCAGGTACGATGATTCTAACTGAAATAAGTCACACAGAAAAAGAAACATCATAAGATATCACTAATACACGGAATGTAAACTTGGCTACACAGGAACTGAATTCCAAAACAGAAGAGGGTCTCAAATTTAGAAAACCAACTTATGCTTGCTTAAGGGTAAAGGTGAGTTGTGGTGCTGCATAAAAGCAGAGATTGAAATGAGCACAGATAAAGTTCCTTAAGCCAAATATGGAATAGACAAGAGCTACTCCTTGCTCAACGAAATGGACTCAACACCCCATATTAAACGCCTAAGAATGTACCTGACTAGAAAGTATCTTAAAACCTATGGATTGCTATGTCTCCAAAAGAAAATCAACCGTGTGTACAGGGGCATAAACGCAGCAGTGATAGGATTGGAGAGGTTCGGTGAGCAAATGAAGACCCTTTGAAGTCATATTGCATGGTACCCATTCCAGGGGTCTCAACTCTCCAGGTTTAAGGTATTCTTCCTTCAGCTAAAACATGCATGTGGAACCCAGAGTATGATCAACCGTGTGAACGGGAGACGTGTTCAAATATGTCTCAGTTTTCCTCCCCTGGTACTCGGGTGCAACATTCCAGACGCTTTACTAACACTCTCCCCACTTGGAGAGTCAGCGCCTTTAACCTCCTGTTTGGCCCAGTTTGCAATTTCTGCGGAAGATGAACAGGAATAGCGAGAACCAATGAGAGACTAGCTGGAGGTGTCTGGACGGGCAAATTTAACTCTCATTTCCCACCAGGAAGAGGAAATAACCAAAGGCTAAGCGTGCCGTGCCGGAACCAGATTAGGGCCTGAAGCCATCCTGCGGTGTTGCGGCCAGCTCACAAGAAAGCGAGTTGAAGAAAGGAGCTCATGGACACTGTAATTCACAAACCTGCAGAGTTATAAATGACAGCTATCGTCCAAAAATAGACTGAAGTAAGGCTGCCAAGAGGACTTGAAAGCAGGGCAGAATTGCAGGAAACCGATTTCAGGAGGTAGACTGGAATTGCATTGAAAGCATAGGAAAAGAGGCAGAACGTCCACAATGATGCACTTGGCCAAAAAGGGCGTATGCGTTTTTTCCTGAATATATTCAGGAAAAAACGCATACGCCCTTTTTGGCCAACCAAGCAAGCTTGCAAAGGAAATCTGCACTACAATGAAGTCTCACTTCCCCCCGGTCAAAAGGGCCATCTGAGAAAAGTGTAAAATCCAGAAAGGCAGGACAGGCCATGGAGAACTGGGAGCCTTGTTATGCTGATGGGCGGGATGTAAATTGCCAACAGACACTCCGGAGAAGTGTATGGTGTTTCCTGAAACATCTAAAACACAAAGCAACAGAGCCTAGGGCACTTCCACTTATGGTCCTATAGCTTAGGGAAATTAAAATCAAAAAGACACAGCCACCCCAAAGTTTGGGACGCCTCTGTTTACAAGAACCTCGTTTACCGTACAAGTTCAATATCACAGAAAGTGAAAAATGGATAAAGAACTTGTGGTACTTACGTACAATGCAGTATCACTCAGCAATGAAATCTATGTCATCAGGCCCGTAGCAGCATAATGAGTGGATTCAGGTACGATGATTCTAACTGAAATAAGTCACACAGAAAAAGAAACATCATAAGATATCACTAATACACGGAATGTAAACTTGACTACACAGGAACTGAATTCCAAAACAGAACAGGGTCTCAAATTTACAAAACCAACTTATGCTTGCTTAAGGGTAAAGGTGAGTTGTGGTGCTGCATAAAACCAGAGATTGAAATGAGCACAGATAAAGTTCCTTAAGCCAAATATGGAATAGACAAGAGCTACTCCTTGCTCAACGAAATGGACTCAACACCCCATATTAAACGCCTAAGAATGTACCTGACTAGTAAGTATCTTAAAACCTATGGATTGCTATGTCTCCAAAAGAGAATCAAGTGTGTGTACAGGGGCATAAACGCAGCAGTGATAGGATTGGAGAGGTTCGGTGAGCAAATGAAGACCCTTTGAAGACATATTGCATGGTACCCATTCCACGGGTCTCAACTCTCCAGGTTTAAGGTATTCTTCCTTCAGCTAAAACATGCATGTGGAACCCAGAGTATGATCAACCGTGTGAACGGGAGACGTGTTCAAATATGTCTCAGTTTTCCTCCCCTGGTACTCGGGTGCAACATTCCAAACGCTTTACTTACACTCTCCCCACTTGGAGAGTCAGCGCCTTTAACCTCCTGTTTGGCCCAGTTTGCAATTTCTGCGGAAGATGAACAGGAATAGCGAGAACCAATGAGAGGCTAGCTGGAGGTGTCTGGACGAGCAAATTTAACTCTCATTTCCCACCAGGAGGACGAAATAACCAAAGGCTCAGCGTGCCGTGCCGGAACCAGATTAGGGCCTGAAGCCATCCTGCGGTGTTGCGGCCAGCTCACAAGAAAGCGAGGTGAAGAAAGGAGCTCAGGGGCACTGTAATTCACAAACCTGCAGAGTTATAAATGACAGCTATCGTCCAAAAATAGACTGAAGTAAGGCTGCCAAGAGGACTTGAAAGCGGGGCAGAATTGCAGGAAACCGATTTCAGGAGGTAGACTGGAATTGCATTGAAAGCATAGGAAAAGAGGCAGAACGTCCACAATCATGCACTTGGCCAAAAAGGGCGTATGCGTTTTTTCCTGAATATATTCAGGAAAAAACGCATACGCCCTTTTTGGCCAACCAAGCAAGCTTGCAAAGGAAATCTGCACTACAATGAAGTCTCACTTCCCCCCGGTCAAAAGGGCCATCTGAAAAAAGTGTAAAATCCAGAAAGGCAGGACAGGCCATGGAGAACTGGGAGCCTTGTTATGCTGATGGGCGGGATGTAAATTGCCAACAACCACTCGGGAGAAGTGTATGGTGTTTCCTGAAACATCTAAAAAACAAATCAACAGAGCCTAGGGCTCTTCCACTTATGGTCCTATAGCTTAGGGAAATTAAAATAAAAAAGACACAGCCACCCCAAAGTTTGAAACGGCTCTGTTTACAAGAACCTCGTTTACAGTACAAGTTCAACATCGCAGAAAGTGAAAAATGGATAAAGAAGTTGTGGTATTTACTTACAAAGCAATATCACTCAGCAATGAAATCTGTGTCATCAGGCCCTTAGCAGCACAATGAGTGGATTCAGGTATGATGATTCTAACTGAAGTAAGTCACACAGAAAAAGAAACATCATAAGATATCAGTAATACACGGAATGTAAGCTTGGCTATACAGGAACTGAATTACAGAACAGAACAGGGTCTCAAATTTAGAAAACCAACTTATGCTTGCTTAAGGGGAAAGGTGAATTGGGGTGCTGCATAACCAGAGATCGAAATGAGCACAGATAAAGTTCCTTAAGCCAAATATGGAATAGACAAGAGCTACTCCTTGCTCAACGAAATGGACTCAACACCGCATATTAAACGCCTAAGAATGTACCTGACTAGTAAGTATCTTAAAACCTATGGATTGCTATGTGTCCGAAAGAGAATCAAGCATGTGTACAGGGGCATAAACGCAGCAGTGATAGGATTGGAGAGGTTCGGTGAGGAAATGAAGAACCTTTGAAGTCATATTGTATGGTACCCATTCCACGGGTTTAAACTACCGAGGTTTAAGGTATTCTTCCTTCAGCTAAAACATGCATGTGGAACCCAAGTATGATCAACCATGTGAACGGGAGACGTGTTCAAATATGTCTCAGTTTTCCTCCCCTGGTACTCGGGTGCAACATTCCAGACGCTTTACTAACACTCTCCCCACTTGGAGAGTCAGCGCCTTTAACCTCCTGTTTGGCCCAGTTTGCAATTTCTGCGGAAGATGAACAGGAATAGCGAGAACCAATGAGAGACTAGCTGGAGGTGTCTGGACGGGCAAATTTAACTCTCATTTCCCACCAGGAAGAGGAAATAACCAGAGGCTCAGCGTGCCGTGCCGGAACCAAATTAGGGCCTGAAGCCATCCTGCGGTGTTGCGGCCAGGTCACAAGAAAGCGAGTTGAAGAAAGGAGCTCAGGGGCACTGTAATTCACAAACCTGCAGAGTTATAAATGACAGCTATCGTCCAAAAATAGACTGAAGTAAGGCTGCCAAGAGGACTTGAAAGCGGGGCAGAATTGCAGGAAACCGATTTCAGGAGGTTGACTGGAATTGCATTGAAAGCATAGGAAAAGGCACAATGTACACAATGATGCACTTGGCCAAAAAGGGCGTATGCGTTTTTTCCTGAATATATTCAGGAAAAAACGCATACGCCCTTTTTGGCCAACCCAGCAAGCTTGCAAAGGAAATCTGCACTACAATGAAGTCTCACTTCCCCCCCGGTCAAAAGGGCCATCTGAAAAAAGTGTAAAATCCAGAAAGGCAGGACAGGCCATGGAGAACTGGGAGCCTTGTTATGCTGATGGGCGGGATGTAAATTGCCAACAACCACTCGGGAGAAGTGTATGGTGTTTCCTGAAACATCTAAAAAACAAAGCAACAGAACCTAGGGCACTTCCACTTATGGTCCTATAGCTTAGGGAAATTAAAATCAAAAAGACACAGCCACCCCAAAGTTTGGAACGGCTCTGTTTACAAGAACCTCGTTTACAGTACAAGTTCAACATCGCAGAAAGTGAAAAATGGATAAAGAATTTGTGGTATTTACGTACAAAGCAATATCACTCAGCAATGAAATCTGTGTCATCAGGCCCGTAGCAGCATAATGAGTGGATTCAGGTACGATGATTCTAACTGAAATAAGTCACACAGAAAAAGAAACATCATAAGATATCACTAATACACGGAATGTAAACTTGGCTACACAGGAACTGCATTCCAAAACAGAACAGGGTCTCAAATTTAGAAAACCAACTTATGCTTGCTTAAGGTGAAAGGTGAGTTGGGGTGCTGCATAAAACCAGAGATTGAAATGAGCACAGATAAAGTTCCTTAAGCCAAATATGGAATAGACAAGAGCTACTCCTTGCTCAACGAAATGGACACAAAACCCCATATTAAACGCCTAAGAATGCACCTGACTAGTAAGTATCGTAAAACCTATGGATTGCTATGTCTCCGAAAGAGAATCAAGCGCGTGTACAGGGGCATAAACGCAGCAGTGATAGGATTGGAGAGGTTCGTGAGCAAATGAAGACCCTTTGAAGTCATATTGCATGGTACCCATTCCACGGGTTTCAAATACCCAGGTTTAAGGTATTCTTCCTTCATCTAAAACATGCATGTGGAACCTAGAGTATGATCAACCATGTGATCGGGAGACGTGTTCAAATATGTCTCAGTTTTCGTACCCTGGTACTCGGGTGCAACATTCCAGACGCTTTACTAACACTCTCCCCACTTGGAGAGTCAGTCCCTTTAACCTCCTGTTTGGCCCAGTTTGCAATTTCTGTGGAAGATGAACAGGAATAGCGAGAACCAATGAGAGGCTAGCTGGAGGTGTCTGGACGGGCAAATTTAACTCTCATTTCCCACCATGAAGAGGAATTAACCAAAGGCTCAGCGTGCCGTGCCAGAACCAGATTAGGGCCTGAAGACATCCTGCGGTGTTGCGGCCAGCTCACAAGAAAGCGAGTTGAAGAAAGGAGCTCAGGGGCACTGCAATTCACAAACCTGCAGAGTTATAAATGACAGCTATCGTCCAAAAATAGACTGAAGTAAGGCTGCCAAGAGGACTTGAAAGCGGGGCAGAATTGCAGGAAACCGATTTCAGGAGGTAGACTGGAATTGCATTGAAAGCATAGGAAAAGAGGCAGAACGTCCACAATGATGCACTTGGCCAAAAAGGGCGTATGCGTTTTTTCCTGAATATATACAGGAAAAAACGCATACGCCCTTTTTGGCCAACCAAGCAAGCTTGCAAAGGAAATCTGCACTACAATGAAGTCTCACTTCCCCCCGGTCAAAAGGGACATCTGAAAAAAGTGTAAAATCCAGAAAGGCAGGACAGGCCATGGAGAACTGGGAGCCTTGTTATGCTGATGGGCGGGATGTAAATTGCCAACAGACACTCCGGAGAAGTGTATGGTGTTTCCTGAAACATCTAAAAAACAAAGCAACAGAGCCTAGGGCACTTCCACTTATGGTCCTATAGCTTAGGGAAATTAAAATCAAAAAGACACAGCCACCCCAAAGTTTGGAACGGCTCTGTTTACAAGAACCTCGTTTTCAGTACAAGTTCAACATCTCAGAAAGTGAAAAATGGATAAAGAAGTTGCGGTATTTACTTACAAAGCAATATCACTCAGCAATGAAATCTATGTCACCAGGCCATTAGCAGCACAATGAGTGGATTCAGGTATGATGATTCTAACTGAAATAAGTCACACAGAAAAAGAAACATCATAAGATATCAGTAATACACGGAATGGAAACTTGGCTACACAGGAACTGAATTACAGAACAGAACAGGGACTCAAATTTAGAAAACCAACTTATGCTTGCTTAAGGGTAAAGGTGAGTAGGGGTGCTGCATAAAACCAGAGATTGAAATGAGCACAGATAAAGTTCCTTAAGCCAAATATGGAATAGACAAGAGCTACTCCTTGCTCAACGAAATGGACTCAACACCCCATATTAAACGCCTAAGAATGTACCTGACTAGTAAGTATCTTAAAACCTATGGATTGCTATGTCTCCGAAAGAGAATCAAGCATGTGTACAGGGGCATAAACGCAGCAGTGATAGGATTGGAGAGGTTCGGTGAGCAAATGAAGACCCTTTGAAGTCATATTGCATGGTACCCATTACACGGGTCTTAACTCTCCAGGTTTAAGGTATTCTTCCTTCAGCTAAAACATGCATGTGGAACCCAAGTATGATCAATCATGTGAACGGGAGACGTGTTCAAATATGTCTCAGTTTTCCTCCCCTGGTACTCGGGTGCAACATTCCAGACGCTTTACTAACACTCTCCCCACTTGGAGAGTCAGCGCCTTTAACCTCCTGTTTGGCCCAGTTTGCAATTTCTGCGGAAGATGAACAGGAATAGCGAGAACCAATGAGAGACTAGCTGGAGGTGTCTGGACGGGCAAATTTAACTCTCATTTCCCACCAGGAAGAGGAAATAACCAAAGTCTCAGCGTGCCGTGCCGGAACCAGATTAGGGCCTGAAGCCATCCTGCGGTGTTGCGGCCAGCTCACAAGAAAGCGAGTTGAAGAAAGGAGCTCAGGGACACTGTAATTCACAAACCTGCAGAATTATAAATGACAGCTATCGTCCAAAAATAGACTGAAGTAAGGCTGCCAAGAGGACTTGAAAGCGGGGCAGAATTGCAGGAAACCGATTTCAGGAGGTAGACTGGAATTGCATTGAAAGCATAGGAAAAGAGGCAGAACGTCCACAATGATGCACTTGGCCAAAAAGGGCGTATGCGTTTTTTCCTGAATATATTCAGGAAAAAACGCATACGCCCTTTTTGGCCAACCAAGCAAGCTTGCAAAGGAAATCTGCACTACAATGAAGTCTCACTTCCCCCCGGTCAAAAGGGCCATCTGAAAAAAGTGTAAAATCCAGAAAGGCAGGACAGGCCACGGAGAACTGGGAGCCTTGTTATGCTGATGGGCGGGATGTAAATTGCCAACAGACACTCGGGAGAAGTGTATGGTGTTTCCTGAAACATCTAAAAAACAAAGCAACAGAGCCTAGGGCACTTCCACTTATGGTCCTATAGCTTAGGGAAATTAAAATCAAAAAGACACAGCCACCCCAAAGTTTGGGACGCCTCTGTTTACAAGAACCTCGTTTACCGTACAAGTTCAATATCACAGAAAGTGAAAAATGGATAAAGAACTTGTGGTACTTACGTACAATGCAGTATCACTCAGCAATGAAATCTATGTCATCAGGCCCGTAGCAGCATAATGAGTGGATTCAGGTACGATGATTCTAACTGAAATAAGTCACACAGAAAAAGAAACATCATAAGATATCACTAATACACGGAATGTAAACTTGGCTACACAGGAACTGAATTCCAAAACAGAACAGGGTCTCAAATTTAGAAAACCAACTTATGCTTGCTTAAGGGGAAAGGTGAGTTGGGGTGCTGCATAAAACCAGAGATTGAAATGAGCACAGATAAAGTTCCTTAAGCCAAATATGGAATAGACAAGAGCTACTCCTTGCTCAACGAAATGGACTCAACACCCCATATTAAACGCCTAAGAATGTACCTGACTAGTAAGTATCTTAAAACCTATGGATTGCTATGTCTCCAAAAGAGAATCAAGCGTGTGTACAGGGGCATAAACGCAGCAGTGATAGGATTGGAGAGGTTCGGTGAGCAAATGAAGACCCTTTGAAGTCATATTGCATGGTACCCATTCCACGGGTCTCAACTCTCCAGGTTTAAGGTATTCTTCCTTCAGCTAAAACATGCATGTGGAACCCAGAGTATGATCAACCATGTGAACGGGAGACGTGTTCAAATATGTCTCAGTTTTCCTCCCCTGGTACTCGGGTGCAACATTCCAGACGCTTTACTAACACTCTCCCCACTTGGAGAGTCAGTGCCTTTAACCTCCTGTTTGGCCCAGTTTGCAATTTCTGCGGAAGATGAACAGGAATAGCGAGAACCAATGAGAGACTAGCTGGAGGTGTCTGGACGGGCAAATTTAACTCTCATTTCCCACCAGGAAGAGGAAATAACCAAAGGCTAAGCGTGCCGTGCCGGAACCAGATTAGGGCCTGAAGCCATCCTGCGGTGTTGCGGCCAGCTCACAAGAAAGCGAGTTGAAGAAAGGAGCTCAGGGACACTGTAATTCACAAACCTGCAGAGTTATAAATGACAGCTATCGTCCAAAAATAGACTGAAGTAAGGCTGCCAAGAGGACTTGAAAGCGGGGCAGAATTGCAGGAAACCGATTTCAGGAGGTAGACTGGAATTGCATTGAAAGCATAGGAAAAGAGGCAGAACGTCCACAATGATGCACTTGGCCAAAAAGGGCGTATGCGTTTTTTCCTGAATATATTCAGGAAAAAACGCATACGCCCTTTTTGGCCAACCAAGCAAGCTTGCAAAGGAAATCTGCACTACAATGAAGTCTCACTTCCCCCCGGTCAAAAGGGCCATCTGAGAAAAGTGTAAAATCCAGAAAGGCAGGACAGGCCATGGAGAACTGGGAGCCTTGTTATGCTGATGGGCGGGATGTAAATTGCCAACAGACACTCGGGAGAAGTGTATGGTGTTTCCTGAAACATCTAAAAAACAAAGCAACAGAGCCTAGGGCACTTCCACTTATGCTCCTATAGCTTAGGGAAATTAAAATCAAAAAGACACAGCCACCCCAAAGTTTGGGACGCCTCTGTTTACAAGAACCTCGTTTACCGTACAAGTTCAATATCACAGAAAGTGAAAAATGGATAAAGAACTTGTGGTACTTACGTACAATGCAGTATCACTCAGCAATGAAATCTATGTCATCAGGCCCGTAGCAGCATAATGAGTGGATTCAGGTACGATGATTCTAACTGAAATAAGTCACACAGAAAAAGAAACATCATAAGATATCACTAATACACGGAATGTAAACTTGGCTACACAGGAACTGAATTCCAAAACAGAACAGGGTCTCAAATTTACAAAACCAACTTATGCTTGCTTAAGGGGAAAGGTGAGTTGTGGTGCTGCATAAAACCTGAGATTGAAATGAGCACAGATAAAGTTCCTTAAGCCAAATATGGAATAGACAAGAGCTACTCCTTGCTCAACGAAATGGACTCAACACCCCATATTAAACGCCTAAGAATGTACCTGACTAGTAAGTATCTTAAAACCTATGGATTGCTATGTTTCCAAAAGAGAATCAAGCGTGTGTACAGGGGCATAAACGCAGCAGTGATAGGATTGGAGAGGTTCGGTGAGCAAATGAAGACCCTTTGAAGACATATTGCATGGTACCCATTACACGGGTCTCAACTCTCCAGGTTTAAGGTATTCTTCCTTCAGCTAAAACATGCATGTGGAACCCAGAGTATGATCAACCGTTTGAACGGGAGACGTGTTCAAATATGTCTCAGTTTTCCTCCCCTGGTACTCGGGTGCAACATTCCAGACGCTTTACTTACACTCTCCCCACTTGGAGAGTCAGCGCCTTTAACCTCCTGTTTGGCCCAGTTTGCAATTTCTGCGGAAGATGAACAGGAATAGCGAGAACCAATGAGAGACTAGCTGGAGGTGTCTGGACGGGCAAATTTAACTCTCATTTCCCACCAGGAAGAGGAATTAACCAAAGGCTCAGCGTGCCGTGCCGGAACCAGATTAGGGCCTGAAGCCATCCTGCGGTGTTGCGGCCAGCTCACAAGAAAGCGAGTTGAAGAAAGGAGCTCAGGGGCACTGTAATTCACAAACCTGCAGAGTTATAAATGACAGCTATCGTCCAAAAATAGACTGAAGTAAGGCTGCCAAGAGGACTTGAAAGCGGGGCAGAATTGCAGGAAACCGATTTCAGGAGGTAGACTGGAATTGCATTGAAAGCATAGGAAAAGAGGCAGAACGTCCACAATGATGCACTTGGCCAAAAAGGGCGTATGCGTTTTTTCCTGAATATATTCAGGAAAAAACGCATACGCCCTTTTTGGCCAACCAAGCAAGCTTGCAAAGGAAATCTGCACTACAATGAAGTCTCACTTCCCCCCGGTCAAAAGGGCCATCTGAAAAAAGTGTAAAATCCAGAAAGGCAGGACAGGCCATGGAGAACTGGGAGCCTTGTTATGCTGATGGGCGGGATGTAAATTGCCAACAACCACTCGGGAGAAGTGTATGGTGTTTCCTGAAACATCTAAAAAACAAATCAACAGAGCCTAGGGCACTTCCACTTATGCTCCTATAGCTTAGGGAAATTAAAATAAAAAAGACACAGCCACCCCAAAGTTTGGAACGGCTCTGTTTACAAGAACCTCGTTTACAGTACAAGTTCAACATCGCAGAAAGTGAAAAATGGATAAAGAAGTTGTGGTATTTACTTACAAAGCAATATCACTCAGCAATGAAATCTGTGTCATCAGGCCCTTAGCAGCACAATGAGTGGATTCAGGTATGATGATTCTAACTGAAGTAAGTCACACAGAAAAAGAAACATCATAAGATATCAGTAATACACGGAATGTAAACTTGGCTACACAGGAACTGAATTACAGAACAGAACAGGGTCTCAAATTTAGAAAACCAACTTATGCTTGCTTAAGGGGAAAGGTGAGTTGGGGTGCTGCATAAAACCAGAGATTGAAATGAGCACAGATAAAGTTCCTTAAGCCAAATATGGAATAGACAAGAGCTACTCCTTGCTCAACGAAATGGACTCAAAACCCCATATTAAACGCCTAAGAATGTACCTGACTAGTAAGTATCTTAAAACCTATGGATTGCTATGTCTCCAAAAGAGAATCAAGCATGTGTACAGGGGCATAAACGCAGCAGTGATAGGATTGGAGAGGTTCGGTGAGCAAATGAAGACCCTTTGAAGTCATATTGCATGGTACTCATTACACGGGTCTTAACTCTCCAGGTTTAAGGTATTCTTCCTTCAGCTAAAACATGCATGTGGAACCCAGAGTATGATCAACCATGTGAACGGGAGACGTGTTCAAATATGTCTCAGTATTCCTCCCCTGGTACTCGGGTGCAACATTCCAGACGCTTTACTAACACTCTCCCCACTTGGAGAGTCAGTCCCTTTAACCTCCTGTTTGGCCCAGTTTGCAATTTCTGCGGAAGATGAACAGGAATAGCGAGAACCAATGAGAGACTACCTGGAGGTGTCTGGACGGGCAAATTTAACTCTCATTTCCCACCAGGAAGAGGAATTAACCAAAGGCTCAGCGTGCCGTGCCGGAACCAGATTAGGGCCTGAAGCCATCCTGCGGTGTTGCGGCCAGCTCACAAGAAAGCGAGTTGAAGAAAGGAGCTCAGGGGCACTGTAATTCACAAACCTGCAGAGTTATAAATGACAGCTATCGTCCAAAAATAGACTGAAGTAAGGCTGCCAAGAGGACTTGAAAGCGGGGCAGAATTGCAGGAAACCGATTTCAGGAGGTAGACTGGAATTGCATTGAAAGCATAGGAAAAGAGGCAGAACGTCCACAATGATGCACTTGGCCAAAAAGGGCGTATGCGTTTTTTCCTGAATATATTCAGGAAAAAACGCATACGCCCTTTTTGGCCAACCAAGCAAGCTTGCAAAGGAAATCTGCACTACAATGAAGTCTCACTTCCCCCCGGTCAAAAGGGCCATCTCAAAAAAGTGTAAAATCCAGAAAGGCAAGACAGGCCATGGAGAACTGGGAGCCTTGTTATGCTGATGGGCGGGATGTAAATTGCCAACAGACACTCGGGAGAAGTGTATGGTGTTTCCTGAAACATCTAAAAAACAAAGCAACAGAGCCTAGGGCACTTCCACTTATGGTCCTATAGCTTAGGGAAATTAAAATGAAAAAGACACAGCCACCCCAAAGTTTGGAATGGCTCTGTTTACAAGAACCTCGTTTACAGTACAAGTTCAACATCGCAGAAAGTGAAAAATGGATAAAGAAGTTGTGGTATTTACTTACAAAGCAATATCACTCAGCAATGAAATCTGTGTCATCAGGCCCTTAGCAGCACAATGAGTGGATTCAGGTATGATGATTCTAACTGAAATAAGTCACACAGAAAAAGAAACATCATAAGATATCAGTAATACACGGAATGTAAACTTGGCTACACAGGAACTGAATTACAGAACAGAACAGGGTCTCAAATTTAGAAAACCAACTTATGCTTGCTTAAGGGGAAAGGTGAGTTGGGGTGCTGCATAAAACCAGAGATTGAAATGAGCACAGATAAAGTTCCTTAAGCCAAATATGGAATAGACAAGAGCTACTCCTTGCTCAACGAAATGGACTCAACACCGCATATTAAACGCCTAAGAATGTACCTGACTAGTAAGTATCTTAAAACCTATGGATTGCTATGTCTCCGAAAGAGAATCAAGCATGTGTACAGGGGCATAAACGCAGCAGTGATAGGATTGGAGAGGTTCAGTGAGCAAATGAAGACCCTTTGAAGTCATATTGCATGGTACCCATTCCACGGGTTTCAACTACCCAGGTTTTAGGTATTCTTCCTTCAGCTAAAACATGCATGTGGAACCCAAGTATGATCAACCATGTGAACGGGAGACGTGTTCAAATATGTCTCAGTTATCTTCCCCTGGTACTCGGGTGCAACATTCCAGATGCTTTACTAATACTCTCCCCACTTGGAAAGTCAGTGCCTTTAACCTCCTGTTTGGCCCAGTTTGCAATTTCTGCGGAAGATGAACAGGAATAGCGAGAACCAATGAGAGGCTAGCTGGAGGTGTCTGGACGGGCAAATTTAACTCTCATTTCCCACCAGGAAGAGGAAATAACCAAAGGCTCAGCATGCCGTGCCGGAACCAGATTAGGGCCTGAAGACATCCTGCGGTGTTGCGGCCAGCTCAAAAGAAAGCGAGTTGAAGAAAGGAGCTCAGGGGCACTGTAATTCACAAACCTGCAGAGTTATAAATGACAGCTATCGTCCAAAAATAGACTGAAGTAAGGCTGCCAAGAGGACTTGAAAGCGGGGCAGAATTGCAGGAAACCGATTTCAGGAGGTAGACTGGAATTGCATTGAAAGCATAGGAAAAGAGGCAGAACGTCCACAATGATGCACTTGGCCAAAAAGGGCGTATGCGTTTTTTCCTGAATATATTCAGGAAAAAACGCATACGCCCTTTTTGGCCAACCAAGCAAGCTTGCAAAGGAAATCTGCACTACAATGAAGTCTCACTTCCCCCCGGTCAAAAGGGCCATCTGAAAAAAGTGTAAAATCCAGAAAGGCAGGACAGGCCATGGAGAACTGGGAGCCTTGTTATGCTGAAGGGCGGGATGTAAATTGCCAACAAACACTCGGGAGAAGTGTATGGTGTTTCCTGAAACATCTAAAAAACAAAGCAACAGAACCTAGGGCACTTCCACTTATGGTCCTATAGCTTAGGGAAATTAAAATCAAAAAGACACAGCCACCCCAAAGTTTGGAACGGCTCTGTTTACAAGAACCTCGTTTACAGTACAAGTTCAACATCGCAGAAAGTGAAAAATGGATAAAGAAGTTGTGGTATTTACGTACAAAGCAATATCACTCAGCAATGAAATCTGTGTCATCAGGCCCGTAGCAGCATAATGAGTGGATTCAGGTACGATGATTCTAACTGAAATAAGTCACACAGAAAGAGAAACATCATAAGATATCACAAATACACGGAATGTAAACCTGGCTACACAGGAACTGCATTCCAAAACAGAACAGGGTCTCAAATTTAGAAAACCAACTTATGCTTGCTTAAGGTGAAAGGTGAGTTGGGGTGCTGCATAAAACCAGAGATTGAAATGAGCACAGATAAAGTTCCTTAAGCCAAATATGGAATAGACAAGAGCTACTCCTTGCTCAACGAAATGGACTCAAAACCCCATATTAAACGCCTAAGAATGTACCTGACTAGTAAGTATCTTAAAACCTATGGATTGCTATGTCTCCAAAAGAGAATCAAGCATGTGTACAGGGGCATAAACGCAGCAGTGATAGGATTGGAGAGGTTCGGTGAGCAAATGAAGACCCTTTGAAGTCATATTGCATGGTACCCATTACACAGGACTTAACTCTCCAGGTTTAAGGTATTCTTCCTTCAGCTAAAACATGCATGTGGAACCCAGAGTATGATCAACCATGTGAACGGGAGACGTGTTCAAATATGTCTCAGTATTCCTCCCCTGGTACTCGGGTGCAACATTCCAGACGCTTTACTAACACTCTCCCCACTTGGAGAGTCAGTCCCTTTAACCTCCTGTTTGGCCCAGTTTGCAATTTCTGCGGAAGATGAACAGGAATAGCGAGAACCAATGAGAGACTACCTGGAGGTGTCTGGACGGGCAAATTTAACTCTCATTTCCCACCAGGAAGAGGAATTAACCAAAGGCTCAGCGTGCCGTGCCGGAACCAGATTAGGGCCTGAAGCCATCCTGCGGTGTTGCGGCCAGCTCACAAGAAAGCGAGTTGAAGAAAGGAGCTCAGGGGCACTGTAATTCACAAACCTGCAGAGTTATAAATGACAGCTATCGTCCAAAAATAGACTGAAGTAAGGCTGCCAAGAGGACTTGAAAGCGGGGCAGAATTGCAGGAAACCGATTTCAGGAGGTAGACTGGAATTGCATTGAAAGCATAGGAAAAGAGGCAGAACGTCCACAATGATGCACTTGGCCAAAAAGGGCGTATGCGTTTTTTCCTGAATATATTCAGGAAAAAACGCATACGCCCTTTTTGGCCAACCAAGCAAGCTTGCAAAGGAAATCTGCACTACAATGAAGTCTCACTTCCCCCCGGTCAAAAGGGCCATCTCAAAAAAGTGTAAAATCCAGAAAGGCAGGACAGGCCATGGAGAACTGGGAGCCTTGTTATGCTGATGGGCGGGATGTAAATTGCCAACAGACACTCGGGAGAAGTGTATGGTGTTTCCTGAAACATCTAAAAAACAAAGCAACAGAGCCTAGGGCACTTCCACTTATGGTCCTATAGCTTAGGGAAATTAAAATGAAAAAGACACAGCCACCCCAAAGTTTGGAATGGCTCTGTTTACAAGAACCTCGTTTACAGTACAAGTTCAACATCGCAGAAAGTGAAAAATGGATAAAGAAGTTGTGGTATTTACTTACAAAGCAATATCACTCAGCAATGAAATCTGTGTCATCAGGCCCTTAGCAGCACAATGAGTGGATTCAGGTATGATGATTCTAACTGAAATAAGTCACACAGAAAAAGAAACATCATAAGATATCAGTAATACACGGAATGTAAACTTGGCTACACAGGAACTGAATTACAGAACAGAACAGGGTCTCAAATTTAGAAAACCAACTTATGCTTGCTTAAGGGGAAAGGTGAGTTGGGGTGCTGCATAAAACCAGAGATTGAAATGAGCACAGATAAAGTTCCTTAAGCCAAATATGGAATAGACAAGAGCTACTCCTTGCTCAACGAAATGGACTCAACACCGCATATTAAACGCCTAAGAATGTACCTGACTAGTAAGTATCTTAAAACCTATGGATTGCTATGTCTCCGAAAGAGAATCAAGCATGTGTACAGGGGCATAAACGCAGCAGTGATAGGATTGGAGAGGTTCAGTGAGCAAATGAAGACCCTTTGAAGTCATATTGCATGGTACCCATTCCACGGGTTTCAACTACCCAGGTTTTAGGTATTCTTCCTTCAGCTAAAACATGCATGTGGAACCCAAGTATGATCAACCATGTGAACGGGAGACGTGTTCAAATATGTCTCAGTTATCTTCCCCTGGTACTCGTGTGCAACATTCCAGACGCTTTACTAATACTCTCCCCACTTGGAAAGTCAGTGCCTTTAACCTCCTGTTTGGCCCAGTTTGCAATTTCTGCGGAAGATGAACAGGAATAGCGAGAACCAATGAGAGGCTAGCTGGAGGTGTCTGGACGGGCAAATTTAACTCTCATTTCCCACCAGGAAGAGGAAATAACCAAAGGCTCAGCATGCCGGGCCGGAACCAGATTAGGGCCTGAAGCCATCCTGCGGTGTTGCGGCCAGCTCAAAAGAAAGCGTGTTGAAGAAAGCAGCTCAGGGGCACTGTAATTCACAAACCTGCAGAGTTATAAATGACAGCTATCGTCCAAAAATAGACTGAAGTAAGGCTGCCAAGAGGACTTGAAAGCGGGGCAGAATTGCAGGAAACTGATTTCAGGAGGTAGACTGGAATTGCATTGAAAGCATAGGAAAAGAGGCAGAACGTCCACAATGATGCACTTGGCCAATAAGGGCGTATGCGTTTTTTCCTGAATATATTCAGGAAAAAACGCATACGCCCTTTTTGGCCAACCAAGCAAGCTTGCAAAGGAAATCTGCACTACAATGAAGTCTCACTTCCCCCCAGTCAAAAGGGCCATCTGAAAAAAGTGTAAAATCCAGAAAGGCAGGACAGGCCATGGAGAACTGGGAGCCTTGTTATGCTGAAGGGTGGGATGTAAATTGCCAACAAACACTCGGGAGAAGTGTATGGTGTTTCCTGAAACATCTAAAAAACAAAGCAACAGAGCCTAGGGCACTTCCACTTATGGTCCTATAGCTTAGGGAATTTAAAATCAAAAAGACACAGCCACCCCAAAGTTTGGAACGGCTCTGTTTACAAGAACCTCGTTTACAGTACAAGTTCAACATCGCAGAAAGTGAAAAATGGATAAAGAAGTTGTGGTATTTACTTACAAAGCAATATCACTCAGCAATGAAATCTGTGTCATCAGGACCTTAGCAGCACAATGAGTGGATTCAGGTATGATGATTCTAACTGAAATAAGTCACACAGAAAAAGAAACATCATAAGATATCAGTAATACACGGAATGTAAACTTGGCTACACAGGAACTGAATTACAGAACAGAACAGGGTCTCAAATTTAGAAAACCAACTTATGCTTGCTTAAGGGGAAAGGTGAGTTGGGGTGCTGCATAAAACCAGAGATTGAAATGAGCACAGATAAAGTTCCTTAAGCCAAATATGGAATAGACAAGAGCTACTCCTTGCTCAACGAAATGGACTCAACACCGCATATTAAACGCCTAAGAATGTACCTGACTAGTAAGTATCTTAAAACCTATGGATTGCTATGTCTCCGAAAGAGAATCAAGCATGTGTACAGGGGCATAAACGCAGCAGTGATAGGATTGGAGAGGTTCGGTGAGCAAATGAAGACCCTTTGAAGTCATATTGCATGGTACCCATTCCACGGGTTTCAAATACCCAGGTTTAAGGTATTCTTCCTTCAGCTAAAACATGCATGTGGAACCCAAGTATGATCAACCATGTGAACGGGAGACGTGTTCAAATATGTCTCAGTTTTCCTCCCCTGGTACTCGGGTGCAACATTCCAGACGCTTTACTAACACTCTCCCCACTTGGAGACTCAGCGCCTTTAACCTCCTGTTTGGCCCAGTTTGCAATTTCTGCGGAAGATGAACAGGAATAGCGAGAACCAATGAGAGACTAGCTGGAGGTGTCTGGACGGGCAAATTTAACTCTCATTTCCCACCAGGAAGAGGAAATAACCAAAGGCTCAGCGTGCCGTGCCGGAATCAGATTAGGGCCTGAAGCCATCCTGCGGTGTTGCGGCCAGCTCAAAAGAAAGCGAGTTGAAGAAACGAGCTCAGGGGCACTGTAATTCACAAACCTGCAGAGTTATAAATGACAGCTATCGTCCAAAAATAGACTGAAGTAAGGCTGCCAAGAGGACTTGAAAGTGGGGCAGAATTGCAGGAAACCGATTTCAGGAGGTAGACTGGAATTGCATTGAAAGCATAGGAAAAGAGGCAGAACGTCCACAATGATGCACTTGGCCAAAAAGGGCGTATGCGTTTTTTCCTGAATATATTCAGGAAAAAACGCATGCGCCCTTTTTGGCCAACCAAGCAAGCTTGCAAAGGAAATCTGCACTACAATGAAGTCTCACTTCCCCCCGGTCAAAAGGGCCATCTGAAAAAAGTGTAAAATCCAGAAAGGCAGGACAGGCCATGGAGAACTGGGAGCCTTGTTATGCTGATGGGCGGGATGTAAATTGCCAACAACCACTCGGGAGAAGTGTATGGTGTTTCCTGAAACATCTAAAAAACAAAGCAACAGAACCTAGGGCACTTCCACTTATGGTCCTATAGCTTAGGGAAATTAAAATCAAAAAGACACAGCCACCCCAAAGTTTGGAACGGCTCTGTTTACAAGAACCTCGTTTACAGTACAAGTTCAACATCGCAGAAAGTGAAAAATGGATAAAGAAGTTGTAGTATTTACGTACAAAGCAATATCACTCAGCAATGAAATCTGTGTCATCAGGCCCGTAGCAGCATAATGAGTGGATTCAGGTACGATGATTCTAACTGAAATAAGTCACACAGAAAGAAACATCATAAGATATCACTAATACACGGAATGTAAACTTGGCTACACAGGAACTGCATTCCAAAACAGAACAGGGTCTCAAATTTAGAAAACCAACTTATGCTTGCTTAAGGGGAAAGGTGAGTTGGGGTGCTGCATAAAACCAGAGATTGAAATGAGCACAGATAAAGTTCCTTAAGCCAAATATGGAATAGACAAGAGCTACTCCTTGCTCAACGAAATGGACTCAACACCGCATATTAAACGCCTAAGAATGTACCTGACTAGTAAGTATCTTAAAACCTATGGATTGCTATGTCTCCGAAAGAGAATCAAGCATGTGTACAGGGGCATAAACGCAGCAGTGATAGGATTGGAGAGGTTCAGTGAGCAAATGAAGACCCTTTGAAGTCATATTGCATGGTACCCATTCCACGGGTTTCAACTACCCAGGTTTTAGGTATTCTTCCTTCAGCTAAAACATGCATGTGGAACCCAAGTATGATCAACCATGTGAACGGGAGACGTGTTCAAATATGTCTCAGTTATCTTCCCCTGGTACTCGTGTGCAACATTCCAGACGCTTTACTAATACTCTCCCCCTTGGAAAGTCAGTGCCTTTAACCTCCTGTTTGGCCCAGTTTGCAATTTCTGCGGAAGATGAACAGGAATAGCGAGAACCAATGAGAGACTAGCTGGAGGTGTCTGGACGGGCAAATTTAACTCTCATTTCCCACCAGGAAGAGGAAATAACCAAAGGCTCAGCATGCCAGGCCGGAACCAGATTAGGGCCTGAAGCCATCCTGCGGTGTTGCGGCCAGCTCAAAAGAAAGCGTGTTGAAGAAAGCAGCTCAGGGGCACTGTAATTCACAAACCTGCAGAGTTATAAATGACAGCTATCGTCCAAAAATAGACTGAAGTAAGGCTGCCAAGAGGACTTGAAAGCGGGGCAGAATTGCAGGAAACTGATTTCAGGAGGTAGACTGGAATTGCATTGAAAGCATAGGAAAAGAGGCAGAACGTCCACAATGATGCACTTGGCCAATAAGGGCCTATGCGTTTTTTCCTGAATATATTCAGGAAAAAACGCATACGCCCTTTTTGGCCAACCAAGCAAGCTTGCAAAGGAAATCTGCACTACAATGAAGTCTCACTTCCCCCCAGTCAAAAGGGCCATCTGAAAAAAGTGTAAAATCCAGAAAGGCAGGACAGGCCATGGAGAACTGGGAGCCTTGTTATGCTGAAGGGTGGGATGTAAATTGCCAACAAACATTCGGGAGAAGTGTATGGTGTTTCCTGAAACATCTAAAAAACAAAGCAACAGAGCCTAGGGCACTTCCACTTATGGTCCTATAGCTTAGGGAATTTAAAATCAAAAAGACACAGCCACCCCAAAGTTTGGAACGGCTCTGTTTACAAGAACCTCGTTTACAGTACAAGTTCAACATCGCAGAAAGTGAAAAATGGATAAAAAAGTTGTGGTATTTACTTACAAAGCAATATCACTCAGCAATGAAATCTGTGTCATCAGGCCCTTAGCAGCACAATGAGTGGATTCAGGTATGATGATTCTAACTGAAATAAGTCACACAGAAAAAGAAACATCATAAGATATCAGTAATACACGGAATGTAAACTTGGCTACACAGGAACTGAATTACAGAACAGAACAGGGTCTCAAATTTAGAAAACCAACTTATGCTTGCTTAAGGGGAAAGGTGAGTTGGGGTGCTGCATAAAACCAGAGATTGAAATGAGCACAGATAAAGTTCCTTAAGCCAAATATGGAATAGACAAGAGCTACTCCTTGCTCAACGAAATGGACTCAACACCGCATATTAAACGCCTAAGAATGTACCTGACTAGTAAGTATCTTAAAACCTATGGATTGCTATGTCTCCGAAAGAGAATCAAGCATGTGTACAGGGGCATAAACGCAGCAGTGATAGGATTGGAGAGGTTCGGTGAGCAAATGAAGACCCTTTGAAGTCATATTGCATGGTACCCATTCCACGGGTTTCAAATACCCAGGTTTAAGGTATTCTTCCTTCAGCTAAAACATGCATGTGGAACCCAAGTATGATCAACCATGTGAACGGGAGACGTGTTCAAATATGTCTCAGTTTTCCTCCCCTGGTACTCGGGTGCAACATTCCAGACGCTTTACTAACACTCTCCCCACTTGGAGACTCAGCGCCTTTAACCTCCTGTTTGGCCCAGTTTGCAATTTCTGCGGAAGATGAACAGGAATAGCGAGAACCAATGAGAGACTAGCTGGAGGTGTCTGGACGGGCAAATTTAACTCTCATTTCCCACCAGGAAGAGGAAATAACCAAAGGCTCAGCGTGCCGTGCCGGAATCAGATTAGGGACTGAAGCCATCCTGCGGTGTTGCGGCCAGGTCACAAGAAAGCGAGTTGAAGAAACGAGCTCAGGGGCACTGTAATTCACAAACCTGCAGAGTTATAAATGACAGCTATCGTCCAAAAATAGACTGAAGTAAGGCTGCCAAGAGGACTTGAAAGCGGGGCAGAATTGCAGGAAACCGATTTCAGGAGGTAGACTGGAATTGCATTGAAAGCATAGGAAAAGAGGCAGAACGTCCACAATGATGCACTTGGCCAAAAAGGGCGTATGCGTTTTTTCCTGAATATATTCAGGAAAAAACGCATGCGCCCTTTTTGGCCAACCAAGCAAGCTTGCAAAGGAAATCTGCACTACAATGAAGTCTCACTTCCACCCGGTCAAAAGGGCCATCTGAAAAAAGTGTAAAATCCAGAAAGGCAGGACAGGCCATGGAGAACTGGGAGCCTTGTTATGCTGATGGGCGGGATGTAAATTGCCAACAACCACTCGGGAGAAGTGTATGGTGTTTCCTGAAACATCTAAAAAACAAAGCAACAGAACCTAGGGCACTTCCACTTATGGTCCTATAGCTTAGGGAAATTAAAATCAAAAAGACACAGCCACCCCAAAGTTTGGAACGGCTCTGTTTACAAGAACCTCGTTTACAGTACAAGTTCAACATCGCAGAAAGTGAAAAATGGATAAAGAAGTTGTAGTATTTACGTACAAAGCAATATCACTCAGCAATGAAATCTGTGTCATCAGGCCCGTAGCAGCATAATGAGTGGATTCAGGTACGATGATTCTAACTGAAATAAGTCACACAGAAAGAGAAACATCATAAGATATCACTAATACACGGAATGTAAACTTGGCTACACAGGAACTGCATTCCAAAACAGAACAGGGTCTCAAATTTAGAAAACCAACTTATGCTTGCTTAAGGGGAAAGGTGAGTTGGGGTGCTGCATAAAACCAGAGATTGAAATGAGCACAGATAAAGTTCCTTAAGCCAAATATGGAATAGACAAGAGCTACTCCTTGCTCAACGAAAAAGACTCAAAACCCCATATTAAACGCCTAAGAATGTACCTGACTAGTAAGTATCTTAAAACCTATGGACTGCTATGTCTCCAAAAGAGAATCAAGCGTGTGTACAGGGGCACAAACGCAGCAGTGATAGGATTGGAGAGGTTCGGTGAGCAAATGAAGACCCTTTGAAGTCATATTGTATGGTACCCATTACACGGGTCTCAACTCTCCAGGTTTAAGGTATTCTTCCTTCAGCTAAAACATGCATGTGGAACCCAGAGTATGATCAACCATGTGAACGGGAGACGTGTTCAAATATGTCTCAGTTTTCCTCCCCTGGTACTCGGGTGCAACATTCCAGACGCTTTACTAACACTCTCCCGACTTGGAGAGTCAGTCCCTTTAACCTCCTGTTTGGCCCAGTTTGCAATTTCTGCGGAAGATGAACAGGAATAGCGAGAACCAATGAGAGGCTAGCTGGAGGTGTCTGGACGGGCAAATTTAACTCTCATTTCCCACCAGGAAGAGGAATTAACCAAAGGCACAGCATGCCGGGCCGGAACCAGATTAGGGCCTGAAGCCATCCTGCGGTGTTGTGGCCAGGTCACAAGAAAGCGAGTTGAAGAAAGGAGCTCAGGGGCACTGCAATTCACAAACCTGCAGAGTTATAAATGACAGCTATCGTCCAAAAATAGACTGAAGTAAGGCTGCCAAGAGGACTTGAAAGCGGGGCAGAATTGCAGGAAACCGATTTCAGGAGGTAGACTGGAATTGCATTGAAAGCATAGGAAAAGAGGCAGAACGTCCACAATGATGCACTTGGCCAAAAAGGGCGTATGCGTTTTTTCCTGAATATATTCAGGAAAAAACGCATACGCCCTTTTTGGCCAACCAAGCAAGCTTGCAAAGGAAATCTGCACTACAATGAAGTCTCACTTCTCCCCGGTCAAAAGGGCCGTCTGAAAAAAGTGTAAAATCCAGAAAGGCAGGACAGGCCATGGAGAACTGGGAGCCTTGTTATGCTGATGGGCGGGATGTAAATTGCCAACAGACACTCAGGAGAAGTGTATGGTGTTTCCTGAAACATCTAAAAAACAAAGCAACAGAGCCTAGGGCACTTCCGCTTATGGTCCTATAGCTTAGGGAAATTAAAATCAAAAAGACACAGCCACCCCAAAGTTTGGGACGCCTCCGTTTACAAGAACATCGTTTACCGTACAAGTTCAATATCACAGAAAGTGAAAAATGCATAAAGAACTTGTGGTACTTACGTACAATGCAGTATCACTCAGCAATGAAATCTATGTCATCAGGCCCGTAGCAGCATAATGAGTGGATTCAGGTACGATGATTCTAACTGAAATAAGTCACACAGAAAATGAAACATCATAAGATATCACTAATACACGGAATGTAAACTTGGCTACACAGGAACTGCATTCCAAAACAGAACAGGGTCTCAAATTTAGAAAACCAACTTATGCTTGCTTAAGGGGAAAGGTGAATTGGGGTGCTGCATAACCAGAGATCGAAATGAGCACAGATAAAGTTCCTTAAGCCAAATATGGAATAGACAAGAGCTACTCCTTGCTCAACGAAATGGACTCAACACCGCATATTAAACGCCTAAGAATGTACCTGACTAGTAAGTATCTTAAAACCTATGGATTGCTATGTCTCCGAAAGAGAATCAAGCATGTGTACAGGGGCATAAACGCAGCAGTGATAGGATTGGAGAGGTTCGGTGAGCAAATGAA
Source organism: Delphinus delphis (assembly GCF_949987515.2). Taxonomy (NCBI): domain Eukaryota; kingdom Metazoa; phylum Chordata; class Mammalia; order Artiodactyla; family Delphinidae; genus Delphinus; species Delphinus delphis. Next base: position 1,034,551 of record NW_027192702.1, on the reverse strand, counting down.
GAACCTTTGAAGTCATATTGTATGGTACCCATTCCACGGGTTTCAACTACCGAGGATTAAGGTATTCTTCCTTCAGCTAAAACATGCATGTGGAACCCAAGTATGATCAACCATGTGAACGGGAGACGTGTTCAAATATGTCTCAGTTTTCCTCCCCTGGTACTCGGGTGCAACATTCCAGACGCTTTACTAACACTCTCCCCACTTGGAGAGTCAGCGCCTTTAACCTCCTGTTTGGCCCAGTTTGCAATTTCTGCGGAAGATGAACAGGAATAGCGAGAACCAATGAGAGACTAGCTGGAGGTGTCTGGACGGGCAAATTTAACTCTCATTTCCCACCAGGAAGAGGAAATAACCAAAGGCACAGCGTGCCGTGCCGGAACCAGATAAGGGCCTGAAGCCATCCTGCGGTGTTGCGGCCAGGTCACAAGAGAGCGAGTTGAAAAAACGAGCTCAGGGGCACTGTAATTCACAAACCTGCAGAGTTATAAATGACAGCTATCGTCCAAAAATACACTGAAGTAAGGCTGCCAAGAGGACTTGAAAGCGGGGCAGAATTGCAGGAAACCGATTTCAGGAGGTAGACTGGAATTGCATTGAAAGCATAGGAAAAGAGGCAGAACGTACACAATGATGCACTTGGCCAAAAAGGGCGTATGCGTTTTTTCCTGAATATATTCAGGAAAAAACGCATACGCCCTTTTTGGCCAACCAAGCAAGCTTGCAAAGGAAATCTGCACTACAATGAAGTCTCACTTCCCCCCGGTCAAAAGGGCCATCTGAAAAAAGTGTAAAATCCAGAAAGGCAGGACAGGCCATGGAGAACTGGGAGCCTTGTTATGCTGATGGCCGGGATGTAAATTGCCAACAACCACTCGGGAGAAGTGTATGGTGTTTCCTGAAACATCTAAAAAACAAAGCAACAGAACCTAGGGCACTTCCACTTATGGTCCTATAGCTTAGGGAAATTAAAATCAAAAAGACACAGCCACCCCAAAGTTTGGAACAGCTCTGTTTACAAGAACCTCGTTTACAGTACAAGTTCAACATCGCAGAAAGTGAAAAATGGATAAAGAAGTTGTGGTATTTACGTACAAAGCAATATCACTCAGCAATGAAATCTGTGTCATCAGGCCCGAAGCAGCATAATGAGTGGATTCAGGTACGATGATTCTAACTGAAATAAGTCACACAGAAAGAGAAACATCATAAGATATCACTAATACACGGAATGTAAACTTGGCTACACAGGAACTGCATTCCAAAACAGAACAGGGTCTCAAATTTAGAAAACCAACTTATGCTTGCTTAAGGTGAAAGGTGAGTTGGGGTGCTGCATAAAACCAGAGATTGAAATGAGCACAGATAAAGTTCCTTAAGCCAAATAAGGAATAGACAAGAGCTACTCCTTGCTCAACGAAATGGACACAAAACCCCATATTAAACGCCTAAGAATGCACCTGACTAGTAAGTATCGTAAAACCTATGGATTGCTATGTCTCCGAAAGAGAATCAAGCGTGTGTACAGGGGCATAAACGCAGCAGTGATAGGATTGGAGAGGTTCGTGAGCAAATGAAGACCCTTTGAAGTCATATTGCATGGTACCCATTCCACGGGTTTCAACTACCCAGATTTAAGGTATTCTTCCTTCATCTAAAACATGCATGTGGAACCTAGAGTATGATCAACCATGTGATTGGGAGACGTGTTCAAATATGTCTCAGTTTTCGTACCCTGGTACTCGGGTGCAACATTCCAGATGCTTTACTAACACTCTCCCCACTTGGAGAGTCAGTCCCTTTAACCTCCTGTTTGGCCCAGTTTGCAATTTCTGTGGAAGATGAACAGGAATAGCGAGAACCAATGAGAGGCTAGCTGGAGGTGTCTGGATGGGCAAATTTAACTCTCATTTCCCACCAGGAAGAGGAATTAACCAAAGGCTCAGCGTGCCGTGCCGGAACCAGATTAGGGCCTGAAGCCATCCTGCGGTGTTGCGGCCAGCTCAAAAGAAACCGAGTTGAAGAAAGGAGCTCAGGGGCACTGTAATTCACAAACCTGCAGAGTTATAAATGACAGCTATCGTCCAAAAATAGACTGAAGTAAGGCTGCCAAGAGGACTTGAAAGCGGGGCAGAATTGCAGGAAACCGATTTCAGGAGGTAGACTGGAATTGCATTGAAAGCATAGGAAAAGAGGCAGAACGTCCACAATGATGCACTTGGCCAAAAAGGGCGTATGCGTTTTTTCCTGAATATATTCAGGAAAAAACGCATACGCCCTTTTTGGCCAACCAAGCAAGCTTGCAAAGGAAATCTGCACTACAATGAAGTCTCACTTCCCCCCGGTCAAAAGGGCCATCTGAAAAAAGTGTAAAATCCAGAAAGGCAGGACAGGCCATGGAGAACTGGGAGCCTTGTTATGCTGATGGGCGGGTTGTAAATTGCCAACAACCACTCGGGAGAAGTGTATGGTGTTTCCTGAAACATCTAAAAAACAAAGCAACAGAGCCTAGGGCACTTCCACTTATGGTCCTATAGCTTAGGGAATTTAAAATCAAAAAGACACAGCCACCCCAAAGTTTGGAACGGCTCTGTTTACAAGAACCTCGTTTACAGTACAAGTTCAACATCGCAGAAAGTGAAAAATGGATAAAGAAGTTGTGGTATTTACTTACAAAGCAATATCACTCAGCAATGAAATCTGTGTCATCAGGCCCTTAGCAGCACAATGAGTGGATTCAGGTACGATGATTCTAACTGAAATAAGTCACACAGAAAAAGAAACATCATAAGATATCAGTAATACACGGAATGTAAACTTGGCTACACAGGAACTGAATTACAGAACAGAACAGGGTCTCAAATTTAGAAAAACAACTTATGGTTGCTTAAGGGTAAAGGTGAGTTGGGGTGCTGCATAAAACCAGAGATTGAAATGAGCACAGATAAAGTTCCTTAAGCCAAATATGGAATAGACAAGAGCTACTCCTTGCTCAACGAAATGGACTCAACACCGCATATTAAATGCCTAAGAATGTACCTGACTAGTAAGTATCTTAAAACCTATGGATTGCTATGTCTCCGAAAGAGAATCAAGCATGTGTACAGGGGCATAAACGCAGCAGTGATAGGATTGGAGAGGTTCGGTGAGCAAATGAAGACCCTTTGAAGTCATATTGCATGGTACCCATTCCACGGGTTTCAACTACCCAGGTTTTAGGTATTCTTCCTTCAGCTAAAACATGCATGTGGAACCCAAGTATGATCAACCATGTGAACGGGAGACGTGTTCAAATATGTCTCAGTTTTCCTCCCCTGGTACTCGGGTGCAACATTCCAGACGCTTTACTAACACTCTCCCCACTTGGAAAGTCAGCGCCTTTAACCTCCTGTTTGGCCCAGTTTGCAATTTCTGCGGAAGATGAACAGGAATAGCGAGAACCAATGAGAGGATAGCTGGAGGTGTCTGGACGGGCAAATTTAACTCTCATTTCCCACCAGGAAGAGGAAATAACCAAAGGCTCAGCGTGCCGTGCCGGAACCAGATTAGGGCCTGAAGCCATCCTGCGGTGTTGCGGCCAGCTCAAAAGAAAGCGAGTTGAAGAAAGGAGCTCAGGGGCACTGTAATTCACAAACCTGCAGAGTTATAAATGACAGCTATCGTCCAAAAATAGACTGAAGTAAGGCTGCCAAGAGGACTTGAAAGCGGGGCAGAATTGCAGGAAACCGATTTCAGGAGGTAGACTGGAATTGCATTGAAAGCATGGGAAAAGAGGCAGAACGTCCACAATGATGCACTTGGCCAAAAAGGGCGTATGCGTTTTTTCCTGAATATATTCAGGAAAAAACGCATACGCCCTTTTTGGCCAACCAAGCAAGCTTGCAAAGGAAATCTGCACTACAATGAAGTCTCACTTCCCCCCGGTCAAAAGGGCCATCTGAAAAAAGTGTAAAATCCAGAAAGGCAGGACAGGCCATGGAGAACTGGGAGCCTTGTTATGCTGAAGGGCGGGATGTAAATTGCCAACAAACACTCGGGAGAAGTGTATGGTGTTTCCTGAAACATCTAAAAAACAAAGCAACAGAGCCTAGGGCACTTCCACTTATGGTCCTATAGCTTAGGGAATTTAAAATCAAAAAGACACAGCCACCCCAAAGTTTCGAACGGCTCTGTTTACAAGAACCTCGTTTACAGTACAAGTTCAACATCGCAGAAATCGAAAAATGGATAAAAAAGTTGTCGTATTTACTTACAAAGCAATATCACTCAGCAATGAAATCTGTGTCATCAGGCCCTTAGCAGCACAATGAGTGGATTCAGGTATGATGATTCTAACTGAAATAAGTCACACAGAAAAAGAAACATCATAAGATATCAGTAATACACGGAATGTAAACTTGGCTACACAGGAACTGAATTACAGAACAGAACAGGGTCTCAAATTTAGAAAACCAACTTATGCTTGCTTAAGGGGAAAGGTGAGTTGGGGTGCTGCATAAAACCAGAGATTGAAATGAGCACAGATAAAGTTCCTTAAGCCAAATATGGAATAGACAAGAGCTACTCCTTGCTCAACGAAATGGACTCAACACCGCATATTAAACGCCTAAGAATGTACCTGATTAGTAAGTATCTTAAAACCTATGGATTGCTATGTCTCTGAAAGAGAATCAAGCATGTGTACAGGGGCATAAACGCAGCAGTGATAGGATTCGAGAGGTTCGGTGAGCAAATGAAGACACTTTGAAGTCATATTGCATGGTACCCATTCCACGGGTTTCAACTACCCAGGTTTTAGGTATTCTTCCTTCAGCTAAAACATGCATGTGGAACCCAAGTATGATCAACCATGTGAACGGGAGACGTGTTCAAATATGTCTCAGTTTTCCTCCCCTGGTACTCGGGTGCAACATTCCAGACGCTTTACTAACACTCTCCCGACTTGGAGAGTCAGCACCTTTAACCTCCTGTTTGGCCCAGTTTGCAATTTCTGCGGAAGATGAACAGGAATAGCGAGAACCAATGAGAGGCTAGCTGGAGGTGTCTGGACGGGCAAATTTAACTCTCATTTCCCACCAGGAAGAGGAAATAACCAAAGGCTCAGCGTGCCGTGCCGGAACCAGATTAGGGCCTGAAGCCATCCTGCGGTGTTGCGGCCAGCTCACAAGAAAGCGAGTTGAAGAAAGGAGCTCAGGGGCACTGTAATTCACAAACCTGCAGAGTTATAAATGACAGCTATCGTCCAAAAATAGACTGAAATAAGGCTGCCAAGAGGACTTGAAAGCGGGGCAGAATTGCAGGAAACCGATTTCAGGAGGTAGACTGGAATTGCATTGAAAGCATAGGAAAAGAGGCAGAACGTCCACAATGATGCACTTGGCCAAAAAGGGCGTATGCGTTTTTTCCTGAATATATTCAGGAAAAAACGCATACGCCCTTTTTGGCCAACCAAGCAAGCTTGCAAAGGAAATCTGCACTACAATGAAGTCTCACTTCCCCCCGGTCAAAAGGGCCATCTGAAAAAAGTGTAAAATCCAGAAAGGCAGGACAGGCCATGGAGAACTGGGAGCCTTGTTATGCTGATGGGCGGGATGTAAATTGCCAACAACCACTCGGGAGAAGTGTATGGTGTTTCCTGAAACATCTGAAAAACAAAGCAACAGAGCCTAGGGCACTTCCACTTATTGTCCTATAGCTTAGGGAAATTAAAATCAAAAAGACACAGCCACCCCAAAGTTTGGAACGGCTCTGTTTACAAGAACCTCGTTTACAGTACAAGTTCAACATCGCAGAAAGTGAAAAATGGATAAAGAACTTGTGGTACTTACGTACAATGCAGTATCACTCAGCAATGAAATCTATGTCATCAGGCCCGTAGCAGCATAATGAGTGGATTCAGGTACGATGATTCTAACTGAAATAAGTCACACAGAAAAAGAAACATCATAAGATATCACTAATACACGGAATGTAAACTTGGCTACACAGGAACTGAATTACAGAACAGAACAGGGTCTCAAATTTAGAAAACCAACTTATGCTTGCTTAAGGGTAAAGGTGAGTTGGGGTGCTGCATAAAAACAGAGATTGAAATGAGCACAGATAAAGTTCCTTAAGCCAAATATGGAATAGACAAGAGCTACTCCTTGCTCAACGAAATGGACTCAACACCGCATATTAAATGCCTAAGAATGTACCTGACTAGTAAGTATCTTAAAACCTATGGATTGCTATGTCTCCGAAAGAGAATCAAGCATGTGTACAGGGGCATAAACGCAGCAGTGATAGGATTGGAGAGGTTCGGTGAGCAAATGAAGACCCTTTGAAGTCATATTGCATGGTACCCATTCCACGGGTTTCAACTACCCAGGTTTAAGGTATTCTTCCTTCAGCTAAAACATGCATGTGGAACCTAGAGTATGATCAACCATGTGATCGGGAGACGTGTTCAAATATGTCTCAGTTTTCGTACCCTGCTACTCGGATGCAACATTCCAGACGCTTTACTAACACTCTCCCCACTTGGAGAGTCAGCGCCTTTAACCTCCTGTTTGGCCCAGTTTGCAATTTCTGTGGAAGATGAACAGGAATAGCGAGAACCAATGAGAGACTAGCTGGAGGTGTCTGGATGGGCAAATTTAACTCTCATTTCCCACCAGGAAGAGGAATTAACCAAAGGCTCAGCGTGCCGTGCCAGAACCAGATTAGGGCCTGAAGACATCCTGCGGTGTTGCGGCCAGGTCACAAGAAAGCGAGTTGAAGAAAGGAGCTCAGGGGCACTGTAATTCACAAACCTGCAGAGTTATAAATGACAGCTATCGTCCAAAAATAGACTGAAGTAAGGCTGCCAAGAGGACTTGAAAGCGGGGCAGAATTGCAGGAAACCGATTTCAGGAGGTAGACTGGAATTGCATTGAAAGCATAGGAAAAGAGGCAGAACGTCCACAATGATGCACTTGGCCAAAAAGGGCGTATGCGTTTTTTCCTGAATATATTCAGGAAAAAACGCATACGCCCTTTTTGGCCAACCAAGCAAGCTTGCAAAGGAAATCTGCACTACAATGAAGTCTCACTTCCCCCCGGTCAAAAGGGCCATCTGAAAAAAGTGTAAAATCCAGAAAGGCAGGACAGGCCATGGAGAACTGGGAGCCTTGTTATGCTGAAGGGCGGGATGTAAATTGCCAACAACCACTCGGGAGAAGTGTATGGTGTTTCCTGAAACATCTAAAAAACAAAGCAACAGAACCTAGGGCACTTCCACTTATGGTCCTATAGCTTAGGGAAATTAAAATCAAAAAGACACAGCCACCCCAAAGTTTGGAACGGCTCTGTTTACAAGAACCTCGTTTACAGTACAAGTTCAACATCGCAGAAAGTGAAAAATGGATAAAGAAGTTGTGGTATTTACTTACAAAGCAATATCACTCAGCAATGAAATCTGTGTCATCAGGCCCTTAGCAGCACAATGAGTGGATTCAGGTATGATGATTCTAACTGAAATAAGTCACACAGAAAAAGAAACATCATAAGATATCAGTAATACACGGAATGTAAACTTGGCTACACAGGAACTGAATTACAGAACAGAACAGGGTCTCAAATTTAGAAAACCAACTTATTCTTGCTTAAGGGTAAAGGTGAGTTGGGGTGCTGCATAAAACCAGAGATTGAAATGAGCACAGATAAAGTTCCTTAAGCCAAATATGGAATAGACAAGAGCTACTCCTTGCTCAACGAAATGGACTCAACACCGCATATTAAACGCCTAAGAAGGTACCTGTCTAGTAAGTATCTTAAAACCTATGGATTGCTATGTCTCTGAAAGAGAATCAAGCATGTGTACAGGGGCATAAACGCAGCAGTGATAGGATTGGAGAGGTTCGTGAGCAAATGAAGACCCTTTGAAGTCATATTGCATGGTACCCATTACACGGGTCTCAACTCTCCAGGTTTAAGGTATTCTTCCTTCAGCTAAAACATGCATGTGGAACCCAGAGTATGATCAACCGTGTGAACGGGAGACGTGTTCAAATATGTCTCAGTTTTCCTCCCCTGGTACTCGGGTGCAACATTCCAGACGCTTTACTAACACTCTCCCGACTTGGAGAGTCAGTCCCTTTAACCTCCTGTTTGGCCCAGTTTGCAATTTCTGCGGAAGGTGAACAGGAATAGCGAGAACCAATGAGAGACTAGCTGGAGGTGTCTGGACGGGCAAATTTAACTCTCATTTCCCACCAGGAAGAGGAATTAACCAAAGGCTCAGCGTGCCGTGCCGGAACCAGATTAGGGCCTGAAGCCATCCTGCGGTGTTGCGGCCAGCTCACAAGAAAGCGAGTTGAAGAAAGGAGCTCAGGGGCACTGTAATTCACAAACCTGCAGAGTTATAAATGACAGCTATCGTCCAAAAATAGACTGAAGTAAGGCTGCCAAGAGGACTTGAAAGCGGGGCAGAATTGCAGGAAACCGATTTCAGGAGGTAGACTGGAATTGCATTGAAAGCATAGGAAAAGAGGCAGAACGTCCACAATGATGCACTTGGCCAAAAAGGGCGTATGCGTTTTTTCCTGAATATATTCAGGAAAAAACGCATACACCCTTTTTGGCCAACCAAGCAAGCTTGCAAAGGAAATCTGCACTACAATGAAGTCTCACTTCCCCCCGGTCAAAAGGGCCATCTGAAAAAAGTGTAAAATCCAGAAAGGCAGGACAGGCCATTGAGAATTGGGAGCCTTCTTATGCTGATGGGCGGGATGTAAATTGCCAACAGACACTCGGGAGAAGTGTATGGTGTTTCCTGAAACATCTAAAAAACAAAGCAACAGAGCCTAGGGCACTTCCACTTATGGTCCTATAGCTTAGGGAAATTAAAATCAAAAAGACACAGCCACCCCAAAGTTTGGGACGCCTCCGTTTACAAGAACCTCGTTTACCGTACAAGTTCAATATCACAGAAAGTGAAAAATGGATAAAGAACTTGAGGTACTTACGTACAATGCAGTATCACTCAGCAATGAAATCTGTGTCATCAGGCCCTTAGCAGCATAATGAGTGGATTCAGGTACGATGATTCTAACTGAAATAAGTCACACAGAAAAAGAAACATCATAAGATATCACTAATACACGGAACGTAAACTTGGCTACACAGGAACTGCATTCCAAAACAGAACAGGGTCTCAAATTTAGAAAAACAACTTATGCTTGCTTAAGGGGAAAGGTGAGTTGGCGTGCTGCATAAAACCAGAGATTGAAATGAGCACAGATAAAGTTCCTTAAGCCAAATATGGAATAGACAAGAGCTACTCCTTGCTCAACGAAATGGATTCAACACCCCATATTAAACGCCTAAGAATGTACCTGACTACTAAGTATCTTAAAACCTATGGATTGCTATGTCTCCAAAAGAGAATCAAGCATGTGTACAGGGACATAAACGCAGCAGTGATAGGATTGGAGAGGTTCGGTGAGCAAATGAAGACCCTTTGAAGTCATATTGCATGGTACCCATTACACGGGTCTCAACTCTCCAGGTTTTAGGTATTCTTCCTTCAGCTAAAACATGCATGTGGAACCCAGAGTATGATCAACCATGTGAACGGGAGACGTGTTCAAATATGTCTCAGTTTTCCTCCCCTGGTACTCGCGTGCAACATTCCAGATGCTTTACTAACACTCTCCCGACTTGGAGAGTCAGTGCCTTTAACCTCCTGTTTGGCCCAGTTTGCAATTTCTGCGGAAGATGAACAGGAATAGCGAGAACCAATGAGAGGCTAGCTGGAGGTGTCTGAACGGGCAAATTTAACTCTCATTTCCCACCAGGAAGAGGAATTAACCAAAGGCTCAGCATGCCGGGCCGAAACCAGATTAGGGCCTGAAGCCATCCTGCGGTGTTGCGGCCAGGTCACAAGAAAGCAAGTTGAAGAAAGGAGCTCAGGGGCACTGTAATTCACAAACCTGCAGAGTTATAAATGACAGCTATCGTCCAAAAATAGACTGAAGTAAGGCTGCCAAGAGGACTTGAAAGCGGGGCAGAATTGCAGGAAACCGATTTCAGGAGGTAGACTGGAATTGCATTGAAAGCATAGGAAAAGAGGCAGAACGTCCACAATGATGCACTTGGCCAAAAAGGGCGTATGCGTTTTTTCCTGAATATATTCAGGAAAAAACGCATACGCCCTTTTTGGCCAACCAAGCAAGCTTGCAAAGGAAATCTGCACTACAATGAAGTCTCACTTCCCCCCGGTCAAAAGGGCCATCTGAAAAAAGTGTAAAATCCAGAAAGGCAGGACAGGCCATTGAGAACTGGGAGCCTTGTTATGCTGATGGGCGGGATGTAAATTGCCAACAGACACTTGGGAGAAGTGTATGGTGTTTCCTGAAACATCTAAAAAACAAAGCAACAGAGCCTAGGGCACTTCCACTTATGGTCCTATAGCTTAGGGAAATTAAAATCAAAAAGACACAGCCACCCCAAAGTTTGGGACGCCTCTGTTTACAAGAACCTCCTTTACAATACAAGTTCAACATCGCAGAAAGTGAAAAATGGATAAAGAAGTTGTGGTATTCACTTACAAAGCAATATCACTCAGCAATGAAATCTATGTCATCAGGCCCTTAGCAGCACAATGAGTGGATTCAGGTATGATGACTCTAACTGAAATAAGTCACACAGAAAAAGAAACATCATAAGATATCAGTAATACACGGAATGTAAACTTGGCTACACAGGAACTGAATTACAGAACAGAACAGGGTCTCAAATTTAGAAAACCAACTTATGCTTGCTTAAGGGTAAAGGTGAGTTGGGGTGCTGCATAAAACCAGAGATTGAAATGAGCACAGATAAAGTTCCTTAAGCCAAATATGGAATAGACAAGAGCTACTCCTTGCTCAACGAAATGGACTCAACACCGCATATTAAACGCCTAAGAATGTACCTGACTAGTAAGTATCTTAAAACCTATGGATTGCTATGTCTCCGAAAGAGAATCAAGCATGTGTACAGGGGCATAAACGCAGCAGTGATACGATTGGAGAGATTCGGTGAGGAAATGAAGACCCATTGAAGTCATATTGCATGGTACCCATTCCACGGGTTTCAACTACCCAGGTTTTAGGTATTCTTCCTTCAGCTAAAACATGCATGTGGAACCCAGAGTATGATCAACCATGTGATCGGGAGACGTGTTCAAATATGTCTCAGTTTTCGTACCCTGGTACTCGGGTGCAACATTCCAGACGCTTTACTAACACTCTCCCCACTTGGAGAGTCAGTCCCTTTAACCTCCTGTTTGGCCCAGTTCGCAATTTCTGCGGAAGATGAACAGGAATAGCGAGAACCAATGAGAGACTAGCTGGAGGTGTCTGGACGGGCAAATTTAACTCTCATTTCCCACCAGGAAGAGGAATTAACCAAAGGCTCAGCGTGCCGTGCCGGAACCAGATTAGGGCCTGAAGCCATCCTGCGGTGTTGCGGCCAGCTCACAAGAAAGCGAGTTGAAGAAAGGAGCTCAGGGGCACTGTAATTCACAAACCTGCAGAGTTATAAATGACAGCTATCGTCCAAAAATAGACTGAAGTAAGGCTGCCAAGAGGACTTGAAAGCGGGGCAGAATTGCAGGAAACCGATTTCAGGAGGTAGACTGGAATTGCATTGAAAGCATAGGAAAAGAGGCAGAACGTCCACAATGATGCACTTGGCCAAAAAGGGCGTATGCGTTTTTTCCTGAATATATTCAGGAAAAAACGCATACGCCCTTTTTGGCCAACCAAGCAAGCTTGCAAAGGAAATCTGCAGTACAATGAAGTCTCACTTCCCCGCGGTCAAAAGGGAAATCTGAAAAAAGTGTAAAATCCAGAAAGGCAGGACAGGCCATGGAGAACTGGGAACCTTGTTATGCTGATGGGCGGGATGTAAATTGCCAACAACCACTCGGGAGAAGTGTATGGTGTTTCCTGAAACATCTAAAAAACAAAGCAACAGAACCTAGGGCACTTCCACTTATGGTCCTATAGCTTAGGGAAATTAAAATCAAAAAGACACAGCCACCCCAAAGTTTGGAACGGCTCTGTTTACAAGAACCTCGTTTACAGTACAAGTTCAACATCGCAGAAAGTGAAAAATGGATAAAGAAGTTGTGGTATTTACTTACAAAGCAATATCACTCAGCAATGAAATCTGTGTCATCAGGCCCTTAGCAGCACAATGAGTGGATTCAGGTATGATGATTCTAACTGAAATAAGTCACACAGAAAAAGAAACATCATAAGATATCAGTAATACACGGAATGTAAACTTGGCTACACAGGAACTGAATTACAGAACAGAACAGGGTCTCAAATTTAGAAAACCAACTTATTCTTGCTTAAGGGTAAAGGTGAGTTGGGGTGCTGCATAAAACCAGAGATTGAAATGAGCACAGATAAAGTTCCTTAAGCCAAATATGGAATAGACAAGAGCTACTCCTTGCTCAACGAAATGGACTCAACACCGCATATTAAACGCCTAAGAAGGTACCTGTCTAGTAAGTATCTTAAAACCTATGGATTGCTATGTCTCCGAAAGAGAATCAAGCATGTGTACAGGGGCATAAACGCAGCAGTGATAGGATTGGAGAGGTTCGTGAGCAAATGAAGACCCTTTGAAGTCATATTGCATGGTACCCATTACACGGGTCTCAACTCTCCAGGTTTAAGGTATTCTTCCTTCAGCTAAAACATGCATGTGGAACCCAGAGTATGATCAACCGTGTGATCGGGAGACGTGTTCAAATATGTCTCAGTTTTCCTCCCCTGGTACTCGGGTGCAACATTCCAGACGCTTTACTAACACTCTCCCGACTTGGAGAGTCAGTCCCTTTAACCTCCTGTTTGGCCCAGTTTGCAATTTCTGCGGAAGGTGAACAGGAATAGCGAGAACCAATGAGAGACTAGCTGGAGGTGTCTGGACGGGCAAATTTAACTCTCATTTCCCACCAGGAAGAGGAATTAACCAAAGGCTCAGCATGCCGTGCCGGAACCACATTAGGGCCTGAAGCCATCCTGCGGTGTTGCGGCCAGGTCACAAGAAAGCGAGTTGAAGAAAGGAGCTCAGGGGCACTGTAATTCACAAACCTGCAGAGTTATAAATGACAGCTATCGTCCAAAAATAGACTGAAGTAAGGCTGCCAAGAGGACTTGAAAGCGGGGCAGAATTGCAGGAAACCGATTTCAGGAGGTAGACTGGAATTGCATTGAAAGCATAGGAAAAGAGGCAGAACGTCCACAATGATGCACTTGGCCAAAAAGGGCGTATGCGTTTTTTCCTGAATATATTCAGGAAAAAACGCATACGCCCTTTTTGGCCAACCAAGCAAGCTTGCAAAGGAAATCTGCACTACAATGAAGTCTCACTTCCCCCCGGTCAAAAGGGCCATCTGAAAAAAGTGTAAAATCCAGAAAGGCAGGACAGGCCATGGAGAACTGGGAGCCTTGTTATGCTGATGGGCGGGATGTAAATTGCCAACAACCACTCGGGAGAAGTGTATGGTGTTTCCTGAAACATCTAAAAAACAAAGCAACAGAACCTAGGGCACTTCCACTTATGGTCCTATAGCTTAGGGAAATTAAAATCAAAAAGACACAGCCACCCCAAAGTTTGGGACGGCTCTGTTTACAAGAACCTCGTTTACAGTACAAGTTCAACATCGCAGAAAGTGAAAAATGGATAAAGAAGTTGTGGTATTTACTTACAAAGCAATATCACTCAGCAATGAAATCTGTGTCATCAGGCCCTTAGCAGCACAATGAGTGGATTCAGGTATGATGATTCTAACTGAAATAAGTCACGCAGAAAAAGAAACATCATAAGATATCAGTAATACACGGAATGTAAACTTGGCTACACAGGAACTGAATTACAGAACAGAACAGGGTCTCAAATTTAGAAAACCAACTTATGCTTGCTTAAGGGTAAAGGTGAGTTGGGGTGCTGCATAAAACCAGAGATTGAAATGAGCACAGATAAAGTTCCTTAAGTCAAATATGGAATAGACAAGAGCTACTCCTTGCTCAACGAAATGGACTCAACACCGCATATTAAACGCCTAAGAATGTACCTGACTAGTAAGTATCTTAAAACCTATGGATCGCTATGTCTCCGAAAGAGAATCAAGCATGTGTACAGGGGCATAAACGCAGTAGTGATAGGATTGGAGAGGTTCGGTGAGCAAATGAAGACCCTTTGAAGTCATATTGCATGGTACCCATTCCACGGGTTTCAACTACCCAGGTTTTAGGTATTCTTCCTTCAGCTAAAACATGCATGTGGAACCCAGAGTATGATCAACCATGTGATCGGGAGACGTGTTCAAATATGTCTCAGTTTTCCTCCCCTGGTACTCGGGTGCAACATTCCAGACGCTTTACTAACACTCTCCCCACTTGGAAAGTCACCGCCTTTAACCTCCTGTTTGGCCCAGTTTGCAATTTCTGCGGAAGATGAACAGGAATAGCGAGAACCAATGAGAGGCTAGCTGGAGGTGTCTGGACGGGCAAATTTAACTCTCATTTCCCACCAGGAAGAGGAATTAAACAAAGGCTCAGCGTTCCGTGACGGAACCAGATTAGGGCCTGAAGCCATCATGCGGTGTTGCAGCTAGCTCACAAGAAAGCGAGTTGAAGAAAGGAGCTCAGGGGCACTGTAATTCACAAACCTGCAGACTTATAAATGACAGCTATCGTCCAAAAATAGACTGAAGTAAGGCTGCCAAGAGGACTTGAAAGCGGGGCAGAATTGCAGGAAACCGATTTCAGGAGTTAGACTGGAATTGCATTGAAAGCATAGGAAAAGAGGCAGAACGTCCACAATGATGCACTTGGACAAAAAGGGCGTATGCGTTTTTTCCTTAATATATTCAGGAAAAAACGCATACACCCTTTTTGGCCAACCAAGCAAGCTTGCAAAGGAAATCTGCACTACAATGAAGTCTCACTTCCCCCAGGTCAAAAGGGCCATCTGAAAAAAGTGTAAAATCCAGAAAGGCAGGACAGGCCATGGAGAACTGGGAGCCTTGTTATGCTGAAGGGCGGGATGTAAATTGCGAACAACCACTCGGGAGAAGTGTATGGTGTTTCCTGAAACATCTAAAAAACAAAGCAACAGAGCCTAGGGCACTTCCACTTATGGTCCTATAGCTTAGGGAATTTAAAATCAAAAAGACACAGCCACCCCAAAGTTTGGAACGGCTCTGTTTACAAGAACCTCGTTTAAAACACAAGTTCAACATCGCAGAAAGTGAAAAATGGATAAAAAAGTTGTGGTATTTACTTACAAAGCAATATCACTCAGCAATGAAATCTGTGTCATCAGGCCCTTAGCAGCACAATGAGTGGATTCAGGTATGATGATTCTAACTGAAATAAGTCACACAGAAAAAGAAACATCATAAGATATCAGTAATACACGGAATGTAAACTTGGCTACACAGGAACTGAATTACAGAACAGAACAGGGTCTCAAATTTAGAAAACCAACTTATGCTTGCTTAAGGGTAAAGGTGAGTTGGGGTGCTGCATAAAACCAGAGATTGAAATGAGCACAGATAAAGTTCCTTAAGCCAAATATGGAATAGACAAGAGCTACTCCTTGCTCAATGAAATGGACTCAATACCGCATATTAAACGCCTAAGAATGTACCTGACTAGTAAGTATCTTAAAACCTATGGATTGCTATGTCTCCGAAACAGAATCAAGCATGTGTACAGGGGCATAAACGCAGCAGTGATAGGATTGGAGAGGTTCGGTGAGCAAATGAAAACCCTTTGAAGTCATATTGCATGGTACCCATTCCACGGGTTTCAACTACCCAGGTTTTAGGTATTCTTCCTTCAGCTAAAACATGCATGTGGAACCCAAGTATGATCAACCATGTGAACGGGAGACGTGTTCAAATATGTCTCAGATTTCCTCCCCTGGTACTCGGGTGCAACATTCCAGACGCTTTACTAACACTCTCCCGACTTGGAGAGTCAGTCCCTTTAACCTCCTGTTTGGCCCAGTTTGCAATTTCTGCGGAAGATGAACAGGAATAGCGAGAACCAATGACAGACTAGCTGGAGGTGTCTGGACGGGCAAATTTAACTCTCATTTCCCACCAGGAAGAGGAATTAACCAAAGGCTCAGCGTGCCGTGCCGGAACCAGATTAGGGCCTGAAGCCATCCTGCGGTGTTGCGGCCAGCTCACAAGAAAGCGAGTTCTAGAAAGGAGCTCAGGGGCACTGTAATTCACAAACCTGCAGAATTATAAATGACAGCTATCGTCCAAAAATATACTGAAGTAAGGCTGCCAAGAGGACTTGAAAGCGGGGCAGAATTGCAGGAAACCGATTTCAGGAGGTAGACTGAAATTGCATTGAAAGCATAGGAAAAGAGGCAGAACGTCCACAATGATGCACTTGGCCAAAAAGGGCGTATGCGTTTTTTCCTGAATATATTCAGGAAAAAACGCATACGCCCTTTTTGGCCAACCAAGCAAGCTTGCAAAGGAAATCTGCACTACAATGAAGACTCACTTCCACCTGGTCAAAAGGGCCATCTGAAAAAAGTGTAAAATCCAGAAAGGCAGGACAGGCCATGGAGAAGTGGGAGCCTTCTTATGCTGATGGGCGGGATGTAAATTGCCAACAGCCACTCTGGAGAAGTGTATGGTGTTTCCTGAAACATCTAAAAAACAAAGCAACAGAGCCTAGGGCACTTCCACTTATGGTCCTATAGCTTAGGGAAATTAAAATCAAAAAGACACAGCCACCCCAAAGTTTGGGACGCCTCCGTTTACAAGAACCTCGTTTACCGTACAAGTTCAATATCACAGAAAGTGAAAAATGGATAAAGAACTTGAGGTACTTACGTACAATGCAGTATCACTCAGCAATGAAATCTATGTCATCAGGCCCTTAGCAGCATAATGAGTGGATTCAGGTACGATGATTCTAACTGAAATAAGTCACACAGAAAAAGAAACATCATAAGATATCACTAATACACGGAATGTAAACTTGGCTACACAGGAACTGCATTCCAAAATAGAACAGGGTCTCAAATTTAGAAAACCAACTTATGCTTGCTTAAGGGGAAAGGTGAGTTGGGGTGCTGCATAAAACCAGAGATTGAAATGAGCACAGATAAAGTTCCTTAAGCCAAATATGGAATAGACAAGAGCTACTCCTTGCTCAACGAAATGGACTCAACACCCCATATTAAACGCCTAAGAATGTACCTGACTAGTAAGTATCTTAAAACCTATGGATTGCTATGTCTCCAAAAGAGAATCAAGCGTGTGTACAGGGGCATAAACGCAGCAGTGATAGGATTGGAGAGGTTCGGTGAGCAAATGAAGACCCTTTGAAGTCATATTGCATGGTACCCATTACACGGGTCTCAACTCTCCAGGTTTTAGGTATTCTTCCTTCAGCTAAAACATGCATGTGAAACCCAGAGTATGATCAACCATGTGAACGGGAGACGTGTTCAAATATGTCTCAGTTTTCCTCCCCTGGTACTCGGGTGCAACATTCCAGACGCTTTACTAACACTCTCCCGACTTGGAGAGTCAGTCCCTTTAACCTCCTGTTTGGCCCAGTTTGCAATTTCTGCGGAAGATGAACAGGAATAGCGAGAACCAATGAGAGGCTAGCTGGAGGTGTCTGGACGGGCAAATTTAACTCTCATTTCCCACCAGGAAGAGGAAATAACCAAAGGCTCAGCGTGCCGTGCCGGAACCAGATTAGGGCCTGAAGCCATCCTGCGGTGTTGCGGCCAGCTCAAAAGAAAGCGAGTTGAAGAAAGGAGCTCAGGGGCACTGTAATTCACAAACCTGCAGAGTTATAAATGACAGCTATCGTCCAAAAATAGACTGAAGTAAGGCTGCCAAGAGGACTTGAAAGTGGGGCAGAATTGCAGGAAACCGATTTCAGGAGGTAGACAGGAATTGCATTGAAAGCATAGGAAAAGAGGCAGAACGTCCACAATGATGCACTTGGCCAAAAAGGGCGTATGCGTTTTTTCCTGAATATATTCAGGAAAAAACGCATACGCCCTTTTTGGCCAACCAAGCAAGCTTGCAAAGGAAATCTGCACTACAATGAAGTCTCACTTCCCCCCGGTCAAAAGGGCCATCTGAAAAAAGTGTAAAATCCAGAAAGGCAGGACAGGCCATGGAGAACTGGGAGCCTTGTTATGCTGATGGGCGGGATGTAAATTGCCAACAACCACTCGGGAGAAGTGTATGGTGTTTCCTGAAACATCTAAAAAACAAAGCAACAGAGCCTAGGGCACTTCCACTTATGGTCCTATAGCTTAGGGAAATTAAATTCAAAAAGACACAGCCACCCCAAAGTTTGGAACGGCTCTGTTTACAAGAACCTCGTTTACAGTACAAGTTCAACATCGCAGAAAGTGAAAAATGGATAAAGAACTTGTGGTACTTACGTACAATGCAGTATCACTCAGCAATGAAATCTATGTCATCAGGCCCGTAGCAGCATAATGAGTGGATTCAGGTACGATGATTCTAACTGAAATAAGTCACACAGAAAAAGAAACATCATAAGATATCAGTAATACACGGAATGTAAACTTGGCTACACAGGAACTGAATTACAGAACAGAACAGGGTCTCAAATTTAGAAAACCAACTTATGCTTGCTTAAGGGGAAAGGTGAGTTGGGGTGCTGCATAAAACCAGAGATTGAAATGAGCACAGATAAAGTTCCTTAAGCCAAATATGGAATAGACAAGAGCTACTCCTTGCTCAACGAAATGGACTCAACACCGCATATTAAATGCCTAAGAATGTACCTGACTAGTAAGTATCTTAAAACCTATGGATTGCTATGTCTCCGAAAGAGAATCAAGCATGTGTACAGGGGCATAAACGCAGCAGTGATAGGATTGGAGAGGTTCGGTGAGCAAATGAAGACCCTTTGAAGTCATATTGCATGGTACCCATTCCACGGCTTTCAACTACCCAGGTTTAAGGTATTCTTCCTTCAGCTAAAACATGCATGTGGGACCTAGAGTATGATCAACCATGTGATCGGGAGACGTGTTCAAATATGTCTCAGTTTTCCTCCCCTGGTACTCGGGTGCAACATTCCAGACGCTTTACTGACACTCTCCCCACTTGGAGAGTCAGTCCCTTTAACCTCCTGTTTGGCCCAGTTTGCAATTTCTGTGGAAGATTAACAGGAATAGCGAGAACCAATGAGAGACTAGCTGGAGGTGTCTGGATGGGCAAATTTAACTCTCATTTCCCACCAGGAAGAGGAATTAACCAAAGGCTCAGCGTGCCGTGCCAGAACCAGATTAGGGCCTGAAGACATCCTGCGGTGTTGCGGCCAGGTCACAAGAAAGCGAGTTGAAGAAAGGAGCTCAGGGGCACTGTAATTCACAAACCTGCAGAGTTATAAATGACAGCTATTGTCCAAAAATATACTGAAGTAAGGCTGCCAAGAGGACTTGAAAGCGGGGCAGAATTGCAGGAAACCGATTTCAGGAGGTAGACTGGAATTGCATTGAAAGCATAGGAAAAGAGGCAGAACGTCCACAATGATGCACTTGGCCAAAAAGGGCGTATGCGTTTTTTCCTGAATATATTCAGGAAAAAACGCATACGCCCTTTTTGGCCAACCAAGCAAGCTTGCAAAGGAAATCTGCACTACAATGAAGTCTCACTTCCCCCCGGTCAAAAGGGCCATCTGAAAAAAGTGTAAAATCCAGAAAGGCAGGACAGGCCATGGAGAACTGGGAGCCTTGTTATGCTGATGGGCGGGATGTAAATTGCCAACAGCCACTCGGGAGAAGTGTATGGTGTTTCCTGAAACATCTAAAAAACAAAGCAACAGAGCCTAGGGCACTTCCACTTATGGTCCTATAGCTTAGGGAATTTAAAATCAAAAAGACACAGCCACCCCAAAGTTTGGAACGGCTCTGTTTACAAGAACCTCGTTTACAGTACAAGTTCAACATCGCAGAAATTGAAAAATGGATAAAGAAGTTGTGGTATTTACTTACAAAGCAATATCACTCAGCAATGAAATCTGTGTCATCAGGCCCTTAGCAGCACAATGAGTGGATTCAGGTATGATGATTCTAACTGAAATAAGTCACACAGAAAAAGAAACATCATAAGATATCAGTAATACACGGAATGTAAACTTGGCTACACAGGAACTGTATTACAGAACAGAACAGGGTCTCAAATTTAGAAAACCAACTTATGCTTGCTTAAGGGGAAAGGTGAGTTGGGGTGCTGCATAAAACCAGAGATTGAAATGAGCACAGATAAAGTTCCTTAAGCCAAATATGGAATAGACAAGAGCTACTCCTTGCTCAATGAAATGGACTCAATACCGCATATTAAACGCCTAAGAATGTACCTGACTAGTAAGTATCTTAAAACCTATGGATTGCTATGTCTCCGAAACAGAATCAAGCATGTGTACAGGGGCATAAACGCAGCAGTGATAGGATTGGAGAGGTTCGGTGAGCAAATGAAAACCCTTTGAAGTCATATTGCATGGTACCCATTCCACGGGTTTCAACTACCCAGGTTTTAGGTATTCTTCCTTCAGCTAAAACATGCATGTGGAACCCAAGTATGATCAACCATGTGAACGGGAGACGTGTTCAAATATGTCTCAGTTTTCCTCCCCTGGTACTCGGGTGCAACATTCCAGACGCTTTACTAACACTCTCCCGACTTGGAGAGTCAGTCCCTTTAACCTCCTGTTTGGCCCAGTTTGCAATTTCTGCGGAAGATGAACAGGAATAGCGAGAACCAATGACAGACTAGCTGGAGGTGTCTGGACGGGCAAATTTAACTCTCATTTCCCACCAGGAAGAGGAATTAACCAAAGGCTCAGCGTGCCGTGCCGGAACCAGATTAGGGCCTGAAGCCATCCTGCGGTGTTGCGGCCAGCTCAAAAGAAAGCGAGTTCTAGAAAGGAGCTCAGGGGCACTGTAATTCACAAACCTGCAGAGTTATAAATGACAGCTATCGTCCAAAAATATACTGAAGTAAGGCTGCCAAGAGGACTTGAAAGCGGGGCAGAATTGCAGGAAACCGATTTCAGGAGGTAGACTGAAATTGCATTGAAAGCATAGGAAAAGAGGCAGAACGTCCACAATGATGCACTTGGCCAAAAAGGGCGTATGCGTTTTTTCCTGAATATATTCAGGAAAAAACGCATACGCCCTTTTTGGCCAACCAAGCAAGCTTGCAAAGGAAATCTGCACTACAATGAAGTCTCACTTCCACCTGGTCAAAAGGGCCATCTGAAAAAAGTGTAAAATCCAGAAAGGCAGGACAGGCCATGGAGAAGTGGGAGCCTTCTTATGCTGATGGGCGGGATGTAAATTGCCAACAACCACTCGGGAGAAGTGTATGGTGTTTCCTGAAACATCTAAAAAACAAAGCAACAGAGCCTAGGGCACTTCCACTTATGGTCCTATAGCTTAGGGAAATTAAAATCAAAAAGACACAGCCACCCCAAAGTTTGGGACGCCTCCGTTTACAAGAACCTCGTTTACCGTACAAGTTCAATATCACAGAAAGTGAAAAATGGATAAAGAACTTGAGGTACTTACGTACAATGCAGTATCACTCAGCAATGAAATCTATATCATCAGGCCCTTAGCAGCATAATGAGTGGATTCAGGTACGATGATTCTAACTGAAATAAGTCACACAGAAAAAGAAACATCATAAGATATCACTAATACACGGAATGTAAACTTGGCTACACAGGAACTGCATTCCAAAATAGAACAGGGTCTCAAATTTAGAAAACCAACTTATGCTTGCTTAAGGGGAAAGGTGAGTTGGGGTGCTGCATAAAACCAGAGATTGAAATGAGCACAGATAAAGTTCCTTAAGCCAAATATGGAATAGACAAGAGCTACTCCTTGCTCAACGAAATGGACTCAACACCGCATATTAAACGCCTAAGAATGTACCTGACTAGTAAGTATCTTAAAACCTATGGATTGCTATGTCTCCGAAAGAGAATCAAGCATGTGTACAGGGGCATAAACGCAGCAGTGAGAGCATTGGAGAGATTCGGTGAGGAAATGAAGACCCATTGAAGTCATATTGCATGGTACCCATTCCACGGGTTTCAACTACCCAGGTTTTAGGTATTCTTCCTTCAGCTAAAACATGCATGTGGAACCCAGAGTATGATCAACCATGTGATCGGGAGACGTGTTCAAATATGTCTCAGTTTTCTACCCTGGTACTCGGGTGCAACATTCCAGACGCTTTACTAACACTCTCCCGACTTGGAGAGTCAGTCCCTTTAACCTCCTGTTTGGCCCAGTTTGCCATTTCTGCGGAAGATGAACAGGAATAGCGAGAACCAATGAGAGACTAGCTGGAGGTGTCTGGACGGGCAAATTTAACTCTCATTTCCCACCAGGAAGAGGAATTAACCAAAGGCTCAGCGTGCCGTTCCAGAACCAGATTAGGGCCTGAAGCCATCCTGCGGTGTTGCGGCCAGGTCACAAGAAAGCGAGTTGAAGAAAGGAGCTCAGGGGCACTGTAATTCACAAACCTGCAGAGTTATAAATGACAGCTATCGTCCAAAAATAGACTGAAGTAAGGCTGCCAAGAGGACTTGACAGCGGGGCAGCATTGCAGGAAACCGATTTCAGGAGGTAGACTGGAATTGCATTGAAAGCATAGGAAAAGAGGCAGAACGTCCACAATGATGCACTTGGCCAAAAAGGGCGTATGCGTTTTTTCCTGAATATATTCAGGAAAAACGCATACGCCCTTTTTGGCCAACCAAGCAAGCTTGCAAAGGAAATCTGCACTACAATGAAGTCTCACTTCCCCCCGGTCAAAAGGGCCATCTGAAAAAAGTGTAAAATCCAGAAAGGCAGGACAGGCCATGGAGAACTGGGAGCCTTGTTATGCTGATGGGCGGGATGTAAATTGCCAACAACCACTAGGGAGAAGTGTATGGTGTTTCCTGAAACATCTAAAAAACAAAGCAACAGAGCCTAGGGCACTTCCACTTATGGTCTTATAGCTTAGGGAATTTAAAATCAAAAAGACACAGCCACCCCAAAGTTTGGGACAGCTCTGTTTACAAGAACCTCGTTTACAGTACAAGTTCAACATCGCAGAAAGTGAAAAATGGATAAAGAACTTGTGGTACTTACGTACAATGCAGTATCACTCAGCAATGAAATCTATGTCATCAGGCCCGTAGCAGCATAATGAGTGGATTCAGGTATGATGATTCTAACTGAAATAAGTCACACAGAAAAAGAAACATCATAAGATATCACTAATACACGGAATGTAAACTTGGCTACACAGGAACTGAATTACAGAACAGAACAGGTTCTCAAATTTAGAAAACCAACTTATGCTTGCTTAAGGGTAAAGGTGAGTTGGGGTGCTGCATAAAACCAGAGATTGAAATGAGCACAGATAAAGTTCCTTAAGCCAAATATGGAATAGACAAGAGCTACTCCTTGCTCAACGAAGTGGACTCAACACCGCATATTAAATGCCTAAGAATGTACCTGACTAGTAAGTATCTTAAAACCTATGGATTGCTATGTCTCCGAAAGAGAATCAAGCATGTGTACAGGGGCATAAACGCAGCAGTGATAGGATTGGAGAGGTTCGGTGAGCAAATGAAGACCCTTTGAAGTCATATTGCATGGTACCCATTCCACGGGTTTCAACTACCCAGGTTTTAGGTATTCTTCCTTCAGCTAAAACATGCATGTGGGACCTAGAGTATGATCAACGATGTGAACGGGAGACGTGTTCAAATATGTCTCAGTTTTCCTCCCCTGGTACTCGGGTGCAACATTCCAGACGCTTTACTAACACTCTCCCCACTTGGAAAGTCAGCGCCTTTAACCTCCTGTTTGGCCCAGTTTGCAATTTCTGTGGAAGATGAACAGGAATAGCGAGAACCAATGAGAGGCTAGCTGGAGGTGTCTGGACGGGCAAATTTAACTCTCATTTCCCACCAGGAAGAGGAAATAACCAAAGGCTCAGCGTGCCGTGCCGGAACCAGATTAGGGCCTGAAGACATCCTGCGGTGTTGCGGCCAGGTCACAAGAAAGCGAGTTGAAGAAAGGAGCTCAGGGGCACTGTAATTCACAAACCTGCAGAGTTATAAATGACAGCTATCGTCCAAAAATAGACTGAAGTAAGGCTGCCAAGAGGACTTGAAAGCAGGGCAGAATTGCAGGAAACCGATTTCAGGAGGTAGACTGGAATTGCATTGAAAGCATAGGAAAAGAGGCAGAACGTCCACAATGATGCACTTGGCCAAAAAGGGCGTATGCGTTTTTTCCTGAATATATTCAGGAAAAAACGCATACGCCCTTTTTGGCCAACCAAGCAAGCTTGCAAAGGAAATCTGCACTACAATGAAGTCTCACTTCCCCCCGGTCAAAAGGGCCATCTGAAAAAAGTGTAAAATCCAGAAAGGCAGGACAGGCCATGGAGAACTGGGAGCCTTGTTATGCTGATGGGCGGGATGTAAATTGCCAACAACCACTCGGGAGAAGTGTATGGTGTTTCCTGAAACATCTAAAAAACAAAGCAACAGAGCCTAGGGCACTTCCACTTATGGTCCTATAGCTTAGGGAAATTAAATTCAAAAAGACACAGCCACCCCAAAGTTTGGAACGGCTCTGTTTACAAGAACCTCGTTTACAGTACAAGTTCAACATCGCAGAAAGTGAAAAATGGATAAAGAACTTGTGGTACTTACGTACAATGCAGTATCACTCAGCAGTGAAATCTATGTCATCAGGCCCGTAGCAGCATAATGAGTGGATCCAGGTACGATGATTCTAACTGAAATAAGTCACACAGAAAAAGAAACATCATAAGATATCACTAATACACGGAATGTAAACTTGGCTACACAGGAACTGAATTACAGAACAGAACAGGGTCTCAAATTTAGAAAACCAACTTATGCTTGCTTAAGGGGAAAGGTGAGTTGGGGTGCTGCATAAAACCAGAGATTGAAATGAGCACAGATAAAGTTCCTTAAGCCAAATATGGAATAGACAAGAGCTACTCCTTGCTCAATGAAATGGACTCAATACCGCATATTAAACGCCTAAGAATGTACCTGACTAGTAAGTATCTTAAAACCTATGGATTGCTATGTCTCCGAAACAGAATCAAGCATGTGTACAGGGGCATAAACGCAGCAGTGATAGGATTGGAGAGGTTCGGTGAGCAAATGAAAACCCTTTGAAGTCATATTGCATGGTACCCATTCCACGGGTTTCAACTACCCAGGTTTTAGGTATTCTTCCTTCAGCTAAAACATGCATGTGGAACCCAAGTATGATCAACCATGTGAACGGGAGACGTGTTCAAATATGTCTCAGTTTTCCTCCCCTGGTACTCGGGTGCAACATTCCAGACGCTTTACTAACACTCTCCCGACTTGGAGAGTCAGTCCCTTTAACCTCCTGTTTGGCCCAGTTTGCAATTTCTGCGGAAGATGAACAGGAATAGCGAGAACCAATGACAGACTAGCTGGAGGTGTCTGGACGGGCAAATTTAACTCTCATTTCCCACCAGGAAGAGGAATTAACCAAAGGCTCAGCGTGCCGTGCCGGAACCAGATTAGGGCCTGAAGCCATCCTGCGGTGTTGCGGCCAGCTCAAAAGAAAGCGAGTTCTAGAAAGGAGCTCAGGGGCACTGTAATTCACAAACCTGCAGAGTTATAAATGACAGCTATCGTCCAAAAATATACTGAAGTAAGGCTGCCAAGAGGACTTGAAAGCGGGGCAGAATTGCAGGAAACCGATTTCAGGAGGTAGACTGAAATTGCATTGAAAGCATAGGAAAAGAGGCAGAACGTCCACAATGATGCACTTGGCCAAAAAGGGCGTATGCGTTTTTTCCTGAATATATTCAGGAAAAAACGCATACGCCCTTTTTGGCCAACCAAGCAAGCTTGCAAAGGAAATCTGCACTACAATGAAGTCTCACTTCCACCTGGTCAAAAGGGCCATCTGAAAAAAGTGTAAAATCCAGAAAGGCAGGACAGGCCATGGAGAAGTGGGAGCCTTCTTATGCTGATGGGCGGGATGTAAATTGCCAACAACCACTCGGGAGAAGTGTATGGTGTTTCCTGAAACATCTAAAAAACAAAGCAACAGAGCCTAGGGCACTTCCACTTATGGTCCTATAGCTTAGGGAAATTAAAATCAAAAAGACACAGCCACCCCAAAGTTTGGGACGCCTCCGTTTACAAGAACCTCGTTTACCGTACAAGTTCAATATCACAGAAAGTGAAAAATGGATAAAGAACTTGAGGTACTTACGTACAATGCAGTATCACTCAGCAATGAAATCTATATCATCAGGCCCTTAGCAGCATAATGAGTGGATTCAGGTACGATGATTCTAACTGAAATAAGTCACACAGAAAAAGAAACATCATAAGATATCACTAATACACGGAATGTAAACTTGGCTACACAGGAACTGCATTCCAAAATAGAACAGGGTCTCAAATTTAGAAAACCAACTTATGCTTGCTTAAGGGGAAAGGTGAGTTGGGGTGCTGCATAAAACCAGAGATTGAAATGAGCACAGATAAAGTTCCTTAAGCCAAATATGGAATAGACAAGAGCTACTCCTTGCTCAACGAAATGGACTCAACACCGCATATTAAACGCCTAAGAATGTACCTGACTAGTAAGTATCTTAAAACCTATGGATTGCTATGTCTCCGAAAGAGAATCAAGCATGTGTACAGGGGCATAAACGCAGCAGTGAGAGCATTGGAGAGATTCGGTGAGGAAATGAAGACCCATTGAAGTCATATTGCATGGTACCCATTCCACGGGTTTCAACTACCCAGGTTTTAGGTATTCTTCCTTCAGCTAAAACATGCATGTGGAACCCAGAGTATGATCAACCATGTGATCGGGAGACGTGTTCAAATATGTCTCAGTTTTCTACCCTGGTACTCGGGTGCAACATTCCAGACGCTTTACTAACACTCTCCCGACTTGGAGAGTCAGTCCCTTTAACCTCCTGTTTGGCCCAGTTTGCCATTTCTGCGGAAGATGAACAGGAATAGCGAGAACCAATGAGAGACTAGCTGGAGGTGTCTGGACGGGCAAATTTAACTCTCATTTCCCACCAGGAAGAGGAATTAACCAAAGGCTCAGCGTGCCGTTCCAGAACCAGATTAGGGCCTGAAGCCATCCTGCGGTGTTGCGGCCAGGTCACAAGAAAGCGAGTTGAAGAAAGGAGCTCAGGGGCACTGTAATTCACAAACCTGCAGAGTTATAAATGACAGCTATCGTCCAAAAATAGACTGAAGTAAGGCTGCCAAGAGGACTTGACAGCGGGGCAGCATTGCAGGAAACCGATTTCAGGAGGTAGACTGGAATTGCATTGAAAGCATAGGAAAAGAGGCAGAACGTCCACAATGATGCACTTGGCCAAAAAGGGCGTATGCGTTTTTTCCTGAATATATTCAGGAAAAACGCATACGCCCTTTTTGGCCAACCAAGCAAGCTTGCAAAGGAAATCTGCACTACAATGAAGTCTCACTTCCCCCCGGTCAAAAGGGCCATCTGAAAAAAGTGTAAAATCCAGAAAGGCAGGACAGGCCATGGAGAACTGGGAGCCTTGTTATGCTGATGGGCGGGATGTAAATTGCCAACAACCACTAGGGAGAAGTGTATGGTGTTTCCTGAAACATCTAAAAAACAAAGCAACAGAGCCTAGGGCACTTCCACTTATGGTCTTATAGCTTAGGGAATTTAAAATCAAAAAGACACAGCCACCCCAAAGTTTGGGACAGCTCTGTTTACAAGAACCTCGTTTACAGTACAAGTTCAACATCGCAGAAAGTGAAAAATGGATAAAGAACTTGTGGTACTTACGTACAATGCAGTATCACTCAGCAATGAAATCTATGTCATCAGGCCCGTAGCAGCATAATGAGTGGATTCAGGTATGATGATTCTAACTGAAATAAGTCACACAGAAAAAGAAACATCATAAGATATCACTAATACACGGAATGTAAACTTGGCTACACAGGAACTGAATTACAGAACAGAACAGGTTCTCAAATTTAGAAAACCAACTTATGCTTGCTTAAGGGTAAAGGTGAGTTGGGGTGCTGCATAAAACCAGAGATTGAAATGAGCACAGATAAAGTTCCTTAAGCCAAATATGGAATAGACAAGAGCTACTCCTTGCTCAACGAAGTGGACTCAACACCGCATATTAAATGCCTAAGAATGTACCTGACTAGTAAGTATCTTAAAACCTATGGATTGCTATGTCTCCGAAAGAGAATCAAGCATGTGTACAGGGGCATAAACGCAGCAGTGATAGGATTGGAGAGGTTCGGTGAGCAAATGAAGACCCTTTGAAGTCATATTGCATGGTACCCATTCCACGGGTTTCAACTACCCAGGTTTTAGGTATTCTTCCTTCAGCTAAAACATGCATGTGGGACCTAGAGTATGATCAACGATGTGAACGGGAGACGTGTTCAAATATGTCTCAGTTTTCCTCCCCTGGTACTCGGGTGCAACATTCCAGACGCTTTACTAACACTCTCCCCACTTGGAAAGTCAGCGCCTTTAACCTCCTGTTTGGCCCAGTTTGCAATTTCTGTGGAAGATGAACAGGAATAGCGAGAACCAATGAGAGGCTAGCTGGAGGTGTCTGGACGGGCAAATTTAACTCTCATTTCCCACCAGGAAGAGGAAATAACCAAAGGCTCAGCGTGCCGTGCCGGAACCAGATTAGGGCCTGAAGACATCCTGCGGTGTTGCGGCCAGGTCACAAGAAAGCGAGTTGAAGAAAGGAGCTCAGGGGCACTGTAATTCACAAACCTGCAGAGTTATAAATGACAGCTATCGTCCAAAAATAGACTGAAGTAAGGCTGCCAAGAGGACTTGAAAGCAGGGCAGAATTGCAGGAAACCGATTTCAGGAGGTAGACTGGAATTGCATTGAAAGCATAGGAAAAGAGGCAGAACGTCCACAATGATGCACTTGGCCAAAAAGGGCGTATGCGTTTTTTCCTGAATATATTCAGGAAAAAACGCATACGCCCTTTTTGGCCAACCAAGCAAGCTTGCAAAGGAAATCTGCACTACAATGAAGTCTCACTTCCCCCCGGTCAAAAGGGCCATCTGAAAAAAGTGTAAAATCCAGAAAGGCAGGACAGGCCATGGAGAACTGGGAGCCTTGTTATGCTGATGGGCGGGATGTAAATTGCCAACAACCACTCGGGAGAAGTGTATGGTGTTTCCTGAAACATCTAAAAAACAAAGCAACAGAGCCTAGGGCACTTCCACTTATGGTCCTATAGCTTAGGGAAATTAAATTCAAAAAGACACAGCCACCCCAAAGTTTGGAACGGCTCTGTTTACAAGAACCTCGTTTACAGTACAAGTTCAACATCGCAGAAAGTGAAAAATGGATAAAGAACTTGTGGTACTTACGTACAATGCAGTATCACTCAGCAGTGAAATCTATGTCATCAGGCCCGTAGCAGCATAATGAGTGGATCCAGGTACGATGATTCTAACTGAAATAAGTCACACAGAAAAAGAAACATCATAAGATATCACTAATACACGGAATGTAAACTTGGCTACACAGGAACTGAATTACAGAACAGAACAGGGTCTCAAATTTAGAAAACCAACTTATGCTTGCTTAAGGGTAAAGGTGAGTTGGGGTGCTGCATAAAACCAGAGATTGAAATGAGCACAGATAAAGTTCCTTAAGCCAAATATGGAATAGACAAGAGCTACTCCTTGCTCAACGAAATGGACTCAACACCGCATATTAAATGCCTAAGAATGTACCTGACTAGTAAGTATCTTAAAACCTATGGATTGCTATGTCTCCGAAAGAGAATCAAGCATGTGTACAGGGGCATAAACGCAGCAGTGATAGGATTGGAGAGGTTCGGTGAGCAAATGAAGACCCTTTGAAGTCATATTGCATGGTACCCATTCCACGGCTTTCAACTACCCAGGTTTAAGGTATTCTTCCTTCATCTAAAACATGCATGTGGAACCCAAGTATGATCAACCATGTGAACGGGAGACGTGTTCAAATATGTCTCAGTTTTCCTCCCCTGGTACTCGGGTGCAACATTCCAGACGCTTTACTAACACTCTCCCCACTTGGAAAGTCAGCGCCTTTAACCTCCTGTTTGGCCCAGTTTGCAATTTCTGCGGAAGATGAACAGGAATAGCGAGAACCAATGAGAGGCTAGCTGGAGGTGTCTGGACGGGCAAATTTAACTCTCATTTCCCACCAGGAAGAGGAAATAACCAAAGGCTCAGCGTGCCGTGCCGGAACCAGATTAGGGCCTGAAGCCATCCTGCGTTGTTGCGGCCAGCTCAAAAGAAAGCGAGTTGAAGAAAGGAGCTCAGGGGCACTGTAATTCACAAACCTGCAGAGTTATAAATGACAGCTATCGTCCAAAAATAGACTGAAGTAAGGCTGCCAAGAGGACTTGAAAGCGGGGCAGAATTGCAGGAAACCGATTTCAGGAGGTAGACTGGAATTGCATTGAAAGCATAGGAAAAGAGGCAGAACGTCCACAATGTGCACTTGGCCAAAAAGGGCGTATGCGTTTTTTCCTGAATATATTCAGGAAAATACGCATACGCCCTTTTGGGCCAACCAAGCAAGCTTGCAAAGGAAATCTGCACTACAATGAAGTCTCACTTCCCCCCGGTCAAAAGGGCTATCTGAAAAAAGTGTAAAATCCAGAAAGGCAGGACAGGCCATGGAGAACTGGGAGCCTTGTTATGCTGATGGGCGGGATGTAAATTGCCAACAACCACTCTGGAGAAGTGTATGGTGTTTCCTGAAACATCTAAAAAACAAAGCAACAGAGCCTAGGGCACTTCCACTTATGGTCCTATAGCTTAGGGAATTTAAAATCAAAAAGACACAGCCACCCCAAAGTTTCGAACGGCTCTGTTTACAAGAACCTCGTTTACAGTAGAAGTTCAACATCGCAGAAAGTGAAAAATGGATAAAGAACTTGTGGTACTTACGTACAATGCAGTATCACTCAGCAATGAAATCTATGTCATCAGGCCCGTAGCAGCATAATGAGTGGATTCAGGTACGATGATTCTAACTGAAATAAGTCACACAGAAAAAGAAACATCATAAGATATCAGTAATACACGGAATGTAAACTTGGCTACACAGGAACTGAATTACAGAACAGAACAGGGTCTCAAATTTAGAAAACCAACTTATGCTTGCTTAAGGGGAAAGGTGAGTTGGGGTGCTGCATAAAACCAGAGATTGAAATGAGCACAGATAAAGTTCCTTAAACCAAATATGGAATAGACAAGAGCTACTCCTTGCTCAACGAAGTGGACTCAACACCGCATATTAAATGCCTAAGAATGTACCTGACTAGTAAGTATCTTAAAACCTATGGATTGCTATGTCTCCGAAAGAGAATCAAGCATGTGTACAGGGGCATAAACGCAGCAGTGATAGGATTGGAGAGGTTCGGTGAGCAAATGAAGACCCTTTGAAGTCATATTGCATGGTACCCATTCCACGGGTTTCAACTACCCAGGTTTTAGGTATTCTTCCTTCAGCTAAAACATGCATGTGGGACCTAGAGTATGATCAACCATGTGAACGGGAGACGTGTTCAAATATGTCTCAGTTTTCCTCCCCTGGTACTCGGGTGCAACATTCCACACGCTTTACTAACACTCTCCCCACTTGGAAAGTCAGCGCCTTTAACCTCCTGTTTGGCCCAGTTTGCAATTTCTGTGGAAGATGAACAGGAATAGCGAGAACCAATGAGAGGCTAGCTGGAGGTGTCTGGACGGGCAAATTTAACTCTCATTTCCCACCAGGAAGAGGAAATAACCAAAGGCTCAGCGTGCCGTGCCGGAACCAGATTAGGGCCTGAAGACATCCTGCGGTGTTGCGGCCAGGTCACAAGAAAGTGAGTTGAAGAAAGGAGCTCAGGGGCACTGTAATTCACAAACCTGCAGAGTTATAAATGACAGCTATCGTCCAAAAATAGACTGAAGTAAGGCTGCCAAGAGGACTTGAAAGCAGGGCAGAATTGCAGGAAACCGATTTCAGGAGGTAGACTGGAATTGCATTGAAAGCATAGGAAAAGAGGTAGAACGTCCACAATGATGCACTTGGCCAAAAAGGGCGTATGCGTTTTTTCCTGAATATATTCAGGAAAAAACGCATACGCCCTTTTTGGCCAACCAAGCAAGCTTGCAAAGGAAATCTGCACTACAATGAAGTCTCACTTCCCCCCGGTCAAAAGGGCCATCTGAAAAAAGTGTAAAATCCAGAAAGGCAGGACAGGCCATGGAGAACTGGGAGCCTTGTTATGCTGATGGGCGGGATGTAAATTGCCAACAGACACTCGGGAGAAGTGTATGGTGTTTCCTGAAACATCTAAAAAACAAAGCAACAGAGCCTAGGGCACTTCCACTTATGGTCCTATAGCTTAGGGAAATTAAATTCAAAAAGACACAGCCACCCCAAAGTTTGGAACGGCTCTGTTTACAAGAACCTCGTTTACAGTACAAGTTCAACATCGCAGAAAGTGAAAAATGGATAAAGAAGTTGTGGTACTTACGTACAATGCAGTATCACTCAGCAGTGAAATCTATGTCATCAGGCCCGTAGCAGCATAATGAGTGGATCCAGGTACGATGATTCTAACTGAAATAAGTCACACAGAAAAAGAAACATCATAAGATATCACTAATACACGGAATGTAAACTTGGCTACACAGGAACTGAATTACAGAACAGAACAGGGTCTCAAATTTAGAAAACCAACTTATGCTTGCTTAAGGGTAAAGGTGAGTTGGGGTGCTGCATAAAACCAGAGATTGAAATGAGCACAGATAAAGTTCCTTAAGCCAAATATGGAATAGACAAGAGCTACTCCTTGCTCAACGAAATGGACTCAACACCGCATATTAAATGCCTAAGAATGTACCTGACTAGTAAGTATCTTAAAACCTATGGATTGCTATGTCTCCGAAAGAGAATCAAGCATGTGTACAGGGGCATAAACGCAGCAGTGATAGGATTGGAGAGGTTCGGTGAGCAAATGAAGACCCTTTGAAGTCATATTGCATGGTACCCATTCCACGGCTTTCAACTACCCAGGTTTAAGGTATTCTTCCTTCATCTAAAACATGCATGTGGAACCCAAGTATGATCAACCATGTGAACGGGAGACGTGTTCAAATATGTCTCAGGTTTCCTCCCCTGGTACTCGGGTGCAACATTCCAGACGCTTTACTAACACTCTCCCCACTTGGAAAGTCAGCGCCTTTAACCTCCTGTTTGGCCCAGTTTGCAATTTCTGCGGAAGATGAACAGGAATAGCGAGAACCAATGAGAGGCTAGCTGGAGGTGTCTGGACGGGCAAATTTAACTCTCATTTCCCACCAGGAAGAGGAAATAACCAAAGGCTCAGCGTGCCGTGCCGGAACCAGATTAGGGCCTGAAGCCATCCTGCGTTGTTGCGGCCAGCTCAAAAGAAAGCGAGTTGAAGAAAGGAGCTCAGGGGCACTGTAATTCACAAACCTGCAGAGTTATAAATGACAGCTATCGTCCAAAAATAGACTGAAGTAAGGCTGCCAAGAGGACTTGAAAGCGGGGCAGAATTGCAGGAAACCGATTTCAGGAGGTAGACTGGAATTGCATTGAAAGCATAGGAAAAGAGGCAGAACGTCCACAATGTGCACTTGGCCAAAAAGGGCGTATGCGTTTTTTCCTGAATATATTCAGGAAAATACGCATACGCCCTTTTGGGCCAACCAAGCAAGCTTGCAAAGGAAATCTGCACTACAATGAAGTCTCACTTCCCCCCGGTCAAAAGGGCTATCTGAAAAAAGTGTAAAATCCAGAAAGGCAGGACAGGCCATGGAGAACTGGGAGCCTTGTTATGCTGATGGGCGGGATGTAAATTGCCAACAACCACTCTGGAGAAGTGTATGGTGTTTCCTGAAACATCTAAAAAACAAAGCAACAGAGCCTAGGGCACTTCCACTTATGGTCCTATAGCTTAGGGAATTTAAAATCAAAAAGACACAGCCACCCCAAAGTTTCGAACGGCTCTGTTTACAAGAACCTCGTTTACAGTAGAAGTTCAACATCGCAGAAAGTGAAAAATGGATAAAGAACTTGTGGTACTTACGTACAATGCAGTATCACTCAGCAATGAAATCTATGTCATCAGGCCCGTAGCAGCATAATGAGTGGATTCAGGTACGATGATTCTAACTGAAATAAGTCACACAGAAAAAGAAACATCATAAGATATCAGTAATACACGGAATGTAAACTTGGCTACACAGGAACTGAATTACAGAACAGAACAGGGTCTCAAATTTAGAAAACCAACTTATGCTTGCTTAAGGGGAAAGGTGAGTTGGGGTGCTGCATAAAACCAGAGATTGAAATGAGCACAGATAAAGTTCCTTAAACCAAATATGGAATAGACAAGAGCTACTCCTTGCTCAACGAAGTGGACTCAACACCGCATATTAAATGCCTAAGAATGTACCTGACTAGTAAGTATCTTAAAACCTATGGATTGCTATGTCTCCGAAAGAGAATCAAGCATGTGTACAGGGGCATAAACGCAGCAGTGATAGGATTGGAGAGGTTCGGTGAGCAAATGAAGACCCTTTGAAGTCATATTGCATGGTACCCATTCCACGGGTTTCAACTACCCAGGTTTTAGGTATTCTTCCTTCAGCTAAAACATGCATGTGGGACCTAGAGTATGATCAACCATGTGAACGGGAGACGTGTTCAAATATGTCTCAGTTTTCCTCCCCTGGTACTCGGGTGCAACATTCCACACGCTTTACTAACACTCTCCCCACTTGGAAAGTCAGCGCCTTTAACCTCCTGTTTGGCCCAGTTTGCAATTTCTGTGGAAGATGAACAGGAATAGCGAGAACCAATGAGAGGCTAGCTGGAGGTGTCTGGACGGGCAAATTTAACTCTCATTTCCCACCAGGAAGAGGAAATAACCAAAGGCTCAGCGTGCCGTGCCGGAACCAGATTAGGGCCTGAAGACATCCTGCGGTGTTGCGGCCAGGTCACAAGAAAGTGAGTTGAAGAAAGGAGCTCAGGGGCACTGTAATTCACAAACCTGCAGAGTTATAAATGACAGCTATCGTCCAAAAATAGACTGAAGTAAGGCTGCCAAGAGGACTTGAAAGCAGGGCAGAATTGCAGGAAACCGATTTCAGGAGGTAGACTGGAATTGCATTGAAAGCATAGGAAAAGAGGTAGAACGTCCACAATGATGCACTTGGCCAAAAAGGGCGTATGCGTTTTTTCCTGAATATATTCAGGAAAAAACGCATACGCCCTTTTTGGCCAACCAAGCAAGCTTGCAAAGGAAATCTGCACTACAATGAAGTCTCACTTCCCCCCGGTCAAAAGGGCCATCTGAAAAAAGTGTAAAATCCAGAAAGGCAGGACAGGCCATGGAGAACTGGGAGCCTTGTTATGCTGATGGGCGGGATGTAAATTGCCAACAGACACTCGGGAGAAGTGTATGGTGTTTCCTGAAACATCTAAAAAACAAAGCAACAGAGCCTAGGGCACTTCCACTTATGGTCCTATAGCTTAGGGAAATTAAATTCAAAAAGACACAGCCACCCCAAAGTTTGGAACGGCTCTGTTTACAAGAACCTCGTTTACAGTACAAGTTCAACATCGCAGAAAGTGAAAAATGGATAAAGAAGTTGTGGTACTTACGTACAATGCAGTATCACTCAGCAGTGAAATCTATGTCATCAGGCCCGTAGCAGCATAATGAGTGGATCCAGGTACGATGATTCTAACTGAAATAAGTCACACAGAAAAAGAAACATCATAAGATATCACTAATACACGGAATGTAAACTTGGCTACACAGGAACTGAATTACAGAACAGAACAGGGTCTCAAATTTAGAAAACCAACTTATGCTTGCTTAAGGGTAAAGGTGAGTTGGGGTGCTGCATAAAACCAGAGATTGAAATGAGCACAGATAAAGTTCCTTAAGCCAAATATGGAATAGACAAGAGCTACTCCTTGCTCAACGAAATGGACTCAACACCGCATATTAAATGCCTAAGAATGTACCTGACTAGTAAGTATCTTAAAACCTATGGATTGCTATGTCTCCGAAAGAGAATCAAGCATGTGTACAGGGGCATAAACGCAGCAGTGATAGGATTGGAGAGGTTCGGTGAGCAAATGAAGACCCTTTGAAGTCATATTGCATGGTACCCATTCCACGGCTTTCAACTACCCAGGTTTAAGGTATTCTTCCTTCATCTAAAACATGCATGTGGAACCCAAGTATGATCAACCATGTGAACGGGAGACGTGTTCAAATATGTCTCAGGTTTCCTCCCCTGGTACTCGGGTGCAACATTCCAGACGCTTTACTAACACTCTCCCCACTTGGAAAGTCAGCGCCTTTAACCTCCTGTTTGGCCCAGTTTGCAATTTCTGCGGAAGATGAACAGGAATAGCGAGAACCAATGAGAGGCTAGCTGGAGGTGTCTGGACGGGCAAATTTAACTCTCATTTCCCACCAGGAAGAGGAAATAACCAAAGGCTCAGCGTGCCGTGCCGGAACCAGATTAGGGCCTGAAGCCATCCTGCGGTGTTGCGGCCAGCTCAAAAGAAAGCGAGTTGAAGAAAGGAGCTCAGGGGCACTGTAATTCACAAACCTGCAGAGTTATAAATGACAGCTATCGTCCAAAAATAGACTGAAGTAAGGCTGCCAAGAGGACTTGAAAGCGGGGCAGAATTGCAGGAAACCGATTTCAGGAGGTAGACTGGAATTGCATTGAAAGCATAGGAAAAGAGGCAGAACGTCCACAATGATGCACTTGGCCAAAAAGGGCGTATGCGTTTTTTCCTGAATATATTCAGGAAAAAACGCATACGCCCTTTTTGGCCAACCAAGCAAGCTTGCAAAGGAAATCTGCACTACAATGAAGTCTCACTTCCCCCCGGTCAAAAGGGCCATCTGAAAAAAGTGTAAAATCCAGAAAGGCAGGACAGGCCATGGAGAACTGGGAGCCTTGTTATGCTGATGGGCGGGATGTAAATTGCCAACAACCACTCGGGAGAAGTGTATGGTGTTTCCTGAAACATCTAAAAAACAAAGCAACAGAGCCTAGGGCACTTCCACTTATGGTCCTATAGCTTAGGGAAATTAAAATCAAAAAGACACAGCCACCCCAAAGTTTGGAACGGCTCTGTTTACAAGAACCTCGTTTACAGTACAAGTTCAACATCGCAGAAAGTGAAAAATGGATAAAGAACTTGTGGTACTTACGTACAATGCAGTATCACTCAGCAATGAAATCTATGTCATCAGGCCCTTAACAGCACAATGAGTGGATTCAGGTATGATGATTCTAACTGAAATAAGTCACACAGAAAAAGAAACATCATAAGATATCAGTAATACACGGAATGGAAACTTGGCTACACAGGAACTGAATTACAGAACAGAACAGGGTCTCAAATTTAGAAAACCAACTTATTCTTGCTTAAGGGTAAAGGTGAGTTGGGGTGCTGCATAAAACCAGAGATTGAAATGAGCACAGATAAAGTTCCTTAAGCCAAATATGGAATAGACAAGAGCTACTTCTTGCTCAACGAAATGGACTCAACACCCCATATTAAACGCCTAAGAATGTACCTGACTAGTAAGTATCTTAAAACCTATGGATTGCTATGTCTCCGAAAGAGAATCAAGCATGTGTACAGGGGCATAAACGCAGCAGTGATAGGATTGGAGAGGTTCGGTGAGCAAATGAAGACCCTTTGAAGTCATATTGCATGGTACCCATTCCACGGCTTTCAACTACCCAGGTTTAAGGTATTCTTCCTTCATCTAAAACATGCATGTGCAACCCAAGTATGATCAACCATGTGAACGGGAGACGTGTTCAAATATGTCTCAGTTTTCCTCCCCTGGTACTCGGGTGCAACATTCCAGACGCTTTACTAACACTCTCTCCACTTGGAGAGTCAGCGCCTTTAACCTCCTGTTTGGCCCAGTTTGCAATTTCTGCGGAAGATGAACAGGATAGCGAGAACCAATGAGAGGCTAGCTGGAGGTGTCTGGACGGGCAAATTTAACTCTCATTTCCCACCAGGAAGAGGAAATAACCAAAGGCTCAGCGTGCCGTACCGGAACCAGATTAGGGCCTGAAGCCATCCTGCGGTGTTGCGGCCAGCTCACAAGAAAGCGAGTTGAAGAAAGGAGCTCAGGGGCACTGTAATTCACAAACCTGCAGAGTTATAAATGACAGCTATCGTCCAAAAATAGACTGAAGTAAGGCTGCCAAGAGGACTTGAAAGCGGGGCAGAATTGCAGGAAACCGATTTCAGGAGGTAGACTGGAATTGCATTGAAAGCATAGGAAAAGAGGCAGAACGTCCACAATGATGCACTTGGCCAAAAAGGGCGTATGCGTTTTTTC
Organism: Delphinus delphis; assembly: GCF_949987515.2. Taxonomy (NCBI): domain Eukaryota; kingdom Metazoa; phylum Chordata; class Mammalia; order Artiodactyla; family Delphinidae; genus Delphinus; species Delphinus delphis. The sequence continues at coordinate 995,982 of NW_027192702.1, read as the reverse complement.
CTGAATATATTCAGGAAAAAACGCATACGCCCTTTTTGGCCAACCAAGCAAGCTTGCAAAGGAAATCTGCACTACAATGAAGTCTCACTTCCCCCCGGTCAAAAGGGCCATCTGAAAAAAGTGTAAAATCCAGAAAGGCAGGACAGGCCATGGAGAACTGGGAGCCTTGTTATGCTGATGGGCGGGATGTAAATTGCCAACAACCACTCGGGAGAAGTGTATGGTGTTTCCTGAAACATCTAAAAAACAAAGCAACAGAACCTAGGGCACTTCCACTTATGGTCCTATAGCTTAGGGAAATTAAAATCAAAAAGACACAGCCACCCCAAAGTTTGGAACGGCTCTGTTTACAAGAACCTCGTTTACAGTACAAGTTCAACATCGCAGAAAGTGAAAAATGGATAAAGAAGTTGTGGTATTTACTTACAAAGCAATATCACTCAGCAATGAAATCTGTGTCATCAGGCCCTTAGCAGCACAATGAGTGGATTCAGGTATGATGATTCTAACTGAAATAAGTCACGCAGAAAAAGAAACATCATAAGATATCAGTAATACACGGAATGTAAACTTGGCTACACAGGAACTGAATTACAGAACAGAACAGGGTCTCAAATTTAGAAAACCAACTTATGCTTGCTTAAGGGTAAAGGTGAGTTGGGGTGCTGCATAAAACCAGAGATTGAAATGAGCACAGATAAAGTTCCTTAAGTCAAATATGGAATAGACAAGAGCTACTCCTTGCTCAACGAAATGGACTCAACACCGCATATTAAACGCCTAAGAATGTACCTGACTAGTAAGTATCTTAAAACCTATGGATCGCTATGTCTCCGAAAGAGAATCAAGCATGTGTACAGGGGCATAAACGCAGCAGTGATAGGATTGGAGAGGTTCGGTGAGCAAATGAAGACCCTTTGAAGTCATATTGCATCGTACCCATTACACGGGTCTTAACTCTCCAGGTTTAAGGTATTCTTCCTTCAGCTAAAACATGCATGTGGAACCCAAGTATGATCAACCATGTGAACGGGAGACGTGTTCAAATATGTCTCAGTTTTCCTCCCCTGGTACTCGGGTGCAACATTCCAGACGCTTTACTAACACTCTCCCCACTTGGAGAGTCAGCGCCTTTAACCTCCTGTTTGGCCCAGTTTGCAAATTCTGCGGAAGATGAACAGGAATAGCGAGAACCAATGAGAGACTAGCTGGAGGTGTCTGGACGGGCAAATTTAACTCTCATTTCCCACCAGGAAGAGGAAATAACCAAAGGCTCAGCGTGCCGTGCCGGAACCAGATTAGGGCCTGAAGCCATCCTGCGGTGTTGCGGCCAGGTCACAAGAAAGCAAGTTGAAGAAAGGAGCTCAGGGGCACTGTAATTCACAAACCTGCAGTTATAAATGACAGCTATCGTCCAAAAATAGACTGAAGTAAGGCTGCCAAGAGGACTTGAAAGCGGGGCAGAATTGCAGGATCCCGATTTCAGGAGGTAGACTGGAATTGCATTGAAAGCATAGGAAAAGAGGCAGAACGTCCACAATGATGCACTTGGCCAAAAAGGGCGTATGCGTTTTTTCCTGAATATATTCAGGAAAAAACGCATACGCCCTTTTTGGCCAACCAAGCAAGCTTGCAAAGGAAATCTGCACTACAATGAAGTCTCACTTCCCCCCGGTCAAAAGGGCTATCTGAAAAAAGTGTAAAATCCAGAAAGGCAGGACAGGCCATGGAGAACTGGGAGCCTTGTTATGCTGATGGGCGGGATGTAAATTGCCAACAACCACTCGGGAGAAGTGTATGGTGTTTCCTGAAACATCTAAAAAACAAAGCAACAGAACCTAGGGCACTTCCACTTATGGTCCTATAGCTTAGGGAAATTAAAATCAAAAAGACACAGCCACCCCAAAGTTTGGAACGGCTCTGTTTACAAGAACCTCGTTTACAGTACAAGTTCAACATCGCAGAAAGTGAAAAATGGATAAAGAAGTTGTGGTATTTACTTACAAAGCAATATCACTCAGCAATGAAATCTGTGTCATCAGGCACTTAGCAGCACAATGAGTGGATTCAGGTACGATGATTCTAACTGAAATAAGTCACACAGAAAAAGAAACATCATAAGATATCACTAATACACGGAATGTAAACTTGGCTACACAGGAACTGAATTCCAAAACAGAACAGGGTATCAAATTTAGAAAACCAACTTATGCTTGCTTAAGGGTAAAGGTGAGTTGGGGTGCTGCATAAAACCAGAGATTCAAATGAGCACAGATAACGTTCCTTAAGCCAAATATGGAATAGACAAGAGCTACTCCTTGCTCAACGAAATGGACCCAACACCCCATATTAAACGCCTAAGAATGTACCTGACTAGTAAGTATCTTAAAACCTATGGATTGCTATGTCTCCGAAAGAGAATCAAGCGTATGTACCGGGGCATAAACGCAGCAGTGATAGGATTGGAGAGGTTCGGTGAGCAAATGAAGACCCTTTGAAGTCATATTGCATGGTACCCATTCCACGGGTCTCAACTCTCCAGGTTTAAGGTATTCTTCCTTCAGCTAAAACATGCATGTGGAACCCAGAGTATGATCAACTGTGTGATCGGGAGACATGTTCAAATATGTCTCACTTTTGGTCCCCTGGTACTCGAGTGCAACATTCCAGACGCTTAACGAACACTCTCCCCACTTGGAGAGTCAGTGCCTTTAATCTCCTGTTTGGCCCAGTTTGCAATTTCTGCGGAAGATGAACAGGAATAGCGAGAACCAATGAGAGACTAGCTGGAAGTTTCTGGACGGACAAATTTAACTCTCATTTCCCACCAGGAAGAGGAAATAACCAAAGGCTCAGCGTGCCGTGCCGGAACCAGATTAGGGCCTGAAGCCATCCTGCGGTGTTGCGGCCAGCTCAAAAGAAAGCGAGTTGAAGAAAGGAGCTCAGGGGCACTGTAATTCACAAACCTGTAGAGTTATAAATGACAGCTATCGTCCAAAAATAGACTGAAGTAAGGCTGCCAAGAGGACTTGAAAGCGGGGCAGAATTGCAGGAAACCGATTTCAGGAGGTAGACTGGAATTGCATTGAAAGCATAGGAAAAGAGGCAGAACGTCCACAGTGATGCACTTGGCCAAAAAGGGCGTATGCGTTTTTTCCTGAATATATTCAGGAAAAAACGCATACGCCCTTTTTGGCCAACCAAGCAAGCTTGCAAAGGAAATCTGCACTACAATGAAGTCTCACTTCCCCCCGGTCAAAAGGGCCATCTGAAAAAAGTGTAAAATCCAGAAAGGCAGGACAGGCCATGGAGAACTGGGAGCCTTGTTATGCTGATGGGCGGGATGTAAATTGCCAACAGACACTAGGGAGAAGTGTATGGTGTTTCCTGAAACATCTAAAAAACAAAGCAACAGAGCCTAGGGCACTTCCACTTATGGTCCTATAGCTTAGGGAAATTAAAATCAAAAAGACACAGCCACCCCAAAGTTTGGGACGCCTCTGTTTACAAGAACCTCGTTTACCGTACAAGTTCAATATCACAGAAAGTGAAAAATGGATAAAGAACTTGTGGTACTTACGTACAATGCAGTATCACTCAGCAATGAAATCTATGTCATCAGGCCCGAAGCAGCATAATGAGTGGATTCAGGTACGATGATTCTAACTGAAATAAGTCACACAGAAAAAGAAACATCATAAGATATCACTAATACACGGAATGTAAACTTGGCTACACAGGAACTGAATTCCAAAACAGAACAGGGTCTCAAATTTAGAAAACCAACTTATGCTTGCTTAAGGGGAAAGGTGAGTTGGGGTGCTGCATAAAACCAGAGATTGAAATGAGCACAGATAAAGTTCCTTAAGCCAAATATGGAATAGACAAGAGCTACTCCTTGCTCAACGAAATGGACTCAACACCCCATATTAAACGCCTAAGAATGTACCTGACTAGTAAGTATCTTAAAACCTATGGATTGCTATGTCTCCAAAAGAGAATCAAGCGTGTGTACAGGGGCATAAACGCAGCAGTGATAGGATTGGAGAGGTTCGGTGAGCAAATGAAGACCCTTTGAAGTCATATTGCATGGTACCCATTCCACGGGTCTCAACTCTCCAGGTTTAAGGTATTCTTCCTTCAGCTAAAACATGCATGTGGAACCCAGAGTATGATCAACCGTGTGAACGGGAGACGTGTTCAAATATGTCTCAGTTTTCCTCCCCTGGTACTCGGGTGCAACATTCCAGACGCTTTACTAACACTCTCCCCACTTGGAGAGTCAGCGCCTTTAACCTCCTGTTTGGCCCAGTTTGCAATTTCTGCGGAAGATGAACAGGAATAGCGAGAACCAATGAGAGACTAGCTGGAGGTGTCTGGACGGGCAAATTTAACTCTCATTTCCCACCAGGAAGAGGAAATAACCAAAGGCTAAGCGTGCCGTGCCGGAACCAGATTAGGGCCTGAAGCCATCCTGCGGTGTTGCGGCCAGCTCACAAGAAAGCGAGTTGAAGAAAGGAGCTCAGGGACACTGTAATTCACAAACCTGCAGAGTTATAAATGACAGCTATCGTCCAAAAATAGACTGAAGTAAGGCTGCCAAGAGGACTTGAAACCAGGGCAGAATTGCAGGAAACCGATTTCAGGAGGTAGACTGGAATTGCATTGAAAGCATAGGAAAAGAGGCAGAACGTCCACAATGATGCACTTGGCCAAAAAGGGCGTATGCGTTTTTTCCTGAATATATTCAGGAAAAAACGCATACGCCCTTTTTGGCCAACCAAGCAAGCTTGCAAAGGAAATCTGCACTACAATGAAGTCTCACTTCCCCCCGGTCAAAAGGGCCATCTGAGAAAAGTGTAAAATCCAGAAAGGCAGGACAGGCCATGGAGAACTGGGAGCCTTGTTATGCTGATGGGCGGGATGTAAATTGCCAACAACCACTCGGGAGAAGTGTATGGTGTTTCCTGAAACATCTAAAAAACAAAGCAACAGAGCCTAGGGCACTTCCACTTATGGTCCTATAGCTTAGGGAAATTAAAATCAAAAAGACACAGCCACCCCAAAGTTTGGGACGCCTCTGTTTACAAGAACCTCGTTTACCGTACAAGTTCAATATCACAGAAAGTGAAAAATGGATAAAGAACTTGTGGTACTTACGTACAATGCAGTATCACTCAGCAATGAAATCTATGTCATCAGGCCCGTAGCAGCATAATAAGTGGATTCAGGTACGATGATTCAAACTGAAATAAGTCACACAGAAAAAGAAACATCATAAGATATCACTAATACACGGAATGTAAACTTGGCTACACAGGAACTGAATTCCAAAACAGAACAGGGTCTCAAATTTACAAAACCAACTTATGCTTGCTTAAGGGGAAAGGTGAGTTGTGGTGCTGCATAAAACCAGAGATTGAAATGAGCACAGATAAAGTTCCTTAAGCCAAATATGGAATAGACAAGAGCTACTCCTTGCTCAACGAAATGGACTCAACACCGCATATTAAACGCCTAAGAATGTACCTGACTAGTAAGTATCTTAAAACCTATGGATTGCTATGTCTCCGAAAGAGAATCAAGCATGTGTACAGGGGCATAAACGCAGCAGTGATAGGATTGGAGAGGTTCGGTGAGCAAATGAAGACCCTTTGAAGTCATATTGCATGGTACCCATTCCACGGGTTTCAACTACCCAGGTTTTAGGTATTCTTCCTTCAGCTAAAACATGCATGTGGAACCCAAGTATGATCAACCATGTGAACGGGAGACGTGTTCAAATATGTCTCAGTTATCTTCCCCTGGTACTCGTGTGCAACATTCCAGACGCTTTACTAATACTCTCCCCCTTGGAAAGTCAGTGCCTTTAACCTCCTGTTTGGCCCAGTTTGCAATTTCTGCGGAAGATGAACAGGAATAGCGAGAACCAATGAGAGACTAGCTGGAGGTGTCTGGACGGGCAAATTTAACTCTCATTTCCCACCAGGAAGAGGAAATAACCAAAGGCTCAGCATGCCAGGCCGGAACCAGATTAGGGCCTGAAGCCATCCTGCGGTGTTGCGGCCAGCTCAAAAGAAAGCGTGTTGAAGAAAGCAGCTCAGGGGCACTGTAATTCACAAACCTGCAGAGTTATAAATGACAGCTATCGTCCAAAAATAGACTGAAGTAAGGCTGCCAAGAGGACTTGAAAGCGGGGCAGAATTGCAGGAAACTGATTTCAGGAGGTAGACTGGAATTGCATTGAAAGCATAGGAAAAGAGGCAGAACGTCCACAATGATGCACTTGGCCAATAAGGGCCTATGCGTTTTTTCCTGAATATATTCAGGAAAAAACGCATACGCCCTTTTTGGCCAACCAAGCAAGCTTGCAAAGGAAATCTGCACTACAATGAAGTCTCACTTCCCCCCGGTCAAAAGGGCCATCTGAGAAAAGTGTAAAATCCAGAAAGGCAGGACAGGCCATGGAGAACTGGGAGCCTTGTTATGCTGATGGGCGGGATGTAAATTGCCAACAGACACTCCGGAGAAGTGTATGGTGTTTCCTGAAACATCTAAAAAACAAAGCAACAGAGCCTAGGGCACTTCCACTTATGGTCCTATAGCTTAGGGAAATTAAAATCAAAAAGACACAGCCACCCCAAAGTTTGGGACGCCTCTGTTTACAAGAACCTCGTTTACCGTACAAGTTCAATATCACAGAAAGTGAAAAATGGATAAAGAACTTGTGGTACTTACGTACAATGCAGTATCACTCAGCAATGAAATCTATGTCATCAGGCCCGTAGCAGCATAATGAGTGGATTCAGGTACGATGATTCTAACTGAAATAAGTCACACAGAAAAAGAAACATCATAAGATATCACTAATACACGGAATGTAAACTTGGCTACACAGGAACTGAATTCCAAAACAGAACAGGGTCTCAAATTTAGAAAACCAACTTATGCTTGCTTAAGGGGAAAGGTGAGTTGGGGTGCTGCATAAAACCAGAGATTGAAATGAGCACAGATAAAGTTCCTTAAGCCAAATATGGAATAGACAAGAGCTACTCCTTGCTCAACGAAATGGACTCAACACCCCATATTAAACGCCTAAGAATGTACCTGACTAGTAAGTATCTTAAAACCTATGGATTGCTATGTCTCCAAAAGAGAATCAAGCGTGTGTACAGGGGCATAAACGCAGCAGTGATAGGATTGGAGAGGTTCGGTGAGCAAATGAAGACCCTTTGAAGTCATATTGCATGGTACCCATTCCACGGGTCTCAACTCTCCAGGTTTAAGGTATTCTTCCTTCAGCTAAAACATGCATGTGGAACCCAGAGTATGATCAACCGTGTGAACGGGAGACGTGTTCAAATATGTCTCAGTTTTCCTCCCCTGGTACTCGGGTGCAACATTCCAGACGCTTTACTAACACTCTCCCCACTTGGAGAGTCAGCGCCTTTAACCTCCTGTTTGGCCCAGTTTGCAATTTCTGCGGAAGATGAACAGGAATAGCGAGAACCAATGAGAGACTAGCTGGAGGTGTCTGGACGGGCAAATTTAACTCTCATTTCCCACCAGGAAGAGGAAATAACCAAAGGCTAAGCGTGCCGTGCCGGAACCAGATTAGGGCCTGAAGCCATCCTGCGGTGTTGCGGCCAGCTCACAAGAAAGCGAGTTGAAGAAAGGAGCTCAGGGACACTGTAATTCACAAACCTGCAGAGTTATAAATGACAGCTATCGTCCAAAAATAGACTGAAGTAAGGCTGCCAAGAGGACTTGAAACCAGGGCAGAATTGCAGGAAACCGATTTCAGGAGGTAGACTGGAATTGCATTGAAAGCATAGGAAAAGAGGCAGAACGTCCACAATGATGCACTTGGCCAAAAAGGGCGTATGCGTTTTTTCCTGAATATATTCAGGAAAAAACGCATACGCCCTTTTTGGCCAACCAAGCAAGCTTGCAAAGGAAATCTGCACTACAATGAAGTCTCACTTCCCCCCGGTCAAAAGGGCCATCTGAGAAAAGTGTAAAATCCAGAAAGGCAGGACAGGCCATGGAGAACTGGGAGCCTTGTTATGCTGATGGGCGGGATGTAAATTGCCAACAGACACTCGGGAGAAGTGTATGGTGTTTCCTGAAACATCTAAAAAACAAAGCAACAGAGCCTAGGGCACTTCCACTTATGGTCCTATAGCTTAGGGAAATTAAAATCAAAAAGACACAGCCACCCCAAAGTTTGGGACGCCTCTGTTTACAAGAACCTCGTTTACCGTACAAGTTCAATATCACAGAAAGTGAAAAATGGATAAAGAACTTGTGGTACTTACGTACAATGCAGTATCACTCAGCAATGAAATCTATGTCATCAGGCCCGTAGCAGCATAATGAGTGGATTCAGGTACGATGATTCTAACTGAAATAAGTCACACAGAAAAAGAAACATCATAAGATATCACTAATACACGGAATGTAAACTTGGCTACACAGGAACTGAATTCCAAAACAGAACAGGGTCTCAAATTTACAAAACCAACTTATGCTTGCTTAAGGGGAAAGGTGAGTTGTGGTGCTGCATAAAACCAGAGATTGAAATGAGCACAGATAAAGTTCCTTAAGCCAAATATGGAATAGACAAGAGCTACTCCTTGCTCAACGAAATGGACTCAACACCCCATATTAAACGCCTAAGAATGTACCTGACTAGAAAGTATCTTAAAACCTATGGATTGCTATGTCTCCAAAAGAAAATCAACCGTGTGTACAGGGGCATAAACGCAGCAGTGATAGGATTGGAGAGGTTCGGTGAGCAAATGAAGACCCTTTGAAGTCATATTGCATGGTACCCATTCCAGGGGTCTCAACTCTCCAGGTTTAAGGTATTCTTCCTTCAGCTAAAACATGCATGTGGAACCCAGAGTATGATCAACCGTGTGAACGGGAGACGTGTTCAAATATGTCTCAGTTTTCCTCCCCTGGTACTCGGGTGCAACATTCCAGACGCTTTACTAACACTCTCCCCACTTGGAGAGTCAGCGCCTTTAACCTCCTGTTTGGCCCAGTTTGCAATTTCTGCGGAAGATGAACAGGAATAGCGAGAACCAATGAGAGACTAGCTGGAGGTGTCTGGACGGGCAAATTTAACTCTCATTTCCCACCAGGAAGAGGAAATAACCAAAGGCTCAGCGTGCCGTGCCGGAACCAGATTAGGGCCTGAAGCCATCCTGCGGTGTTGCGGCCAGCTCACAAGAAAGCGAGTTGAAGAAAGGAGCTCATGGACACTGTAATTCACAAACCTGCAGAGTTATAAATGACAGCTATCGTCCAAAAATAGACTGAAGTAAGGCTGCCAAGAGGACTTGAAAGCAGGGCAGAATTGCAGGAAACCGATTTCAGGAGGTAGACTGGAATTGCATTGAAAGCATAGGAAAAGAGGCAGAACGTCCACAATGATGCACTTGGCCAAAAAGGGCGTATGCGTTTTTTCCTGCATATATTCAGGAAAAAACGCATACGCCCTTTTTGGCCAACCAAGCAAGCTTGCAAAGGAAATCTGCACTACAATGAAGTCTCACTTCCCCCCGGTCAAAAGGGCCATCTGAGAAAAGTGTAAAATCCAGAAAGGCAGGACAGGCCATGGAGAACTGGGAGCCTTGTTATGCTGATGGGCGGGATGTAAATTGCCAACAGACACTCCGGAGAAGTGTATGGTGTTTCCTGAAACATCTAAAAAACAAAGCAACAGAGCCTAGGGCACTTCCACTTATGGTCCTATAGCTTAGGGAAATTAAAATCAAAAAGACACAGCCACCCCAAAGTTTGGGACGCCTCTGTTTACAAGAACCTCGTTTACCGTACAAGTTCAATATCACAGAAAGTGAAAAATGGATAAAGAACTTGTGGTACTTACGTACAATGCAGTATCACTCAGCAATGAAATCTATGTCATCAGGCCCGTAGCAGCATAATGAGTGGATTCAGGTACGATGATTCTAACTGAAATAAGTCACACAGAAAAAGAAACATCATAAGATATCACTAATACACGGAATGTAAACTTGGCTACACAGGAACTGAATTCCAAAACAGAACAGGGTCTCAAATTTAGAAAACCAACTTATGCTTGCTTAAGGGGAAAGGTGAGTTGGGGTGCTGCATAAAACCAGAGATTGAAATGAGCACAGATAAAGTTCCTTAAGCCAAATATGGAATAGACAAGAGCTACTCCTTGCTCAACGAAATGGACTCAACACCCCATATTAAACGCCTAAGAATGTACCTGACTAGTAAGTATCTTAAAACCTATGGATTGCTATGTCTCCAAAAGAGAATCAAGTGTGTGTACAGGGGCATAAACGCAGCAGTGATAGGATTGGAGAGGTTCGGTGAGCAAATGAAGACCCTTTGAAGACATATTGCATGGTACCCATTCCACGGGTCTCAACTCTCCAGGTTTAAGGTATTCTTCCTTCAGCTAAAACATGCATGTGGAACCCAGAGTATGATCAACCGTGTGAACGGGAGACGTGTTCAAATATGTCTCAGTTTTCCTCCCCTGGTACTCGGGTGCAACATTCCAAACGCTTTACTTACACTCTCCCCACTTGGAGAGTCAGCGCCTTTAACCTCCTGTTTGGCCCAGTTTGCAATTTCTGCGGAAGATGAACAGGAATAGCGAGAACCAATGAGAGGCTAGCTGGAGGTGTCTGGACGAGCAAATTTAACTCTCATTTCCCACCAGGAGGACGAAATAACCAAAGGCTCAGCGTGCCGTGCCGGAACCAGATTAGGGCCTGAAGCCATCCTGCGGTGTTGCGGCCAGCTCACAAGAAAGCGAGGTGAAGAAAGGAGCTCAGGGGCACTGTAATTCACAAACCTGCAGAGTTATAAATGACAGCTATCGTCCAAAAATAGACTGAAGTAAGGCTGCCAAGAGGACTTGAAAGCGGGGCAGAATTGCAGGAAACCGATTTCAGGAGGTAGACTGGAATTGCATTGAAAGCATAGGAAAAGAGGCAGAACGTCCACAATGATGCACTTGGCCAAAAAGGGCGTATGCGTTTTTTCCTGAATATATTCAGGAAAAAACGCATACGCCCTTTTTGGCCAACCAAGCAAGCTTGCAAAGGAAATCTGCACTACAATGAAGTCTCACTTCCCCCCGGTCAAAAGGGCCATCTGAAAAAAGTGTAAAATCCAGAAAGGCAGGACAGGCCATGGAGAACTGGGAGCCTTGTTATGCTGATGGGCGGGATGTAAATTGCCAACAACCACTCGGGAGAAGTGTATGGTGTTTCCTGAAACATCTAAAAAACAAATCAACAGAGCCTAGGGCTCTTCCACTTATGGTCCTATAGCTTAGGGAAATTAAAATAAAAAAGACACAGCCACCCCAAAGTTTGAAACGGCTCTGTTTACAAGAACCTCGTTTACAGTACAAGTTCAACATCGCAGAAAGTGAAAAATGGATAAAGAAGTTGTGGTATTTACTTACAAAGCAATATCACTCAGCAATGAAATCTGTGTCATCAGGCCCTTAGCAGCACAATGAGTGGATTCAGGTATGATGATTCTAACTGAAGTAAGTCACACAGAAAAAGAAACATCATAAGATATCAGTAATACACGGAATGTAAGCTTGGCTATACAGGAACTGAATTACAGAACAGAACAGGGTCTCAAATTTAGAAAACCAACTTATGCTTGCTTAAGGGGAAAGGTGAATTGGGGTGCTGCATAACCAGAGATCGAAATGAGCACAGATAAAGTTCCTTAAGCCAAATATGGAATAGACAAGAGCTACTCCTTGCTCAACGAAATGGACTCAACACCGCATATTAAACGCCTAAGAATGTACCTGACTAGTAAGTATCTTAAAACCTATGGATTGCTATGTGTCCGAAAGAGAATCAAGCATGTGTACAGGGGCATAAACGCAGCAGTGATAGGATTGGAGAGGTTCGGTGAGCAAATGAAGAACCTTTGAAGTCATATTGTATGGTACCCATTCCACGGGTTTCAACTACCGAGGTTTAAGGTATTCTTCCTTCAGCTAAAACATGCATGTGGAACCCAAGTATGATCAACCATGTGAACGGGAGACGTGTTCAAATATGTCTCAGTTTTCCTCCCCTGGTACTCGGGTGCAACATTCCAGACGCTTTACTAACACTCTCCCCACTTGGAGAGTCAGCGCCTTTAACCTCCTGTTTGGCCCAGTTTGCAATTTCTGCGGAAGATGAACAGGAATAGCGAGAACCAATGAGAGACTAGCTGGAGGTGTCTGGACGGGCAAATTTAACTCTCATTTCCCACCAGGAAGAGGAAATAACCAGAGGCTCAGCGTGCCGTGCCGGAACCAGATTAGGGCCTGAAGCCATCCTGCGGTGTTGCGGCCAGGTCACAAGAAAGCGAGTTGAAGAAAGGAGCTCAGGGGCACTGTAATTCACAAACCTGCAGAGTTATAAATGACAGCTATCGTCCAAAAATAGACTGAAGTAAGGCTGCCAAGAGGACTTGAAAGCGGGGCAGAATTGCAGGAAACCGATTTCAGGAGGTTGACTGGAATTGCATTGAAAGCATAGGAAAAGGCACAATGTACACAATGATGCACTTGGCCAAAAAGGGCGTATGCGTTTTTTCCTGAATATATTCAGGAAAAAACGCATACGCCCTTTTTGGCCAACCCAGCAAGCTTGCAAAGGAAATCTGCACTACAATGAAGTCTCACTTCCCCCCCGGTCAAAAGGGCCATCTGAAAAAAGTGTAAAATCCAGAAAGGCAGGACAGGCCATGGAGAACTGGGAGCCTTGTTATGCTGATGGGCGGGATGTAAATTGCCAACAACCACTCGGGAGAAGTGTATGGTGTTTCCTGAAACATCTAAAAAACAAAGCAACAGAACCTAGGGCACTTCCACTTATGGTCCTATAGCTTAGGGAAATTAAAATCAAAAAGACACAGCCACCCCAAAGTTTGGAACGGCTCTGTTTACAAGAACCTCGTTTACAGTACAAGTTCAACATCGCAGAAAGTGAAAAATGGATAAAGAATTTGTGGTATTTACGTACAAAGCAATATCACTCAGCAATGAAATCTGTGTCATCAGGCCCGTAGCAGCATAATGAGTGGATTCAGGTACGATGATTCTAACTGAAATAAGTCACACAGAAAAAGAAACATCATAAGATATCACTAATACACGGAATGTAAACTTGGCTACACAGGAACTGCATTCCAAAACAGAACAGGGTCTCAAATTTAGAAAACCAACTTATGCTTGCTTAAGGTGAAAGGTGAGTTGGGGTGCTGCATAAAACCAGAGATTGAAATGAGCACAGATAAAGTTCCTTAAGCCAAATATGGAATAGACAAGAGCTACTCCTTGCTCAACGAAATGGACACAAAACCCCATATTAAACGCCTAAGAATGCACCTGACTAGTAAGTATCGTAAAACCTATGGATTGCTATGTCTCCGAAAGAGAATCAAGCGCGTGTACAGGGGCATAAACGCAGCAGTGATAGGATTGGAGAGGTTCGTGAGCAAATGAAGACCCTTTGAAGTCATATTGCATGGTACCCATTCCACGGGTTTCAAATACCCAGGTTTAAGGTATTCTTCCTTCATCTAAAACATGCATGTGGAACCTAGAGTATGATCAACCATGTGATCGGGAGACGTGTTCAAATATGTCTCAGTTTTCGTACCCTGGTACTCGGGTGCAACATTCCAGACGCTTTACTAACACTCTCCCCACTTGGAGAGTCAGTCCCTTTAACCTCCTGTTTGGCCCAGTTTGCAATTTCTGTGGAAGATGAACAGGAATAGCGAGAACCAATGAGAGGCTAGCTGGAGGTGTCTGGACGGGCAAATTTAACTCTCATTTCCCACCAGGAAGAGGAATTAACCAAAGGCTCAGCGTGCCGTGCCAGAACCAGATTAGGGCCTGAAGACATCCTGCGGTGTTGCGGCCAGCTCACAAGAAAGCGAGTTGAAGAAAGGAGCTCAGGGGCACTGCAATTCACAAACCTGCAGAGTTATAAATGACAGCTATCGTCCAAAAATAGACTGAAGTAAGGCTGCCAAGAGGACTTGAAAGCGGGGCAGAATTGCAGGAAACCGATTTCAGGAGGTAGACTGGAATTGCATTGAAAGCATAGGAAAAGAGGCAGAACGTCCACAATGATGCACTTGGCCAAAAAGGGCGTATGCGTTTTTTCCTGAATATATTCAGGAAAAAACGCATACGCCCTTTTTGGCCAACCAAGCAAGCTTGCAAAGGAAATCTGCACTACAATGAAGTCTCACTTCCCCCCGGTCAAAAGGGACATCTGAAAAAAGTGTAAAATCCAGAAAGGCAGGACAGGCCATGGAGAACTGGGAGCCTTGTTATGCTGATGGGCGGGATGTAAATTGCCAACAGACACTCCGGAGAAGTGTATGGTGTTTCCTGAAACATCTAAAAAACAAAGCAACAGAGCCTAGGGCACTTCCACTTATGGTCCTATAGCTTAGGGAAATTAAAATCAAAAAGACACAGCCACCCCAAAGTTTGGAACGGCTCTGTTTACAAGAACCTCGTTTTCAGTACAAGTTCAACATCTCAGAAAGTGAAAAATGGATAAAGAAGTTGCGGTATTTACTTACAAAGCAATATCACTCAGCAATGAAATCTATGTCACCAGGCCATTAGCAGCACAATGAGTGGATTCAGGTATGATGATTCTAACTGAAATAAGTCACACAGAAAAAGAAACATCATAAGATATCAGTAATACACGGAATGGAAACTTGGCTACACAGGAACTGAATTACAGAACAGAACAGGGACTCAAATTTAGAAAACCAACTTATGCTTGCTTAAGGGTAAAGGTGAGTAGGGGTGCTGCATAAAACCAGAGATTGAAATGAGCACAGATAAAGTTCCTTAAGCCAAATATGGAATAGACAAGAGCTACTCCTTGCTCAACGAAATGGACTCAACACCCCATATTAAACGCCTAAGAATGTACCTGACTAGTAAGTATCTTAAAACCTATGGATTGCTATGTCTCCGAAAGAGAATCAAGCATGTGTACAGGGGCATAAACGCAGCAGTGATAGGATTGGAGAGGTTCGGTGAGCAAATGAAGACCCTTTGAAGTCATATTGCATGGTACCCATTACACGGGTCTTAACTCTCCAGGTTTAAGGTATTCTTCCTTCAGCTAAAACATGCATGTGGAACCCAAGTATGATCAATCATGTGAACGGGAGACGTGTTCAAATATGTCTCAGTTTTCCTCCCCTGGTACTCGGGTGCAACATTCCAGACGCTTTACTAACACTCTCCCCACTTGGAGAGTCAGCGCCTTTAACCTCCTGTTTGGCCCAGTTTGCAATTTCTGCGGAAGATGAACAGGAATAGCGAGAACCAATGAGAGACTAGCTGGAGGTGTCTGGACGGGCAAATTTAACTCTCATTTCCCACCAGGAAGAGGAAATAACCAAAGTCTCAGCGTGCCGTGCCGGAACCAGATTAGGGCCTGAAGCCATCCTGCGGTGTTGCGGCCAGCTCACAAGAAAGCGAGTTGAAGAAAGGAGCTCAGGGACACTGTAATTCACAAACCTGCAGAATTATAAATGACAGCTATCGTCCAAAAATAGACTGAAGTAAGGCTGACAAGAGGACTTGAAAGCGGGGCAGAATTGCAGGAAACCGATTTCAGGAGGTAGACTGGAATTGCATTGAAAGCATAGGAAAAGAGGCAGAACGTCCACAATGATGCACTTGGCCAAAAAGGGCGTATGCGTTTTTTCCTGAATATATTCAGGAAAAAACGCATACGCCCTTTTTGGCCAACCAAGCAAGCTTGCAAAGGAAATCTGCACTACAATGAAGTCTCACTTCCCCCCGGTCAAAAGGGCCATCTGAAAAAAGTGTAAAATCCAGAAAGGCAGGACAGGCCATGGAGAACTGGGAGCCTTGTTATGCTGATGGGCGGGATGTAAATTGCCAACAGACACTCGGGAGAAGTGTATGGTGTTTCCTGAAACATCTAAAAAACAAAGCAACAGAGCCTAGGGCACTTCCACTTATGGTCCTATAGCTTAGGGAAATTAAAATCAAAAAGACACAGCCACCCCAAAGTTTGGGACGCCTCTGTTTACAAGAACCTCGTTTACCGTACAAGTTCAATATCACAGAAAGTGAAAAATGGATAAAGAACTTGTGGTACTTACGTACAATGCAGTATCACTCAGCAATGAAATCTATGTCATCAGGCCCGTAGCAGCATAATGAGTGGATTCAGGTACGATGATTCTAACTGAAATAAGTCACACAGAAAAAGAAACATCATAAGATATCACTAATACACGGAATGTAAACTTGGCTACACAGGAACTGAATTCCAAAACAGAACAGGGTCTCAAATTTAGAAAACCAACTTATGCTTGCTTAAGGGGAAAGGTGAGTTGGGGTGCTGCATAAAACCAGAGATTGAAATGAGCACAGATAAAGTTCCTTAAGCCAAATATGGAATAGACAAGAGCTACTCCTTGCTCAACGAAATGGACTCAACACCCCATATTAAACGCCTAAGAATGTACCTGACTAGTAAGTATCTTAAAACCTATGGATTGCTATGTCTCCAAAAGAGAATCAAGCGTGTGTACAGGGGCATAAACGCAGCAGTGATAGGATTGGAGAGGTTCGGTGAGCAAATGAAGACCCTTTGAAGTCATATTGCATGGTACCCATTCCACGGATCTCAACTCTCCAGGTTTAAGGTATTCTTCCTTCAGCTAAAACATGCATGTGGAACCCAGAGTATGATCAACCGTGTGAACGGGAGACGTGTTCAAATATGTCTCAGTTTTCCTCCCCTGGTACTCGGGTGCAACATTCCAGACGCTTTACTAACACTCTCCCCACTTGGAGAGTCAGCGCCTTTAACCTCCTGTTTGGCCCAGTTTGCAATTTCTGCGGAAGATGAACAGGAATAGCGAGAACCAATGAGAGACTAGCTGGAGGTGTCTGGACGGGCAAATTTAACTCTCATTTCCCACCAGGAAGAGGAAATAACCAAAGGCTAAGCGTGCCGTGCCGGAACCAGATTAGGGCCTGAAGCCATCCTGCGGTGTTGCGGCCAGCTCACAAAAAAGCGAGTTGAAGAAAGGAGCTCAGGGACACTGTAATTCACAAACCTGCAGAGTTATAAATGACAGCTATCGTCCAAAAATAGACTGAAGTAAGGCTGCCAAGAGGACTTGAAAGCGGGGCAGAATTGCAGGAAACCGATTTCAGGAGGTAGACTGGAATTGCATTGAAAGCATAGGAAAAGAGGCAGAACGTCCACAATGATGCACTTGGCCAAAAAGGGCGTATGCGTTTTTTCCTGAATATATTCAGGAAAAAACGCATACGCCCTTTTTGGCCAACCAAGCAAGCTTGCAAAGGAAATCTGCACTACAATGAAGTCTCACTTCCCCCCGGTCAAAAGGGCCATCTGAGAAAAGTGTAAAATCCAGAAAGGCAGGACAGGCCATGGAGAACTGGGAGCCTTGTTATGCTGATGGGCGGGATGTAAATTGCCAACAGACACTCGGGAGAAGTGTATGGTGTTTCCTGAAACATCTAAAAAACAAAGCAACAGAGCCTAGGGCACTTCCACTTATGGTCCTATAGCATAGGGAAATTAAAATCAAAAAGACACAGCCACCCCAAAGTTTGGGACGCCTCTGTTTACAAGAACCTCGTTTACCGTACAAGTTCAATATCACAGAAAGTGAAAAATGGATAAAGAACTTGTGGTACTTACGAACAATGCAGTATCACTCAGCAATGAAATCTATGTCATCAGGCCCGTAGCAGCATAATGAGTGGATTCAGGTACGATGATTCTAACTGAAATAAGTCACACAGAAAAAGAAACATCATAAGATATCACTAATACACGGAATGTAAACTTGGCTACACAGGAACTGAATTCCAAAACAGAACAGGGTCTCAAATTTACAAAACCAACTTATGCTTGCTTAAGGGGAAAGGTGAGTTGTGGTGCTGCATAAAACCAGAGATTGAAATGAGCACAGATAAAGTTCCTTAAGCCAAATATGGAATAGACAAGAGCTACTCCTTGCTCAACGAAATGGACTCAACACCCCATATTAAACGCCTAAGAATGTACCTGACTAGAAAGTATCTTAAAACCTATGGATTGCTATGTCTCCAAAAGAAAATCAAGCGTGTGTACAGGGGCATAAACGCAGCAGTGATAGGATTGGAGAGGTTCAGTGAGCAAATGAAGACCCTTTGAAGTCATATTGCATGGTACCCATTCCACGGGTCTCAACTCTCCAGGTTTAAGGTATTCTTCCTTCAGCTAAAACATGCATGTGGAACCCAGAGTATGATCAACCGTGTGAACGGGAGACGTGTTCAAATATGTCTCAGTTTTCCTCCCCTGGTACTCGGGTGCAACATTCCAGACGCTTTACTAACACTCTCCCCACTTGGAGAGTCAGCGCCTTTAACCTCCTGTTTGGCCCAGTTTGCAATTTCTGCGGAAGATGAACAGGAATAGCGAGAACCAATGAGAGACTAGCTGGAGGTGTCTGGACGGGCAAATTTAACTCTCATTTCCCACCAGGAAGAGGAAATAACCAAAGGCTAAGCGTGCCGTGCCGGAACCAGATTAGGGCCTGAAGCCATCCTGCGGTGTTGCGGCCAGCTCACAAGAAAGCGAGTTGAAGAAAGGAGCTCAGGGACACTGTAATTCACAAACCTGCAGAGTTATAAATGACAGCTATCATCCAAAAATAGACTGAAGTAAGGCTGCCAAGAGGACTTGAAAGCAGGGCAGAATTGCAGGAAACCGATTTCAGGAGGTAGACTGGAATTGCATTGAAAGCATAGGAAAAGAGGCAGAACGTCCACAATGATGCACTTGGCCAAAAAGGGCGTATGCGTTTTTTCCTGAATATATTCAGGAAAAAACGCATACGCCCTTTTTGGCCAACCAAGCAAGCTTGCAAAGGAAATCTGCACTACAATGAAGTCTCACTTCCCCCGGTCAAAAGGGCCATCTGAGAAAAGTGTAAAATCCAGAAAGGCAGGACAGGCCATGGAGAACTGGGAGCCTTGTTATGCTGATGGGCGGGATGTAAATTGCCAACAGACACTGCGGAGAAGTGTATGGTGTTTCCTGAAACATCTAAAAAACAAAGCAACAGAGCCTAGGGCACTTCCACTTATGGTCCTATAGTTTAGGGAAATTAAAATCAAAAAGACACAGCCACCCCAAAGTTTGGGACGCCTCTGTTTACAAGAACCTCGTTTACCGTACAAGTTCAATATCACAGAAAGTGAAAAATGGATAAAGAACTTGTGGTACTTACGTACAATGCAGTATCACTCAGCAATGAAATCTATGTCATCAGGCCCGTAGCAGCATAATGAGTGGATTCAGGTACGATGATTCTAACTGAAATAAGTCACACAGAAAAAGAAACATCATAAGATATCACTAATACACGGAATGTAAACTTGGCTACACAGGAACTGAATTCCAAAACAGAAGAGGGTCTCAAATTTAGAAAACCAACTTATGCTTGCTTAAGGGTAAAGGTGA
This sequence comes from Delphinus delphis, assembly GCF_949987515.2. Classification (NCBI taxonomy): domain Eukaryota; kingdom Metazoa; phylum Chordata; class Mammalia; order Artiodactyla; family Delphinidae; genus Delphinus; species Delphinus delphis. Next base: position 976,378 of record NW_027192702.1, on the reverse strand, counting down.
GTTGTGGTGCTGCATAAAAGCAGAGATTGAAATGAGCACAGATAAAGTTCCTTAAGCCAAATATGGAATAGACAAGAGCTACTCCTTGCTCAACGAAATGGACTCAACACCTCATATTAAACGCCTAAGAATGTACCTGACTAGAAAGTATCTTAAAACCTATGGATTGCTATGTCTCCAAAAGAAAATCAACCGTGTGTACAGGGGCATAAACGCAGCAGTGATAGGATTGGAGAGGTTCGGTGAGCAAATGAAGACCCTTTGAAGTCATATTGCATGGTACCCATTCCAGGGGTCTCAACTCTCCAGGTTTAAGGTATTCTTCCTTCAGCTAAAACATGCATGTGGAACCCAGAGTATGATCAACCGTGTGAACGGGAGACGTGTTCAAATATGTCTCAGTTTTCCTCCCCTGGTACTCGGGTGCAACATTCCAGACGCTTTACTAACACTCTCCCCACTTGGAGAGTCAGCGCCTTTAACCTCCTGTTTGGCCCAGTTTGCAATTTCTGCGGAAGATGAACAGGAATAGCGAGAACCAATGAGAGACTAGCTGGAGGTGTCTGGACGGGCAAATTTAACTCTCATTTCCCACCAGGAAGAGGAAATAACCAAAGGCTAAGCGTGCCGTGCCGGAACCAGATTAGGGCCTGAAGCCATCCTGCGGTGTTGCGGCCAGCTCACAAGAAAGCGAGTTGAAGAAAGGAGCTCATGGACACTGTAATTCACAAACCTGCAGAGTTATAAATGACAGCTATCGTCCAAAAATAGACTGAAGTAAGGCTGCCAAGAGGACTTGAAAGCAGGGCAGAATTGCAGGAAACCGATTTCAGGAGGTAGACTGGAATTGCATTGAAAGCATAGGAAAAGAGGCAGAACGTCCACAATGATGCACTTGGCCAAAAAGGGCGTATGCGTTTTTTCCTGAATATATTCAGGAAAAAACGCATACGCCCTTTTTGGCCAACCAAGCAAGCTTGCAAAGGAAATCTGCACTACAATGAAGTCTCACTTCCCCCCGGTCAAAAGGGCCATCTGAGAAAAGTGTAAAATCCAGAAAGGCAGGACAGGCCATGGAGAACTGGGAGCCTTGTTATGCTGATGGGCGGGATGTAAATTGCCAACAGACACTCCGGAGAAGTGTATGGTGTTTCCTGAAACATCTAAAACACAAAGCAACAGAGCCTAGGGCACTTCCACTTATGGTCCTATAGCTTAGGGAAATTAAAATCAAAAAGACACAGCCACCCCAAAGTTTGGGACGCCTCTGTTTACAAGAACCTCGTTTACCGTGCAAGTTCAATATCACAGAAAGTGAAAAATGGATAAAGAACTTGTGGTACTTACGTACAATGCAGTATCACTCAGCAATGAAATCTATGTCATCAGGCCCGTAGCAGCATAATGAGTGGATTCAGGTACGATGATTCTAACTGAAATAAGTCACACAGAAAAAGAAACATCATAAGATATCACTAATACACGGAATGTAAACTTGGCTACACAGGAACTGAATTCCAAAACAGAACAGGGTCTCAAATTTAGAAAACCAACTTATGCTTGCTTAAGGGTAAAGGTGAGTTGTGGTGCTGCATAAAAGCAGAGATTGAAATGAGCACAGATAAAGTTCCTTAAGCCAAATATGGAATAGACAAGAGCTACTCCTTGCTCAACGAAATGGACTCAACACCCCATATTAAACGCCTAAGAATGTACCTGACTAGTAAGTATCTTAAAACCTATGGATTGCTATGTCTCCAAAAGAGAATCAAGTGTGTGTACAGGGGCATAAACGCAGCAGTGATAGGATTGGAGAGGTTCGGTGAGCAAATGAAGACCCTTTGAAGACATATTGCATGGTACCCATTCCACGGGTCTCAACTCTCCAGGTTTAAGGTATTCTTCCTTCAGCTAAAACATGCATGTGGAACCCAGAGTATGATCAACCGTGTGAACGGGAGACGTGTTCAAATATGTCTCAGTTTTCCTCCCCTGGTACTCGGGTGCAACATTCCAAACGCTTTACTTACACTCTCCCCACTTGGAGAGTCAGCGCCTTTAACCTCCTGTTTGGCCCAGTTTACAATTTCTGCGGAAGATGAACAGGAATAGCGAGAACCAATGAGAGGCTAGCTGGAGGTGTCTGGACGAGCAAATTTAACTCTCATTTCCCACCAGGAGGACGAAATAACCAAAGGCTCAGCGTGCCGTGCCGGAACCAGATTAGGGCCTGAAGCCATCCTGCGGTGTTGCGGCCAGCTCACAAGAAAGCGAGGTGAAGAAAGGAGCTCAGGGGCACTGTAATTCACAAACCTGCAGAGTTATAAATGACAGCTATCGTCCAAAAATAGACTGAAGTAAGGCTGCCAAGAGGACTTGAAAGCGGGGCAGAATTGCAGGAAACCGATTTCAGGAGGTAGACTGGAATTGCATTGAAAGCATAGGAAAAGAGGCAGAACGTCCACAATGATGCACTTGGCCAAAAAGGGCGTATGCGTTTTTTCCTGAATATATTCAGGAAAAAACGCATACGCCCTTTTTGGCCAACCAAGCAAGCTTGCAAAGGAAATCTGCACTACAATGAAGTCTCACTTCCCCCCGGTCAAAAGGGCCATCTGAAAAAAGTGTAAAATCCAGAAAGGCAGGACAGGCCATGGAGAACTGGGAGCCTTGTTATGCTGATGGGCGGGATGTAAATTGCCAACAACCACTCGGGAGAAGTGTATGGTGTTTCCTGAAACATCTAAAAAACAAATCAACAGAGCCTAGGGCTCTTCCACTTATGGTCCTATAGCTTAGGGAAATTAAAATAAAAAAGACACAGCCACCCCAAAGTTTGAAACGGCTCTGTTTACAAGAACCTCATTTACAGTACAAGTTCAACATCGCAGAAAGTGAAAAATGGATAAAGAAGTTGTGGTATTTACTTACAAAGCAATATCACTCAGCAATGAAATCTGTGTCATCAGGCCCTTAGCAGCACAATGAGTGGATTCAGGTATGATGATTCTAACTGAAGTAAGTCACACAGAAAAAGAAACATCATAAGATATCAGTAATACACGGAATGTAAGCTTGGCTATACAGGAACTGAATTACAGAACAGAACAGGGTCTCAAATTTAGAAAACCAACTTATGCTTGCTTAAGGGGAAAGGTGAATTGGGGTGCTGCATAACCAGAGATCGAAATGAGCACAGATAAAGTTCCTTAAGCCAAATATGGAATAGACAAGAGCTACTCCTTGCTCAACGAAATGGACTCAACACCGCATATTAAACGCCTAAGAATGTACCTGACTAGTAAGTATCTTAAAACCTATGGATTGCTATGTGTCCGAAAGAGAATCAAGCATGTGTACAGGGGCATAAACGCAGCAGTGATAGGATTGGAGAGGTTCGGTGAGCAAATGAAGAACCTTTGAAGTCATATTGTATGGTACCCATTCCACGGGTTTCAACTACCGAGGTTTAAGGTATTCTTCCTTCAGCTAAAACATGCATGTGGAACCCAAGTATGATCAACCATGTGAACGGGAGACGTGTTCAAATATGTCTCAGTTTTCCTCCCCTGGTACTCGGGTGCAACATTCCAGACGCTTTACTAACACTCTCCCCACTTGGAGAGTCAGCGCCTTTAACCTCCTGTTTGGCCCAGTTTGCAATTTCTGCGGAAGATGAACAGGAATAGCGAGAACCAATGAGAGACTAGCTGGAGGTGTCTGGACGGGCAAATTTAACTCTCATTTCCCACCAGGAAGAGGAAATAACCAGAGGCTCAGCGTGCCGTGCCGGAACCAGATTAGGGCCTGAAGCCATCCTGCGGTGTTGCGGCCAGGTCACAAGAAAGCGAGTTGAAGAAAGGAGCTCAGGGGCACTGTAATTCACAAACCTGCAGAGTTATAAATGACAGCTATCGTCCAAAAATAGACTGAAGTAAGGCTGCCAAGAGGACTTGAAAGCGGGGCAGAATTGCAGGAAACCGATTTCAGGAGGTTGACTGGAATTGCATTGAAAGCATAGGAAAAGGCACAATGTACACAATGATGCACTTGGCCAAAAAGGGCGTATGCGTTTTTTCCTGAATATATTCAGGAAAAAACGCATACGCCCTTTTTGGCCAACCCAGCAAGCTTGCAAAGGAAATCTGCACTACAATGAAGTCTCACTTCCCCCCCGGTCAAAAGGGCCATCTGAAAAAAGTGTAAAATCCAGAAAGGCAGGACAGGCCATGGAGAACTGGGAGCCTTGTTATGCTGATGGGCGGGATGTAAATTGCCAACAACCACTCGGGAGAAGTGTATGGTGTTTCCTGAAACATCTAAAAAACAAAGCAACAGAACCTAGGGCACTTCCACTTATGGTCCTATAGCTTAGGGAAATTAAAATCAAAAAGACACAGCCACCCCAAAGTTTGGAACGGCTCTGTTTACAAGAACCTCGTTTACAGTACAAGTTCAACATCGCAGAAAGTGAAAAATGGATAAAGAATTTGTGGTATTTACGTACAAAGCAATATCACTCAGCAATGAAATCTGTGTCATCAGGCCCGTAGCAGCATAATGAGTGGATTCAGGTACGATGATTCTAACTGAAATAAGTCACACAGAAAAAGAAACATCATAAGATATCACTAATACACGGAATGTAAACTTGGCTACACAGGAACTGCATTCCAAAACAGAACAGGGTCTCAAATTTAGAAAACCAACTTATGCTTGCTTAAGGTGAAAGGTGAGTTGGGGTGCTGCATAAAACCAGAGATTGAAATGAGCACAGATAAAGTTCCTTAAGCCAAATATGGAATAGACAAGAGCTACTCCTTGCTCAACGAAATGGACACAAAACCCCATATTAAACGCCTAAGAATGCACCTGACTAGTAAGTATCGTAAAACCTATGGATTGCTATGTCTCCGAAAGAGAATCAAGCGCGTGTACAGGGGCATAAACGCAGCAGTGATAGGATTGGAGAGGTTCGTGAGCAAATGAAGACCCTTTGAAGTCATATTGCATGGTACCCATTCCACGGGTTTCAAATACCCAGGTTTAAGGTATTCTTCCTTCATCTAAAACATGCATGTGGAATCTAGAGTATGATCAACCATGTGATCGGGAGACGTGTTCAAATATGTCTCAGTTTTCGTATCCTGGTACTCGGGTGCAACATTCCAGACGCTTTACTAACACTCTCCCCACTTGGAGAGTCAGTCCCTTTAACCTCCTGTTTGGCCCAGTTTGCAATTTCTGTGGAAGATGAACAGGAATAGCGAGAACCAATGAGAGGCTAGCTGGAGGTGTCTGGACGGGCAAATTTAACTCTCATTTCCCACCATGAAGAGGAATTAACCAAAGGCTCAGCGTGCCGTGCCAGAACCAGATTAGGGCCTGAAGACATCCTGCGGTGTTGCGGCCAGCTCACAAGAAAGCGAGTTGAAGAAAGGAGCTCAGGGGCACTGCAATTCACAAACCTGCAGAGTTATAAATGACAGCTATCGTCCAAAAATAGACTGAAGTAAGGCTGCCAAGAGGACTTGAAAGCGGGGCAGAATTGCAGGAAACCGATTTCAGGAGGTAGACTGGAATTGCATTGAAAGCATAGGAAAAGAGGCAGAACGTCCACAATGATGCACTTGGCCAAAAAGGGCGTATGCGTTTTTTCCTGAATATATTCAGGAAAAAACGCATACGCCCTTTTTGGCCAACCAAGCAAGCTTGCAAAGGAAATCTGCACTACAATGAAGTCTCACTTCCCCCCGGTCAAAAGGGACATCTGAAAAAAGTGTAAAATCCAGAAAGGCAGGACAGGCCATGGAGAACTGGGAGCCTTGTTATGCTGATGGGCGGGATGTAAATTGCCAACAGACACTCCGGAGAAGTGTATGGTGTTTCCTGAAACATCTAAAAAACAAAGCAACAGAGCCTAGGGCACTTCCACTTATGGTCCTATAGCTTAGGGAAATTAAAATCAAAAAGACACAGCCACCCCAAAGTTTGGAACGGCTCTGTTTACAAGAACCTCGTTTTCAGTACAAGTTCAACATCTCAGAAAGTGAAAAATGGATAAAGAAGTTGCGGTATTTACTTACAAAGCAATATCACTCAGCAATGAAATCTATGTCACCAGGCCATTAGCAGCACAATGAGTGGATTCAGGTATGATGATTCTAACTGAAGTAAGTCACACAGAAAAAGAAACATCATAAGATATCAGTAATACACGGAATGTAAGCTTGGCTATACAGGAACTGAATTACAGAACAGAACAGGGTCTCAAATTTAGAAAACCAACTTATGCTTGCTTAAGGGGAAAGGTGAATTGGGGTGCTGCATAACCAGAGATCGAAATGAGCACAGATAAAGTTCCTTAAGCCAAATATGGAATAGACAAGAGCTACTCCTTGCTCAACGAAATGGACTCAACACCGCATATTAAACGCCTAAGAATGTACCTGACTAGTAAGTATCTTAAAACCTATGGATTGCTATGTGTCCGAAAGAGAATCAAGCATGTGTACAGGGGCATAAACGCAGCAGTGATAGGATTGGAGAGGTTCGGTGAGCAAATGAAGAACCTTTGAAGTCATATTGTATGGTACCCATTCCACGGGTTTCAACTACCGAGGTTTAAGGTATTCTTCCTTCAGCTAAAACATGCATGTGGAACCCAAGTATGATCAACCATGTGAACGGGAGACGTGTTCAAATATGTCTCAGTTTTCCTCCCCTGGTACTCGGGTGCAACATTCCAGACGCTTTACTAACACTCTCCCCACTTGGAGAGTCAGCGCCTTTAACCTCCTGTTTGGCCCAGTTTGCAATTTCTGCGGAAGATGAACAGGAATAGCGAGAACCAATGAGAGACTAGCTGGAGGTGTCTGGACGGGCAAATTTAACTCTCATTTCCCACCAGGAAGAGGAAATAACCAGAGGCTCAGCGTGCCGTGCCGGAACCAGATTAGGGCCTGAAGCCATCCTGCGGTGTTGCGGCCAGGTCACAAGAAAGCGAGTTGAAGAAAGGAGCTCAGGGGCACTGTAATTCACAAACCTGCAGAGTTATAAATGACAGCTATCGTCCAAAAATAGACTGAAGTAAGGCTGCCAAGAGGACTTGAAAGCGGGGCAGAATTGCAGGAAACCGATTTCAGGAGGTAGACTGGAATTGCATTGAAAGCATAGGAAAAGGCACAATGTACACAATGATGCACTTGGCCAAAAAGGGCGTATGCGTTTTTTCCTGAATATATTCAGGAAAAAACGCATACGCCCTTTTTGGCCAACCCAGCAAGCTTGCAAAGGAAATCTGCACTACAATGAAGTCTCACTTCCCCCCCCGGTCAAAAGGGCCATCTGAAAAAAGTGTAAAATCCAGAAAGGCAGGACAGGCCATGGAGAACTGGGAGCCTTGTTATGCTGATGGGCGGGATGTAAATTGCCAACAACCACTCGGGAGAAGTGTATGGTGTTTCCTGAAACATCTAAAAAACAAAGCAACAGAACCTAGGGCACTTCCACTTATGGTCCTATAGCTTAGGGAAATTAAAATCAAAAAGACACAGCCACCCCAAAGTTTGGAACGGCTCTGTTTACAAGAACCTCGTTTACAGTACAAGTTCAACATCGCAGAAAGTGAAAAATGGATAAAGAATTTGTGGTATTTACGTACAAAGCAATATCACTCAGCAATGAAATCTGTGTCATCAGGCCCGTAGCAGCATAATGAGTGGATTCAGGTACGATGATTCTAACTGAAATAAGTCACACAGAAAAAGAAACATCATAAGATATCACTAATACACGGAATGTAAACTTGGCTACACAGGAACTGCATTCCAAAACAGAACAGGGTCTCAAATTTAGAAAACCAACTTATGCTTGCTTAAGGTGAAAGGTGAGTTGGGGTGCTGCATAAAACCAGAGATTGAAATGAGCACAGATAAAGTTCCTTAAGCCAAATATGGAATAGACAAGAGCTACTCCTTGCTCAACGAAATGGACACAAAACCCCATATTAAACGCCTAAGAATGCACCTGACTAGTAAGTATCGTAAAACCTATGGATTGCTATGTCTCCGAAAGAGAATCAAGCGCGTGTACAGGGGCATAAACGCAGCAGTGATAGGATTGGAGAGGTTCGTGAGCAAATGAAGACCCTTTGAAGTCATATTGCATGGTACCCATTCCACGGGTTTCAAATACCCAGGTTTAAGGTATTCTTCCTTCATCTAAAACATGCATGTGGAACCTAGAGTATGATCAACCATGTGATCGGGAGACGTGTTCAAATATGTCTCAGTTTTCGTATCCTGGTACTCGGGTGCAACATTCCAGACGCTTTACTAACACTCTCCCCACTTGGAGAGTCAGTCCCTTTAACCTCCTGTTTGGCCCAGTTTGCAATTTCTGCGGAAGATGAACAGGAATAGCGAGAACCAATGAGAGGCTAGCTGGAGGTGTCTGGACGGGCAAATTTAACTCTCATTTCCCACCATGAAGAGGAATTAACCAAAGGCTCAGCGTGCCGTGCCAGAACCAGATTAGGGCCTGAAGACATCCTGCGGTGTTGCGGCCAGCTCACAAGAAAGCGAGTTGAAGAAAGGAGCTCAGGGGCACTGCAATTCACAAACCTGCAGAGTTATAAATGACAGCTATCGTCCAAAAATAGACTGAAGTAAGGCTGCCAAGAGGACTTGAAAGCGGGGCAGAATTGCAGGAAACCGATTTCAGGAGGTAGACTGGAATTGCATTGAAAGCATAGGAAAAGAGGCAGAACGTCCACAATGATGCACTTGGCCAAAAAGGGCGTATGCGTTTTTTCCTGAATATATTCAGGAAAAAACGCATACGCCCTTTTTGGCCAACCAAGCAAGCTTGCAAAGGAAATCTGCACTACAATGAAGTCTCACTTCCCCCCGGTCAAAAGGGACATCTGAAAAAAGTGTAAAATCCAGAAAGGCAGGACAGGCCATGGAGAACTGGGAGCCTTGTTATGCTGATGGGCGGGATGTAAATTGCCAACAGACACTCCGGAGAAGTGTATGGTGTTTCCTGAAACATCTAAAAAACAAAGCAACAGAGCCTAGGGCACTTCCACTTATGGTCCTATAGCTTAGGGAAATTAAAATCAAAAAGACACAGCCACCCCAAAGTTTGGAACGGCTCTGTTTACAAGAACCTCGTTTTCAGTACAAGTTCAACATCTCAGAAAGTGAAAAATGGATAAAGAAGTTGCGGTATTTACTTACAAAGCAATATCACTCAGCAATGAAATCTATGTCACCAGGCCATTAGCAGCACAATGAGTGGATTCAGGTATGATGATTCTAACTGAAATAAGTCACACAGAAAAAGAAACATCATAAGATATCAGTAATACACGGAATGGAAACTTGGCTACACAGGAACTGAATTACAGAACAGAACAGGGACTCAAATTTAGAAAACCAACTTATGCTTGCTTAAGGGTAAAGGTGAGTAGGGGTGCTGCATAAAACCAGAGATTGAAATGAGCACAGATAAAGTTCCTTAAGCCAAATATGGAATAGACAAGAGCTACTCCTTGCTCAACGAAATGGACTCAACACCCCATATTAAACGCCTAAGAATGTACCTGACTAGTAAGTATCTTAAAACCTATGGATTGCTATGTCTCCGAAAGAGAATCAAGCATGTGTACAGGGGCATAAACGCAGCAGTGATAGGATTGGAGAGGTTCGGTGAGCAAATGAAGACCCTTTGAAGTCATATTGCATGGTACCCATTACACGGGTCTTAACTCTCCAGGTTTAAGGTATTCTTCCTTCAGCTAAAACATGCATGTGGAACCCAAGTATGATCAATCATGTGAACGGGAGACGTGTTCAAATATGTCTCAGTTTTCCTCCCCTGGTACTCGGGTGCAACATTCCAGACGCTTTACTAACACTCTCCCCACTTGGAGAGTCAGCGCCTTTAACCTCCTGTTTGGCCCAGTTTGCAATTTCTGCGGAAGATGAACAGGAATAGCGAGAACCAATGAGAGACTAGCTGGAGGTGTCTGGACGGGCAAATTTAACTCTCATTTCCCACCAGGAAGAGGAAATAACCAAAGTCTCAGCGTGCCGTGCCGGAACCAGATTAGGGCCTGAAGCCATCCTGCGGTGTTGCGGCCAGCTCACAAGAAAGCGAGTTGAAGAAAGGAGCTCAGGGACACTGTAATTCACAAACCTGCAGAATTATAAATGACAGCTATCGTCCAAAAATAGACTGAAGTAAGGCTGCCAAGAGGACTTGAAAGCGGGGCAGAATTGCAGGAAACCGATTTCAGGAGGTAGACTGGAATTGCATTGAAAGCATAGGAAAAGAGGCAGAACGTCCACAATGATGCACTTGGCCAAAAAGGGCGTATGCGTTTTTTCCTGAATATATTCAGGAAAAATCGCATACGCCCTTTTTGGCCAACCAAGCAAGCTTGCAAAGGAAATCTGCACTACAATGAAGTCTCACTTCCCCCCGGTCAAAAGGGCCATCTGAAAAAAGTGTAAAATCCAGAAAGGCAGGACAGGCCACGGAGAACTGGGAGCCTTGTTATGCTGATGGGCGGGATGTAAATTGCCAACAGACACTCGGGAGAAGTGTATGGTGTTTCCTGAAACATCTAAAAAACAAAGCAACAGAGCCTAGGGCACTTCCACTTATGGTCCTATAGCTTAGGGAAATTAAAATCAAAAAGACACAGCCACCCCAAAGTTTGGGACGCCTCTGTTTACAAGAACCTCGTTTACCGTACAAGTTCAATATCACAGAAAGTGAAAAATGGATAAAGAACTTGTGGTACTTACGTACAATGCAGTATCACTCAGCAATGAAATCTATGTCATCAGGCCCGTAGCAGCATAATGAGTGGATTCAGGTACGATGATTCTAACTGAAATAAGTCACACAGAAAAAGAAACATCATAAGATATCACTAATACACGGAATGTAAACTTGGCTACACAGGAACTGAATTCCAAAACAGAACAGGGTCTCAAATTTAGAAAACCAACTTATGCTTGCTTAAGGGGAAAGGTGAGTTGGGGTGCTGCATAAAACCAGAGATTGAAATGAGCACAGATAAAGTTCCTTAAGCCAAATATGGAATAGACAAGAGCTACTCCTTGCTCAACGAAATGGACTCAACACCCCATATTAAACGCCTAAGAATGTACCTGACTAGTAAGTATCTTAAAACCTATGGATTGCTATGTCTCCAAAAGAGAATCAAGCGTGTGTACAGGGGCATAAACGCAGCAGTGATAGGATTGGAGAGGTTCGGTGAGCAAATGAAGACCCTTTGAAGTCATATTGCATGGTACCCATTCCACGGGTCTCAACTCTCCAGGTTTAAGGTATTCTTCCTTCAGCTAAAACATGCATGTGGAACCCAGAGTATGATCAACCATGTGAACGGGAGACGTGTTCAAATATGTCTCAGTTTTCCTCCCCTGGTACTCGGGTGCAACATTCCAGACGCTTTACTAACACTCTCCCCACTTGGAGAGTCAGTGCCTTTAACCTCCTGTTTGGCCCAGTTTGCAATTTCTGCGGAAGATGAACAGGAATAGCGAGAACCAATGAGAGACTAGCTGGAGGTGTCTGGACGGGCAAATTTAACTCTCATTTCCCACCAGGAAGAGGAAATAACCAAAGGCTAAGCGTGCCGTGCCGGAACCAGATTAGGGCCTGAAGCCATCCTGCGGTGTTGCGGCCAGCTCACAAGAAAGCGAGTTGAAGAAAGGAGCTCAGGGACACTGTAATTCACAAACCTGCAGAGTTATAAATGACAGCTATCGTCCAAAAATAGACTGAAGTAAGGCTGCCAAGAGGACTTGAAAGCGGGGCAGAATTGCAGGAAACCGATTTCAGGAGGTAGACTGGAATTGCATTGAAAGCATAGGAAAAGAGGCAGAACGTCCACAATGATGCACTTGGCCAAAAAGGGCGTATGCGTTTTTTCCTGAATATATTCAGGAAAAAACGCATACGCCCTTTTTGGCCAACCAAGCAAGCTTGCAAAGGAAATCTGCACTACAATGAAGTCTCACTTCCCCCCGGTCAAAAGGGCCATCTGAGAAAAGTGTAAAATCCAGAAAGGCAGGACAGGCCATGGAGAACTGGGAGCCTTGTTATGCTGATGGGCGGGATGTAAATTGCCAACAGACACTCGGGAGAAGTGTATGGTGTTTCCTGAAACATCTAAAAAACAAAGCAACAGAGCCTAGGGCACTTCCACTTATGGTCCTATAGCTTAGGGAAATTAAAATCAAAAAGACACAGCCACCCCAAAGTTTGGGACGCCTCTGTTTACAAGAACCTCGTTTACCGTACAAGTTCAATATCACAGAAAGTGAAAAATGGATAAAGAACTTGTGGTACTTACGTACAATGCAGTATCACTCAGCAATGAAATCTATGTCATCAGGCCCGTAGCAGCATAATGAGTGGATTCAGGTACGATGATTCTAACTGAAATAAGTCACACAGAAAAAGAAACATCATAAGATATCACTAATACACGGAATGTAAACTTGGCTACACAGGAACTGAATTCCAAAACAGAACAGGGTCTCAAATTTACAAAACCAACTTATGCTTGCTTAAGGGGAAAGGTGAGTTGTGGTGCTGCATAAAACCTGAGATTGAAATGAGCACAGATAAAGTTCCTTAAGCCAAATATGGAATAGACAAGAGCTACTCCTTGCTCAACGAAATGGACTCAACACCCCATATTAAACGCCTAAGAATGTACCTGACTAGTAAGTATCTTAAAACCTATGGATTGCTATGTTTCCAAAAGAGAATCAAGCGTGTGTACAGGGGCATAAACGCAGCAGTGATAGGATTGGAGAGGTTCGGTGAGCAAATGAAGACCCTTTGAAGACATATTGCATGGTACCCATTCCACGGGTCTCAACTCTCCAGGTTTAAGGTATTCTTCCTTCAGCTAAAACATGCATGTGGAACCCAGAGTATGATCAACCGTGTGAACGGGAGACGTGTTCAAATATGTCTCAGTTTTCCTCCCCTGGTACTCGGGTGCAACATTCCAGACGCTTTACTAACACTCTCCCCACTTGGAGAGTCAGTGCCTTTAACCTCCTGTTTGGCCCAGTTTGCAATTTCTGCGGAAGATGAACAGGAATAGCGAGAACCAATGAGAGACTAGCTGGAGGTGTCTGGACGGGCAAATTTAACTCTCATTTCCCACCAGGAAGAGGAAATAACCAAAGGCTAAGCGTGCCGTGCCGGAACCAGATTAGGGCCTGAAGCCATCCTGCGGTGTTGCGGCCAGCTCACAAGAAAGCGAGTTGAAGAAAGGAGCTCAGGGACACTGTAATTCACAAACCTGCAGAGTTATAAATGACAGCTATCGTCCAAAAATAGACTGAAGTAAGGCTGCCAAGAGGACTTGAAAGCGGGGCAGAATTGCAGGAAACCGATTTCAGGAGGTAGACTGGAATTGCATTGAAAGCATAGGAAAAGAGGCAGAACGTCCACAATGATGCACTTGGCCAAAAAGGGCGTATGCGTTTTTTCCTGAATATATTCAGGAAAAAACGCATACGCCCTTTTTGGCCAACCAAGCAAGCTTGCAAAGGAAATCTGCACTACAATGAAGTCTCACTTCCCCCCGGTCAAAAGGGCCATCTCAAAAAAGTGTAAAATCCAGAAAGGCAGGACAGGCCATGGAGAACTGGGAACCTTGTTATGCTGATGGGCGGGATGTAAATTGCCAACAGACACTCGGGAGAAGTGTATGGTGTTTCCTGAAACATCTAAAAAACAAAGCAACAGAGCCTAGGGCACTTCCACTTATGGTCCTATAGCTTAGGGAAATTAAAATGAAAAAGACACAGCCACCCCAAAGTTTGGAATGGCTCTGTTTACAAGAACCTCGTTTACAGTACAAGTTCAACATCGCAGAAAGTGAAAAATGGATAAAGAAGTTGTGGTATTTACTTACAAAGCAATATCACTCAGCAATGAAATCTGTGTCATCAGGCCCTTAGCAGCACAATGAGTGGATTCAGGTATGATGATTCTAACTGAAATAAGTCACACAGAAAAAGAAACATCATAAGATATCAGTAATACACGGAATGTAAACTTGGCTACACAGGAACTGAATTACAGAACAGAACAGGGTCTCAAATTTAGAAAACCAACTTATGCTTGCTTAAGGGGAAAGGTGAGTTGGGGTGCTGCATAAAACCAGAGATTGAAATGAGCACAGATAAAGTTCCTTAAGCCAAATATGGAATAGACAAGAGCTACTCCTTGCTCAACGAAATGGACTCAACACCGCATATTAAACGCCTAAGAATGTACCTGACTAGTAAGTATCTTAAAACCTATGGATTGCTATGTCTCCGAAAGAGAATCAAGCATGTGTACAGGGGCATAAACGCAGCAGTGATAGGATTGGAGAGGTTCAGTGAGCAAATGAAGACCCTTTGAAGTCATATTGCATGGTACCCATTCCACGGGTTTCAACTACCCAGGTTTTAGGTATTCTTCCTTCAGCTAAAACATGCATGTGGAACCCAAGTATGATCAACCATGTGAACGGGAGACGTGTTCAAATATGTCTCAGTTATCTTCCCCTGGTACTCGGGTGCAACATTCCAGATGCTTTACTAATACTCTCCCCACTTGGAAAGTCAGTGCCTTTAACCTCCTGTTTGGCCCAGTTTGCAATTTCTGCGGAAGATGAACAGGAATAGCGAGAACCAATGAGAGGCTACCTGGAGGTGTCTGGACGGGCAAATTTAACTCTCATTTCCCACCAGGAAGAGGAAATAACCAAAGGCTCAGCATGCCGTGCCGGAACCAGATTAGGGCCTGAAGACATCCTGCGGTGTTGCGGCCAGCTCAAAAGAAAGCGAGTTGAAGAAAGGAGCTCAGGGGCACTGTAATTCACAAACCTGCAGAGTTATAAATGACAGCTATCGTCCAAAAATAGACTGAAGTAAGGCTGCCAAGAGGACTTGAAAGCGGGGCAGAATTGCAGGAAACCGATTTCAGGAGGTAGACTGGAATTGCATTGAAAGCATAGGAAAAGAGGCAGAACGTCCACAATGATGCACTTGGCCAAAAAGGGTGTATGCGTTTTTTCCTGAATATATTCAGGAAAAAACGCATACGCCCTTTTTGGCCAACCAAGCAAGCTTGCAAAGGAAATCTGCACTACAATGAAGTCTCACTTCCCCCCGGTCAAAAGGGCCATCTGAAAAAAGTGTAAAATCCAGAAAGGCAGGACAGGCCATGGAGAACTGGGAGCCTTGTTATGCTGAAGGGCGGGATGTAAATTGCCAACAAACACTCGGGAGAAGTGTATGGTGTTTCCTGAAACATCTAAAAAACAAAGCAACAGAACCTAGGGCACTTCCACTTATGGTCCTATAGCTTAGGGAAATTAAAATCAAAAAGACACAGCCACCCCAAAGTTTGGAACGGCTCTGTTTACAAGAACCTCGTTTACAGTACAAGTTCAACATCGCAGAAAGTGAAAAATGGATAAAGAAGTTGTGGTATTTACGTACAAAGCAATATCACTCAGCAATGAAATCTGTGTCATCAGGCCCGTAGCAGCATAATGAGTGGATTCAGGTACGATGATTCTAACTGAAATAAGTCACACAGAAAGAGAAACATCATAAGATATCACAAATACACGGAATGTAAACCTGGCTACACAGGAACTGCATTCCAAAACAGAACAGGGTCTCAAATTTAGAAAACCAACTTATGCTTGCTTAAGGTGAAAGGTGAGTTGGGGTGCTGCATAAAACCAGAGATTGAAATGAGCACAGATAAAGTTCCTTAAGCCAAATATGGAATAGACAAGAGCTACTCCTTGCTCAACGAAATGGACTCAAAACCCCATATTAAACGCCTAAGAATGTACCTGACTAGTAAGTATCTTAAAACCTATGGATTGCTATGTCTCCAAAAGAGAATCAAGCATGTGTACAGGGGCATAAACGCAGCAGTGATAGGATTGGAGAGGTTCGGTGAGCAAATGAAGACCCTTTGAAGTCATATTGCATGGTACCCATTACACAGGTCTTAACTCTCCAGGTTTAAGGTATTCTTCCTTCAGCTAAAACATGCATGTGGAACCCAGAGTATGATCAACCATGTGAACGGGAGACGTGTTCAAATATGTCTCAGTATTCCTCCCCTGGTACTCGGGTGCAACATTCCAGACGCTTTACTAACACTCTCCCCACTTGGAGAGTCAGTCCCTTTAACCTCCTGTTTGGCCCAGTTTGCAATTTCTGCGGAAGATGAACAGGAATAGCGAGAACCAATGAGAGACTACCTGGAGGTGTCTGGACGGGCAAATTTAACTCTCATTTCCCACCAGGAAGAGGAATTAACCAAAGGCTCAGCGTGCCGTGCCGGAACCAGATTAGGGCCTGAAGCCATCCTGCGGTGTTGCGGCCAGCTCACAAGAAAGCGAGTTGAAGAAAGGAGCTCAGGGGCACTGTAATTCACAAACCTGCAGAGTTATAAATGACAGCTATCGTCCAAAAATAGACTGAAGTAAGGCTGCCAAGAGGACTTGAAAGCGGGGCAGAATTGCAGGAAACCGATTTCAGGAGGTAGACTGGAATTGCATTGAAAGCATAGGAAAAGAGGCAGAACGTCCACAATGATGCACTTGGCCAAAAAGGGCGTATGCGTTTTTTCCTGAATATATTCAGGAAAAAACGCATACGCCCTTTTTGGCCAACCAAGCAAGCTTGCAAAGGAAATCTGCACTACAATGAAGTCTCACTTCCCCCCGGTCAAAAGGGCCATCTCAAAAAAGTGTAAAATCCAGAAAGGCAGGACAGGCCATGGAGAACTGGGAGCCTTGTTATGCTGATGGGCGGGATGTAAATTGCCAACAGACACTCGGGAGAAGTGTATGGTGTTTCCTGAAACATCTAAAAAACAAAGCAACAGAGCCTAGGGCACTTCCACTTATGGTCCTATAGCTTAGGGAAATTAAAATGAAAAAGACACAGCCACCCCAAAGTTTGGAACGGCTCTGTTTACAAGAACCTCGTTTACAGTACAAGTTCAACATCGCAGAAAGTGAAAAATGGATAAAGAAGTTGTGGTATTTACTTACAAAGCAATATCACTCAGCAATGAAATCTGTGTCATCAGGCCCTTAGCAGCACAATGAGTGGATTCAGGTATGATGATTCTAACTGAAATAAGTCACACAGAAAAAGAAACATCATAAGATATCAGTAATACACGGAATGTAAACTTGGCTACACAGGAACTGAATTACAGAACAGAACAGGGTCTCAAATTTAGAAAACCAACTTATGCTTGCTTAAGGGGAAAGGTGAGTTGGGGTGCTGCATAAAACCAGAGATTGAAATGAGCACAGATAAAGTTCCTTAAGCCAAATATGGAATAGACAAGAGCTACTCCTTGCTCAACGAAATGGACTCAACACCGCATATTAAACGCCTAAGAATGTATCTGACTAGTAAGTATCTTAAAACCTATGGATTGCTATGTCTCCGAAAGAGAATCAAGCATGTGTACAGGGGCATAAACGCAGCAGTGATAGGATTGGAGAGGTTCAGTGAGCAAATGAAGACCCTTTGAAGTCATATTGCATGGTACCCATTCCACGGGTTTCAACTACCCAGGTTTTAGGTATTCTTCCTTCAGCTAAAACATGCATGTGGAACCCAAGTATGATCAACCATGTGAACGGGAGACGTGTTCAAATATGTCTCAGTTATCTTCCCCTGGTACTCGTGTGCAACATTCCAGACGCTTTACTAATACTCTCCCCACTTGGAAAGTCAGTGCCTTTAACCTCCTGTTTGGCCCAGTTTGCAATTTCTGCGGAAGATGAACAGGAATAGCGAGAACCAATGAGAGGCTAGCTGGAGGTGTCTGGACGGGCAAATTTAACTCTCATTTCCCACCAGGAAGAGGAAATAACCAAAGGCTCAGCATGCCAGGCCGGAACCAGATTAGGGCCTGAAGCCATCCTGCGGTGTTGCGGCCAGCTCAAAAGAAAGCGTGTTGAAGAAAGCAGCTCAGGGGCACTGTAATTCACAAACCTGCAGAGTTATAAATGACAGCTATCGTCCAAAAATAGACTGAAGTAAGGCTGCCAAGAGGACTTGAAAGCGGGGCAGAATTGCAGGAAACTGATTTCAGGAGGTAGACTGGAATTGCATTGAAAGCATAGGAAAAGAGGCAGAACATCCACAATGATGCACTTGGCCAATAAGGGCCTATGCGTTTTTTCCTGAATATATTCAGGAAAAAACGCATACGCCCTTTTTGGCCAACCAAGCAAGCTTGCAAAGGAAATCTGCACTACAATGAAGTCTCACTTCCCCCCAGTCAAAAGGGCCATCTGAAAAAAGTGTAAAATCCAGAAAGGCAGGACAGGCCATGGAGAACTGGGAGCCTTGTTATGCTGAAGGGTGGGATGTAAATTGCCAACAAACACTCGGGAGAAGTGTATGGTGTTTCCTGAAACATCTAAAAAACAAAGCAACAGAGCCTAGGGCACTTCCACTTATGGTCCTATAGCTTAGGGAATTTAAAATCAAAAAGACACAGCCACCCCAAAGTTTGGAACGGCTCTGTTTACAAGAACCTCGTTTACAGTACAAGTTCAACATCGCAGAAAGTGAAAAATGGATAAAAAAGTTGTGGTATTTACTTACAAAGCAATATCACTCAGCAATGAAATCTGTGTCATCAGGCCCTTAGCAGCACAATGAGTGGATTCAGGTATGATGATTCTAACTGAAATAAGTCACACAGAAAAAGAAACATCATAAGATATCAGTAATACACGGAATGTAAACTTGGCTACACAGGAACTGAATTACAGAACAGAACAGGGTCTCAAATTTAGAAAACCAACTTATGCTTGCTTAAGGGGAAAGGTGAGTTGGGGTGCTGCATAAAACCAGAGATTGAAATGAGCACAGATAAAGTTCCTTAAGCCAAATATGGAATAGACAAGAGCTACTCCTTGCTCAACGAAATGGACTCAACACCGCATATTAAACGCCTAAGAATGTACCTGACTAGTAAGTATCTTAAAACCTATGGATTGCTATGTCTCCGAAAGAGAATCAAGCATGTGTACAGGGGCATAAACGCAGCAGTGATAGGATTGGAGAGGTTCGGTGAGCAAATGAAGACCCTTTGAAGTCATATTGCATGGTACCCATTCCACGGGTTTCAAATACCCAGGTTTAAGGTATTCTTCCTTCAGCTAAAACATGCATGTGGAACCCAAGTATGATCAACCATGTGAACGGGAGACGTGTTCAAATATGTCTCAGTTTTCCTCCCCTGGTACTCGGGTGCAACATTCCAGACGCTTTACTAACACTCTCCCCACTTGGAGACTCAGCGCCTTTAACCTCCTGTTTGGCCCAGTTTGCAATTTCTGCGGAAGATGAACAGGAATAGCGAGAACCAATGAGAGACTAGCTGGAGGTGTCTGGACGGGCAAATTTAACTCTCATTTCCCACCAGGAAGAGGAAATAACCAAAGGCTCAGCGTGCCGTGCCGGAATCAGATTAGGGCCTGAAGCCATCCTGCGGTGTTGCGGCCAGGTCACAAGAAAGCGAGTTGAAGAAACGAGCTCAGGGGCACTGTAATTCACAAACCTGCAGAGTTATAAATGACAGCTATCGTCCAAAAATAGACTGAAGTAAGGCTGCCAAGAGGACTTGAAAGCGGGGCAGAATTGCAGGAAACCGATTTCAGGAGGTAGACTGGAATTGCATTGAAAGCATAGGAAAAGAGGCAGAACGTCCACAATGATGCACTTGGCCAAAAAGGGCGTATGCGTTTTTTCCTGAATATATTCAGGAAAAAACGCATGCGCCCTTTTTGGCCAACCAAGCAAGCTTGCAAAGGAAATCTGCACTACAATGAAGTCTCACTTCCCCCCGGTCAAAAGGGCCATCTGAAAAAAGTGTAAAATCCAGAAAGGCAGGACAGGCCATGGAGAACTGGGAGCCTTGTTATGCTGATGGGCGGGATGTAAATTGCCAACAACCACTCGGGAGAAGTGTATGGTGTTTCCTGAAACATCTAAAAAACAAAGCAACAGAACCTAGGGCACTTCCACTTATGGTCCTATAGCTTAGGGAAATTAAAATCAAAAAGACACAGCCACCCCAAAGTTTGGAACGGCTCTGTTTACAAGAACCTCGTTTACAGTACAAGTTCAACATCGCAGAAAGTGAAAAATGGATAAAGAAGTTGTAGTATTTACGTACAAAGCAATATCACTCAGCAATGAAATCTGTGTCATCAGGCCCGTAGCAGCATAATGAGTGGATTCAGGTACGATGATTCTAACTGAAATAAGTCACACAGAAAGAGAAACATCATAAGATATCACTAATACACGGAATGTAAACTTGGCTACACAGGAACTGCATTCCAAAACAGAACAGGGTCTCAAATTTAGAAAACCAACTTATGCTTGCTTAAGGGGAAAGGTGAGTTGGGGTGCTGCATAAAACCAGAGATTGAAATGAGCACAGATAAAGTTCCTTAAGCCAAATATGGAATAGACAAGAGCTACTCCTTGCTCAACGAAAAAGACTCAAAACCCCATATTAAACGCCTAAGAATGTACCTGACTAGTAAGTATCTTAAAACCTATGGACTGCTATGTCTCCAAAAGAGAATCAAGCGTGTGTACAGGGGCACAAACGCAGCAGTGATAGGATTGGAGAGGTTCGGTGAGCAAATGAAGACCCTTTGAAGTCATATTGTATGGTACCCATTACACGGGTCTCAACTCTCCAGGTTTAAGGTATTCTTCCTTCAGCTAAAACATGCATGTGGAACCCAGAGTATGATCAACCATGTGAACGGGAGACGTGTTCAAATATGTCTCAGTTTTCCTCCCCTGGTACTCGGGTGCAACATTCCAGACGCTTTACTAACACTCTCCCGACTTGGAGAGTCAGTCCCTTTAACCTCCTGTTTGGCCCAGTTTGCAATTTCTGCGGAAGATGAACAGGAATAGCGAGAACCAATGAGAGGCTAGCTGGAGGTGTCTGGACGGGCAAATTTAACTCTCATTTCCCACCAGGAAGAGGAATTAACCAAAGGCACAGCATGCCGGGCCGGAACCAGATTAGGGCCTGAAGCCATCCTGCGGTGTTGTGGCCAGGTCACAAGAAAGCGAGTTGAAGAAAGGAGCTCAGGGGCACTGCAATTCACAAACCTGCAGAGTTATAAATGACAGCTATCGTCCAAAAATAGACTGAAGTAAGGCTGCCAAGAGGACTTGAAAGCGGGGCAGAATTGCAGGAAACCGATTTCAGGAGGTAGACTGGAATTGCATTGAAAGCATAGGAAAAGAGGCAGAACGTCCACAATGATGCACTTGGCCAAAAAGGGCGTATGCGTTTTTTCCTGAATATATTCAGGAAAAAACGCATACGCCCTTTTTGGCCAACCAAGCAAGCTTGCAAAGGAAATCTGCACTACAATGAAGTCTCACTTCTCCCCGGTCAAAAGGGCCGTCTGAAAAAAGTGTAAAATCCAGAAAGGCAGGACAGGCCATGGAGAACTGGGAGCCTTGTTATGCTGATGGGCGGGATGTAAATTGCCAACAGACACTCAGGAGAAGTGTATGGTGTTTCCTGAAACATCTAAAAAACAAAGCAACAGAGCCTAGGGCACTTCCGCTTATGGTCCTATAGCTTAGGGAAATTAAAATCAAAAAGACACAGCCACCCCAAAGTTTGGGACGCCTCCGTTTACAAGAACATCGTTTACCGTACAAGTTCAATATCACAGAAAGTGAAAAATGCATAAAGAACTTGTGGTACTTACGTACAATGCAGTATCACTCAGCAATGAAATCTATGTCATCAGGCCCGTAGCAGCATAATGAGTGGATTCAGGTACGATGATTCTAACTGAAATAAGTCACACAGAAAATGAAACATCATAAGATATCAGTAATACACGGAATGTAAACTTGGCTACACAGGAACTGCATTCCAAAACAGAACAGGGTCTCAAATTTAGAAAACCAACTTATGCTTGCTTAAGGGGAAAGGTGAATTGGGGTGCTGCATAACCAGAGATCGAAATGAGCACAGATAAAGTTCCTTAAGCCAAATATGGAATAGACAAGAGCTACTCCTTGCTCAACGAAATGGACTCAACACCGCATAAAAAACGCCTAAGAATGTACCTGACTAGTAAGTATCTTAAAACCTATGGATTGCTATGTCTCCGAAAGAGAATCAAGCATGTGTACAGGGGCATAAACGCAGCAGTGATAGGATTGGAGAGGTTCGGTGAGCAAATGAAGAACCTTTGAAGTCATATTGTATGGTACCCATTCCACGGGTTTCAACTACCGAGGATTAAGGTATTCTTCCTTCAGCTAAAACATGCATGTGGAACCCAAGTATGATCAACCATGTGAACGGGAGACGTGTTCAAATATGTCTCAGTTTTCCTCCCCTGGTACTCGGGTGCAACATTCCAGACGCTTTACTAACACTCTCCCCACTTGGAGAGTCAGCGCCTTTAACCTCCTGTTTGGCCCAGTTTGCAATTTCTGCGGAAGATGAACAGGAATAGCGAGAACCAATGAGAGGCTAGCTGGAGGTGTCTGGACGGGCAAATTTAACTCTCATTTCCCACCAGGAAGAGGAAATAACCAAAGGCACAGCGTGCCGTGCCGGAACCAGATAAGGGCCTGAAGCCATCCTGCGGTGTTGCGGCCAGGTCACAAGAGAGCGAGTTGAAGAAACGAGCTCAGGGGCACTGTAATTCACAAACCTGCAGAGTTATAAATGACAGCTATCGTCCAAAAATACACTGAAGTAAGGCTGCCAAGAGGACTTGAAAGCGGGGCAGAATTGCAGGAAACCGATTTCAGGAGGTAGACTGGAATTGCATTGAAAGCATAGGAAAAGAGGCAGAACGTACACAATGATGCACTTGGCCAAAAAGGGCGTATGCGTTTTTTCCTGAATATATTCAGGAAAAAACGCATACGCCCTTTTTGGCCAACCAAGCAAGCTTGCAAAGGAAATCTGCACTACAATGAAGTCTCACTTCCCCCCGGTCAAAAGGGCCATCTGAAAAAAGTGTAAAATCCAGAAAGGCAGGACAGGCCATGGAGAACTGGGAGCCTTGTTATGCTGATGGCCGGGATGTAAATTGCCAACAACCACTCGGGAGAAGTGTATGGTGTTTCCTGAAACATCTAAAAAACAAAGCAACAGAACCTAGGGCACTTCCACTTATGGTCCTATAGCTTAGGGAAATTAAAATCAAAAAGACACAGCCACCCCAAAGTTTGGAACAGCTCTGTTTACAAGAACCTCGTTTACAGTACAAGTTCAACATCGCAGAAAGTGAAAAATGGATAAAGAAGTTGTGGTATTTACGTACAAAGCAATATCACTCAGCAATGAAATCTGTGTCATCAGGCCCGAAGCAGCATAATGAGTGGATTCAGGTACGATGATTCTAACTGAAATAAGTCACACAGAAAGAGAAACATCATAAGATATCACTAATACACGGAATGTAAACTTGGCTACACAGGAACTGCATTCCAAAACAGAACAGGGTCTCAAATTTAGAAAACCAACTTATGCTTGCTTAAGGTGAAAGGTGAGTTGGGGTGCTGCATAAAACCAGAGATTGAAATGAGCACAGATAAAGTTCCTTAAGCCAAATAAGGAATAGACAAGAGCTACTCCTTGCTCAACGAAATGGACACAAAACCCCATATTAAACGCCTAAGAATGCACCTGACTAGTAAGTATCGTAAAACCTATGGATTGCTATGTCTCCGAAAGAGAATCAAGCGTGTGTACAGGGGCATAAACGCAGCAGTGATAGGATTGGAGAGGTTCGTGAGCAAATGAAGACCCTTTGAAGTCATATTGCATGGTACCCATTCCACGGGTTTCAACTACCCAGATTTAAGGTATTCTTCCTTCATCTAAAACATGCATGTGGAACCTAGAGTATGATCAACCATGTGATTGGGAGACGTGTTCAAATATGTCTCAGTTTTCGTACCCTGGTACTCGGGTGCAACATTCCAGATGCTTTACTAACACTCTCCCCACTTGGAGAGTCAGTCCCTTTAACCTCCTGTTTGGCCCAGTTTGCAATTTCTGTGGAAGATGAACAGGAATAGCGAGAACCAATGAGAGGCTAGCTGGAGGTGTCTGGATGGGCAAATTTAACTCTCATTTCCCACCAGGAAGAGGAATTAACCAAAGGCTCAGCGTGCCGTGCCAGAACCAGATTAGGGCCTGAAGACATCCTGCGGTGTTGCGGCTAGGTCACAAGAAAGCGAGTTGAAGAAAGGAGCTCAGGGGCACTGCAATTCACAAACCTGCAGAGTTATAAATGACAGCTATCGTCCAAAAATAGACTGAAGTAAGGCTGCCAAGAGGACTTGAAAGCGGGGCAGAATTGCAGGAAACCGATTTCAGGAGGTAGACTGGAATTGCATTGAAAGCATAGGAAAAGAGGCAGAACGTCCACAATGATGCACTTGGCCAAAAAGGGCGTATGCGTTTTTTCCTGAATATATTCAGGAAAAAACGCATACGCCCTTTTTGGCCAACCAAGCAAACTTGCAAAGGAAATCTGCACTACAATGAAGTCTCACTTCTCCCAGGTCAAAAGGGCCATCTGAAAAAAGTGTAAACTCCAGAAAGGCAGGACAGGCCATGGAGAACTGGGAGCCTTGTTATGCTGATGGGCGGGATGTAAATTGCCAACAGACACTCAGGAGAAGTGTATGGTGTTTCCTGAAACATCTAAAAAACAAAGCATCAGAGCCTAGGGCACTTCCACTTATGGTCCTATAGCTTAGGGAAATTAAAATCAAAAAGACACAGCCACCCCAAAGTTTGGGACGCCTCCGTTTACAAGAACCTCGTTTACCGTACAAGTTCAATATCACAGAAAGTGAAAAATGGATAAAGAACTTGTGGTACTTACGTACAATGCAGTATCACTCAGCAATGAAATCTATGTTATCAGGCCCGTAGCAGCATAATGAGTGGATTCAGGTACGATGATTCTACCTGAAATAAGTCACACAGAAAATGAAACATCATAAGATATCAGTAATACACGGAATGTAAACTTGGCTACACAGGAACTGCATTCCAAAACAGAACAGGGTCTCAAATTTAGAAAACCAACTTATGCTTGCTTAAGGGGAAAGGTGAGTTGGGGTGCTGCATAAAACCAGAGATTGAAATGAGCACAGGTAAAGTTCCTTAAGCCAAATATGGAATAGACAAGAGCTACTCCTTGCTCAACGAAATGGACTCAAAACCCCATATTAAACGCCTAAGAATGTACCTGACTAGTAAGTATCTTAAAACCTATGGATTGCTATGTCTCCAAAAGAGAATCAAGCATGTGTACAGGGGCATAAACGCAGCAGTGATAGGATTGGAGAGGTTCGGTGAGCAAATGAAGACCCTTTGAAGTCATATTGCATGGTACCCATTACACGGGTCTTAACTCTCCAGGTTTAAGGTATTCTTCCTTCAGCTAAAACATGCATGTGGAACCCAGAGTATGATCAACCATGTGAACGGGAGACGTGTTCAAATATGTCTCAGTTTTCCTCCCCTGGTACTCGGGTGCAACATTCCAGACGCTTTACTAACACTCTCCCGACTTGGAGAGTCAGTCCCTTTAACCTCCTGTTTGGCCCAGTTTGCAATTTCTGCGGAAGATGAACAGGAATAGCGAGAACCAATGAGAGGCTAGCTGGAGGTGTCTGGACGGGCAAATTTAACTCTCATTTCCCACCAGGAAGAGGAATTAACCAAAGGCTCAGCATGCCGGGCCGGAACCAGATTAGGGCCTGAAGCCATCCTGCGGTGTTGTGGCCAGGTCACAAGAAAGCGAGTTGAAGAAA
This sequence comes from Delphinus delphis, assembly GCF_949987515.2. Classification (NCBI taxonomy): domain Eukaryota; kingdom Metazoa; phylum Chordata; class Mammalia; order Artiodactyla; family Delphinidae; genus Delphinus; species Delphinus delphis. Next base: position 950,411 of record NW_027192702.1, on the reverse strand, counting down.
GGAGTTCAGGGGCACTGCAATTCACAAACCTGCAGAGTTATAAATGACAGCTATCGTCCAAAAATAGACTGAAGTAAGGCTGCCAAGAGGACTTGAAAGCAGGGCAGAATTGCAGGAAACCGATTTCAGGAGGTAGACTGGAATTGCATTGAAAGCATAGGAAAAGAGGCAGAACGTCCACAATGATGCACTTGGCCAAAAAGGGCGTATGCGTTTTTTCCTGAATATATTCAGGAAAAAACGCATACGCCCTTTTTGGCCAACCAAGCAAGCTTGCAAAGGAAATCTGCACTACAATGAAGTCTCACTTCCCCCCGGTCAAAAGGGCCATCTGAAAAAAGTGTAAAATCCAGAAAGGCAGGACAGGCCATGGAGAACTGGGAGCCTTGTTATGCTGATGGGCGGGATGTAAATTGCCAACAGACACTCAGGAGAAGTGTATGGTGTTTCCTGAAACATCTAAAAAACAAAGCAACAGAGCCTAGGGCACTTCCGCTTATGGTCCTATATCTTAGGGAAATTAAAATGAAAAAGACACAGCCACCCCAAAGTTTGGGACGCCTCCCTTTACAAGAACCTCGTTTACCGTACAAGTTCAATATCACAGAAAGTGAAAAATGGATAAAGAACTTGTGGTACTTACGTACAATGCAGTATCACTCAGCAATGAAATCTATGTCATCAGGCCCGTAGCAGCATAATGAGTGGATTCAGGTACGATGATTCTAACTGAAATAAGTCACACAGAAAAAGAAACATCATAAGATATCACTAATACACGGAATGTAAACTTGGCTACACAGGAACTGCATTCCAAAACAGAACAGGGTCTCAAATTTAGAAAACCAACTTATGCTTGCTTAAGGTGAAAGGTGAGTTGGGGTGCTGCATAAAACCAGAGATTGAAATGAGCACAGATAAAGTTCCTTAAGCCAAATATGGAATAGACAAGAGCTACTCCTTGCTCGACGAAATGGACACAAAACCCATATTAAACGCCTAAGAATGCACCTGACTAGTAAGTATCTTAAAACCTATGGATTGCTATGTCTCCGAAAGAGAATCAAGCATGTGTACAGGGGCATAAACGCAGCAGTGATAGGATTGGAGAGGTTCGGTGAGCAAATGAAGACCCTTTGAAGTCATATTGCATGGTACCCATTCCACGGGTTTCAACTACCCAGGTTTAAGGTATTCTTCCTTCATCTAAAACATGCATGTGGAACCTAGAGTATGATCAACCATGTGATCGGGAGACGTGTTCAAATATATCTCAGTTTTCGTACCCTGCTACTCGGGTGCAACATTCCAGATGCTTTACTAACACTCTCCCCACTTGGAGAGTCAATCCCTTTAACTTCCTGTTTGGCCCAGTTTGCAATTTCTGTGGAAGATGAACAGGAATAGCGAGAACCAATGAAAGACTAGCTGGAGGTGTCTGGACGGGCAAATTTAACTCTCATTTCCCAACAGGAAGAGGAAATAACCAAAGGCTCAGGGTGCCGTGCCGGAACCAGATTAGGGCCTGAAGCCATCCTGCGGTGTTGCGGCCAGCTCAAAAGAAACCGAGTTGAAGAAAGGAGCTCAGGGGCACTGTAATTCACAAACCTGCAGAGTTATAAATGACAGCTATCGTCCAAAAATAGACTGAAGTAAGGCTGCCAAGAGGACTTGAAAGCGGGGCAGAATTGCAGGAAACCGATTTCAGGAGGTAGACTGGAATTGCATTGAAAGCATAGGAAAAGAGGCAGAACGTCCACAATGATGCACTTGGCCAAAAAGGGCGTATGCGTTTTTTCCTGAATATATTCAGGAAAAAACGCATACGCCCTTTTTGGCCAACCAAGCAAGCTTGCAAAGGAAATCTGCACTACAATGAAGTCTCACTTCCCCCCGGTCAAAAGGGCCATCTGAAAAAAGTGTAAAATCCAGAAAGGCAGGACAGGCCATGGAGAACTGGGAGCCTTGTTATGCTGATGGGCGGGTTGTAAATTGCCAACAACCACTCGGGAGAAGTGTATGGTGTTTCCTGAAACATCTAAAAAACAAAGCAACAGAGCCTAGGGCACTTCCACTTATGGTCCTATAGCTTAGGGAATTTAAAATCAAAAAGACACAGCCACCCCAAAGTTTGGAACGGCTCTGTTTACAAGAACCTCGTTTACAGTACAAGTTCAACATCGCAGAAAGTGAAAAATGGATAAAGAAGTTGTGGTATTTACTTACAAAGCAATATCACTCAGCAATGAAATCTGTGTCATCAGGCCCTTAGCAGCACAATGAGTGGATTCAGGTACGATGATTCTAACTGAAATAAGTCACACAGAAAAAGAAACATCATAAGATATCAGTAATACACGGAATGTAAACTTGGCTACACAGGAACTGAATTACAGAACAGAACAGGGTCTCAAATTTAGAAAAACAACTTATGGTTGCTTAAGGGTAAAGGTGAGTTGGGGTGCTGCATAAAACCAGAGATTGAAATGAGCACAGATAAAGTTCCTTAAGCCAAATATGGAATAGACAAGAGCTACTCCTTGCTCAACGAAATGGACTCAACACCGCATATTAAATGCCTAAGAATGTACCTGACTAGTAAGTATCTTAAAACCTATGGATTGCTATGTCTCCGAAAGAGAATCAAGCATGTGTACAGGGGCATAAACGCAGCAGTGATAGGATTGGAGAGGTTCGGTGAGCAAATGAAGACCCTTTGAAGTCATATTGCATGGTACCCATTCCACGGGTTTCAACTACCCAGGTTTTAGGTATTCTTCCTTCAGCTAAAACATGCATGTGGAACCCAAGTATGATCAACCATGTGAACGGGAGACGTGTTCAAATATGTCTCAGTTTTCCTCCCCTGGTACTCGGGTGCAACATTCCAGACGCTTTACTAACACTCTCCCCACTTGGAAAGTCAGCGCCTTTAACCTCCTGTTTGGCCCAGTTTGCAATTTCTGCGGAAGATGAACAGGAATAGCGAGAACCAATGAGAGGATAGCTGGAGGTGTCTGGACGGGCAAATTTAACTCTCATTTCCCACCAGGAAGAGGAAATAACCAAAGGCTCAGCGTGCCGTGCCGGAACCAGATTAGGGCCTGAAGCCATCCTGCGGTGTTGCGGCCAGCTCAAAAGAAAGCGAGTTGAAGAAAGGAGCTCAGGGGCACTGTAATTCACAAACCTGCAGAGTTATAAATGACAGCTATCGTCCAAAAATAGACTGAAGTAAGGCTGCCAAGAGGACTTGAAAGCGGGGCAGAATTGCAGGAAACCGATTTCAGGAGGTAGACTGGAATTGCATTGAAAGCATGGGAAAAGAGGCAGAACGTCCACAATGATGCACTTGGCCAAAAAGGGCGTATGCGTTTTTTCCTGAATATATTCAGGAAAAAACGCATACGCCCTTTTTGGCCAACCAAGCAAGCTTGCAAAGGAAATCTGCACTACAATGAAGTCTCACTTCCCCCCGGTCAAAAGGGCCATCTGAAAAAAGTGTAAAATCCAGAAAGGCAGGACAGGCCATGGAGAACTGGGAGCCTTGTTATGCTGAAGGGCGGGATGTAAATTGCCAACAAACACTCGGGAGAAGTGTATGGTGTTTCCTGAAACATCTAAAAAACAAAGCAACAGAGCCTAGGGCACTTCCACTTATGGTCCTATAGCTTAGGGAATTTAAAATCAAAAAGACACAGCCACCCCAAAGTTTGGAACGGCTCTGTTTACAAGAACCTCGTTTACAGTACAAGTTCAACATCGCAGAAATTGAAAAATGGATAAAGAAGTTTTGGTATTTACTTACAAAGCAATATCACTCAGCAATGAAATCTGTGTCATCAGGCCCTTAGCAGCACAATGAGTGGATTCAGGTATGATGATTCTAACTGAAATAAGTCACACAGAAAAAGAAACATCATAAGATATCACTAATACACGGAATGTAAACTTGGCTACACAGGAACTGAATTACAGAACAGAACAGGGTCTCAAATTTAGAAAACCAACTTATGCTTGCTTAAGGGGAAAGGTGAGTTGGGGTGCTGCATAAAACCAGAGATTGAAATGAGCACAGATAAAGTTCCTTAAGCCAAATATGGAATAGACAAGAGCTACTCCTTGCTCAACGAAATGGACTCAACACCGCATATTAAACGCCTAAGAATGTACCTGACTAGTAAGTATCTTAAAACCTATGGATTGCTATGTCTCCGAAAGAGAATCAAGCATGTGTACAGGGGCATAAACGCAGCAGTGATAGGATTGGAGAGGTTCGGTGAGCAAATGAAGACCCTTTGAAGTCATATTGCATGGTACCCATTCCACGGGTTTCAACTACCCAGGTTTAAGGTATTCTTCCTTCAGCTAAAACATGCATGTGGAACCCAAGTATGATCAACCATGTGAACGGGAGACGTGTTCAAATATGTCTCAGTTTTCCTCCCCTGGTACTCGGGTGCAACATTCCAGACGCTTTACTAACACTCTCCCCACTTGGAGAGTCAGTCCCTTTAACCTCCTGTTTGGCCCAGTTCGCAATTTCTGCGGAAGATGAACAGGAATAGCGAGAACGACTGAGAGACTAGCTGGAGGTGTCTGGACGGGCAAATTTAACTCTCATTTCCCACCAGGAAGAGGAATTAACCAAAGGCTCAGCATGCCGTGCCGGAACCAGATTAGGGCCTGAAGCCATCCAGCGGTGTTGCGGCCAGCTCACAAGAAAGCGAGTTGAAGAAAGGAGCTCAGGGGCACTGTAATTCACAAACCTGCAGAGTTATAAATGACAGCTATCGTCCAAAAATAGACTGAAGTAAGGCTGCCAAGAGGACTTGAAAGCGGGGCAGAATTGCAGGAAACCGATTTCAGGAGGTAGACTGGAATTGCATTGAAAGCATAGGAAAAGAGGCAGAACGTCCACAATGATGCACTTGGCCAAAAAGGGCGTATGCGTTTTTTCCTGAATATATTCAGGAAAAAACGCATACGCCCTTTTTGGCCAACCAAGCAAGCTTGCAAAGGAAATCTGCACTACAATGAAGTCTCACTTCCCCCCGGTCAAAAGGGCCATCTGAAAAAAGTGTAAAATCCAGAAAGGCAGGACAGGCCATGGAGAACTGGGAGCCTTGTTATGCTGAAGGGCGGGATGTAAATTGCCAACAACCACTCGGGAGAAGTGTATGGTGTTTCCTGAAACATCTAAAAAACAAAGCAACAGAACCTAGGGCACTTCCACTTATGGTCCTATAGCTTAGGGAAATTAAAATCAAAAAGACACAGCCACCCCAAAGTTTGGAACGGCTCTGTTTACAAGAACCTCGTTTACAGTACAAGTTCAACATCGCAGAAAGTGAAAAATGGATAAAGAAGTTGTGGTATTTACTTACAAAGCAATATCACTCAGCAATGAAATCTGTGTCATCAGGCCCTTAGCAGCACAATGAGTGGATTCAGGTATGATGATTCTAACTGAAATAAGTCACACAGAAAAAGAAACATCATAAGATATCAGTAATACACGGAATGTAAACTTGGCTACACAGGAACTGAATTACAGAACAGAACAGGGTCTCAAATTTAGAAAACCAACTTATTCTTGCTTAAGGGTAAAGGTGAGTTGGGGTGCTGCATAAAACCAGAGATTGAAATGAGCACAGATAAAGTTCCTTAAGCCAAATATGGAATAGACAAGAGCTACTCCTTGCTCAACGAAATGGACTCAACACCGCATATTAAACGCCTAAGAAGGTACCTGTCTAGTAAGTATCTTAAAACCTATGGATTGCTATGTCTCTGAAAGAGAATCAAGCATGTGTACAGGGGCATAAACGCAGCAGTGATAGGATTGGAGAGGTTCCTGAGCAAATGAAGACCCTTTGAAGTCATATTGCATGGTACCCATTAAACGGGTCTCAACTCTCCAGGTTTAAGGTATTCTTCCTTCAGCTAAAACATGCATGTGGAACCCAGAGTATGATCAACCGTGTGAACGGGAGACGTGTTCAAATATGTCTCAGTTTTCCTCCCCTGGTACTCGGGTGCAACATTCCAGACGCTTTACTAACACTCTCCCGACTTGGAGAGTCAGTCCCTTTAACCTCCTGTTTGGCCCAGTTTGCAATTTCTGCGGAAGGTGAACAGGAATAGCGAGAACCAATGAGAGACTAGCTGGAGGTGTCTGGACGGGCAAATTTAACTCTCATTTCCCACCAGGAAGAGGAATTAACCAAAGGCTCAGCGTGCCGTGCCGGAACCAGATTAGGGCCTGAAGCCATCCTGGGGTGTTGCGGCCAGCTCACAAGAAAGCGAGTTGAAGAAAGGAGCTCAGGGGCACTGTAATTCACAAACCTGCAGAGTTATAAATGACAGCTATCGTCCAAAAATAGACTGAAGTAAGGCTGCCAAGAGGACTTGAAAGCGGGGCAGAATTGCAGGAAACCGATTTCAGGAGGTAGACTGGAATTGCATTGAAAGCATAGGAAAAGAGGCAGAACGTCCACAATGATGCACTTGGCCAAAAAGGGCGTATGCGTTTTTTCCTGAATATATTCAGGAAAAAACGCATACGCCCTTTTTGGCCAACCAAGCAAGCTTGCAAAGGAAATCTGCACTACAATGAAGTCTCACTTCCCCCCGGTCAAAAGGGCCATCTGAAAAAAGTGTAAAATCCAGAAAGGCAGGACAGACCATGGAGAACTGGGAGCCTTGTTATGCTGAAGGGCGGGATGTAAATTGCCAACAGCCACTCGGGAGAAGTGTATGGTGTTTCCTGAAACATCTAAAAAACAAAGCAACAGAGCCTAGGGCACTTCCACTTATGGTCCTATAGCTTAGGGAAATTAAAATCAAAAAGACACAGCCACCCCAAAGTTTGGAACGGCTCTGTTTACAAGAACCTCGTTTACAGTACAAGTTCAACATCGCAGAAAGTGAAAAATGGATAAAGAACTTGTGGTACTTACGTACAATGCAGTATCACTCAGCAATGAAATCTATGTCATCAGGCCCGTAGCAGCATAATGAGTGGATTCCGGTACGATGATTCTAACTGAAATAAGTCACACAGAAAAAGAAACATCATAAGATATCACTAATACACGGAATGTAAACTTGGCTACACAGGAACTGAATTACAGAACAGAACAGGGTCTCAAATTTAGAAAACCAACTTATGCTTGCTTAAGGGGAAAGGTGAGTTGGGGTGCTGCATAAAACCAGAGATTGAAATGAGCACAGATAAAGTTCCTTAAGCCAAATATGGAATAGACAAGAGCTACTCCTTGCTCAACGAAATGGACTCAACACCGCATATTAAATGCCTAAGAATGTACCTGACTAGTAAGTATCTTAAAACCTATGGATTGCTATGTCTCCGAAAGAGAATCAAGCATGTGTACAGGGGCATAAACGCAGCAGTGATAGGATTGGAGAGGTTCGGTGAGCAAATGAAGACCCTTTGAAGTCATATTGCATGGTACCCATTCCACGGGTTTCAACTACCCAGGTTTAAGGTATTCTTCCTTCAGCTAAAACATGCATGTGGAACCTAGAGTATGATCAACCATGTGATCGGGAGACGTGTTCAAATATGTCTCAGTTTTCGTACCCTGCTACTCGGGTGCAACATTCCAGACGCTTTACTAACACTCTCCCCACTTGGAGAGTCAGTCCCTTTAACCTCCTGTTTGGCCCAGTTTGCAATTTCTGTGGAAGATGAACAGGAATAGCGAGAACCAATGAGAGACTAGCTGGAGGTGTCTGGATGGGCAAATTTAACTCTCATTTCCCACCAGGAAGAGGAATTAACCAAAGGCTCAGCATGCCGTGCCAGAACCAGATTAGGGCCTGAAGACATCCTGCGGTGTTGCGGCCAGGTCACAAGAAAGCGAGTTGAAGAAAGGAGCTCAGGGGCACTGTACTTCACAAACCTGCAGAGTTATAAATGACAGCTATCGTCCAAAAATAGACTGAAGTAAGGCTGCCAAGAGGACTTGAAAGCGGGGCAGAATTGCAGGAAACCGATTTCAGGAGGTAGACTGGAATTGCATTGAAAGCATAGGAAAAGAGGCAGAACGTCCACAATGATGCACTTGGCCAAAAAGGGCGTATGCGTTTTTTCCTGAATATATTCAGGAAAAAACGCATACGCCCTTTTTGGCCAACCAAGCAAGCTTGCAAAGGAAATCTGCACTACAATGAAGTCTCACTTCCCCCCGGTCAAAAGGGCCATCTGAAAAAAGTGTAAAATCCAGAAAGGCAGGACAGGCCATGGAGAACTGGGAGCCTTGTTATGCTGAAGGGCGGGAGGTAAATTGCCAACAGCCACTCGGGAGAAGTGTATGGTGTTTCCTGAAACATCTAAAAAACAAAGCAACAGAGCCTAGGGCACTTCCACTTATGGTCCTATAGCTTAGGGAAATTAAAATCAAAAAGACACAGCCACCCCAAAGTTTGGAACGGCTCTGTTTACAAGAACCTCGTTTACAGTACAAGTTCAACATCGCAGAAAGTGAAAAATGGATAAAGAACTTGTGGTACTTACGTACAATGCAGTATCACTCAGCAATGAAATCTATGTCATCAGGCCCGTAGCAACATAATGAGTGGATTCCGGTACGATGATTCTAACTGAAATAAGTCACACAGAAAAAGAAACATCATAAGATATCACTAATACACGGAATGTAAACTTGGCTACACAGGAACTGAATTACAGAACAGAACAGGGTCTCAAATTTAGAAAACCAACTTATGCTTGCTTAAGGGGAAAGGTGAGTTGGGGTGCTGCATAAAACCAGAGATTGAAATGAGCACAGATAAAGTTCCTTAAGCCAAATATGGAATAGACAAGAGCTACTCCTTGCTCAACGAAATGGACTCAACACCGCATATTAAACGCCTAAGAAGGTACCTGTCTAGTAAGTATCTTAAAACCTATGGATTGCTATGTCTCCGAAAGAGAATCAAGCATGTGTACAGGGGCATAAACGCAGCAGTGATAGGATTGGAGAGGTTCGTGAGCAAATGAAGACCCTTTGAAGTCATATTGCATGGTACCCATTACACGGGTCTCAACTCTCCAGGTTTAAGGTATTCTTCCTTCAGCTAAAACATGCATGTGGAACCCAGAGTATGATCAACCGTGTGAACGGGAGACGTGTTCAAATATGTCTCAGTTTTCCTCCCCTGGTACTCGGGTGCAACATTCCAGACGCTTTACTAACACTCTCCCGACTTGGAGAGTCAGTCCCTTTAACCTCCTGTTTGGCCCAGTTTGCAATTTCTGCGGAAGGTGAACAGGAATAGCGAGAACCAATGAGAGACTAGCTGGAGGTGTCTGGACGGGCAAATTTAACTCTCATTTCCCACCAGGAAGAGGAATTAACCAAAGGCTCAGCGTGCCGTGCCGGAACCAGATTAGGGCCTGAAGCCATCCTGCGGTGTTGCGGCCAGCTCACAAGAAAGCGAGTTGTAGAAAGGAGCTCAGGGGCACTGTAATTCACAAACCTGCAGAGTTATAAATGACAGCTATCGTCCAAAAATAGACTGAAGTAAGGCTGCCAAGAGGACTTGAAAGTGGGGCAGAATTGCAGGAAACCGATTTCAGGAGGTAGACTGGAATTGCATTGAAAGCATAGGAAAAGAGGCAGAACGTCCACAATGATGCACTTGGCCAAAAAGGGCGTATGCGTTTTTTCCTGAATATATTCAGGAAAAAACGCATACGCCCTTTTTGGCCAACCAAGCAAGCTTGCAAAGGAAATCTGCACTACAATGAAGTCTCACTTCCCCCCGGTCAAAAGGGCCATCTGAAAAAAGTGTAAAATCCAGAAAGGCAGGACAGGCCATGGAGAACTGGGAGCCTTGTTAGGCTGATGGGCGGGATGTAAATTGCCAACAACCACTCGGGAGAAGTGTATGGTGTTTCCTGAAACATCTAAAAAACAAAGCAACAGAGCCTAGGGCACTTCCACTTATGGTCCTATAGCTTAGGGAAATTAAAATCAAAAAGACACAGCCACCCCAAAGTTTGGAACGGCTCTGTTTACAAGAACCTCGTTTACAGTACAAGTTCAACATCGCAGAAAGTGAAAAATGGATAAAGAACTTGTGGTACTTACGTACAATGCAGTATCACTCAGCAATGAAATCTATGTCATCAGGCCCGTAGCAGCATAATGAGTGGATTCAGGTACGATGATTCTAACTGAAATAAGTCACACAGAAAAAGAAACATCATAAGATATCACTAATACACGGAATGTAAACTTGGCTACACAGGAACTGAATTACAGAACAGAACAGGGTCTCAAATTTAGAAAACCAACTTATGCTTGCTTAAGGGGAAAGGTGAGTTGGGGTGCTGCATAAAACCAGAGATTGAAATGAGCACAGATAAAGTTCCTTAAGCCAAATATGGAATAGACAAGAGCTACTCCTTGCTCAACGAAATGGACTCAACACCGCATATTAAACGCCTAAGAATGTACCTGACTAGTAAGTATCTTAAAACCTATGGATTGCTATGTCTCCGAAAGAGAATCAAGCATGTGTACAGGGGCATAAACGCAGCAGTGATAGGATTGGAGAGGTTCGGTGAGCAAATGAAGACCCTTTGAAGTCATATTGCATGGTACCCATTCCACGGGTTTCAACTACCCAGGTTTAAGGTATTCTTCCTTCAGCTAAAACATGCATGTGGGACCTAGAGTATGATCAACCATGTGATCGGGAGACGTGTTCAAATATGTCTCAGTTTTCGTACCCTGGTACTCGGGTGCAACATTCCAGACGCTTTACTAACACTCTCCCCACTTGGAGAGTCAGTCCCTTTAACCTCCTCTTTGGCCCAGTTTGCAATTTCTGTGGAAGATGAACAGGAATAGCGAGAACCAATGAGAGACTAGCTGGAGGTGTCTGGATGGGCAAATTTAACTCTCATTTCCCACCAGGAAGAGGAATTAACCAAAGGCTCAGCATGCCGTGCCAGAACCAGATTAGGGCCTGAAGACATCCTGCGGTGTTGCGGCCAGCTCACAAGAAAGCGAGTTGAAGAAAGGAGCTCAGGGGCACTGTAATTCACAAACCTGCAGAGTTATAAATGACAGCTATCGTCCAAAAATAGACTGAAGTAATGCTGCCAAGAGGACTTGAATGCGGGGCAGAATTGCAGGAAACCGATTTCAGGAGGTAGACTGGAATTGCATTGAAAGCATAGGAAAAGAGGCAGAACGTCCACAATGATGCACTTGGCCAAAAAGGGCGTATGCGTTTTTTCCTGAATATATTCAGGAAAAAACGCATACGCCCTTTTTGGCCAACCAAGCAAGCTTGCAAAGGAAATCTGCACTACAATGAAGTCTCACTTCCCCCCGGTCAAAAGGGTCATCTGAAAAAAGTGTAAAATCCAGAAAGGCAGGACAGGCCATGGAGAACTGGGAGCCTTGTTATGCTGAAGGGCGGGATGTAAATTGCCAACAACCACTGGGGAGAAGTGTATGGTGTTTCCTGAAACATCTAAAAAACAAAGCAACAGAGCCTAGGGCACTTCCACTTATGGTCCTATAGCTTAGGGAAATTAAAATCAAAAAGACACAGCCACCCCAAAGTTTCGAACGGCTCTGTTTACAAGAACCTCGTTTACAGTACAAGTTCAACATCGCAGAAAGTGAAAAATGGATAAAAAAGTTGTGGTATTTACTTACAAAGCAATATCACTCAGCAATGAAATCTGTGTCATCAGGACCTTAGCAGCACAATGAGTGGATTCAGGTATGATGATTCTAACTGAAATAAGTCACACAGAAAAAGAAACATCATAAGATATCAGTAATACACGGAATGGAAACTTGGCTACACAGGAACTGAATTACAGAACAGAACAGGGTCTCAAATTTAGAAAACCAACTTATGCTTGCTTAAGGGTAAAGGTGAGTTGGGGTGCTGCATAAAACCAGAGATTGAAATGAGCACAGATAAAGTTCCTTAAGCCAAATATGGAATAGACAAGAGCTACTCCTTGCTCAACGAAATGGACTCAACACCGCATATTAAACGCCTAAGAATGTACCTGACTAGTAAGTATCTTAAAACCTATGGATTGCTATGTCTCTGAAAGAGAATCAAGCATGTGTACAGGGGCATAAACGCAGCAGTGATAGGATTGGAGAGGTTCGGTGAGTAAATGAAGACCCTTTGAAGTCATATTGCATGGTACCCATTCCACGGGTTTCAAATACACAGGTTTAAGGTATTCTTCCTTCAGCTAAAACATGCATGTGGAACCCAAGTATGATCAACCATGTGAACGGGAGACGTGTTCAAATATGTCTCAGTTTTCCTCCCCTGGTACTCGGGTGCAACATTCCAGACGCTTTACTAACACTCTCCCCACTTGGAAAGTCAGCGCCTTTAACCTCCTGTTTGGCCCAGTTTGCAATTTCTGCGGAAGATGAACAGGAATAGCGAGAACCAATGAGAGACTAGCTGGAGGTGTCTGGACGGGCAAATTTAACTCTCATTTCCCACCAGGAAGAGGAAATAACCAAAGGCTCAGCGTGCCGTGCCGGAACCAGATTAGGGCCTGAAGACATCCTGCGGTGTTGCGGCCAGGTCACAAGAAAGCGAGTTGAAGAAAGGAGCTCAGGGGCACTGTAATTCACAAACCTGCAGAGTTATAAATGACAGCTATCGTCCAAAAATAGACTGAAGTAAGGCTGCCAAGAGGACTTGAAAGCGGGGTAGAATTGCAGGAAACCGATTTCAGGAGGTAGACTGGAATTGCATTGAAAGCATAGGAAAAGAGGCAGAACGTCCACAATGATGCACTTGGCCAAAAAGGGCGTATGCGTTTTTTCCTGAATATATTCAGGAAAAAACGCATACGCCCTTTTTGGCCAACCAAGCAAGCTTGCAAAGGAAATCTGCACTACAATGAAGTCTCACTTCCCCCCGGTCAAAAGGGCCATCTGAAAAAAGTGTAAAATCCAGAAAGGCAGGACAGGCCATGGAGAACTGGGAGCCTTGTTATGCTGAAGGGCGGGATGTAAATTGCCAACAGACACTCGGGAGAAGTGTATGGTGTTTCCTGAAACATCTAAAAAACAAAGCAACAGAACCTAGGGCACTTCCACTTATGGTCCTATAGCTTAGGGAATTTAAAATCAAAAAGACACAGCCACCCCAAAGTTTCGAACTGCTCTGTTTACAAGAACCTCGTTTACAGTACAAGTTCAACATCGCAGAAAGTGAAAAATGGATAAAGAACTTGTGGTACTTACGTACAATGCAGTATCACTCAGCAATGAAATCTGTGTCATCAGGCCCTTAGCAGCATAATGAGTGGATTCAGGTACGATGATTCTAACTGAAATAAGTCACACAGAAAAAGAAACATCATAAGATATCAGTAATACACGGAATGGAAACTTGGCTACACAGGAACTGAATTACAGAACAGAACAGGGTCTCAAATTTAGAACACCAACTTATGCTTGCTTAAGGGGAAAGGTGAGTTGGGGTGCTGCATAAAACCAGAGATTGAAATGAGCACAGATAAAGTTCCTTAAGCCAAATATGGAATAGACAAGAGCTACTCCTTGCTCAACGAAATGGACTCAACACCGCATATTAAACGCCTAAGAATGTACCTGACGAGTAAGTATCTTAAAACCTATGGATTGCTATGTCTCCGAAACAGAATCAAGCATGTGTACAGGGGCATAAACGCAGCAGTGATAGGATTGGAGAGGTTCGGTGAGCAAATGAAGACCCTTTGAAGTCATATTGCATGGTACCCATTCCACGGGTTTCAACTACCCAGGTTTTAGGTATTCTTCCTTCAGCTAAAACATGCATGTGGAACCCAAGTATGATCAACCATGTGAACGGGAGACGTGTTCAAATATGTCTCAGTTTTCGTACCCTGGTACTCGGGTGCAACATTCCAGACGCTTTACTAACACTCTCCCCACTTGGAAAGTCAGCGCCTTTAACCTCCTGTTTGTCCCAGTTTGCAATTTCTGCGGAAGATGAACAGGAATAGCGAGAACCAATGAGAGGCTAGCTGGAGGTGTCTGGACGGGCAAATTTAACTCTCATTTCCCACCAGGAAGAGGAAATAACCAAAGGCTCAGCGTGCCGTGCCGGAACCAGATTAGGGCCTGAAGCCATCCTGCGGTGTTGCGGCCAGCTCAAAAGAAAGCGAGTTGAAGAAAGGAGCTCAGGGGCACTGTAATTCACAAACCTGCAGAGTTATAAATGACAGCTATCGTCCAAAAATAGACTGAAGTAAGGCTGCCAAGAGGACTTGAAAGCGGGGCAGAATTACAGGAAACCGATTTCAGGAGGTAGACTGGAATTGCATTGAAAGCATAGGAAAAGAGGCAGAACGTCCACAATGATGCACTTGGCCAAAAAGGGCGTATGCGTTTTTTCCTGAATATATTCAGGAAAAAACGCATACGCCCTTTTTGGCCAACCAAGCAAGCTTGCAAAGGAAATCTGCACTACAATGAAGTCTCACTTCCCCCCGGTCAAAAGGGCCATCTGAAAAAAGTGTAAAATCCAGAAAGGCAGGACAGGCCATGGAGAACTGGGAGCCTTGTTATGCTGAAGGGCGGGATGTAAATTGCCAACAAACACTCGGGAGAAGTGTATGGTGTTTCCTGAAACATCTAAAAAACAAAGCAACAGAGCCTAGGGCACTTCCACTTATGGTCCTATAGCTTAGGGAAATTAAAATCAAAAAGACACAGCCACCCCAAAGTTTCGAACGGCTCTGTTTACAAGAACCTCGTTTACAGTAGAAGTTCAACATCGCAGAAAGTGAAAAATGGATAAAGAACTTGTGGTACTTACGTACAATGCAGTATCACTCAGCAATGAAATCTATGTCATCAGGCCCGTAGCAGCATAATGAGTGGATTCAGGTACGATGATTCTAACTGAAATAAGTCACACAGAAAAAGAAACATCATAAGATATCAGTAATACACGGAATGGAAACTTGGCTACACAGGAACTGAATTACAGAACAGAACAGGGTCTCAAATTTAGAAAACCAACTTATGCTTGCTTAAGGGTAAAGGTGAGTTGGGGTGCTGCATAAAACCAGAGATTGAAATGAGCACAGATAAAGTTCCTTAAGCCAAATATGGAATAGACAAGAGCTACTCCTTGCTCAACGAAATGGACTCAACACCGCATATTAAATGCCTAAGAATGTACCTGACTAGTAAGTATCTTAAAACCTATGGATTGCTATGTCTCCGAAAGAGAATCAAGCATGTGTACAGGGGCATAAACGCAGCAGTGATAGGATTGGAGAGGTTCGGTGAGCAAATGAAGACCCTTTGAAGTCATATTGCATGGTACCCATTCCATGGGTTTCAACTACCCAGGTTTAAGGTATTCTTCCTTCAGCTAAAACATGAATGTGGAACCTAGAGTATGATCAACCATGTGATCGGGAGACGTGTTCAAATATGTCTCAGTTTTCGTACCCTGGTACTCGGGTGCAACATTCCAGACGCTTTACTAACACTCTCCCCACTTGGAGAGTCAGTCCCTTTAACCTCCTGTTTGGCCCAGTTTGCAATTTCTGTGGAAGATGAACAGGAATAACGAGAACCAATGAGAGACTAGCTGGAGGTGTCTGGATGGGCAAATTTAACTCTCATTTCCCACCAGGAAGAGGAATTAACCAAAGGCTCAGCGTGCCGTGCCAGAACCAGATTAGGGCCTGAAGCCATCCTGCGGTATTGCGGCCAGCTCAAAAGAAAGCGAGTTGAAGAAAGGAGCTCAGGGACACTGTAATTCACAAACCTGCAGAGTTATAAATGACAGCTATCGTCCAAAAATAGACTGAAGTAAGGCTGCCAAGAGGACTTGAAAGCGGGGCAGAATTGCAGGAAACCGATTTCAGGAGGTAGACTGGAATTGCATTGAAAGCATAGGAAAAGAGGCAGAACGTCCACAATGATGCACTTGGCCAAAAAGGGCGTATGCGTTTTTTCCTGAATATATTCAGGAAAAAACGCATACGCCCTTTTTGGCCAACCAAGCAAGCTTGCAAAGGAAATCTGCACTACAATGAAGTCTCACTTCCCCCCGGTCAAAAGGGCCATCTGAAAAAAGTGTAAAATCCAGAAAGGCAGGACAGGCCATGGAGAACTGGGAGCCTTGTTATGCTGAAGGGCGGGATGTAAATTGCCAACAACCACTCGGGAGAAGTGTATGGTGTTTCCTGAAACATCTAAAAAACAAAGCAACAGAGCCTAGGGCACTTCCACTTATGGTCCTATAGCTTAGGGAATTTAAAATCAAAAAGACACAGCCACCCCAAAGTTTCGAACGGCTCTGTTTACAAGAACCTCGTTTACAGTAGAAGTTCAACATCACAGAAAGTGAAAAATGGATAAAGAACTTGTGGTACTTACGTACAATGCAGTATCACTCAGCAATGAAATCTATGTCATCAGGCCCGTAGCAGCATAATGAGTGGATTCAGGTACGATGATTCTAACTGAAATAAGTCACACAGAAAAAGAAACATCATAAGATATCAGTAATACACGGAATGTAAACTTGGCTACACAGGAACTGAATTACAGAACAGAACAGGGTCTCAAATTTAGAAAACCAACTTATGCTTGCTTAAGGGGAAAGGTGAGTTGGGGTGCTGCATAAAACCAGAGATTGAAATGAGCACAGATAAAGTTCCTTAAGCCAAATATGGAATAGACAAGAGCTACTCCTTGCTCAACGAAATGGACTCAACACCGCATATTAAACGCCTAAGAATGTACCTGACTAGTAAGTATCTTAAAACCTATGGATTGCTATGTCTCCGAAACAGAATCAAGCATGTGTGCAGGGGCATAAACGCAGCAGTGATAGGATTGGAGAGGTTCGGTGAGCAAATGAAGACCCTTTGAAGTCATATTGCATGGTACCCATTCCACGGGTTTCAACTACCCAGGTTTTAGGTATTCTTCCTTCAGCTAAAACATGCATGTGGAACCCAAGTATGATCAACCATGTGAACGGGAGACGTGTTCAAATATGTCTCAGTTTTCCTCCCCTGGTACTCGGGTGCAACATTCCAGACGCTTTACTAACACTCTCCCCACTTGGAGAGTCAGTCCCTTTAACCTCCTGTTTGGCCCAGTTTGCAATTTCTGTGGAAGATGAACAGGAATAGCGAGAACCAATGAGAGACTAGCTGGAGGTGTCTGGATGGGCAAATTTAACTCTCATTTCCCACCAGGAAGAGGAATTAACCAAAGGCTCAGCGTGCCATGCCAGAACCAGATTAGGGCCTGAAGCCATCCTGCGGTATTGCGGCCAGCTCAAAAGAAAGCGAGTTGAAGAAAGGAGCTCAGGGACACTGTAATTCACAAACCTGCAGAGTTATAAATGACAGCTATCGTCCAAAAATAGACTGAAGTAAGGCTGCCAAGAGGACTTGAAAGCGGGGCAGAATTGCAGGAAACCGATTTCAGGAGGTAGACTGGAATTGCATTGAAAGCATAGGAAAAGAGGCAGAACGTCCACAATGATGCACTTGGCCAAAAAGGGCGTATGCGTTTTTTCCTGAATATATTCAGGAAAAAACGCATACGCCCTTTTTGGCCAACCAAGCAAGCTTGCAAAGGAAATCTGCACTACAATGAAGTCTCACTTCCCCCCGGTCAAAAGGGCCATCTGAAAAAAGTGTAAAATCCAGAAAGGCAGGACAGGCCATGGAGAACTGGGAGCCTTGTTATGCTGAAGGGCGGGATGTAAATTGCCAACAACCACTCGGGAGAAGTGTATGGTGTTTCCTGAAACATCTAAAAAACAAAGCAACAGAGCCTAGGGCACTTCCACTTATGGTCCTATAGCTTAGGGAATTTAAAATCAAAAAGACACAGCCACCCCAAAGTTTCGAACGGCTCTGTTTACAAGAACCTCGTTTACAGTAGAAGTTCAACATCACAGAAAGTGAAAAATGGATAAAGAACTTGTGGTACTTACGTACAATGCAGTATCACTCAGCAATGAAATCTATGTCATCAGGCCCGTAGCAGCATAATGAGTGGATTCAGGTACGATGATTCTAACTGAAATAAGTCACACAGAAAAAGAAACATCATAAGATATCAGTAATACACGGAATGTAAACTTGGCTACACAGGAACTGAATTACAGAACAGAACAGGGTCTCAAATTTAGAAAACCAACTTATGCTTGCTTAAGGGGAAAGGTGAGTTGGGGTGCTGCATAAAACCAGAGATTGAAATGAGCACAGATAAAGTTCCTTAAGCCAAATATGGAATAGACAAGAGCTACTCCTTGCTCAACGAAATGGACTCAACACCGCATATTAAACGCCTAAGAATGTACCTGACTAGTAAGTATCTTAAAACCTATGGATTGCTATGTCTCCGAAACAGAATCAAGCATGTGTGCAGGGGCATAAACGCAGCAGTGATAGGATTGGAGAGGTTCGGTGAGCAAATGAAGACCCTTTGATGTCATATTGCATGGTACCCATTCCACGGTTTTCAACTACCCAGGTTTTAGGTATTCTTCCTTCAGCTAAAACATGCATGTGGAACCCAAGTATGATCAACCATGTGAACGGGAGACGTGTTCAAATATGTCTCAGTTTTCGTACCCTGGTACTCGGGTGCAACATTCCAGACGCTTTACTAACACTCTCCCCACTTGGAGAGTCAGTCCCTTTAACCTCCTGTTTGGCCCAGTTTGCAATTTCTGTGGAAGATGAACAGGAATAGCGAGAACCAATGAGAGACTAGCTGGAGGTGTCTGGATGGGCAAATTTAACTCTCATTTCCCACCAGGAAGAGGAATTAACCAAAGGCTCAGCATGCCGGGCCGGAACCAGATTAGGGCCTGAAGCCATCCTGCGGTGTTGCGGCCAGGTCACAAGAAAGTGAGTTGAAGAAAGGAGCTCAGGGGCACTGTAATTCACAAACCTGCAGAGTTATAAATGACAGCTATCGTCCAAAAATAGACTGAAGTAAGGCTGCCAAGAGGACTTGAAAGTGGGGCAGAATTGCAGGAAACCGATTTCAGGAGGTAGACTGGAATTGCATTGAAAGCATAGGAAAAGAGGCAGAACGTCCATAATGATGCACTTGGCCAAAAAGGGCGTATGCGTTTTTTCCTGAATATATTCAGGAAAAAACGCATACGCCCTTTTTGGCCAACCAAGCAAGCTTGCAAAGGAAATCTGCACTACAATGAAGTCTCACTTCCCCCCGGTCAAAAGGGCCATCTGAAAAAAGTGTAAAATCCAGAAAGGCAGGACAGGCCATGGAGAACTGGGAGCCTTGTTATGCTGAAGGGCGGGATGTAAATTGCCAACAACCACTCGGGAGAAGTGTATGGTGTTTCCTGAAACATCTAAAAAACAAAGCAACAGAGCCTAGGGCACTTCCACTTATGGTCCTATAGCTTAGGGAGTTTAAAATCAAAAAGACACAGCCACCCCAAAGTTTGGAACGGCTCTGTTTACAAGAACCTCGTTTACAGTAGAAGTTCAACATCGCAGAGAGTGAAAAATGGATAAAGAACTTGTGGTACTTACGTACAATGCAGTATCACTCATCAATGAAATCTATGTCATCAGGCCCGTAGCAGCATAATGAGTGGATTCAGGTACGATGATTCTAACTGAAATAAGTCACACAGAAAAAGAAACATCATAAGATATCACTAATACACGGAATGTAAACTTGGCTACACAGGAACTGAATTACAGAACAGAACAGGGTCTCAAATTTAGAAAACCAACTTATGCTTGCTTAAGGGGAAAGGTGAGTTGGGGTGCTGCATAAAACCAGAGATTGAAATGAGCACAGATAAAGTTCCTTAAGCCAAATATGGAATAGACAAGAGCTACTCCTTGCTCAACGAAATGGACTCAACACCGCATATTAAACGCCTAAGAATGTACCTGACTAGTAAGTATCTTAAAACCTATGGATTGCTATGTCTCCGAAACAGAATCAAGCATGTGTACAGGGGCATAAACGCAGCAGTGATAGGATTGGAGAGGTTCGGTGAGCAAATGAAGACCCTTTGAAGTCATATTGCATGGTACCCATTCCACGGGTTTCAACTACCCAGGTTTTAGGTATTCTTCCTTCAGCTAAAACATGCATGTGGAACCCAAGTATGATCAACCATGTGAACGGGAGACGTGTTCAAATATGTCTCAGTTTTCGTACCCTGGTACTCGGGTGCAACATTCCAGACGCTTTACTAACACTCTCCCCACTTGGAGAGTCAGTCCCTTTAACCTCCTGTTTGGCCCAGTTTGCAATTTCTGTGGAAGATGAACAGGAATAGCGAGAACCAATGAGAGACTAGCTGGAGGTGTCTGGATGGGCAAATTTAACTCTCATTTCCCACCAGGAAGAGGAATTAACCAAAGGCTCAGCGTGCCGTGCCGGAACCAGATTAGGGTCTGAAGACATCCTGCGGTGTTGCGGCCAGGTCACAAGAAAGTGAGTTGAAGAAAGGAGCTCAGGGGCACTGTAATTCACAAACCTGCAGAGTTATAAATGACAGCTATCGTCCAAAAATAGACTGAAGTAAGGCTGCCAAGAGGACTTGAAAGCAGGGCAGAATTGCAGGAAACCGATTTCAGGAGGTAGACTGGAATTGCATTGAAAGCATAGGAAAAGAGGCAGAACGTCCATAATGATGCACTTGGCCAAAAAGGGCGTATGCGTTTTTTCCTGAATATATTCAGGAAAAAACGCATACGCCCTTTTTGGCCAACCAAGCAAGCTTGCAAAGGAAATCTGCACTACAATGAAGTCTCACTTCCCCCCCGGTCAAAAGGGCCATCTGAAAAAAGTGTAAAATCCAGAAAGGCAGGACAGGCCATGGAGAACTGGGAGCCTTGTTATGCTGAAGGGCGGGATGTAAATTGCCAACAAACACTCGGGAGAAGTGTATGGTGTTTCCTGAAACATCTAAAAAACAAAGCAACAGAGCCTAGGGCACTTCCACTTATGGTCCTATAGCTTAGGGAGTTTAAAATCAAAAAGACACAGCCACCCCAAAGTTTCGAACGGCTCTGTTTACAAGAACCTCGTTTACAGTAGAAGTTCAACATCGCAGAAAGTGAAAAATGGATAAAGAACTTGTGGTACTTACGTACAATGCAGTATCACTCAGCAATGAAATCTATGTCATCAGGCCCGTAGCAGCATAATGAGTGGATTCAGGTACGATGATTCTAACTGAAATAAGTCACACAGAAAAAAAACATCATAAGATATCACTAATACACGGAATGTAAACTTGGCTACACAGGAACTGAATTACAGAACAGAACAGGGTCTCAAATTTAGAAAACCAACTTATGCTTGCTTAAGGGGAAAGGTGAGTTGGGGTGCTGCATAAAACCAGAGATTGAAATGAGCACAGATAAAGTTCCTTAAGCCAAATATGGAATAGACAAGAGCTACTCCTTGCTCAACGAAATGGACTCAACACCGCATATTAAACGCCTAAGAATGTACCTGACTAGTAAGTATCTTAAAACCTATGGATTGCTATGTGTCCGAAAGAGAATCAAGCATGTGTACAGGGGCATAAACGCAGCAGTGATAGGATTGGAGAAGTTCGGTGAGCAAATGAAGACCCTTTGAAGTCATATTGCATGGTACCCATTCCACGGGTTTCAACTACCCAGGTTTAAGGTATTCTTCCTTCAGCTAAAACATGCATGTGGAACCTAGAGTATGATCAACCATGTGATCGGGAGACGTGTTCAAATATGTCTCAGTTTTTGTACCCTGGTACTCGGGTGCAACATTCCAGACGCTTTACTAACACTCTCCCCACTTGGAGAGTCAGTCCCTTTAACCTCCTGTTTCGCCCAGTTTGCAATTTCTGTGGAAGATGAACAGGAATAGCGAGAACCAATGAGAGGCTAGCTGGAGGTGTCTGGACGGGCAAATTTAACTCTCATTTCCCACCAGGAAGAGGAATTAACCAAAGGCTCAGCGTGCCGTGCCGGAACCAGATTAGGGCCTGAAGCCATCCTGCGGTGTTGCGGCCAGCTCACAAGAAAGCGAGTTGAAGAAAGGAGCTCAGGGGCACTGTAATTCACAAACCTGCAGAGTTATAAATGACAGCTATCGTCCAAAAATAGACTGAAGTAAGGCTGCCAAGAGGACTTGAAAGCGGGGCAGAATTGCAGGAAACCGATTTCAGGAGGTAGACTGGAATTGCATTGCAAGCATAGGAAAAGAGGCAGAACGTCCACAATGATGCACTTGGCCAAAAAGGGCGTATGCGTTTTTTCCTGAATATATTCAGGAAAAAACGCATACGCCCTTTTTGGCCAACCAAGCAAGCTTGCAAAGGAAATCTGCACTACAATGAAGTCTCACTTCCCCCCGGTCAAAAGGGCCATCTGAAAAAAGTGTAAAATCCAGAAAGGCAGGACAGGCCATGGAGAACTGGGAGCCTTGTTATGCTGAAGGGCGGGATGTAAATTGCCAACAGACACTCGGGAGAAGTGTATGGTGTTTCCTGAAACATCTAAAAAACAAAGCAACAGAGCCTAGGGCACTTCCACTTATGGTCCTATAGCTTAGGGAATTTAAAATCAAAAAGACACAGCCACCCCAAAGTTTCGAACGGCTCTGTTTACAAGAACCTCGTTTACAGTAGAAGTTCAACATCGCAGAAAGTGAAAAATGGATAAAGAACTTGTGGTACTTACGTACAATGCAGCATCACTCAGCAATGAAATCTATGTCATCAGGCCCGTAGCAGCATAATGAGTGGATTCAGGTACGATGATTCTAACTGAAATAAGTCACACAGAAAAAGAAACATCATAAGATATCACTAATACACGGAATGTAAACTTGGCTACACAGGAACTGAATTACAGAACAGAACAGGGTCTCAAATTTAGAAAACCAACTTATGCTTGCTTAAGGGTAAAGGTGAGTTGGGGTGCTGCATAAAACCAGAGATTGAAATGAGCACAGATAAAGTTCCTTAAGCCAAATATGGAATAGACAAGAGCTACTCCTTGCTCAACGAAATGGACTCAACACCGCATATTAAATGCCTAAGAATGTACCTGACTAGTAAGTATCTTAAAACCTATGGATTGCTATGTCTCCGAAAGAGAATCAAGCATGTGTACAGGGGCATAAACGCAGCAGTGATAGGATTGGAGAAGTTCGGTGAGCAAATGAAGACCCTTTGAATTCATATTGCATGGTACCCATTCCACGGGTTTCAACTACCCAGGTTTAAGGTATTCTTCCTTCAGCTAAAACATGCATGTGGAACCTAGAGTATGATCAACCATGTGATCGGGAGACGTGTTCAAATATGTCTCAATTTTTGTACCCTGGTACTCGGGTGCAACATTCCAGACGCTTTACTAACACTCTCCCCACTTGGAGAGTCAGTCCCTTTAACCTCCTGTTTGGCCCAGTTTGCAATTTCTGTGGAAGATGAACAGGAATAGCGAGAACCAATGAGAGACTAGCTGGAGGTGTCTGGATGGGCAAATTTAACTCTCATTTCCCACCAGGAAGAGGAATTAACCAAAGGCTCAGCGTGCCGTGCCAGAACCAGATTAGGGCCTGAAGACATCCTGCGGTGTTGCGGCCAGGTCACAAGAAAGCGAGTTGAAGAAAGGAGCTCAGGGGCACTGTAATTCACAAACCTGCAGAGTTATAAATGACAGCTATCGTCCAAAAATAGACTGAAGTAAGGCTGCCAAGAGGACTTGAAAGCGGGGCAGAATTGCAGGAAACCGATTTCAGGAGGTAGACTGGAATTGCATTGCAAGCATAGGAAAAGAGGCAGAACGTCCACAATGATGCACTTGGCCAAAAAGGGCGTATGCGTTTTTTCCTGAATATATTCAGGAAAAAACGCATACGCCCTTTTTGGCCAACCAAGCAAGCTTGCAAAGGAAATCAGCACTACAATGAAGTCTCACTTCCCCCCGGTCAAAAGGGCCATCTGAAAAAAGTGTAAAATCCAGAAAGGCAGGACAGGCCATGGAGAACTGGGAACCTTGTTATGCTGATGGGCGGGATGTAAATTGCCAACAACCACTAGGGAGAAG
Source organism: Delphinus delphis (assembly GCF_949987515.2). Classification (NCBI taxonomy): domain Eukaryota; kingdom Metazoa; phylum Chordata; class Mammalia; order Artiodactyla; family Delphinidae; genus Delphinus; species Delphinus delphis. The sequence goes on along the minus strand of NW_027192702.1, from coordinate 926,284 downwards.
TGTATGGTGTTTCCTGAAACATCTAAAAAACAAAGCAACAGAGCCTAGGGCACTTCCACTTATGGTCCTATAGCTTAGGGAATTTAAAATCAAAAAGACACAGCCACCCCAAAGTTTGGAACGGCTCTGTTTACAAGAACCTCGTTTACAGTACAAGTTCAACATCGCAGAAATTGAAAAATGGATAAAGAAGTTGTGGTATTTACTTACAAAGCAATATCACTCAGCAATGAAATCTGTGTCATCAGGCCCTTAGCAGCACAATGAGTGGATTCAGGTATGATGATTCTAACTGAAATAAGTCACACAGAAAAAGAAACATCATAAGATATCAGTAATACAAGGAATGTAAACTTGGCTACACAGGAACTGAATTACAGAACAGAACAGGGTCTCAAATTTAGAAAACCAACTTATGCTTGCTTAAGGGGAAAGGTGAGTTGGGGTGCTGCATAAAACCAGAGATTGAAATGAGCACAGATAAAGTTCCTTAAGCCAAATATGGAATAGACAAGAGCTACTCCTTGCTCAACGAAATGGACTCAACACCGCATATTAAACGCCTAAGAATGTACCTGACTAGTAAGTATCTTAAAACCTATGGATTGCTATGTCTCCGAAAGAGAATCAAGCATGTGTACAGGGGCATAAACGCAGCAGTGATAGGATTGGAGAGGTTCGGTGAGCAAATGAAGACCCTTTGAAGTCATATTGCATGGTACCCATTCCACGGGTTTCAACTACCCAGGTTTTAGGTATTCTTCCTTCAGCTAAAACATGCATGTGGAACCCAAGTATGATCAACCATGTGAACGGGAGACGTGTTCAAATATGTCTCAGTTTTCCTCCCCTGGTACTCGGGTGCAACATTCCAGACGCTTTACTAACACTCTCCCCACTTGGAAAGTCAGCGCCTTTAACCTCCTGTTTGTCCCAGTTTGCAATTTCTGCGGAAGATGAACAGGAATAGCGAGAACCAATGAGAGGCTAGCTGGAGGTGTCTGGACGGGCAAATTTAACTCTCATTTCCCACCAGGAAGAGGAAATAACCAAAGGCTCAGCGTGCCGTGCCGGAACCAGATTAGGGCCTGAAGCCATCCTGCGGTGTTGCGGCCAGCTCGAAAGAAAGCGAGTTGAAGAAAGGAGCTCAGGGGCACTGTAATTCACAAACCTGCAGAGTTATAAATGACAGCTATCGTCCAAAAATAGACTGAAGTAAGGCTGCCAAGAGGACTTGAAAGCGGGGCAGAATTGCAGGAAACCGATTTCAGGAGGTAGACTGGAATTGCATTGAAAGCATAGGAAAAGAGGCAGAACGTCCACAATGATGCACTTGGCCAAAAAGGGCGTATGCGTTTTTTCCTGAATATATTCAGGAAAAAACGCATACGCCCTTTTTGGCCAACCAAGCAAGCTTGCAAAGGAAATCTACACTACAATGAAGTCTCACTTCCCCCTGGTCAAAAGGGCCATCTGAAAAAAGTGTAAAATCCAGAAAGGCAGGACAGGCCATGGAGAACTGGGAGCCTTGTTATGCTGAAGGGCGGGATGTAAATTGCCAACAAACACTCGGGAGAAGTGTATGGTGTTTCCTGAAACATCTAAAAAACAAAGCAACAGAGCCTAGGGCACTTCCACTTATGGTCCTATAGCTTAGGGAATTTAAAATCAAAAAGACACAGCCACCCCAAAGTTTGGAACGGCTCTGTTTACAAGAACCTCGTTTACAGTACAAGTTCAACATCGCAGAAAGTGAAAAATGGATAAAAAAGTTGTGGTACTTACGTACAATGCAGTATCACTCAGCAATGAAATCTATGTCATCAGGCCCTTAGCAGCATAATGAGTGGATTCAGGTATGATGATTCTAACTGAAATAAGTCACACAGAAAAAGAAACATCATAAGATATCAGTAATACACGGAATGGAAACTTGGCTACACAGGAACTGAATTACAGAACAGAACAGGGTCTCAAATTTAGAAAACCAACTTATGCTTGCTTAAGGGGAAAGGTGAGTTGGGGTGCTGCATAAAACCAGAGATTGAAATGAGCACAGATAAAGTTCCTTAAGCCAAATATGGAATAGACAAGAGCTACTCCTTGCTCAACGAAATGGACTCAACACCGCATATTAAACGCCTAAGAATGTACCTGACTAGTAAGTATCTTAAAACCTATGGATTGCTATGTCTCCGAAAGAGAATCAAGCATGTGTACAGGGTCATAAACGCAGCAGTGATAGGATTGGAGAGGTTCGGTGAGCAAATGAAGACCCTTTGAAGGCATATTGCATGGTACCCATTCCACGGGTTTCAACTACCCAGGTTTAAGGTATTCTTCCTTCAGCTAAAACATGCATGTGGAACCCAAGTATGATCAACCATGTGAACGGGAGACGTGTTCAAATATGTCTCAGTTTTCCTCCCCTGGTACTCGGGTGCAACATTCCAGACGCTTTACTAACACTCTCCCCACTTGGAAAGTCAGTGCCTTTAACCTCCTGTTTGGCCCAGTTTGCAATTTCTGCGGAAGATGAACAGGAATAGCGAGAACCAATGAGAGACTAGCTGGAGGTGTCTGGACGGGCAAATTTAACTCTCATTTCCCACCAGGAAGAGGAAATAACCAAAGGCTCAGCATGCCATGCCGGAACCAGATTAGGGCCTGAAGCCATCCTGCGGTGTTGCGGCCAGGTCACAAGAAAGCGAGTTGAAGAAAGGAGCTCAGGGGCACTGTAATTCACAAACCTGCAGAGTTATAAATGACAGCTATCGTCCAAAAATAGACTGAAGTAAGGCTGCCAAGAGGACTTGAAAGCGGGACAGAATTGCAGGAAACCGATTTCAGGAGGTAGACTGGAATTGCATTGCAAGCATAGGAAAAGAGGCAGAACGTCCACAATGATGCACTTGGCCAAAAAGGGCGTATGCGTTTTTTCCTGAATATATTCAGGAAAAAACGCATACGCCCTTTTTGGCCAACCAAGCAAGCTTGCAAAGGAAATCTGCACTACAATGAAGTCTCACTTCCCCCCGGTCAAAAGGGCCATCTGATAAAAGTGTAAAATCCAGAAAGGCAGGACAGGCCATGGAGAACTGGGAGCCTTGTTATGCTGATGGGCGGGATGTAAATTGCCAACAACCACTCGGGAGAAGTGTATGGTGTTTCCTGAAACATCTAAAAAACAAAGCAACAGAGCCTAGGGCACTTCCACTTATGGTCCTATAGCTTAGGGAATTTAAAATCAAAAAGACACAGCCACCCCAAATTTTGGAACGGCTCTGTTTACAAGAACCTCGTTTACAGTACAAGTTCAACATCGCAGAAATTGAAAAATGGATAAAGAAGTTGTGGTATTTACTTACAAAGCAATATCACTCAGCAATGAAATCTGTGTCATCAAGCCCTTAGCAGCACAATGAGTGGATTCAGGTACGATGATTCTAACTGAAATAAGTCACACAGAAAAAGAAACATCATAAGATATCAGTAATACACGGAATGGAAACTTGGCTACACAGGAACTGAATTACAGAACAGAACAGGGTCTCAAATTTAGAAAACCAACTTATGCTTGCTTAAGGGGAAAGGTGAGTTGGGGTGCTGCATAAAACCAGAGATTGAAATGAGCACAGATAAAGTTCCTTAAGCCAAATATGGAATAGACAAGAGCTACTCCTTGCTCAACGAAATGGACTCAACACCGCATATTAAATGCCTAAGAATGTACCTGACTAGTAAGTATCTTAAAACCTATGGATTGCTATGTCTCCGAAAGAGAATCAAGCATGTGTACAGGGGCATAAATGCAGCAGTGATAGGATTGGAGAGGTTCGTGAGCAAATGAAGACCCTTTGAAGTCATATTGCATGGTACCCATTACACGGGTCTCAACTCTCCAGGTTTTAGGTATTCTTCCTTCAGCTAAAACATGCATGTGGAACCCAGAGTATGATCAACCATGTGATCGGGAGACGTGTTCAAATATGTCTCAGTTTTCCTCCCCTGGTACTCGGGTGCAACATTCCAGATGCTTTACTAACACTCTTCCCACTTGGAGAGTCAGTCCCTTTAACCTCCTGTTTGGCCCAGTTTGCAATTTCTGCGGAAGATGAACAGGAATAGCGAGAACCAATGAGAGACTAGCTGGAGGTGTCTGGACGGGCAAATTTAACTCTCATTTCCCACCAGGAAGAGGAAATAACCAAAGGCTCAGCGTGCCGTGCCGGAACCAGATTAGGGCCTGAAGCCATCCTGCGGTGTTGCGGCCAGCTCAAAAGAAAGCGAGTTGAAGAAAGGAGCTCAGGGGCACTGTAATTCACAAACCTGCAGAGTTATAAATGACAGCTATCGTCCAAAAATAGACTGAAGTAAGGCTGCCAAGAGGACTTGAAAGCGGGGCAGAATTGCAGGAAACCGATTTCAGGAGGTAGACTGGAATTGCATTGAAAGCATAGGAAAAGAGGCAGAATGTCCACAATGATGCACTTGGCCAAAAAGGGCGTATGCGTTTTTTCCTGAATATATTCAGGAAAAAACGCATACGCCCTTTTTGGCCAACCAAGCAAGCTTGCAAAGGAAATCTGCACTACAATGAAGTCTCACTTCCCCCTGGTCAAAAGGGCCATCTGAAAAAAGTGTAAAATCCAGAAAGGCAGGACAGGCCATGGAGAACTGGGAGCCTTGTTATGCTGAAGGGCGGGATGTAAATTGCCAACAAACACTGGGGAGAAGTGTATGGTGTTTCCTGAAACATCTAAAAAACAAAGCAACAGAGCCTAGGGCACTTCCACTTATGGTCCTATAGCTTAGGGAATTTAAAATCAAAAAGACACAGCCACCCCAAAGTTTGGAACGGCTCTGTTTACAAGAACCTCGTTTACAGTACAAGTTCAACATCGCAGAAAGTGAAAAATGGATAAAAAAGTTGTGGTATTTACTTACAAAGCAATATCACTCAGCAATGAAATCTGTGTCATCAGGCCCTTAGCAGCACAATGAGTGGATTCAGGTATGATGATTCTAACTGAAATAAGTCACACAGAAAAAGAAACATCATAAGATATCAGTAATACACGGAATGTAAACTTGGCTACACAGGAACTGAATTACAGAACAGAACAGGGTCTCAAATTTAGAAAACCAACTTATGCTTGCTTAAGGGGAAAGGTGAGTTGGGGTGCTGCATAAAACCAGAGATTGAAATGAGCACAGATAAAGTTCCTTAAGCCAAATATGGAATAGACAAGAGCTACTCCTTGCTCAATGAAATGGACTCAACACCGCATATTAAACGCCTAAGAATGTACCTGACTAGTAAGTATCTTAAAACCTATGGATTGCTATGTCTCCGAAAGAGAATCAAGCATGTGTACAGGGGCATAAACGCAGCAGTGATAGGATTGGAGAGGTTCGGTGAGCAAATGAAGACCCTTTGAAGTCATATTGCATGGTACCCATTCCACGGGTTTCAACTACCCAGGTTTAAGGTATTCTTCCTTCAGCTAAAACATGCATGTGGAACCTAGAGTATGATCAACCATGTGATCGGGAGACGTGTTCAAATATGTCTCAGTTTTCGTACCCTGGTACTCGGGTGCAACATTCCAGACGCTTTACTAACACTCTCCCCACTTGGAGAGTCAGTCCCTTTAACCTCCTGTTTGGCCCAGTTTGCAATTTCTGCGGAAGATGAACAGGAATAGCGAGAACCAATGAGAGGCTAGCTGGAGGTGTCTGGACGGGCAAATTTAACTCTCATTTCCCACCAGGAAGAGGAAATAACCAAAGGCTCAGCGTGCCGTGCCGGAACCAGATTAGGGCCTGAAGCCATCCTGCGGTGTTGCGGCCAGCTCAAAAGAAAGCGAGTTGAAGAAAGGAGCTCAGGGGCACTGTAATTCACAAACCTGCAGAGTTATAAATGACAGCTATCGTCCAAAAATAGACTGAAGTAAGGCTGCCAAGAGGACTTGAAAGCGGGGCAGAATTGCAGGAAACCGATTTCAGGAGGTAGACTGGAATTGCATTGAAAGCATAGGAAAAGAGGCAGAACGTCCACAATGATGCACTTGGCCAAAAAGGGCGTATGCGTTTTTTCCTGAATATATTCAGGAAAAAACGCATACGCCCTTTTTGGCCAACCAAGCAAGCTTGCAAAGGAAATCTGCACTACAATGAAGTCTCACTTCCCCCCGGTCAAAAGGGCCATCTGAAAAAAGTGTAAAATCCAGAAAGGCAGGACAGGCCATGGAGAACTGGGAGCCTTGTTATGCTGATGGGCGGGATGTAAATTGCCAACAGACACTTGGGAGAAGTGTATGGTGTTTCCTGAAACATCTAGAAAACAAAGCAACAGAGCCTAGGGCACTTCCACTTATGGTCCTATAGCTTAGGGAAATTAAATTCAAAAAGACACAGCCACCCCAAAGTTTGGAACGGCTCTGTTTACAAGAACCTCGTTTACAGTACAAGTTCAACATCGCAGAAATTGAAAAATGGATAAAGAAGTTGTGGTATTTACTTACAAAGCAATATCACTCAGCAATGAAATCTGTGTCATCAGGCCCTTAGCAGCACAATGAGTGGATTCAGGTATGATGATTCTAACTGAAATAAGTCACACAGAAAAAGAAACATCATAAGATATCAGTAATACACGGAATGTAAACTTGGCTACACAGGAACTGAATTACAGAACAGAACAGGGTCTCAAATTTAGAAAACCAACTTATGCTTGCTTAAGGGGAAAGGTGAGTTGGGGTGCTGCATAAAACCAGAGATTGAAATGAGCACAGATAAAGTTCCTTAAGCCAAATATGGAATAGACAAGAGCTACTCCTTGCTCAACGAAATGGACTCAACACCGCATATTAAACGCCTAAGAATGTACCTGACTAGTAAGTATCTTAAAACCTATGGATTGCTATGTCTCCGAAAGAGAATCAAGCATGTGTACAGGGGCATAAACGCAGCAGTGATAGGATTGGAGAGGTTCGGTGAGCAAATGAAGACCCTTTGAAGTCATATTGCATGGTACCCATTCCACGGGTTTCAACTACCCAGGTTTTAGGTATTCTTCCTTCAGCTAAAACATGCATGTGGAACCCAAGTATGATCAACCATGTGAACGGGAGACGTGTTCAAATATGTCTCAGTTTTCGTACCCTGGTACTCGGGTGCAACATTCCAGACGCTTTACTAACACTCTCCCCACTTGGAAAGTCAGCGCCTTTAACCTCCTGTTTGTCCCAGTTTGCAATTTCTGCGGAAGATGAACAGGAATAGCGAGAACCAATGAGAGGCTAGCTGGAGGTGTCTGGACGGGCAAATTTAACTCTCATTTCCCACCAGGAAGAGGAAATAACCAAAGGCTCAGCGTGCCGTGCCGGAACCAGATTAGGGCCTGAAGCCATCCTGCGGTGTTGCGGCCAGCTCAAAAGAAAGCGAGTTGAAGAAAGGAGCTCAGGGGCACTGTAATTCACAAACCTGCAGAGTTATAAATGACAGCTATCGTCCAAAAATAGACTGAAGTAAGGCTGCCAAGAGGACTTGAAAGCGGGGCAGAATTGCAGGAAACCGATTTCAGGAGGTAGACTGGAATTGCATTGAAAGCATAGGAAAAGAGGCAGAACGTCCACAATGATGCACTTGGCCAAAAAGGGCGTATGCGTTTTTTCCTGAATATATTCAGGAAAAAACGCATACGCCCTTTTTGGCCAACCAAGCAAGCTTGCAAAGGAAATCTGCACTACAATGAAGTCTCACTTCCCCCCGGTCAAAAGGGCCATCTGAAAAAAGTGTAAAATCCAGGAAGGCAGGACAGGCCATGGAGAACTGGGAGCCTTGTTATGCTGAAGGGCGGGATGTAAATTGCCAACAAACACTCGGGAGAAGTGTATGGTGTTTCCTGAAACATCTAAAAAACAAAGCAACAGAGCCTAGGGCACTTCCACTTATGGTCCTATAGCTTAGGGAATTTAAAATCAAAAAGACACAGCCACCCCAAAGTTTCGAACGGCTCTGTTTACAAGAACCTCATTTACAGTAGAAGTTCAACATCGCAGAAATTGAAAAATGGATAAAGAACTTGTGGTACTTACGTACAATGCAGTATCACTCAGCAATGAAATCTATGTCATCAGGCCCGTAGCAGCATAATGAGTGGATTCAGGTACGATGATTCTAACTGAAATAAGTCACACAGAAAAAGAAACATCATAAGATATCACTAATACACGGAATGTAAACTTGGCTACACAGGAACTGAATTACAGAACAGAACAGGGTCTCAAATTTAGAAAACCAACTTATGCTTGCTTAAGGGTAAAGGTGAGTTGGGGTGCTGCATAAAACCAGAGATTGAAATGAGCACAGATAAAGTTCCTTAAGCCAAATATGGAATAGACAAGAGCTACTCCTTGCTCAACGAAATGGACTCAACACCGCATATTAAATGCCTAAGAATGTACCTGACTAGTAAGTATCTTAAAACCTATGGATTGCTATGTCTCCGAAAGAGAATCAAGCATGTGTACAGGGGCATAAACGCAGCAGTGATAGGATTGGAGAGGTTCGGTGAGCAAATGAAGACCCTTTGAAGTCATATTGCATGGTACCCATTCCACGGGTTTCAACTACCCAGGTTTTAGGTATTCTTCCTTCAGCTAAAACATGCATGTGGAACCCAAGTATGATCAACCATGTGAACGGGAGACGTGTTCAAATATGTCTCAGTTTTCGTACCCTGGTACTCGGGTGCAACATTCCAGACGCTTTACTAACACTCTCCCCACTTGGAAAGTCAGCGCCTTTAACCTCCTGTTTGTCCCAGTTTGCAATTTCTGTGGAAGATGAACAGGAATAGCGAGAACCAATGAGAGGCTAGCTGGAGGTGTCTGGACGGGCAAATTTAACTCTCATTTCCCACCAGGAAGAGGAAATAACCAAAGGCTCAGCGTGCCGTGCCAGAACCAGATTAGGGCCTGAAGCCATCCTGCGGTGTTGCGGCCAGCTCAAAAGAAAGCGAGTTGAAGAAAGGAGCTCAGGGGCACTGTAATTCACAAACCTGCAGAGTTATAAATGACAGCTATCGTCCAAAAATAGACTGAAGTAAGGCTGCCAAGAGGACTTGAAAGCGGGGCCGAATTGCAGGAAACCGATTTCAGGAGGTAGACTGGAATTGCATTGAAAGCATAGGAAAAGAGGCAGAACGTCCACAATGATGCACTTGGCCAAAAAGGGCGTATGCGTTTTTTCCTGAATATATTCAGGAAAAAATGCATACGCCCTTTTTGGCCAACCAAGCAAGCTTGCAAAGGAAATCTGCACTACAATGAAGTCTCACTTCCCCCCGGTCAAAAGGGCCATCTGAAAAAAGTGTAAAATCCAGAAAGGCAGGACAGGCCATGGAGAACTGGGAGCCTTGTTATGCTGAAGGGCGGGATGTAAATTGCCAACAACCACTCGGGAGAAGTGTATGGTGTTTCCTGAAACATCTAAAAAACAAAGCAACAGAGCCTAGGGCACTTCCACTTATGGTCCTATAGCTTAGGGAATTTAAAATCAAAAAGACACAGCCACCTCACAGTTTAGAACGGCTCTGTTTACAAGAACCTCGTTTACAGTACAAGTTCAACATCGCAGAAAGTGAAAAATGGATAAAAAAGTTGTGGTATTTACTTACAAAGCAATATCACTCAGCAATGAAATCTGTGTCATCAGGCCCTTAGCAGCACAATGAGTGGATTCAGGTATGATGATTCTAACTGAAATAAGTCACACAGAAAAAGAAACATCATAAGATATCAGTAATACACGGAATGTAAACTTGGCTACACAGGAACTGAATTACAGAACAGAACAGGGTCTCAAATTTAGAAAACCAACTTATGCTTGCTTAAGGGGAAAGGTGAGTTGGGGTGCTGCATAAAACCAGAGATTGAAATGAGCACAGATAAAGTTCCTTAAGCCAAATATGGAATAGACAAGAGCTACTCCTTGCTCAACGAAATGGACTCAACACCGCATATTAAACGCCTAAGAATGTACCTGACTAGTAAGTATCTTAAAACCTATGGATTGCTATGTCTCCGAAAGAGAATCAAGCATGTGTACAGGGGCATAAACGCAGCAGTGATAGGATTGGAGAGGTTCGGTGAGCAAATGAAGACCCTTTGAAGTCATATTGCATGGTACCCATTCCACGGGTTTCAACTACCCAGGTTTTAGGTATTCTTCCTTCAGCTAAAACATGCATGTGGAACCCAAGTATGATCAACCATGTGAACGGGAGACGTGTTCAAATATGTCTCAGTTTTCCTCCCCTGGTACTCGGGTGCAACATTCCAGACGCTTTACTAACACTCTCCCCACTTGGAAAGTCAGCGCCTTTAACCTCCTGTTTGTCCCAGTTTGCAATTTCTGCGGAAGATGAACAGGAATAGCGAGAACCAATGAGAGGCTAGCTGGAGGTGTCTGGACGGGCAAATTTAACTCTCATTTCCCACCAGGAAGAGGAAATAACCAAAGGCTCAGCGTGCCGTGCCGGAACCAGATTAGGGCCTGAAGCCATCCTGCGGTGTTGCGGCCAGCTCAAAAGAAAGCGAGTTGAAGAAAGGAGCTCAGGGGCACTGTAATTCACAAACCTGCAGAGTTATAAATGACAGCTATCGTCCAAAAATAGACTGAAGTAAGGCTGCCAAGAGGACTTGAAAGCGGGGCAGAATTGCAGGAAACCGATTTCAGGAGGTAGACTGGAATTGCATTGAAAGCATAGGAAAAGAGGCAGAACGTCCACAATGATGCACTTGGCCAAAAAGGGCGTATGCGTTTTTTCCTGAATATATTCAGGAAAAAACGCATACGCCCTTTTTGGCCAACCAAGCAAGCTTGCAAAGGAAATCTGCACTACAATGAAGTCTCACTTCCCCCCGGTCAAAAGGGCCATCTGAAAAAAGTGTAAAATCCAGGAAGGCAGGACAGGCCATGGAGAACTGGGAGCCTTGTTATGCTGAAGGGCGGGATGTAAATTGCCAACAAACACTCGGGAGAAGTGTATGGTGTTTCCTGAAACATCTAAAAAACAAAGCAACAGAGCCTAGGGCACTTCCACTTATGGTCCTATAGCTTAGGGAATTTAAAATCAAAAAGACACAGCCACCCCAAAGTTTCGAACGGCTCTGTTTACAAGAACCTCATTTACAGTAGAAGTTCAACATCGCAGAAATTGAAAAATGGATAAAGAACTTGTGGTACTTACGTACAATGCAGTATCACTCAGCAATGAAATCTATGTCATCAGGCCCGTAGCAGCATAATGAGTGGATTCAGGTACGATGATTCTAACTGAAATAAGTCACACAGAAAAAGAAACATCATAAGATATCACTAATACACGGAATGTAAACTTGGCTACACAGGAACTGAATTACAGAACAGAACAGGGTCTCAAATTTAGAAAACCAACTTATGCTTGCTTAAGGGTAAAGGTGAGTTGGGGTGCTGCATAAAACCAGAGATTGAAATGAGCACAGATAAAGTTCCTTAAGCCAAATATGGAATAGACAAGAGCTACTCCTTGCTCAACGAAATGGACTCAACACCGCATATTAAATGCCTAAGAATGTACCTGACTAGTAAGTATCTTAAAACCTATGGATTGCTATGTCTCCGAAAGAGAATCAAGCATGTGTACAGGGGCATAAACGCAGCAGTGATAGGATTGGAGAGGTTCGGTGAGCAAATGAAGACCCTTTGAAGTCATATTGCATGGTACCCATTCCACGGGTTTCAACTACCCAGGTTTTAGGTATTCTTCCTTCAGCTAAAACATGCATGTGGAACCCAAGTATGATCAACCATGTCAACGGGAGACGTGTTCAAATATGTCTCAGTTTTCGTACCCTGGTACTCGGGTGCAACATTCCAGACGCTTTACTAACACTCTCCCCACTTGGAAAGTCAGCGCCTTTAACCTCCTGTTTGTCCCAGTTTGCAATTTCTGTGGAAGATGAACAGGAATAGCGAGAACCAATGAGAGGCTAGCTGGAGGTGTCTGGACGGGCAAATTTAACTCTCATTTCCCACCAGGAAGAGGAAATAACCAAAGGCTCAGCGTGCCGTGCCAGAACCAGATTAGGGCCTGAAGCCATCCTGCGGTGTTGCGGCCAGCTCAAAAGAAAGCGAGTTGAAGAAAGGAGCTCAGGGGCACTGTAATTCACAAACCTGCAGAGTTATAAATGACAGCTATCGTCCAAAAATAGACTGAAGTAAGGCTGCCAAGAGGACTTGAAAGCGGGGCCGAATTGCAGGAAACCGATTTCAGGAGGTAGACTGGAATTGCATTGAAAGCATAGGAAAAGAGGCAGAACGTCCACAATGATGCACTTGGCCAAAAAGGGCGTATGCGTTTTTTCCTGAATATATTCAGGAAAAAATGCATACGCCCTTTTTGGCCAACCAAGCAAGCTTGCAAAGGAAATCTGCACTACAATGAAGTCTCACTTCCCCCCGGTCAAAAGGGCCATCTGAAAAAAGTGTAAAATCCAGAAAGGCAGGACAGGCCATGGAGAACTGGGAGCCTTGTTATGCTGAAGGGCGGGATGTAAATTGCCAACAACCACTCGGGAGAAGTGTATGGTGTTTCCTGAAACATCTAAAAAACAAAGCAACAGAGCCTAGGGCACTTCCACTTATGGTCCTATAGCTTAGGGAATTTAAAATCAAAAAGACACAGCCACCTCACAGTTTAGAACGGCTCTGTTTACAAGAACCTCGTTTACAGTACAAGTTCAACATCGCAGAAAGTGAAAAATGGATAAAAAAGTTGTGGTATTTACTTACAAAGCAATATCACTCAGCAATGAAATCTGTGTCATCAGGACCTTAGCAGCACAATGAGTGGATTCAGGTATGATGATTCTAACTGAAATAAGTCACACAGAAAAAGAAACATCATAAGATATCAGTAATACACGGAATGGAAACTTGGCTACACAGGAACTGAATTACAGAACAGAACAGGGTCTCAAATTTAGAAAACCAACTTATGCTTGCTTAAGGGTAAAGGTGAGTTGGGGTGCTGCATAAAACCAGAGATTGAAATGAGCACAGATAAAGTTCCTTAAGCCAAATATGGAATAGACAAGAGCTACTCCTTACTCAACGAAATGGACTCAACACCGCATATTAAACGCCTAAGAATGTACCTGACTAGTAAGTATCTTAAAACCTATGGATTGCTATGTCTCCGAAACAGAATCAAGCATGTGTACAGGGGCATAAACGCAGCAGTGATAGGATTGGAGAGGTTCGGTGAGCAAATGAAGACCCTTTGAAGTCATATTGCATGGTACCCATTCCACGGGTTTCAAATACACAGGTTTAAGGTATTCTTCCTTCAGCTAAAACATGCATGTGGAACCCAAGTATGATCAACCATGTGAACGGGAGACGTGTTCAAATATGTCTCAGTTTTCCTCCCCTGGTACTCGGGTGCAACATTCCAGACGCTTTACTAACACTCTCCCCACTTGGAAAGTCAGTGCCTTTAACCTCCTGTTTGGCCCAGTTTGCAATTTCTGCGGAAGATGAACAGGAATAGCGAGAACCAATGAGAGACTAGCTGGAGGTGTCTGGACGGGCAAATTTAACTCTCATTTCCCACCAGGAAGAGGAAGTAACCAAAGGCTCAGCATGCCGTTCCGGAACCAGATTAGGGCCTGAAGACATCCTGCGGTGTTGCGGCCAGGTCACAAGAAAGCGAGTTGAAGAAAGGAGCTCAGGGGCACTGTAATTCACAAACCTGCAGAGTTATAAATGACAGCTATCGTCCAAAAATAGACTGAAGTAAGGCTGCCAAGAGGACTTGAAAGCGGGGCAGAATTGCAGGAAACCGATTTCAGGAGGTAGACTGGAATTGCATTGAAAGCATAGGAAAAGAGGCAGAACGTCCACAATGATGCACTTGGCCAAAAAGGGCGTATGCGTTTTTTCCTGAATATATTCAGGAAAAAACGCATACGCCCTTTTTGGCCAACCAAGCAAGCTTGCAAAGGAAATCTGCACTACAATGAAGTCTCACTTCCCCCCGGTCAAAAGGGCCATCTGAAAAAAGTGTAAAATCCAGAAAGGCAGGACAGGCCATGGAGAACTGGGAGCCTTGTTATGCTGAAGGGCGGGATGTAAATTGCCAACAAACACTCGGGAGAAGTGTATGGTGTTTCCTGAAACATCTAAAAAACAAAGCAACAGAGCCTAGGGCACTTCCACTTATGGTCCTATAGCTTAGGGAATTTAAAATCAAAAAGACACAGCCACCCCAAAGTTTCGAACGGCTCTGTTTACAAAAACCTCGTTTACAGTACAAGTTCAACATCGCAGAAATTGAAAAATGGATAAAGAAGTTGTGGTATTTACTTACAAAGCAATATCACTCAGCAATGAAATCTGTGTCATCAGGCCCTTAGCAGCACAATGAGTGGATTCAGGTATGATGATTCTAACTGAAATAAGTCACACAGAAAAAGAAACATCATAAGATATCAGTAATACACGGAATGGAAACTTGGCTACACAGGAACTGAATTACAGAACAGAACAGGGTCTCAAATTTAGAAACCCAACTTATGCTTGCTTAAGGGGAAAGGTGAGTTGGGGTGCTGCATAAAACCAGAGATTGAAATGAGCACAGATAAAGTTCCTTAAGCCAAATATGGAATAGACAAGAGCTACTCCTTGCTCAACGAAATGGACTCAACACCGCATATTAAACGCCTAAGAATGTACCTGACTAGTAAGTATCTTAAAACCTATGGATTGCTATGTCTCCGAAACAGAATCAAGCATGTGTACAGGGGCATAAACGCAGCAGTGATAGGATTGGAGAGGTTCGGTGAGCAAATGAAGACCCTTTGAAGTCATATTGCATGGTACCCATTCCACGGGTTTCAACTACCCAGGTTTAAGGTATTCTTCCTTCAGCTAAAACATGCATGTGGGACCTAGAGTATGATCAACCATGTCATCGGGAGACGTGTTCAAATATGTCTCAGTTTTCGTACCCTGGTACTCGGGTGCAACATTCCAGACGCTTTACTAACACTCTCCCCACTTGGAGAGTCAGTCCCTTTAACCTCCTGTTTGGCCCAGTTTGCAATTTCTGTGGAAGATGAACAGGAATAGCGAGAACCAATGAGAGACTAGCTGGAGGTGTCTGGATGGGCAAATTTAACTCTCATTTCCCACCAGGAAGAGGAATTAACCAAAGGCTCAGCGTGCCGTGCCAGAACCAGATTAGGGCCTGAAGCCATCCTGCGGTGTTGCGGCCAGGTCACAAGAAAGCGAGTTGAAGAAAGGAGCTCAGGGGCACTGTAATTCACAAACCTGCAGAGTTATAAATGACAGCTATCGTCCAAAAATAGACTGAAGTAAGGCTGCCAAGAGGACTTGAAAGCGGGGCAGAATTGCAGGAAACCGATTTCAGGAGGTAGACTGGAATTGCATTGAAAGCATAGGAAAAGAGGCAGAACGTCCACAATGATGCACTTGGCCAAAAAGGGCGTATGCGTTTTTTCCTGAATATATTCAGGAAAAAACGCATACGCCCTTTTTGGCCAACCAAGCAAGCTTGCAAAGGAAATCTGCACTACAATGAAGTCTCACTTCCCCCCGGTCAAAAGGGCCATCTGAAAAAAGTGTAAAATCCAGAAAGGCAGGACAGGCCATGGAGAACTGGGAGCCTTGTTATGCTGAAGGGCGGGATGTAAATTGCCAACAAACACTCGGGAGAAGTGTATGGTGTTTCCTGAAACATCTAAAAAACAAAGCAACAGAGCCTAGGGCACTTCCACTTATGGTCCTATAGCTTAGGGAATTTAAAATCAAAAAGACACAGCCACCCCAAAGTTTCGAACGGCTCTGTTTACAAAAACCTCGTTTACAGTACAAGTTCAACATCGCAGAAATTGAAAAATGGATAAAGAAGTTGTGGTATTTACTTACAAAGCAATATCACTCAGCAATGAAATCTGTGTCATCAGGCCCTTAGCAGCACAATGAGTGGATTCAGGTATGATGATTCTAACTGAAATAAGTCACACAGAAAAAGAAACATCATAAGATATCAGTAATACACGGAATGGAAACTTGGCTACACAGGAACTGAATTACAGAACAGAACAGGGTCTCAAATTTAGAAAACCAACTTATGCTTGCTTAAGGGGAAAGGTGAGTTGGGGTGCTGCATAAAACCAGAGATTGAAATGAGCACAGATAAAGTTCCTTAAGCCAAATATGGAATAGACAAGAGCTACTCCTTGCTCAACGAAATGGACTCAACACCGCATATTAAACGCCTAAGAATGTACCTGACTAGTAAGTATCTTAAAACCTATGGATTGCTATGTCTCCGAAACAGAATCAAGCATGTGTACAGAGGCATAAACGCAGCAGTGATAGGATTGGAGAGGTTCGGTGAGCAAATGAAGACCCTTTGAAGTCATATTGCATGGTACCCATTCCACGGGTTTCAAATACACAGGTTTAAGGTATTCTTCCTTCAGCTAAAACATGCATGTGGAACCCAAGTATGATCAACCATGTGAACGGGAGACGTGTTCAAATATGTCTCAGTTTTCCTCCCCTGGTACTCGGGTGCAACATTCCAGACGCTTTACTAACACTCTCCCCACTTGGAAAGTCAGTGCCTTTAACCTCCTGTTTGGCCCAGTTTGCAATTTCTGCGGAAGATGAACAGGAATAGCGAGAACCAATGAGAGACTAGCTGGAGGTGTCTGGACGGGCAAATTTAACTCTCATTTCCCACCAGGAAGAGGAAATAACCAAAGGCTCAGCATGCCGTTCCGGAACCAGATTAGGGCCTGAAGACATCCTGCGGTGTTGCGGCCAGGTCACAAGAAAGCGAGTTGAAGAAAGGAGCTCAGGGGCACTGTAATTCACAAACCTGCAGAGTTATAAATGACAGCTATCGTCCAAAAATAGACTGAAGTAAGGCTGCCAAGAGGACTTGAAAGCGGGGCAGAATTGCAGGAAACCGATTTCAGGAGGTAGACTGGAATTGCATTGAAAGCATAGGAAAAGAGGCAGAACGTCCACAATGATGCACTTGGCCAAAAAGGCCGTATGCGTTTTTTCCTGAATATATTCAGGAAAAAACGCATACGCCCTTTTTGGCCAACCAAGCAAGCTTGCAAAGGAAATCTGCACTACAATGAAGTCTCACTTCCCCCCGGTCAAAAGGGCCATCTGAAAAAAGTGTAAAATCCAGAAAGGCAGGACAGGCCATGGAGAACTGGGAGCCTTGTTATGCTGATGGGCGGGATGTAAATTGCCAACAACCACTCGGGAGAAGTGTATGGTGTTTCCTGAAACATCTAAAAAACAAAGCAACAGAGCCTAGGGCACTTCCACTTATGGTCCTATAGCTTAGGGAAATTAAAATCAAAAAGACACAGCCACCCCAAAGTTTGGAACGGCTCTGTTTACAAGAACCTCGTTTACAGTACAAGTTCAACATCGCAGAAAGTGAAAAATGGATAAAGAACTTGTGGTACTTACGTACAATGCAGTATCACTCAGCAATGAAATCTATGTCATCAGGCCCGTAGCAGCATAATGAGTGGATTCAGGTACGATGATTCTAACTGAAATAAGTCACACAGAAAAAGAAACATCATAAGATATCACTAATACACAGAATGGAAACTTGGCTACACAGGAACTGAATTACAGAACAGAACAGGGTCTCAAATTTAGAAAACCAACTTATGCTTGCTTAAGGGTAAAGGTGAGTTGGGGTGCTGCATAAAACCAGAGATTGAAATGAGCACAGATAATGTTCCTTAAGCCAAATATGGAATAGACAAGAGCTACTCCTTGCTCAACGAAATGGACTCAACACCGCATATTAAATGCCTAAGAATGTACCTGACTAGTAAGTATCTTAAAACCTATGGATTGCTATGTCTCCGAAAGAGAATCAAGCATGTGTACAGGGGAATAAACGCAGCAATGATAGGATTGGAGAGGTTCGGTGAGCAAATGAAGACCCTTTGAAGTCATATTGCATGGTACCCATTCCACGGGTTTCAACTACCCAGGTTTAAGGTATTCTTCCTTCAGCTAAAACATGCATGTGGAACCTAGAGTATGATCAACCATGTGATCGGGAGACGTGTTCAAATATGTCTCAGTTTTCGTACCCTGGTACTCGGGTGCAACATTCCAGACGCTTTACTAACACTCTCCCCACTTGGAGAGTCAGTCCCTTTAACCTCCTGTTTGGCCCAGTTTGCAATTTCTGTGGAAGATGAACAGGAATAGCGAGAACCAATGAGAGACTAGCTGGAGGTGTCTGGATGGGCAAATTTAACTCTCATTTCCCACCAGGAAGAGGAATTAACCTAAGGCTCAGCGTGCCGTGCCAGAACCAGATTAGGGCCTGGAGACATCCTGCGGTGTTGCGGCCAGGTCACAAGAAAGCGAGTTGAAGAAAGGAGCTCAGGGGCACTGTAATTCACAAACCTGCAGAGTTATAAATGACAGCTATCGTCCAAAAATAGACTGAAGTAAGGCTGCCAAGAGGACTTGAAAGCGGGGCAGAATTGCAGGAAACCGATTTCAGGAGGTAGACTGGAATTGCATTGAAAGCATAGGAAAAGAGGCAGAACGTCCACAATGATGCACTTGGCCATAAAGGGCGTATGCGTTTTTTCCTGAATATATTCAGGAAAAAACGCATACGCCCTTTTTGGCCAACCAAGCAAGCTTGCAAAGGAAATCTGCACTACAATGAAGTCTCACTTCCCCCCGGTCAAAAGGGCCATCTGAAAAAAGTGTAAAATCCAGAAAGGCAGGACAGGCCATGGAGAACTGGGAGCCTTGTTATGCTGATGGGCGGGATGTAAATTGCCAACAACCACTCGGGAGAAGTGTATGGTGTTTCCTGAAACATCTAAAAAACAAAGCAACAGAGCCTAGGGCACTTCCACTTATGGTCCTATAGCTTAGGGAATTTAAAATCAAAAAGACACAGCCACCCCAAAGTTTGGAACGGCTCTGTTTACAAGAACCTCGTTTACAGTACAAGTTCAACATCGCAGAAATTGAAAAATGGATAAAGAAGTTGTGGTATTTACTTACAAAGCAATATCACTCAGCAATGAAATCTGTGTCATCAGGACCTTAGCAGCACAATGAGTGGATTCAGGTATGATGATTCTAACTGAAATAAGTCACACAGAAAAAGAAACATCATAAGATATCAGTAATACACGGAATGGAAACTTGGCTACACAGGAACTGAATTACAGAACAGAACAGGGTCTCAAATTTAGAAAACCAACTTATGCTTGCTTAAGGGGAAAGGTGAGTTGGGGTGCTGCATAAAACCAGAGATTGAAATGAGCACAGATAAAGTTCCTTAAGCCAAATATGGAATAGACAAGAGCTACTCCTTGCTCAACGAAATGGACTCAACACCGCATATTAAACGCCTAAGAATGTACCTGACTAGTAAGTATCTTAAAACCTATGGATTGCTATGTCTCCGAAAGAGAATCAAGCATGTGTACAGGGGCATAAACGCAGCAGTGATAGGATTGGAGAGGTTCGGTGAGCAAATGAAGACCCTTTGAAGTCATATTGCATGGTACCCATTCCACGGGTTTCAAATACACAGGTTTAAGGTATTCTTCCTTCAGCTAAAACATGCATGTGGAACCCAAGTATGATCAACCATGTGAACGGAAGACGTGTTCAAATATGTCTCAGTTTTCCTCCCCTGGTACTCGGGTGCAACATTCCAGACGCTTTACTAACACTCTCCCCACTTGGAAAGTCAGTGCCTTTAACCTCCTGTTTGGCCCAGTTTGCAATTTCTGCGGAAGATGAACAGGAATAGCGAGAACCAATGAGAGACTAGCTGGAGGTGTCTGGACGGGCAAATTTAACTCTCATTTCCCACCAGGAAGAGGAAATAACCAAAGGCTCAGCATGCCGTTCCGGAACCAGATTAGGGCCTGAAGACATCCTGCGGTGTTGCGGCCAGGTCACAAGAAAGCGAGTTGAAGAAAGGAGCTCAGGGGCACTGTAATTCACAAACCTGCAGAGTTATAAATGACAGCTATCGTCCAAAAATAGACTGAAGTAAGGCTGCCAAGAGGACTTGAAAGCGGGGCAGAATTGCAGGAAACCGATTTCAGGAGGTAGACTGGAATTGCATTGAAAGCATAGGAAAAGAGGCAGAACGTCCACAATGATGCACTTGGCCAAAAAGGGCGTATGCGTTTTTTCCTGAATATATTCAGGAAAAAACGCATACGCCCTTTTTGGCCAACCAAGCAAGCTTGCAAAGGAAATCTGCACTACAATGAAGTCTCACTTCCCCCCGGTCAAAAGGGCCATCTGAAAAAAGTGTAAAATCCAGAAAGGCAGGACAGGCCATGGAGAACTGGGAGCCTTGTTATGCTGATGGGCGGGATGTAAATTGCCAACAACCACTCGGGAGAAGTGTATGGTGTTTCCTGAAACATCTAAAAAACAGCAACAGAGCCTAGGGCACTTCCACTTATGGTCCTATAGCTTAGGGAAATTAAAATCAAAAAGACACAGCCACCCCAAAGTTTGGAACGGCTCTGTTTACAAGAACCTCGTTTACAGTACAAGTTCAACATCGCAGAAAGTGAAAAATGGATAAAGAACTTGTGGTACTTACGTACAATGCAGTATCACTCAGCAATGAAATCTATGTCATCAGGCCCGTAGCAGCATAATGAGTGGATTCAGGTACGATGATTCTAACTGAAATAAGTCACACAGAAAAAGAAACATCATAAGATATCACTAATACACGGAATGGAAACTTGGCTACACAGGAACTGAATTACAGAACAGAACAGGGTCTCAAATTTAGAAAACCAACTTATGCTTGCTTAAGGGGAAAGGTGAGTTGGGGTGCTGCATAAAACCAGAGATTGAAATGAGCACAGATAAAGTTCCTTAAGCCAAATATGGAATAGACAAGAGCTACTCCTTGCTCAACGAAATGGACTCAACACCGCATATTAAATGCCTAAGAATGTACCTGACTAGTAAGTATCTTAAAACCTATGGATTGCTATGTCTCCGAAAGAGAATCAAGCATGTGTACAGGGGCATAAACGCAGCAGTGATAGGATTGGAGAGGTTCGGTGAGCAAATGAAGACCCTTTGAAGTCATATTGCATGGTACCCATTCCACGGGTTTCAACTACCCAGGTTTAAGGTATTCTTCCTTCAGCTAAAACATGCATGTGGAACCTAGAGTATGATCAACCATGTGATCGGGAGACGTGTTCAAATATGTCTCAGTTTTCGTACCCTGGTACTCGGGTGCAACATTCCAGACGCTTTACTAACACTCTCCCCACTTGGAGAGTCAGTCCCTTTAACCTCCTGTTTGGCCCAGTTTGCAATTTCTGTGGAAGATGAACAGGAATAGCGAGAACCAATGAGAGACTAGCTGGAGGTGTCTGGATGGGCAAATTTAACTCTCATTTCCCACCAGGAAGAGGAATTAACCTAAGGCTCAGCGTGCCGTGCCAGAACCAGATTAGGGCCTGAAGACATCCTGCGGTGTTGCGGCCAGGTCACAAGAAAGCGAGTTGAAGAAAGGAGCTCAGGGGCACTGTAATTCACAAACCTGCAGAGTTATAAATGACAGCTATCGTCCAAAAATAGACTGAACTAAGGCTGCCAAGAGGACTTGAAAGCGGGGCAGAATTGCAGGAAACCGATTTCAGGAGGTAGACTGGAATTGCATTGCAAGCATAGGAAAAGAGGCAGAACGTCCACAATGATGCACTTGGCCAAAAAGGGCGTATGCGTTTTTTCCTGAATATATTCAGGAAAAAACGCATACGCCCTTTTTGGCCAACCAAGCAAGCTTGCAAAGGAAATCTGCACTACAATGAAGTCTCACTTCCCCCCGGTCAAAAGGGCCATCTGAAAAAAGTGTAAAATCCAGAAAGGCAAGACAGGCCATGGAGAACTGGGAGCCTTGTTATGCTGAAGGGCGGGATGTAAATTGCCAACAACCACTCGGGAGAAGTGTATGGTGTTTCCTGAAACATCTAAAAAACAAAGCAACAGAGCCTAGGGCACTTCCACTTATGGTCCTATAGCTTAGGGAATTTAAAATCAAAAAGACACAGCCACCCCAAAGTTTGGAACGGCTCTGTTTACAAGAACCTCGTTTACAGTACAAGTTCAACATCGCAGAAAGTGAAAAATGGATAAAGAACTTGTGGTACTTACGTACAATGCAGTATCACTCAGCAATGAAATCTATGTCATCAGGCCCGTAGCAGCATAATGAGTGGATTCAGGTACGATGATTCTAACTGAAATAAGTCACACAGAAAAAGAAACATCATAAGATATCACTAATACACGGAATGGAAACTTGGCTACACAGGAACTGAATTACAGAACAGAACAGGGTCTCAAATTTAGAAAACCAACTTATGCTTGCTTAAGGGTAAAGGTGAGTTGGGGTGCTGCATAAAACCAGAGATTGAAATGAGCACAGATAAAGTTCCTTAAGCCAAATATGGAATAGACAAGAGCTACTCCTTGCTCAACGAAATGGACTCAACACCGCATATTAAATGCCTAAGAATGTACCTGACTAGTAAGTATCTTAAAACCTATGGATTGCTATGTCTCCGAAAGAGAATCAAGCATGTGTACAGGGGCATAAACGCAGCAGTGATAGGATTGGAGAGGTTCGGTGAGCAAATGAAGACCCTTTGAAGTCATATTGCATGGTACCCATTCCACGGGTTTCAACTACCCAGGTTTAAGGTATTCTTCCTTCAGCTAAAACATGCATGTGGAACCTAGAGTATGATCAACCATGTGATCGGGAGACGTGTTCAAATATGTCTCAGTTTTCGTACCCTGGTACTCGGGTGCAACATTCCAGACGCTTTACTAACACTCTCCCCACTTGGAGAGTCAGTCCCTTTAACCTCCTGTTTGGCCCAGTTTGCAATTTCTGTGGAAGATGAACAGGAATAGCGAGAACCAATGAGAGACTAGCTGGAGGTGTCTGGATGGGCAAATTTAACTCTCGTTTCCCACCAGGAAGAGGAATTAACCTAAGGCTCAGCGTGCCGTGCCAGAACCAGATTAGGGCCTGGAGACATCCTGCGGTGTTGCGGCCAGGTCACAAGAAAGCGAGTTGAAGAAAGGAGCTCAGGGGCACTGTAATTCACAAACCTGCAGAGTTATAAATGACAGCTATCGTCCAAAAATAGACTGAAGTAAGGCTGCCAAGAGGACTTGAAAGCGGGGCAGAATTGCAGGAAACCGATTTCAGGAGGTAGACTGGAATTGCATTGAAAGCATAGGAAAAGAGGCAGAACGTCCACAATGATGCACTTGGCCATAAAGGGCGTATGCGTTTTTTCCTGAATATATTCAGGAAAAAACGCATACGCCCTTTTTGGCCAACCAAGCAAGCTTGCAAAGGAAATCTGCACTACAATGAAGTCTCACTTCCCCCCGGTCAAAAGGGCCATCTGAAAAAAGTGTAAAATCCAGAAAGGCAGGACAGGCCATGGAGAACTGGGAGCCTTGTTATGCTGATGGGCGGGATGTAAATTGCCAACAACCACTCGGGAGAAGTGTATGGTGTTTCCTGAAACATCTAAAAAACAAAGCAACAGAGCCTAGGGCACTTCCACTTATGGTCCTATAGCTTAGGGAATTTAAAATCAAAAAGACACAGCCACCCCAAAGTTTGGAACGGCTCTGTTTACAAGAACCTCGTTTACAGTACAAGTTCAACATCGCAGAAATTGAAAAATGGATAAAGAAGTTGTGGTATTTACTTACAAAGCAATATCACTCAGCAATGAAATCTGTGTCATCAGGACCTTAGCAGCACAATGAGTGGATTCAGGTATGATGATTCTAACTGAAATAAGTCACACAGAAAAAGAAACATCATAAGATATCAGTAATACACGGAATGGAAACTTGGCTACACAGGAACTGAATTACAGAACAGAACAGGGTCTCAAATTTAGAAAACCAACTTATGCTTGCTTAAGGGGAAAGGTGAGTTGGGGTGCTGCATAAAACCAGAGATTGAAATGAGCACAGATAAAGTTCCTTAAGCCAAATATGGAATAGACAAGAGCTACTCCTTGCTCAACGAAATGGACTCAACACCGCATATTAAACGCCTAAGAATGTACCTGACTAGTAAGTATCTTAAAACCTATGGATTGCTATGTCTCCGAAAGAGAATCAAGCATGTGTACAGGGGCATAAACGCAGCAGTGATAGGATTGGAGAGGTTCGGTGAGCAAATGAAGACCCTTTGAAGTCATATTGCATGGTACCCATTCCACGGGTTTCAAATACACAGGTTTAAGGTATTCTTCCTTCAGCTAAAACATGCATGTGGAACCCAAGTATGATCAACCATGTGAACGGGAGACGTGTTCAAATATGTCTCAGTTTTCCTCCCCTGGTACTCGGGTGCAACATTCCAGACGCTTTACTAACACTCTCCCCACTTGGAAAGTCAGTGCCTTTAACCTCCTGTTTGGCCCAGTTTGCAATTTCTGCGGAAGATGAACAGGAATAGCGAGAACCAATGAGAGACTAGCTGGAGGTGTCTGGACGGGCAAATTTAACTCTCATTTCCCACCAGGAAGAGGAAATAACCAAAGGCTCAGCATGCCGTTCCGGAACCAGATTAGGGCCTGAAGACATCCTGCGGTGTTGCGGCCAGGTCACAAGAAAGCGAGTTGAAGAAAGGAGCTCAGGGGCACTGTAATTCACAAACCTGCAGAGTTATAAATGACAGCTATCGTCCAAAAATAGACTGAAGTAAGGCTGCCAAGAGGACTTGAAAGCGGGGCAGAATTGCAGGAAACCGATTTCAGGAGGTAGACTGGAATTGCATTGAAAGCATAGGAAAAGAGGCAGAACGTCCACAATGATGCACTTGGCCAAAAAGGGCGTATGCGTTTTTTCCTGAATATATTCAGGAAAAAACGCATACGCCCTTTTTGGCCAACCAAGCAAGCTTGCAAAGGAAATCTGCACTACAATGAAGTCTCACTTCCCCCCGGTCAAAAGGGCCATCTGAAAAAAGTGTAAAATCCAGAAAGGCAGGACAGGCCATGGAGAACTGGGAGCCTTGTTATGCTGATGGGCGGGATGTAAATTGCCAACAACCACTCGGGAGAAGTGTATGGTGTTTCCTGAAACATCTAAAAAACAGCAACAGAGCCTAGGGCACTTCCACTTATGGTCCTATAGCTTAGGGAAATTAAAATCAAAAAGACACAGCCACCCCAAAGTTTGGAACGGCTCTGTTTACAAGAACCTCGTTTACAGTACAAGTTCAACATCGCAGAAAGTGAAAAATGGATAAAGAACTTGTGGTACTTACGTACAATGCAGTATCACTCAGCAATGAAATCTATGTCATCAGGCCCGTAGCAGCATAATGAGTGGATTCAGGTACGATGATTCTAACTGAAATAAGTCACACAGAAAAAGAAACATCATAAGATATCACTAATACACGGAATGGAAACTTGGCTACACAGGAACTGAATTACAGAACAGAACAGGGTCTCAAATTTAGAAAACCAACTTATGCTTGCTTAAGGGGAAAGGTGAGTTGGGGTGCTGCATAAAACCAGAGATTGAAATGAGCACAGATAAAGTTCCTTAAGCCAAATATGGAATAGACAAGAGCTACTCCTTGCTCAACGAAATGGACTCAACACCGCATATTAAATGCCTAAGAATGTACCTGACTAGTAAGTATCTTAAAACCTATGGATTGCTATGTCTCCGAAAGAGAATCAAGCATGTGTACAGGGGCATAAACGCAGCAGTGATAGGATTGGAGAGGTTCGGTGAGCAAATGAAGACCCTTTGAAGTCATATTGCATGGTACCCATTCCACGGGTTTCAACTACCCAGGTTTAAGGTATTCTTCCTTCAGCTAAAACATGCATGTGGAACCTAGAGTATGATCAACCATGTGATCGGGAGACGTGTTCAAATATGTCTCAGTTTTCGTACCCTGGTACTCGGGTGCAACATTCCAGACGCTTTACTAACACTCTCCCCACTTGGAGAGTCAGTCCCTTTAACCTCCTGTTTGGCCCAGTTTGCAATTTCTGTGGAAGATGAACAGGAATAGCGAGAACCAATGAGAGACTAGCTGGAGGTGTCTGGATGGGCAAATTTAACTCTCGTTTCCCACCAGGAAGAGGAATTAACCTAAGGCTCAGCGTGCCGTGCCAGAACCAGATTAGGGCCTGGAGACATCCTGCGGTGTTGCGGCCAGGTCACAAGAAAGCGAGTTGAAGAAAGGAGCTCAGGGGCACTGTAATTCACAAACCTGCAGAGTTATAAATGACAGCTATCGTCCAAAAATAGACTGAAGTAAGGCTGCCAAGAGGACTTGAAAGCGGGGCAGAATTGCAGGAAACCGATTTCAGGAGGTAGACTGGAATTGCATTGAAAGCATAGGAAAAGAGGCAGAACGTCCACAATGATGCACTTGGCCATAAAGGGCGTATGCGTTTTTTCCTGAATATATTCAGGAAAAAACGCATACGCCCTTTTTGGCCAACCAAGCAAGCTTGCAAAGGAAATCTGCACTACAATGAAGTCTCACTTCCCCCCGGTCAAAAGGGCCATCTGAAAAAAGTGTAAAATCCAGAAAGGCAGGACAGGCCATGGAGAACTGGGAGCCTTGTTATGCTGATGGGCGGGATGTAAATTGCCAACAACCACTCGGGAGAAGTGTATGGTGTTTCCTGAAACATCTAAAAAACAAAGCAACAGAGCCTAGGGCACTTCCACTTATGGTCCTATAGCTTAGGGAATTTAAAATCAAAAAGACACAGCCACCCCAAAGTTTGGAACGGCTCTGTTTACAAGAACCTCGTTTACAGTACAAGTTCAACATCGCAGAAATTGAAAAATGGATAAAGAAGTTGTGGTATTTACTTACAAAGCAATATCACTCAGCAATGAAATCTGTGTCATCAGGACCTTAGCAGCACAATGAGTGGATTCAGGTATGATGATTCTAACTGAAATAAGTCACACAGAAAAAGAAACATCATAAGATATCAGTAATACACGGAATGGAAACTTGGCTACACAGGAACTGAATTACAGAACAGAACAGGGTCGCAAATTTAGAAAACCAACTTATGCTTGCTTAAGGGGAAAGGTGAGTTGGGGTGCTGCATAAAACCAGAGATTGAAATGAGCACAGATAAAGTTCCTTAAGCCAAATATGGAATAGACAAGAGCTACTCCTTGCTCAACGAAATGGACTCAACACCGCATATTAAACGCCTAAGAATGTACCTGACTAGTAAGTATCTTAAAACCTATGGATTGCTATGTCTCCGAAAGAGAATCAAGCATGTGTACAGGGGCATAAACGCAGCAGTGATAGGATTGGAGAGGTTCGGTGAGCAAATGAAGACCCTTTGAAGTCATATTGCATGGTACCCATTCCACGGGTTTCAAATACACAGGTTTAAGGTATTCTTCCTTCAGCTAAAACATGCATGTGGAACCCAAGTATGATCAACCATGTGAACGGAAGACGTGTTCAAATATGTCTCAGTTTTCCTCCCCTGGTACTCGGGTGCAACATTCCAGACGCTTTACTAACACTCTCCCCACTTGGAAAGTCAGTGCCTTTAACCTCCTGTTTGGCCCAGTTTGCAATTTCTGCGGAAGATGAACAGGAATAGCGAGAACCAATGAGAGACTAGCTGGAGGTGTCTGGACGGGCAAATTTAACTCTCATTTCCCACCAGGAAGAGGAAATAACCAAAGGCTCAGCATGCCGTTCCGGAACCAGATTAGGGCCTGAAGACATCCTGCGGTGTTGCGGCCAGGTCACAAGAAAGCGAGTTGAAGAAAGGAGCTCAGGGGCACTGTAATTCACAAACCTGCAGAGTTATAAATGACAGCTATCGTCCAAAAATAGACTGAAGTAAGGCTGCCAAGAGGACTTGAAAGCGGGGCAGAATTGCAGGAAACCGATTTCAGGAGGTAGACTGGAATTGCATTGAAAGCATAGGAAAAGAGGCAGAACGTCCACAATGATGCACTTGGCCAAAAAGGGCGTATGCGTTTTTTCCTGAATATATTCAGGAAAAAACGCATACGCCCTTTTTGGCCAACCAAGCAAGCTTGCAAAGGAAATCTGCACTACAATGAAGTCTCACTTCCCCCCGGTCAAAAGGGCCATCTGAAAAAAGTGTAAAATCCAGAAAGGCAGGACAGGCCATGGAGAACTGGGAGCCTTGTTATGCTGATGGGCGGGATGTAAATTGCCAACAACCACTCGGGAGAAGTGTATGGTGTTTCCTGAAACATCTAAAAAACAGCAACAGAGCCTAGGGCACTTCCACTTATGGTCCTATAGCTTAGGGAAATTAAAATCAAAAAGACACAGCCACCCCAAAGTTTGGAACGGCTCTGTTTACAAGAACCTCGTTTACAGTACAAGTTCAACATCGCAGAAAGTGAAAAATGGATAAAGAACTTGTGGTACTTACGTACAATGCAGTATCACTCAGCAATGAAATCTATGTCATCAGGCCCGTAGCAGCATAATGAGTGGATTCAGGTACGATGATTCTAACTGAAATAAGTCACACAGAAAAAGAAACATCATAAGATATCACTAATACACGGAATGGAAACTTGGCTACACAGGAACTGAATTACAGAACAGAACAGGGTCTCAAATTTAGAAAACCAACTTATGCTTGCTTAAGGGGAAAGGTGAGTTGGGGTGCTGCATAAAACCAGAGATTGAAATGAGCACAGATAAAGTTCCTTAAGCCAAATATGGAATAGACAAGAGCTACTCCTTGCTCAACGAAATGGACTCAACACCGCATATTAAATGCCTAAGAATGTACCTGACTAGTAAGTATCTTAAAACCTATGGATTGCTATGTCTCCGAAAGAGAATCAAGCATGTGTACAGGGGCATAAACGCAGCAGTGATAGGATTGGAGAGGTTCGGTGAGCAAATGAAGACCCTTTGAAGTCATATTGCATGGTACCCATTCCACGGGTTTCAACTACCCAGGTTTAAGGTATTCTTCCTTCAGCTAAAACATGCATGTGGAACCTAGAGTATGATCAACCATGTGATCGGGAGACGTGTTCAAATATGTCTCAGTTTTCGTACCCTGGTACTCGGGTGCAACATTCCAGACGCTTTACTAACACTCTCCCCACTTGGAGAGTCAGTCCCTTTAACCTCCTGTTTGGCCCAGTTTGCAATTTCTGTGGAAGATGAACAGGAATAGCGAGAACCAATGAGAGACTAGCTGGAGGTGTCTGGATGGGCAAATTTAACTCTCATTTCCCACCAGGAAGAGGAATTAACCTAAGGCTCAGCGTGCCGTGCCAGAACCAGATTAGGGCCTGAAGACATCCTGCGGTGTTGCGGCCAGGTCACAAGAAAGCGAGTTGAAGAAAGGAGCTCAGGGGCACTGTAATTCACAAACCTGCAGAGTTATAAATGACAGCTATCGTCCAAAAATAGACTGAACTAAGGCTGCCAAGAGGACTTGAAAGCGGGGCAGAATTGCAGGAAACCGATTTCAGGAGGTAGACTGGAATTGCATTGCAAGCATAGGAAAAGAGGCAGAACGTCCACAATGATGCACTTGGCCAAAAAGGGCGTATGCGTTTTTTCCTGAATATATTCAGGAAAAAACGCATACGCCCTTTTTGGCCAACCAAGCAAGCTTGCAAAGGAAATCTGCACTACAATGAAGTCTCACTTCCCCCCGGTCAAAAGGGCCATCTGAAAAAAGTGTAAAATCCAGAAAGGCAAGACAGGCCATGGAGAACTGGGAGCCTTGTTATGCTGAAGGGCGGGATGTAAATTGCCAACAACCACTCGGGAGAAGTGTATGGTGTTTCCTGAAACATCTAAAAAACAAAGCAACAGAGCCTAGGGCACTTCCACTTATGGTCCTATAGCTTAGGGAATTTAAAATCAAAAAGACACAGCCACCCCAAAGTTTGGAACGGCTCTGTTTACAAGAACCTCGTTTACAGTACAAGTTCAACATCGCAGAAAGTGAAAAATGGATAAAGAACTTGTGGTACTTACGTACAATGCAGTATCACTCAGCAATGAAATCTATGTCATCAGGCCCGTAGCAGCATAATGAGTGGATTCAGGTACGATGATTCTAACTGAAATAAGTCACACAGAAAAAGAAACATCATAAGATATCACTAATACACGGAATGGAAACTTGGCTACACAGGAACTGAATTACAGAACAGAACAGGGTCTCAAATTTAGAAAACCAACTTATGCTTGCTTAAGGGGAAAGGTGAGTTGGGGTGCTGCATAAAACCAGAGATTGAAATGAGCACAGATAAAGTTCCTTAAGCCAAATATGGAATAGACAAGAGCTACTCCTTGCTCAACGAAATGGACTCAACACCGCATATTAAATGCCTAAGAATGTACCTGACTAGTAAGTATCTTAAAACCTATGGATTGCTATGTCTCCGAAAGAGAATCAAGCATGTGTACAGGGGCATAAACGCAGCAGTGATAGGATTGGAGAGGTTCGGTGAGCAAATGAAGACCCTTTGAAGTCATATTGCATGGTACCCATTCCACGGGTTTCAACTACCCAGGTTTAAGGTATTCTTCCTTCAGCTAAAACATGCATGTGGAACCTAGAGTATGATCAACCATGTGATCGGGAGACGTGTTCAAATATGTCTCAGTTTTCGTACCCTGGTACTCGGGTGCAACATTCCAGACGCTTTACTAACACTCTCCCCACTTGGAGAGTCAGTCCCTTTAACCTCCTGTTTGGCCCAGTTTGCAATTTCTGTGGAAGATGAACAGGAATAGCGAGAACCAATGAGAGACTAGCTGGAGGTGTCTGGATGGGCAAATTTAACTCTCGTTTCCCACCAGGAAGAGGAATTAACCTAAGGCTCAGCGTGCCGTGCCAGAACCAGATTAGGGCCTGGAGACATCCTGCGGTGTTGCGGCCAGGTCACAAGAAAGCGAGTTGAAGAAAGGAGCTCAGGGGCACTGTAATTCACAAACCTGCAGAGTTATAAATGACAGCTATCGTCCAAAAATAGACTGAAGTAAGGCTGCCAAGAGGACTTGAAAGCGGGGCAGAATTGCAGGAAACCGATTTCAGGAGGTAGACTGGAATTGCATTGAAAGCATAGGAAAAGAGGCAGAACGTCCACAATGATGCACTTGGCCATAAAGGGCGTATGCGTTTTTTCCTGAATATATTCAGGAAAAAACGCATACGCCCTTTTTGGCCAACCAAGCAAGCTTGCAAAGGAAATCTGCACTACAATGAAGTCTCACTTCCCCCCGGTCAAAAGGGCCATCTGAAAAAAGTGTAAAATCCAGAAAGGCAGGACAGGCCATGGAGAACTGGGAGCCTTGTTATGCTGATGGGCGGGATGTAAATTGCCAACAACCACTCGGGAGAAGTGTATGGTGTTTCCTGAAACATCTAAAAAACAAAGCAACAGAGCCTAGGGCACTTCCACTTATGGTCCTATAGCTTAGGGAATTTAAAATCAAAAAGACACAGCCACCCCAAAGTTTGGAACGGCTCTGTTTACAAGAACCTCGTTTACAGTACAAGTTCAACATCGCAGAAATTGAAAAATGGATAAAGAAGTTGTGGTATTTACTTACAAAGCAATATCACTCAGCAATGAAATCTGTGTCATCAGGACCTTAGCAGCACAATGAGTGGATTCAGGTATGATGATTCTAACTGAAATAAGTCACACAGAAAAAGAAACATCATAAGATATCAGTAATACACGGAATGGAAACTTGGCTACACAGGAACTGAATTACAGAACAGAACAGGGTCTCAAATTTAGAAAACCAACTTATGCTTGCTTAAGGGGAAAGGTGAGTTGGGGTGCTGCATAAAACCAGAGATTGAAATGAGCACAGATAAAGTTCCTTAAGCCAAATATGGAATAGACAAGAGCTACTCCTTGCTCAACGAAATGGACTCAACACCGCATATTAAATGCCTAAGAATGTACCTGACTAGTAAGTATCTTAAAACCTATGGATTGCTATGTCTCCGAAAGAGAATCAAGCATGTGTACAGGGGCATAAACGCAGCAGTGATAGGATTGGAGAGGTTCGGTGAGCAAATGAAGACCCTTTGAAGTCATATTGCATGGTACCCATTCCACGGGTTTCAACTACCCAGGTTTAAGGTATTCTTCCTTCAGCTAAAACATGCATGTGGAACCTAGAGTATGATCAACCATGTGATCGGGAGACGTGTTCAAATATGTCTCAGTTTTCGTACCCTGGTACTCGGGTGCAACATTCCAGACGCTTTACTAACACTCTCCCCACTTGGAGAGTCAGTCCCTTTAACCTCCTGTTTGGCCCAGTTTGCAATTTCTGTGGAAGATGAACAGGAATAGCGAGAACCAATGAGAGACTAGCTGGAGGTGTCTGGATGGGCAAATTTAACTCTCGTTTCCCACCAGGAAGAGGAATTAACCTAAGGCTCAGCGTGCCGTGCCAGAACCAGATTAGGGCCTGGAGACATCCTGCGGTGTTGCGGCCAGGTCACAAGAAAGCGAGTTGAAGAAAGGAGCTCAGGGGCACTGTAATTCACAAACCTGCAGAGTTATAAATGACAGCTATCGTCCAAAAATAGACTGAAGTAAGGCTGCCAAGAGGACTTGAAAGCGGGGCAGAATTGCAGGAAAGCGATTTCAGGAGGTAGACTGGAATTGCATTGAAAGCATAGGAAAAGAGGCAGAACGTCCACAATGATGCACTTGGCCATAAAGGGCGTATGCGTTTTTTCCTGAATATATTCAGGAAAAAACGCATACGCCCTTTTTGGCCAACCAAGCAAGCTTGCAAAGGAAATCTGCACTACAATGAAGTCTCACTTCCCCCCGGTCAAAAGGGCCATCTGAAAAAAGTGTAAAATCCAGAAAGGCAGGACAGGCCATGGAGAACTGGGAGCCTTGTTATGCTGATGGGCGGGATGTAAATTGCCAACAACCACTCGGGAGAAGTGTATGGTGTTTCCTGAAACATCTAAAAAACAAAGCAACAGAGCCTAGGGCACTTCCACTTATGGTCCTATAGCTTAGGGAATTTAAAATCAAAAAGACACAGCCACCCCAAAGTTTGGAACGGCTCTGTTTACAAGAACCTCGTTTACAGTACAAGTTCAACATCGCAGAAATTGAAAAATGGATAAAGAAGTTGTGGTATTTACTTACAAAGCAATATCACTCAGCAATGAAATCTGTGTCATCAGGACCTTAGCAGCACAATGAGTGGATTCAGGTATGATGATTCTAACTGAAATAAGTCACACAGAAAAAGAAACATCATAAGATATCAGTAATACACGGAATGGAAACTTGGCTACACAGGAACTGAATTACAGAACAGAACAGGGTCGCAAATTTAGAAAACCAACTTATGCTTGCTTAAGGGGAAAGGTGAGTTGGGGTGCTGCATAAAACCAGAGATTGAAATGAGCACAGATAAAGTTCCTTAAGCCAAATATGGAATAGACAAGAGCTACTCCTTGCTCAACGAAATGGACTCAACACCGCATATTAAACGCCTAAGAATGTACCTGACTAGTAAGTATCTTAAAACCTATGGATTGCTATGTCTCCGAAAGAGAATCAAGCATGTGTACAGGGGCATAAACGCAGCAGTGATAGGATTGGAGAGGTTCGGTGAGCAAATGAAGACCCTTTGAAGTCATATTGCATGGTACCCATTCCACGGGTTTCAAATACACAGGTTTAAGGTATTCTTCCTTCAGCTAAAACATGCATGTGGAACCCAAGTATGATCAACCATGTGAACGGGAGACGTGTTCAAATATGTCTCAGTTTTCCTCCCCTGGTACTCGGGTGCAACATTCCAGACGCTTTACTAACACTCTCCCCACTTGGAAAGTCAGTGCCTTTAACCTCCTGTTTGGCCCAGTTTGCAATTTCTGCGGAAGATGAACAGGAATAGCGAGAACCAATGAGAGACTAGCTGGAGGTGTCTGGACGGGCAAATTTAACTCTCATTTCCCACCAGGAAGAGGAAATAACCAAAGGCTCAGCATGCCGTTCCGGAACCAGATTAGGGCCTGAAGACATCCTGCGGTGTTGCGGCCAGGTCACAAGAAAGCGAGTTGAAGAAAGGAGCTCAGGGGCACTGTAATTCACAAACCTGCAGAGTTATAAATGACAGCTATCGTCCAAAAATAGACTGAAGTAAGGCTGCCAAGAGGACTTGAAAGCGGGGCAGAATTGCAGGAAACCGATTTCAGGAGGTAGACTGGAATTGCATTGAAAGCATAGGAAAAGAGGCAGAACGTCCACAATGATGCACTTGGCCAAAAAGGGCGTATGCGTTTTTTCCTGAATATATTCAGGAAAAAACGCATACGCCCTTTTTGGCCAACCAAGCAAGCTTGCAAAGGAAATCTGCACTACAATGAAGTCTCACTTCCCCCCGGTCAAAAGGGCCATCTGAAAAAAGTGTAAAATCCAGAAAGGCAGGACAGGCCATGGAGAACTGGGAGCCTTGTTATGCTGATGGGCGGGATGTAAATTGCCAACAACCACTCGGGAGAAGTGTATGGTGTTTCCTGAAACATCTAAAAAACAGCAACAGAGCCTAGGGCACTTCCACTTATGGTCCTATAGCTTAGGGAAATTAAAATCAAAAAGACACAGCCACCCCAAAGTTTGGAACGGCTCTGTTTACAAGAACCTCGTTTACAGTACAAGTTCAACATCGCAGAAAGTGAAAAATGGATAAAGAACTTGTGGTACTTACGTACAATGCAGTATCACTCAGCAATGAAATCTATGTCATCAGGCCCGTAGCAGCATAATGAGTGGATTCAGGTACGATGATTCTAACTGAAATAAGTCACACAGAAAAAGAAACATCATAAGATATCACTAATACACGGAATGGAAACTTGGCTACACAGGAACTGAATTACAGAACAGAACAGGGTCTCAAATTTAGAAAACCAACTTATGCTTGCTTAAGGGTAAAGGTGAGTTGGGGTGCTGCATAAAACCAGAGATTGAAATGAGCACAGATAAAGTTCCTTAAGCCAAATATGGAATAGACAAGAGCTACTCCTTGCTCAACGAAATGGACTCAACACCGCATATTAAATGCCTAAGAATGTACCTGACTAGTAAGTATCTTAAAACCTATGGATTGCTATGTCTCCGAAAGAGAATCAAGCATGTGTACAGGGGCATAAACGCAGCAGTGATAGGATTGGAGAGGTTCGGTGAGCAAATGAAGACCCTTTGAAGTCATATTGCATGGTACCCATTCCACGGGTTTCAACTACCCAGGTTTAAGGTATTCTTCCTTCAGCTAAAACATGCATGTGGAACCTAGAGTATGATCAACCATGTGATCGGGAGACGTGTTCAAATATGTCTCAGTTTTCGTACCCTGGTACTCGGGTGCAACATTCCAGACGCTTTACTAACACTCTCCCCACTTGGAGAGTCAGTCCCTTTAACCTCCTGTTTGGCCCAGTTTGCAATTTCTGTGGAAGATGAACAGGAATAGCGAGAACCAATGAGAGACTAGCTGGAGGTGTCTGGATGGGCAAATTTAACTCTCATTTCCCACCAGGAAGAGGAATTAACCTAAGGCTCAGCGTGCCGTGCCAGAACCAGATTAGGGCCTGAAGACATCCTGCGGTGTTGCGGCCAGGTCACAAGAAAGCGAGTTGAAGAAAGGAGCTCAGGGGCACTGTAATTCACAAACCTGCAGAGTTATAAATGACAGCTATCGTCCAAAAATAGACTGAACTAAGGCTGCCAAGAGGACTTGAAAGCGGGGCAGAATTGCAGGAAACCGATTTCAGGAGGTAGACTGGAATTGCATTGCAAGCATAGGAAAAGAGGCAGAACGTCCACAATGATGCACTTGGCCAAAAAGGGCGTATGCGTTTTTTCCTGAATATATTCAGGAAAAAACGCATACGCCCTTTTTGGCCAACCAAGCAAGCTTGCAAAGGAAATCTGCACTACAATGAAGTCTCACTTCCCCCCGGTCAAAAGGGCCATCTGAAAAAAGTGTAAAATCCAGAAAGGCAAGACAGGCCATGGAGAACTGGGAGCCTTGTTATGCTGAAGGGCGGGATGTAAATTGCCAACAACCACTCGGGAGAAGTGTATGGTGTTTCCTGAAACATCTAAAAAACAAAGCAACAGAGCCTAGGGCACTTCCACTTATGGTCCTATAGCTTAGGGAATTTAAAATCAAAAAGACACAGCCACCCCAAAGTTTGGAACGGCTCTGTTTACAAGAACCTCGTTTACAGTACAAGTTCAACATCGCAGAAAGTGAAAAATGGATAAAGAACTTGTGGTACTTACGTACAATGCAGTATCACTCAGCAATGAAATCTATGTCATCAGGCCCGTAGCAGCATAATGAGTGGATTCAGGTACGATGATTCTAACTGAAATAAGTCACACAGAAAAAGAAACATCATAAGATATCACTAATACACGGAATGGAAACTTGGCTACACAGGAACTGAATTACAGAACAGAACAGGGTCTCAAATTTAGAAAACCAACTTATGCTTGCTTAAGGGTAAAGGTGAGTTGGGGTGCTGCATAAAACCAGAGATTGAAATGAGCACAGATAAAGTTCCTTAAGCCAAATATGGAATAGACAAGAGCTACTCCTTGCTCAACGAAATGGACTCAACACCGCATATTAAATGCCTAAGAATGTACCTGACTAGTAAGTATCTTAAAACCTATGGATTGCTATGTCTCCGAAAGAGAATCAAGCATGTGTACAGGGGCATAAACGCAGCAGTGATAGGATTGGAGAGGTTCGGTGAGCAAATGAAGACCCTTTGAAGTCATATTGCATGGTACCCATTCCACGGGTTTCAACTACCCAGGTTTAAGGTATTCTTCCTTCAGCTAAAACATGCATGTGGAACCTAGAGTATGATCAACCATGTGATCGGGAGACGTGTTCAAATATGTCTCAGTTTTCGTACCCTGGTACTCGGGTGCAACATTCCAGACGCTTTACTAACACTCTCCCCACTTGGAGAGTCAGTCCCTTTAACCTCCTGTTTGGCCCAGTTTGCAATTTCTGTGGAAGATGAACAGGAATAGCGAGAACCAATGAGAGACTAGCTGGAGGTGTCTGGATGGGCAAATTTAACTCTCGTTTCCCACCAGGAAGAGGAATTAACCTAAGGCTCAGCGTGCCGTGCCAGAACCAGATTAGGGCCTGGAGACATCCTGCGGTGTTGCGGCCAGGTCACAAGAAAGCGAGTTGAAGAAAGGAGCTCAGGGGCACTGTAATTCACAAACCTGCAGAGTTATAAATGACAGCTATCGTCCAAAAATAGACTGAAGTAAGGCTGCCAAGAGGACTTGAAAGCGGGGCAGAATTGCAGGAAACCGATTTCAGGAGGTAGACTGGAATTGCATTGAAAGCATAGGAAAAGAGGCAGAACGTCCACAATGATGCACTTGGCCATAAAGGGCGTATGCGTTTTTTCCTGAATATATTCAGGAAAAAACGCATACGCCCTTTTTGGCCAACCAAGCAAGCTTGCAAAGGAAATCTGCACTACAATGAAGTCTCACTTCCCCCCGGTCAAAAGGGCCATCTGAAAAAAGTGTAAAATCCAGAAAGGCAGGACAGGCCATGGAGAACTGGGAGCCTTGTTATGCTGATGGGCGGGATGTAAATTGCCAACAACCACTCGGGAGAAGTGTATGGTGTTTCCTGAAACATCTAAAAAACAAAGCAACAGAGCCTAGGGCACTTCCACTTATGGTCCTATAGCTTAGGGAATTTAAAATCAAAAAGACACAGCCACCCCAAAGTTTGGAACGGCTCTGTTTACAAGAACCTCGTTTACAGTACAAGTTCAACATCGCAGAAATTGAAAAATGGATAAAGAAGTTGTGGTATTTACTTACAAAGCAATATCACTCAGCAATGAAATCTGTGTCATCAGGACCTTAGCAGCACAATGAGTGGATTCAGGTATGATGATTCTAACTGAAATAAGTCACACAGAAAAAGAAACATCATAAGATATCAGTAATACACGGAATGGAAACTTGGCTACACAGGAACTGAATTACAGAACAGAACAGGGTCTCAAATTTAGAAAACCAACTTATGCTTGCTTAAGGGGAAAGGTGAGTTGGGGTGCTGCATAAAACCAGAGATTGAAATGAGCACAGATAAAGTTCCTTAAGCCAAATATGGAATAGACAAGAGCTACTCCTTGCTCAACGAAATGGACTCAACACCGCATATTAAACGCCTAAGAATGTACCTGACTAGTAAGTATCTTAAAACCTATGGATTGCTATGTCTCCGAAAGAGAATCAAGCATGTGTACAGGGGCATAAACGCAGCAGTGATAGGATTGGAGAGGTTCGGTGAGCAAATGAAGACCCTTTGAAGTCATATTGCATGGTACCCATTCCACGGGTTTCAAATACACAGGTTTAAGGTATTCTTCCTTCAGCTAAAACATGCATGTGGAACCCAAGTATGATCAACCATGTGAACGGGAGACGTGTTCAAATATGTCTCAGTTTTCCTCCCCTGGTACTCGGGTGCAACATTCCAGACGCTTTACTAACACTCTCCCCACTTGGAAAGTCAGTGCCTTTAACCTCCTGTTTGGCCCAGTTTGCAATTTCTGCGGAAGATGAACAGGAATAGCGAGAACCAATGAGAGACTAGCTGGAGGTGTCTGGACGGGCAAATTTAACTCTCATTTCCCACCAGGAAGAGGAAATAACCAAAGGCTCAGCATGCCGTTCCGGAACCAGATTAGGGCCTGAAGACATCCTGCGGTGTTGCGGCCAGGTCACAAGAAAGCGAGTTGAAGAAAGGAGCTCAGGGGCACTGTAATTCACAAACCTGCAGAGTTATAAATGACAGCTATCGTCCAAAAATAGACTGAAGTAAGGCTGCCAAGAGGACTTGAAAGCGGGGCAGAATTGCAGGAAACCGATTTCAGGAGGTAGACTGGAATTGCATTGAAAGCATAGGAAAAGAGGCAGAACGTCCACAATGATGCACTTGGCCAAAAAGGGCGTATGCGTTTTTTCCTGAATATATTCAGGAAAAAACGCATACGCCCTTTTTGGCCAACCAAGCAAGCTTGCAAAGGAAATCTGCACTACAATGAAGTCTCACTTCCCCCCGGTCAAAAGGGCCATCTGAAAAAAGTGTAAAATCCAGAAAGGCAGGACAGGCCATGGAGAACTGGGAGCCTTGTTATGCTGATGGGCGGGATGTAAATTGCCAACAACCACTCGGGAGAAGTGTATGGTGTTTCCTGAAACATCTAAAAAACAGCAACAGAGCCTAGGGCACTTCCACTTATGGTCCTATAGCTTAGGGAAATTAAAATCAAAAAGACACAGCCACCCCAAAGTTTGGAACGGCTCTGTTTACAAGAACCTCGTTTACAGTACAAGTTCAACATCGCAGAAAGTGAAAAATGGATAAAGAACTTGTGGTACTTACGTACAATGCAGTATCACTCAGCAATGAAATCTATGTCATCAGGCCCGTAGCAGCATAATGAGTGGATTCAGGTACGATGATTCTAACTGAAATAAGTCACACAGAAAAAGAAACATCATAAGATATCACTAATACACGGAATGGAAACTTGGCTACACAGGAACTGAATTACAGAACAGAACAGGGTCTCAAATTTAGAAAACCAACTTATGCTTGCTTAAGGGTAAAGGTGAGTTGGGGTGCTGCATAAAACCAGAGATTGAAATGAGCACAGATAAAGTTCCTTAAGCCAAATATGGAATAGACAAGAGCTACTCCTTGCTCAACGAAATGGACTCAACACCGCATATTAAATGCCTAAGAATGTACCTGACTAGTAAGTATCTTAAAACCTATGGATTGCTATGTCTCCGAAAGAGAATCAAGCATGTGTACAGGGGCATAAACGCAGCAGTGATAGGATTGGAGAGGTTCGGTGAGCAAATGAAGACCCTTTGAAGTCATATTGCATGGTACCCATTCCACGGGTTTCAACTACCCAGGTTTAAGGTATTCTTCCTTCAGCTAAAACATGCATGTGGAACCTAGAGTATGATCAACCATGTGATCGGGAGACGTGTTCAAATATGTCTCAGTTTTCGTACCCTGGTACTCGGGTGCAACATTCCAGACGCTTTACTAACACTCTCCCCACTTGGAGAGTCAGTCCCTTTAACCTCCTGTTTGGCCCAGTTTGCAATTTCTGTGGAAGATGAACAGGAATAGCGAGAACCAATGAGAGACTAGCTGGAGGTGTCTGGATGGGCAAATTTAACTCTCGTTTCCCACCAGGAAGAGGAATTAACCTAAGGCTCAGCGTGCCGTGCCAGAACCAGATTAGGGCCTGGAGACATCCTGCGGTGTTGCGGCCAGGTCACAAGAAAGCGAGTTGAAGAAAGGAGCTCAGGGGCACTGTAATTCACAAACCTGCAGAGTTATAAATGACAGCTATCGTCCAAAAATAGACTGAAGTAAGGCTGCCAAGAGGACTTGAAAGCGGGGCAGAATTGCAGGAAACCGATTTCAGGAGGTAGACTGGAATTGCATTGAAAGCATAGGAAAAGAGGCAGAACGTCCACAATGATGCACTTGGCCATAAAGGGCGTATGCGTTTTTTCCTGAATATATTCAGGAAAAAACGCATACGCCCTTTTTGGCCAACCAAGCAAGCTTGCAAAGGAAATCTGCACTACAATGAAGTCTCACTTCCCCCCGGTCAAAAGGGCCATCTGAAAAAAGTGTAAAATCCAGAAAGGCAGGACAGGCCATGGAGAACTGGGAGCCTTGTTATGCTGATGGGCGGGATGTAAATTGCCAACAACCACTCGGGAGAAGTGTATGGTGTTTCCTGAAACATCTAAAAAACAAAGCAACAGAGCCTAGGGCACTTCCACTTATGGTCCTATAGCTTAGGGAATTTAAAATCAAAAAGACACAGCCACCCCAAAGTTTGGAACGGCTCTGTTTACAAGAACCTCGTTTACAGTACAAGTTCAACATCGCAGAAATTGAAAAATGGATAAAGAAGTTGTGGTATTTACTTACAAAGCAATATCACTCAGCAATGAAATCTGTGTCATCAGGACCTTAGCAGCACAATGAGTGGATTCAGGTATGATGATTCTAACTGAAATAAGTCACACAGAAAAAGAAACATCATAAGATATCAGTAATACACGGAATGGAAACTTGGCTACACAGGAACTGAATTACAGAACAGAACAGGGTCTCAAATTTAGAAAACCAACTTATGCTTGCTTAAGGGGAAAGGTGAGTTGGGGTGCTGCATAAAACCAGAGATTGAAATGAGCACAGATAAAGTTCCTTAAGCCAAATATGGAATAGACAAGAGCTACTCCTTGCTCAACGAAATGGACTCAACACCGCATATTAAACGCCTAAGAATGTACCTGACTAGTAAGTATCTTAAAACCTATGGATTGCTATGTCTCCGAAAGAGAATCAAGCATGTGTACAGGGGCATAAACGCAGCAGTGATAGGATTGGAGAGGTTCGGTGAGCAAATGAAGACCCTTTGAAGTCATATTGCATGGTACCCATTCCACGGGTTTCAAATACACAGGTTTAAGGTATTCTTCCTTCAGCTAAAACATGCATGTGGAACCCAAGTATGATCAACCATGTGAACGGGAGACGTGTTCAAATATGTCTCAGTTTTCCTCCCCTGGTACTCGGGTGCAACATTCCAGACGCTTTACTAACACTCTCCCCACTTGGAAAGTCAGTGCCTTTAACCTCCTGTTTGGCCCAGTTTGCAATTTCTGCGGAAGATGAACAGGAATAGCGAGAACCAATGAGAGACTAGCTGGAGGTGTCTGGATGGGCAAATTTAACTCTCATTTCCCACCAGGAAGAGGAAATAACCAAAGGCTCAGCATGCCGTTCCGGAACCAGATTAGGGCCTGAAGACATCCTGCGGTGTTGCGGCCAGGTCACAAGAAAGCGAGTTGAAGAAAGGAGCTCAGGGGCACTGTAATTCACAAACCTGCAGAGTTATAAATGACAGCTATCGTCCAAAAATAGACTGAAGTAAGGCTGCCAAGAGGACTTGAAAGCGGGGCAGAATTGCAGGAAACCGATTTCAGGAGGTAGACTGGAATTGCATTGAAAGCATAGGAAAAGAGGCAGAACGTCCACAATGATGCACTTGGCCAAAAAGGGCGTATGCGTTTTTTCCTGAATATATTCAGGAAAAAACGCATACGCCCTTTTTGGCCAACCAAGCAAGCTTGCAAAGGAAATCTGCACTACAATGAAGTCTCACTTCCCCCCGGTCAAAAGGGCCATCTGAAAAAAGTGTAAAATCCAGAAAGGCAGGACAGGCCATGGAGAACTGGGAGCCTTGTTATGCTGATGGGCGGGATG
Organism: Delphinus delphis; assembly: GCF_949987515.2. Lineage (NCBI taxonomy): Eukaryota > Metazoa > Chordata > Mammalia > Artiodactyla > Delphinidae > Delphinus > Delphinus delphis. The sequence continues at coordinate 883,677 of NW_027192702.1, read as the reverse complement.
TAAATTGCCAACAACCACTCGGGAGAAGTGTATGGTGTTTCCTGAAACATCTAAAAAACAGCAACAGAGCCTAGGGCACTTCCACTTATGGTCCTATAGCTTAGGGAAATTAAAATCAAAAAGACACAGCCACCCCAAAGTTTGGAACGGCTCTGTTTACAAGAACCTCGTTTACAGTACAAGTTCAACATCGCAGAAAGTGAAAAATGGATAAAGAACTTGTGGTACTTACGTACAATGCAGTATCACTCAGCAATGAAATCTATGTCATCAGGCCCGTAGCAGCATAATGAGTGGATTCAGGTACGATGATTCTAACTGAAATAAGTCACACAGAAAAAGAAACATCATAAGATATCACTAATACACGGAATGGAAACTTGGCTACACAGGAACTGAATTACAGAACAGAACAGGGTCTCAAATTTAGAAAACCAACTTATGCTTGCTTAAGGGTAAAGGTGAGTTGGGGTGCTGCATAAAACCAGAGATTGAAATGAGCACAGATAAAGTTCCTTAAGCCAAATATGGAATAGACAAGAGCTACTCCTTGCTCAACGAAATGGACTCAACACCGCATATTAAATGCCTAAGAATGTACCTGACTAGTAAGTATCTTAAAACCTATGGATTGCTATGTCTCCGAAAGAGAATCAAGCATGTGTACAGGGGCATAAACGCAGCAGTGATAGGATTGGAGAGGTTCGGTGAGCAAATGAAGACCCTTTGAAGTCATATTGCATGGTACCCATTCCACGGGTTTCAACTACCCAGGTTTAAGGTATTCTTCCTTCAGCTAAAACATGCATGTGGAACCTAGAGTATGATCAACCATGTGATCGGGAGACGTGTTCAAATATGTCTCAGTTTTCGTACCCTGGTACTCGGGTGCAACATTCCAGACGCTTTACTAACACTCTCCCCACTTGGAGAGTCAGTCCCTTTAACCTCCTGTTTGGCCCAGTTTGCAATTTCTGTGGAAGATGAACAGGAATAGCGAGAACCAATGAGAGACTAGCTGGAGGTGTCTGGATGGGCAAATTTAACTCTCATTTCCCACAAGGAAGAGGAATTAACCTAAGGCTCAGCGTGCCGTGCCAGAACCAGATTAGGGCCTGAAGACATCCTGCGGTGTTGCGGCCAGGTCACAAGAAAGCGAGTTGAAGAAAGGAGCTCAGGGGCACTGTAATTCACAAACCTGCAGAGTTATAAATGACAGCTATCGTCCAAAAATAGACTGAAGTAAGGCTGCCAAGAGGACTTGAAAGCGGGGCAGAATTGCAGGAAACCGATTTCAGGAGGTAGACTGGAATTGCATTGCAAGCATAGGAAAAGAGGCAGAACGTCCACAATGATGCACTTGGCCAAAAAGGGCGTATGCGTTTTTTCCTGAATATATTCAGGAAAAAACGCATACGCCCTTTTTGGCCAACCAAGCAAGCTTGCAAAGGAAATCTGCACTACAATGAAGTCTCACTTCCCCCCGGTCAAAAGGGCCATCTGAAAAAAGTGTAAAATCCAGAAAGGCAAGACAGGCCATGGAGAACTGGGAGCCTTGTTATGCTGAAGGGCGGGATGTAAATTGCCAACAACCACTCGGGAGAAGTGTATGGTGTTTCCTGAAACATCTAAAAAACAAAGCAACAGAGCCTAGGGCACTTCCACTTATGGTCCTATAGCTTAGGGAATTTAAAATCAAAAAGACACAGCCACCCCAAAGTTTGGAACGGCTCTGTTTACAAGAACCTCGTTTACAGTACAAGTTCAACATCGCAGAAAGTGAAAAATGGATAAAGAACTTGTGGTACTTACGTACAATGCAGTATCACTCAGCAATGAAATCTATGTCATCAGGCCCGTAGCAGCATAATGAGTGGATTCAGGTACGATGATTCTAACTGAAATAAGTCACACAGAAAAAGAAACATCATAAGATATCACTAATACACGGAATGGAAACTTGGCTACACAGGAACTGAATTACAGAACAGAACAGGGTCTCAAATTTAGAAAACCAACTTATGCTTGCTTAAGGGGAAAGGTGAGTTGGGGTGCTGCATAAAACCAGAGATTGAAATGAGCACAGATAAAGTTCCTTAAGCCAAATATGGAATAGACAAGAGCTACTCCTTGCTCAACGAAATGGACTCAACACCGCATATTAAATGCCTAAGAATGTACCTGACTAGTAAGTATCTTAAAACCTATGGATTGCTATGTCTCCGAAAGAGAATCAAGCATGTGTACAGGGGCATAAACGCAGCAGTGATAGGATTGGAGAGGTTCGGTGAGCAAATGAAGACCCTTTGAAGTCATATTGCATGGTACCCATTCCACGGGTTTCAACTACCCAGGTTTAAGGTATTCTTCCTTCAGCTAAAACATGCATGTGGAACCTAGAGTATGATCAACCATGTGATCGGGAGACGTGTTCAAATATGTCTCAGTTTTCGTACCCTGGTACTCGGGTGCAACATTCCAGACGCTTTACTAACACTCTCCCCACTTGGAGAGTCAGTCCCTTTAACCTCCTGTTTGGCCCAGTTTGCAATTTCTGTGGAAGATGAACAGGAATAGCGAGAACCAATGAGAGACTAGCTGGAGGTGTCTGGATGGGCAAATTTAACTCTCGTTTCCCACCAGGAAGAGGAATTAACCTAAGGCTCAGCGTGCCGTGCCAGAACCAGATTAGGGCCTGGAGACATCCTGCGGTGTTGCGGCCAGGTCACAAGAAAGCGAGTTGAAGAAAGGAGCTCAGGGGCACTGTAATTCACAAACCTGCAGAGTTATAAATGACAGCTATCGTCCAAAAATAGACTGAAGTAAGGCTGCCAAGAGGACTTGAAAGCGGGGCAGAATTGCAGGAAACCGATTTCAGGAGGTAGACTGGAATTGCATTGAAAGCATAGGAAAAGAGGCAGAACGTCCACAATGATGCACTTGGCCATAAAGGGCGTATGCGTTTTTTCCTGAATATATTCAGGAAAAAACGCATACGCCCTTTTTGGCCAACCAAGCAAGCTTGCAAAGGAAATCTGCACTACAATGAAGTCTCACTTCCCCCCGGTCAAAAGGGCCATCTGAAAAAAGTGTAAAATCCAGAAAGGCAGGACAGGCCATGGAGAACTGGGAGCCTTGTTATGCTGATGGGCGGGATGTAAATTGCCAACAACCACTCGGGAGAAGTGTATGGTGTTTCCTGAAACATCTAAAAAACAAAGCAACAGAGCCTAGGGCACTTCCACTTATGGTCCTATAGCTTACGGAATTTAAAATCAAAAAGACACAGCCACCCCAAAGTTTGGAACGGCTCTGTTTACAAGAACCTCGTTTACAGTACAAGTTCAACATCGCAGAAATTGAAAAATGGATAAAGAAGTTGTGGTATTTACTTACAAAGCAATATCACTCAGCAATGAAATCTGTGTCATCAGGACCTTAGCAGCACAATGAGTGGATTCAGGTATGATGATTCTAACTGAAATAAGTCACACAGAAAAAGAAACATCATAAGATATCAGTAATACACGGAATGGAAACTTGGCTACACAGGAACTGAATTACAGAACAGAACAGGGTCTCAAATTTAGAAAACCAACTTATGCTTGCTTAAGGGGAAAGGTGAGTTGGGGTGCTGCATAAAACCAGAGATTGAAATGAGCACAGATAAAGTTCCTTAAGCCAAATATGGAATAGACAAGAGCTACTCCTTGCTCAACGAAATGGACTCAACACCGCATATTAAACGCCTAAGAATGTACCTGACTAGTAAGTATCTTAAAACCTATGGATTGCTATGTCTCCGAAAGAGAATCAAGCATGTGTACAGGGGCATAAACGCAGCAGTGATAGGATTGGAGAGGTTCGGTGAGCAAATGAAGACCCTTTGAAGTCATATTGCATGGTACCCATTCCACGGGTTTCAAATACACAGGTTTAAGGTATTCTTCCTTCAGCTAAAACATGCATGTGGAACCCAAGTATGATCAACCATGTGAACGGGAGACGTGTTCAAATATGTCTCAGTTTTCCTCCCCTGGTACTCGGGTGCAACATTCCAGACGCTTTACTAACACTCTCCCCACTTGGAAAGTCAGTGCCTTTAACCTCCTGTTTGGCCCAGTTTGCAATTTCTGCGGAAGATGAACAGGAATAGCGAGAACCAATGAGAGACTAGCTGGAGGTGTCTGGACGGGCAAATTTAACTCTCATTTCCCACCAGGAAGAGGAAATAACCAAAGGCTCAGCATGCCGTTCCGGAACCAGATTAGGGCCTGAAGACATCCTGCGGTGTTGCGGCCAGGTCACAAGAAAGCGAGTTGAAGAAAGGAGCTCAGGGGCACTGTAATTCACAAACCTGCAGAGTTATAAATGACAGCTATCGTCCAAAAATAGACTGAAGTAAGGCTGCCAAGAGGACTTGAAAGCGGGGCAGAATTGCAGGAAACCGATTTCAGGAGGTAGACTGGAATTGCATTGAAAGCATAGGAAAAGAGGCAGAACGTCCACAATGATGCACTTGGCCAAAAAGGGCGTATGCGTTTTTTCCTGAATATATTCAGGAAAAAACGCATACGCCCTTTTTGGCCAACCAAGCAAGCTTGCAAAGGAAATCTGCACTACAATGAAGTCTCACTTCCCCCCGGTCAAAAGGGCCATCTGAAAAAAGTGTAAAATCCAGAAAGGCAGGACAGGCCATGGAGAACTGGGAGCCTTGTTATGCTGATGGGCGGGATGTAAATTGCCAACAACCACTCGGGAGAAGTGTATGGTGTTTCCTGAAACATCTAAAAAACAGAGCAACAGAGCCTAGGGCACTTCCACTTATGGTCCTATAGCTTAGGGAAATTAAAATCAAAAAGACACAGCCACCCCAAAGTTTGGAACGGCTCTGTTTACAAGAACCTCGTTTACAGTACAAGTTCAACATCGCAGAAAGTGAAAAATGGATAAAGAACTTGTGGTACTTACGTACAATGCAGTATCACTCAGCAATGAAATCTATGTCATCAGGCCCGTAGCAGCATAATGAGTGGATTCAGGTACGATGATTCTAACTGAAATAAGTCACACAGAAAAAGAAACATCATAAGATATCACTAATACACGGAATGGAAACTTGGCTACACAGGAACTGAATTACAGAACAGAACAGGGTCTCAAATTTAGAAAACCAACTTATGCTTGCTTAAGGGTAAAGGTGAGTTGGGGTGCTGCATAAAACCAGAGATTGAAATGAGCACAGATAAAGTTCCTTAAGCCAAATATGGAATAGACAAGAGCTACTCCTTGCTCAACGAAATGGACTCAACACCGCATATTAAATGCCTAAGAATGTACCTGACTAGTAAGTATCTTAAAACCTATGGATTGCTATGTCTCCGAAAGAGAATCAAGCATGTGTACAGGGGCATAAACGCAGCAGTGATAGGATTGGAGAGGTTCGGTGAGCAAATGAAGACCCTTTGAAGTCATATTGCATGGTACCCATTCCACGGGTTTCAACTACCCAGGTTTAAGGTATTCTTCCTTCAGCTAAAACATGCATGTGGAACCTAGAGTATGATCAACCATGTGATCGGGAGACGTGTTCAAATATGTCTCAGTTTTCGTACCCTGGTACTCGGGTGCAACATTCCAGACGCTTTACTAACACTCTCCCCACTTGGAGAGTCAGTCCCTTTAACCTCCTGTTTGGCCCAGTTTGCAATTTCTGTGGAAGATGAACAGGAATAGCGAGAACCAATGAGAGACTAGCTGGAGGTGTCTGGATGGGCAAATTTAACTCTCGTTTCCCACCAGGAAGAGGAATTAACCTAAGGCTCAGCGTGCCGTGCCAGAACCAGATTAGGGCCTGAAGACATCCTGCGGTGTTGCGGCCAGGTCACAAGAAAGCGAGTTGAAGAAAGGAGCTCAGGGGCACTGTAATTCACAAACCTGCAGAGTTATAAATGACAGCTATCGTCCAAAAATAGACTGAAGTAAGGCTGCCAAGAGGACTTGAAAGCGGGGCAGAATTGCAGGAAACCGATTTCAGGAGGTAGACTGGAATTGCATTGAAAGCATAGGAAAAGAGGCAGAACGTCCACAATGATGCACTTGGCCAAAAAGGGCGTATGCGTTTTTTCCTGAATATATTCAGGAAAAAACGCATACGCCCTTTTTGGCCAACCAAGCAAGCTTGCAAAGGAAATCTGCACTACAATGAAGTCTCACTTCCCCCCCCCCCGGTCAAAAGGGCCATCTGAAAAAAGTGTAAAATCCAGAAAGGCAGGACAGGCCATGGAGAACTGGGAGCCTTGTTATGCTGATGGGCGGGATGTAAATTGCCAACAACCACTCGGGAGAAGTGTATGGTGTTTCCTGAAACATCTAAAAAACAAAGCAACAGAGCCTAGGGCACTTCCACTTATGGTCCTATAGCTTAGGGAATTTAAAATCAAAAAGACACAGCCACCCCAAAGTTTGGAACGGCTCTGTTTACAAGAACCTCGTTTACAGTACAAGTTCAACATCGCAGAAAGTGAAAAATGGATAAAGAAGTTGTGGTATTTACTTACAAAGCAATATCACTCAGCAATGAAATCTGTGTCATCAGGACCTTAGCAGCACAATGAGTGGATTCAGGTATGATGATTCTAACTGAAATAAGTCACACAGAAAAAGAAACATCATAAGATATCAGTAATACACGGAATGGAAACTTGGCTACACAGGAACTGAATTACAGAACAGAACAGGGTCTCAAATTTAGAAAACCAACTTATGCTTGCTTAAGGGGAAAGGTGAGTTGGGGTGCTGCATAAAACCAGAGATTGAAATGAGCACAGATAAAGTTTCTTAAGCCAAATATGGAATAGACAAGAGCTACTCCTTGCTCAACGAAATGGACTCAACACCGCATATTAAACGCCTAAGAATGTACCTGACTAGTAAGTATCTTAAAACCTATGGATTGCTATGTCTCCGAAACAGAATCAAGCATGTGTACAGGGGCATAAACGCAGCAGTGATAGGATTGGAGAGGTTCGGTGAGCAAATGAAGACCCTTTGAAGTCATATTGCATGGTACCCATTCCACGGGTTTCAAATACACATGTTTAAGGTATTCTTCCTTCAGCTAAAACATGCATGTGGAACCCAAGTATGATCAACCATGTGAACGGGAGACGTGTTCAAATATGTCTCAGTTTTCCTCCCCTGGTACTCGGGTGCAACATTCCAGACACTTTACTAACACTCTCCCCACTTGGAAAGTCAGTGCCTTTAACCTCCTGTTTGGCCCAGTTTGCAATTTCTGTGGAAGATGAACAGGAATAGCGAGAACCAATGAGAGACTAGCTGGAGGTGTCTGGATGGGCAAATTTAACTCTCATTTCCCACCAGGAAGAGGAATTAACCTAAGGCTCAGCGTGCCGTGCCAGAACCAGATTAGGGCCTGAAGACATCCTGCGGTGTTGCGGCCAGGTCACAAGAAAGCGAGTTGAAGAAAGGAGCTCAGGGGCACTGTAATTCACAAACCTGCAGAGTTATAAATGACAGCTATCGTCCAAAAATAGACTGAAGTAAGGCTGCCAAGAGGACTTGAAAGCGGGACAGAATTGCAGGAAACCTATTTCAGGAGGTAGACTGGAATTGCATTGAAAGCATAGGAAAAGAGGCAGAACGTCCACAATGATGCACTTGGCCAAAAAGGGCGTATGCGTTTTTTCCTGAATATATTCAGGAAAAAACGCATACACCCTTTTTGGCCAACCAAGCAAGCTTGCAAAGGAAATCTGCACTACAATGAAGTCTCACTTCCCCCCGGTCAAAAGGGCCATCTGAAAAAAGTGTAAAATCCAGAAAGGCAGGACAGGCCATGGAGAACTGGGAGCCTTGTTATGCTGATGGGCGGGATGTAAATTGCCAACAACCACTCGGGAGAAGTGTATGGTGTTTCCTGAAACATCTAAAAAACAAAGCAACAGAGCCTAGGGCACTTCCACTTATGGTCCTATAGCTTAGGGAAATTAAAATCAAAAAGACACAGCCACCCCAAAGTTTGGAACGGCTCTGTTTACAAGAACCTCGTTTACAGTACAAGTTCAACATCGCAGAAAGTGAAAAATGGATAAAGAACTTGTGGTACTTACGTACAATGCAGTATCACTCAGCAATGAAATCTATGTCATCAGGCCCGTAGCAGCATAATGAGTGGATTCAGGTACGATGATTCTAACTGAAATAAGTCACACAGAAAAAGAAACATCATAAGATATCACTAATACACGGAATGGAAACTTGGCTACACAGGAACTGAATTACAGAACAGAACAGGGTCTCAAATTTAGAAAACCAACTTATGCTTGCTTAAGGGTAAAGGTGAGTTGGGGTGCTGCATAAAACCAGAGATTGAAATGAGCACAGATAAAGTTCCTTAAGCCAAATATGGAATAGACAAGAGCTACTCCTTGCTCAACGAAATGGACACAACACCGCATATTAAATGCCTAAGAATGTACCTGACTAGTAAGTATCTTAAAACCTATGGATTGCTATGTCTGCGAAAGAGAATCAAGCATGTGTACAGGGGCATAAACGCAGCAGTGATAGGATTGGAGAGGTTCGGTGAGCAAACGAAGACCCTTTGAAGTCATATTGCATGGTACCCATTCCACGGGTTTCAACTACCCAGGTTTAAGGTATTCTTCCTTCAGCTAAAACATGCATGTGGAACCTAGAGTATGATCAACCATGTGATCGGGAGACGTGTTCAAATATGTCTCAGTTTTCGTACCCTGGTACTCGGGTGCAACATTCCAGACGCTTTACTAACACTCTCCCCACTTGGAGAGTCAGTCCCTTTAACCTCCTGTTTGGCCCAGTTTGCAATTTCTGTGGAAGATGAACAGGAATAGCGAGAACCAATGAGAGACTAGCTGGAGGTGTCTGGATGGGCAAATTTAACTCTCATTTCCCACCAGGAAGAGGAATTAACCAAAGGCTCAGCGTGCCGTGCCAGAACCAGATTAGGGCCTGAAGACATCCTGCGGTGTTGCGGCCAGGTCACAAGAAAGCGAGTTGAAGAAAGGAGCTCAGGGGCACTGTAATTCACAAACCTGCAGAGTTATAAATGACAGCTATCGTCCAAAAATAGACTGAAGTAAGGCTGCCAAGAGGACTTGAAAGCGGGGCAGAATTGCAGGAAACCGATTTCAGGAGGTAGACTGGAATTGCATTGCAAGCATAGGAAAAGAGGCAGAACGTCCACAATGATGCACTTGGCCAAAAAGGGCGTATGCGTTTTTTCCTGAATATATTCAGGAAAAAACGCATACGCCCTTTTTGGCCAACCAAGCAAGCTTGCAAAGGAAATCTGCACTACAATGAAGTCTCACCTCCCCCCGGTCAAAAGGGCCATCTGAAAAAAGTGTAAAATCCAGAAAGGCAGGACAGGCCATGGAGAACTGGGAGCCTTGTTATGCTGAAGGGCGGGATGTAAATTGCCAACAACCACTCGGGAGAAGTGTATGGTGTTTCCTGAAACATCTAAAAAACAAAGCAACAGAGCCTAGGGCACTTCCACTTATGGTCCTATAGCTTAGGGAATTTAAAATCAAAAAGACACAGCCACCCCAAAGTTTAGAACGGCTCTGTTTACAAGAACCTCGTTTACAGTACAAGTTCAACATCGCAGAAAGTGAAAAATGGATAAAAAAGTTGTGGTATTTACTTACAAAGCAATATCACTCAGCAATGAAATCTGTGTCATCAGGACCTTAGCAGCACAATGAGTGGATTCAGGTATGATGATTCTAACTGAAATAAGTCACACAGAAAAAGAAACATCATAAGATATCAGTAATACACGGTATGGAAACTTGGCTACACAGGAACTGAATTACAGAACAGAACAGGGTCTCAAATTTAGAAAACCAACTTATGCTTGCTTAAGGGGAAAGGTGAGTTGGGGTGCTGCATAAAACCAGAGATTGAAATGAGCACAGATAAAGTTCCTTAAGCCAAATATGGAATAGACAAGAGCTACTCCTTGCTCAACGAAATGGACTCAACACCGCATATTAAACGCCTAAGAATGTACCTGACTAGTAAGTATCTTAAAACCTATGGATTGCTATGTCTCCGAAACAGAATCAAGCATGTGTACAGGGGCATGAACGCAGCAGTGATAGGATTGGAGAGGTTCGGTGAGCAAATGAAGACCCTTTGAAGTCATATTGCATGGTACCCATTCCACGGGTTTCAAATACACAGGTTTAAGGTATTCTTCCTTCAGCTAAAACATGCATGTGGAACCCAAGTATGATCAACCATGTGAACGGGAGACGTGTTCAAATATGTCTCAGTTTTCCTCCCCTGGTACTCGGGTGCAACATTCCAGACGCTTTACTAACACTCTCCCCACTTGGAAAGTCAGTGCCTTTAACCTCCTGTTTGGCCCAGTTTGCAATTTCTGCAGAAGATGAACAGGAATGGCGAGAACCAATGAGAGACTAGCTGGAGGTGTCTGGACGGGCAAATTTAACTCTCATTTCCCACCAGGAAGAGGAAATAACCAAAGGCTCAGCATGCCGTTCCGGAACCAGATTAGGGCCTGAAGACATCCTGCGGTGTTGCGGCCAGGTCACAAGAAAGCGAGTTGAAGAAAGGAGCTCAGGGGCACTGTAATTCACAAACCTGCAGAGTTATAAATGACAGCTATCGTCCAAAAATAGACTGAAGTAAGGCTGCCAAGAGGACTTGAAAGCGGGGCAGAATTGCAGGAAACCGATTTCAGGAGGTAGACTGGAATTGCATTGCAAGCATAGGAAAAGAGGCAGAACGTCCACAATGATGCACTTGGCCAAAAAGGGCGTATGCGTTTTTTCCTGAATATATTCAGGAAAAAACGCATACGCCCTTTTTGGCCAACCAAGCAAGCTTGCAAAGGAAATCTGCACTACAATGAAGTCTCACTTCCCCCCGGTCAAAAGGGCCATCTGAAAAAAGTGTAAAATCCAGAAAGGCAGGACAGGCCATGGAGAACTGGGAGCCTTGTTATGCTGATGGGCGGGATGTAAATTGCCAACAACCACTCGGGAGAAGTGTATGGTGTTTCCTGAAACATCTAAAAAACAAAGCAACAGAGCCTAGGGCACTTCCACTTATGGTCCTATAGCTTAGGGAATTTAAAATCAAAAAGACACAGCCACCCCAAAGTTTGGAACGGCTCTGTTTACAAGAACCTCGTTTACAGTACAAGTTCAACATCGCAGAAAGTGAAAAATGGATAAAGAACTTGTGGTACTTACGTACAATGCAGTATCACTCAGCAATGAAATCTATGTCATCAGGCCCGTAGCAGCATAATGAGTGGATTCAGGTACGATGATTCTAACTGAAATAAGTCACACAGAAAAAGAAACATCATAAGATATCACTAATACACGGAATGGAAACTTGGCTACACAGGAACTGAATTACAGAACAGAACAGGGTCTCAAATTTAGAAAACCAACTTATGCTTGCTTAAGGGTAAAGGTGAGTTGGGGTGCTGCATAAAACCAGAGATTGAAATGAGCACAGATAAAGTTCCTTAAGCCAAATATGGAATAGACAAGAGCTACTCCTTGCTCAACGAAATGGACTCAACACCGCATATTAAATGCCTAAGAATGTACCTGACTAGTAAGTATCTTAAAACCTATGGATTGCTATGTCTCCAAAAGAGAATCAAGCATGTGTACAGGGGCATAAACGCAGCAGTGATAGGATTGGAGAGGTTCGGTGAGCAAATGAAGACCCTTTGAAGTCATATTGCATGGTACCCATTCCACGGGTTTCAACTACCCAGGTTTAAGGTATTCTTCCTTCAGCTAAAACATGCATGTGGAACCTAGAGTATGATCAACCATGTGATCGGGAGACGTGTTCAAATATGTCTCAGTTTTCGTACCCTGGTACTCGGGTGCAACATTCCAGACGCTTTACTAACACTCTCCCCACTTGGAGAGTCAGTCCCTTTAACCTCCTGTTTGGCCCAGTTTGCAATTTCTGTGGAAGATGAACAGGAATAGCGAGAACCAATGAGAGACTAGCTGGAGGTGTCTGGATGGGCAAATTTAACTCTCGTTTCCCACCAGGAAGAGGAATTAACCTAAGGCTCAGCGTGCCGTGCCAGAACCAGATTAGGGCCTGGAGACATCCTGCGGTGTTGCGGCCAGGTCACAAGAAAGCGAGTTGAAGAAAGGAGCTCAGGGGCACTGTAATTCACAAACCTGCAGAGTTATAAATGACAGCTATCGTCCAAAAATAGACTGAAGTAAGGCTGCCAAGAGGACTTGAAAGCGGGGCAGAATTGCAGGAAACCGATTTCAGGAGGTAGACTGGAATTGCATTGAAAGCATAGGAAAAGAGGCAGAACGTCCACAATGATGCACTTGGCCATAAAGGGCGTATGCGTTTTTTCCTGAATATATTCAGGAAAAAACGCATACGCCCTTTTTGGCCAACCAAGCAAGCTTGCAAAGGAAATCTGCACTACAATGAAGTCTCACTTCCCCCCGGTCAAAAGGGCCATCTGAAAAAAGTGTAAAATCCAGAAAGGCAGGACAGGCCATGGAGAACTGGGAGCCTTGTTATGCTGATGGGCGGGATGTAAATTGCCAACAACCACTCGGGAGAAGTGTATGGTGTTTCCTGAAACATCTAAAAAACAAAGCAACAGAGCCTAGGGCACTTCCACTTATGGTCCTATAGCTTAGGGAATTTAAAATCAAAAAGACACAGCCACCCCAAAGTTTGGAACGGCTCTGTTTACAAGAACCTCGTTTACAGTACAAGTTCAACATCGCAGAAATTGAAAAATGGATAAAGAAGTTGTGGTATTTACTTACAAAGCAATATCACTCAGCAATGAAATCTGTGTCATCAGGACCTTAGCAGCACAATGAGTGGATTCAGGTATGATGATTCTAACTGAAATAAGTCACACAGAAAAAGAAACATCATAAGATATCAGTAATACACGGAATGGAAACTTGGCTACACAGGAACTGAATTACAGAACAGAACAGGGTCTCAAATTTAGAAAACCAACTTATGCTTGCTTAAGGGGAAAGGTGAGTTGGGGTGCTGCATAAAACCAGAGATTGAAATGAGCACAGATAAAGTTCCTTAAGCCAAATATGGAATAGACAAGAGCTACTCCTTGCTCAACGAAATGGACACAACACCGCATATTAAATGCCTAAGAATGTACCTGACTAGTAAGTATCTTAAAACCTATGGATTGCTATGTCTCCGAAAGAGAATCAAGCATGTGTACAGGGGCATAAACGCAGCAGTGATAGGATTGGAGAGGTTCGGTGAGCAAACGAAGACCCTTTGAAGTCATATTGCATGGTACCCATTCCACGGGTTTCAACTACCCAGGTTTAAGGTATTCTTCCTTCAGCTAAAACATGCATGTGGAACCTAGAGTATGATCAACCATGTGATCGGGAGACGTGTTCAAATATGTCTCAGTTTTCGTACCCTGGTACTCGGGTGCAACATTCCAGACGCTTTACTAACACTCTCCCCACTTGGAGAGTCAGTCCCTTTAACCTCCTGTTTGGCCCAGTTTGCAATTTCTGTGGAAGATGAACAGGAATAGCGAGAACCAATGAGAGACTAGCTGGAGGTGTCTGGATGGGCAAATTTAACTCTCATTTCCCACCAGGAAGAGGAATTAACCAAAGGCTCAGCGTGCCGTGCCAGAACCAGATTAGGGCCTGAAGACATCCTGCGGTGTTGCGGCCAGGTCACAAGAAAGCGAGTTGAAGAAAGGAGCTCAGGGGCACTGTAATTCACAAACCTGCAGAGTTATAAATGACAGCTATCGTCCAAAAATAGACTGAAGTAAGGCTGCCAAGAGGACTTGAAAGCGGGGCAGAATTGCAGGAAACCGATTTCAGGAGGTAGACTGGAATTGCATTGCAAGCATAGGAAAAGAGGCAGAACGTCCACAATGATGCACTTGGCCAAAAAGGGCGTATGCGTTTTTTCCTGAATATATTCAGGAAAAAACGCATACGCCCTTTTTGGCCAACCAAGCAAGCTTGCAAAGGAAATCTGCACTACAATGAAGTCTCACTTCCCCCCGGTCAAAAGGGCCATCTGAAAAAAGTGTAAAATCCAGAAAGGCAGGACAGGCCATGGAGAACTGGGAGCCTTGTTATGCTGAAGGGCGGGATGTAAATTGCCAACAACCACTCGGGAGAAGTGTATGGTGTTTCCTGAAACATCTAAAAAACAAAGCAACAGAGCCTAGGGCACTTCCACTTATGGTCCTATAGCTTAGGGAATTTAAAATCAAAAAGACACAGCCACCCCAAAGTTTAGAACGGCTCTGTTTACAAGAACCTCGTTTACAGTACAAGTTCAACATCGCAGAAAGTGAAAAATGGATAAAAAAGTTGTGGTATTTACTTACAAAGCAATATCACTCAGCAATGAAATCTGTGTCATCAGGACCTTAGCAGCACAATGAGTGGATTCAGGTATGATGATTCTAACTGAAATAAGTCACACAGAAAAAGAAACATCATAAGATATCAGTAATACACGGTATGGAAACTTGGCTACACAGGAACTGAATTACAGAACAGAACAGGGTCTCAAATTTAGAAAACCAACTTATGCTTGCTTAAGGGGAAAGGTGAGTTGGGGTGCTGCATAAAACCAGAGATTGAAATGAGCACAGATAAAGTTCCTTAAGCCAAATATGGAATAGACAAGAGCTACTCCTTGCTCAACGAAATGGACTCAACACCGCATATTAAACGCCTAAGAATGTACCTGACTAGTAAGTATCTTAAAACCTATGGATTGCTATGTCTCCGAAACAGAATCAAGCATGTGTACAGGGGCATGAACGCAGCAGTGATAGGATTGGAGAGGTTCGGTGAGCAAATGAAGACCCTTTGAAGTCATATTGCATGGTACCCATTCCACGGGTTTCAAATACACAGGTTTAAGGTATTCTTCCTTCAGCTAAAACATGCATGTGGAACCCAAGTATGATCAACCATGTGAACGGGAGACGTGTTCAAATATGTCTCAGTTTTCCTCCCCTGGTACTCGGGTGCAACATTCCAGACGCTTTACTAACACTCTCCCCACTTGGAAAGTCAGTGCCTTTAACCTCCTGTTTGGCCCAGTTTGCAATTTCTGCAGAAGATGAACAGGAATGGCGAGAACCAATGAGAGACTAGCTGGAGGTGTCTGGACGGGCAAATTTAACTCTCATTTCCCACCAGGAAGAGGAAATAACCAAAGGCTCAGCATGCCGTTCCGGAACCAGATTAGGGCCTGAAGACATCCTGCGGTGTTGCGGCCAGGTCACAAGAAAGCGAGTTGAAGAAAGGAGCTCAGGGGCACTGTAATTCACAAACCTGCAGAGTTATAAATGACAGCTATCGTCCAAAAATAGACTGAAGTAAGGCTGCCAAGAGGACTTGAAAGCGGGGCAGAATTGCAGGAAACCGATTTCAGGAGGTAGACTGGAATTGCATTGCAAGCATAGGAAAAGAGGCAGAACGTCCACAATGATGCACTTGGCCAAAAAGGGCGTATGCGTTTTTTCCTGAATATATTCAGGAAAAAACGCATACGCCCTTTTTGGCCAACCAAGCAAGCTTGCAAAGGAAATCTGCACTACAATGAAGTCTCACTTCCCCCCGGTCAAAAGGGCCATCTGAAAAAAGTGTAAAATCCAGAAAGGCAGGACAGGCCATGGAGAACTGGGAGCCTTGTTATGCTGATGGGCGGGATGTAAATTGCCAACAACCACTCGGGAGAAGTGTATGGTGTTTCCTGAAACATCTAAAAAACAAAGCAACAGAGCCTAGGGCACTTCCACTTATGGTCCTATAGCTTAGGGAAATTAAAATCAAAAAGACACAGCCACCCCAAAGTTTAGAACGGCTCTGTTTACAAGAACCTCGTTTACAGTACAAGTTCAACATCGCAGAAAGTGAAAAATGGATAAAGAACTTGTGGTACTTACGTACAATGCAGTATCACTCAGCAATGAAATCTATGTCATCAGGCCCGTAGCAGCATAATGAGTGGATTCAGGTACGATGATTCTAACTGAAATAAGTCACACAGAAAAAGAAACATCATAAGATATCACTAATACACGGAATGTAAACTTGGCTACACAGGAACTGAATTACAGAACAGAACAGGGTCTCAAATTTAGAAAACCAACTTATGCTTGCTTAAGGGTAAAGGTGAGTTGGGGTGCTGCATAAAACCAGAGATTGAAATGAGCACAGATAAAGTTCCTTAAGCCAAATATGGAATAGACAAGAGCTACTCCTTGCTCAACGAAATGGACACAACACCGCATATTATATGCCTAAGAATGTACCTGACTAGTAAGTATCTTAAAACCTATGGATTGCTATGTCTCCGAAAGAGAATCAAGCATGTGTACAGGGGCATAAACGCAGCAGTGATAGGATTGGAGAGGTTCGGTGAGCAAATGAAGACCCTTTGAAGTCATATTGCATGGTACCCATTCCACGGGTTTCAACTACCCAGGTTTAAGGTATTCTTCCTTCAGCTAAAACATGCATGTGGGACCTAGAGTATGATCAACCATGTGATCGGGAGACGTGTTCAAATATGTCTCAGTTTTCGTACCCTGGTACTCGGGTGCAACATTCCAGACGCTTTACTAACACTCTCCCCACTTGGAGAGTCAGTCCCTTTAACCTCCTGTTTGGCCCAGTTTGCAATTTCTGTGGAAGATGAACAGGAATAGCGAGAACCAATGAGAGACTAGCTGGAGGTGTCTGGATGGGCAAATTTAACTCTCATTTCCCACCAGGAAGAGGAATTAACCAAAGGCTCAGCGTGCCGTGCCAGAACCAGATTAGGGCCTGAAGCCATCCTGCGGTGTTGCGGCCAGGTCACAAGAAAGCGAGTTGAAGAAAGGAGCTCAGGGGCACTGTAATTCACAAACCTGCAGAGTTATAAATGACAGCTATCGTCCAAAAATAGACTGAAGTAAGGCTGCCAAGAGGACTTGAAAGCGGGGCAGAATTGCAGGAAACCGATTTCAGGAGGTAGACTGGAATTGCATTGAAAGCATAGGAAAAGAGGCAGAACGTCCACAATGATGCACTTGGCCAAAAAGGGCGTATGCGTTTTTTCCTGAATATATTCAGGAAAAAACGCATACGCCCTTTTTGGCCAACCAAGCAAGCTTGCAAAGGAAATCTGCACTACAATGAAGTCTCACTTCCCCCCGGTCAAAAGGGCCATCTGAAAAAAGTGTAAAATCCAGAAAGGCAGGACAGGCCATGGAGAACTGGGAGCCTTGTTATGCTGATGGGCGGGATGTAAATTGCCAACAACCACTCGGGAGAAGTGTATGGTGTTTCCTGAAACATCTAAAAAACAAAGCAACAGAGCCTAGGGCACTTCCACTTATGGTCCTATAGCTTAGGGAATTTAAAATCAAAAAGACACAGCCACCCCAAAGTTTCGAACGGCTCTGTTTACAAGAACCTCGTTTACAGTAGTTCAACATCGCAGAAAGTGAAAAATGGATAAAGAACTTGTGGTACTTACGTACAATTCAGTATCACTCAGCAATGAAATCTATGTCATCAGGCCCGTAGCAGCATAATGAGTGGATTCAGGTACGATGATTCTAACTGAAATAAGTCACACAGAAAAAGAAACATCATAAGATATCACTAATACACGGAATGGAAACTTGGCTACACAGGAACTGAATTACAGAACAGAACAGGGTCTCAAATTTAGAAAACCAACTTATGCTTGCTTAAGGGTAAAGGTGAGTTGGGGTGCTGCATAAAACCAGAGATTGAAATGAGCACAGATAAAGTTCCTTAAGCCAAATATGGAATAGACAAGAGCTACTCCTTGCTCAACGAAATGGACTCAACACCGCATATTAAATGCCTAAGAATGTACCTGACTAGTAAGTATCTTAAAACCTATGGATTGCTATGTCTCCGAAAGAGAATCAAGCATGTGTACAGGGGCATAAACGCAGCAGTGATAGGATTGGAGAGGTTCGGTGAGCAAATGAAGACCCTTTGAAGTCATATTGCATGGTACCCATTCCACGGGTTTCAACTACCCAGGTTTAAGGTATTCTTCCTTCAGCTAAAACATGCATGTGGAACCTAGAGTATGATCAACCATGTGATCGGGAGACGTGTTCAAATATGTCTCAGTTTTCGTACCCTGGTACTCGGGTGCAACATTCCAGACGCTTTACTAACACTCTCCCCACTTGGAGAGTCAGTCCCTTTAACCTCCTGTTTGGCCCAGTTTGCAATTTCTGTGGAAGATGAACAGGAATAGCGAGAACCAATGAGAGACTAGCTGGAGGTGTCTGGATGGGCAAATTTAACTCTCATTTCCCACCAGGAAGAGGAATTAACCTAAGGCGCAGCGTGCCGTGCCAGAACCAGATTAGGGCCTGAAGACATCCTGCGGTGTTGCGGCCAGGTCACAAGAAAGCGAGTTGAAGAAAGGAGCTCAGGGGCACTGTAATTCACAAACCTGCAGAGTTATAAATGACAGCTATCGTCCAAAAATAGACTGAAGTAAGGCTGCCAAGAGGACTTGAAAGCGGGGCAGAATTGCAGGAAACCGATTTCAGGAGGTAGACTGGAATTGCATTGAAAGCATAGGAAAAGAGGCAGAACGTCCACAATGATGCACTTGGCCAAAAAGGGCGTATGCGTTTTTTCCTGAATATATTCAGGAAAAAACGCATACGCCCTTTTTGGCCAACCAAGCAAGCTTGCAAAGGAAATCTGCACTACAATGAAGTCTCACTTCCCCCCGGTCAAAAGGGCCATCTGAAAAAAGTGTAAAATCCAGAAAGGCAGGACAAGCCATGGAGAACTGGGAGCCTTGTTATGCTGAAGGGCGGGATGTAAATTGCCAACAACCACTCGGGAGAAGTGTATGGTGTTTCCTGAAACATCTAAAAAACAAAGCAACAGAGCCTAGGGCACTTCCACTTATGGTCCTATAGCTTAGGGAATTTAAAATCAAAAAGACACAGCCACCCCAAAGTTTAGAACGGCTCTGTTTACAAGAACCTCGTTTACAGTACAAGTTCAACATCGCAGAAAGTGAAAAATGGATAAAAAAGTTGTGGTATTTACTTACAAAGCAATATCACTCAGCAATGAAATCTGTGTCATCAGGACCTTAGCAGCACAATGAGTGGATTCAGGTATGATGATTCTAACTGAAATAAGTCACACAGAAAAAGAAACATCATAAGATATCAGTAATACACGGAATGTAAACTTGGCTACACAGGAACTGAATTACAGAACAGAACAGGGTCTCAAATTTAGAAAACCAACTTATGCTTGCTTAAGGGGAAAGGTGAGTTGGGGTGCTGCATAAAACCAGAGATTGAAATGAGCACAGATAAAGTTCCTTAAGCCAAATATGGAATAGACAAGAGCTACTCCTTGCTCAACGAAATGGACTCAACACCGCATATTAAACGCCTAAGAATGTACCTGACTAGTAAGTATCTTAAAACCTATGGATTGCTATGTCTCTGAAACAGAATCAAGCATGTGTACAGGGGCATAAACGCAGCAGTGATAGGATTGGAGAGGTTCGGTGAGCAAATGAAGACCCTTTGAAGTCATATTGCATGGTACCCATTCCACGGGTTTCAAATACACAGGTTTAAGGTATTCTTCCTTCAGCTAAAACATGCATGTGGAACCCAAGTATGATCAACCATGTGAACGGGAGACGTGTTCAAATATGTCTCAGTTTTCCTCCCCTGGTACTCGGGTGCAACATTCCAGACGCTTTACTAACACTCTCCCCACTTGGAAAGTCAGTGCCTTTAACCTCCTGTTTGGCCCAGTTTGCAATTTCTGCGGAAGATGAACAGGAATAGCGAGAACCAATGAGAGACTAGCTGGAGGTGTCTGGACGGGCAAATTTAACTCTCATTTCCCACCAGGAAGAGGAAATAACCAAAGGCTCAGCATGCCGTTCCGGAACCAGATTAGGGCCTGAAGACATCCTGCGGTGTTGCGGCCAGGTCACAAGAAAGCGAGTTGAAGAAAGGAGCTCAGGGGCACTGTAATTCACAAACCTGCAGAGTTATAAATGACAGCTATCGTCCAAAAATAGACTGAAGTAAGGCTGCCAAGAGGACTTGAAAGCGGGGCAGAATTGCAGGAAACCGATTTCAGGAGGTAGACTGGAATTGCATTGAAAGCATAGGAAAAGAGGCAGAACGTCCACAATGATGCACTTGGCCAAAAAGGGCGTATGCGTTTTTTCCTGAATATATTCAGGAAAAAACGCATACGCCCTTTTTGGCCAACCAAGCAAGCTTGCAAAGGAAATCTGCACTACAATGAAGTCTCACTTCCCCCCAGTCAAAAGGGCCATCTGAAAAAAGTGTAAAATCCAGAAAGGCAGGACAGGCCATGGAGAACTGGGAGCCTTGTTATGCTGATGGGCGGGATGTAAATTGCCAACAACCACTCGGGAGAAGTGTATGGTGTTTCCTGAAACATCTAAAAAACAAAGCAACAGAGCCTAGGGCACTTCCACTTATGGTCCTATAGCTTAGGGAAATTAAAATCAAAAAGACACAGCCACCCCAAAGTTTGGAACGTCTCTGTTTACAAGAACCTCGTTTACAGTACAAGTTCAACATCGCAGAAAGTGAAAAATGGATAAAGAACTTGTGGTACTTACGTACAATGCAGTATCACTCAGCAATGAAATCTATGTCATCAGGCCCATAGCAGCATAATGAGTGGATTCAGGTACGATGATTCTAACTGAAATAAGTCACACAGAAAAAGAAACATCATAAGATATCACTAATACACGGAATGGAAACTTGGCTACACAGGAACTGAATTACAGAACAGAACAGGGTCTCAAATTTAGAAAACCAACTTATGCTTGCTTAAGGGTAAAGGTGAGTTGGGGTGCTGCATAAAACCAGAGATTGAAATGAGCACAGATAAAGTTCCTTAAGCCAAATATGGAATAGACAAGAGCTACTCCTTGCTCAACGAAATGGACTCAACACCGCATATTAAATGCCTAAGAATGTACCTGACTAGTAAGTATCTTAAAACCTATGGATTGCTATGTCTCCGAAAGAGAATCAAGCATGTGTACAGGGGCATAAACGCAGCAGTGATAGGATTGGAGAGGTTCGGTGAGCAAATGAAGACCCTTTGAAGTCATATTGCATGGTACCCATTCCACGGGTTTCAACTACCCAGGTTTAAGGTATTCTTCCTTCAGCTAAAACATGCATGTGGAACCTAGAGTATGATCAACCATGTGATCGGGAGACGTGTTCAAATATGTCTCAGTTTTCGTACCCTGGTACTCGGGTGCAACATTCCAGACGCTTTACTAACACTCTCCCCACTTGGAGAGTCAGTCCCTTTAACCTCCTGTTTGGCCCAGTTTGCAATTTCTGTGGAAGATGAACAGGAATAGCGAGAACCAATGAGAGACTAGCTGGAGGTGTCTGGATGGGCAAATTTAACTCTCATTTCCCACCAGGAAGAGGAATTAACCAAAGGCTCAGCGTGCCGTGCCAGAACCAGATTAGGGCCTGAAGACATCCTGCGGTGTTGCGGCCAGGTCACAAGAAAGCGAGTTGAAGAAAGGAGCTCAGGGGCACTGTAATTCACAAACCTGCAGAGTTATAAATGACAGCTATCGTCCAAAAATAGACTGAAGTAAGGCTGCCAAGAGGACTTGAAAGCGGGGCAGAATTGCAGGAAACCGATTTCAGGAGGTAGACTGGAATTGCATTGAAAGCATAGGAAAAGAGGCAGAACGTCCACAATGATGCACTTGGCCAAAAAGGGCGTATGCGTTTTTTCCTGAATATATTCAGGAAAAAACGCATACGCCCTTTTTGGCCAACCAAGCATGCTTGCAAAGGAAATCTGCACTACAATGAAGTCTCACTTCCCCCCGGTCAAAAGGGCCATCTGAAAAAAGTGTAAAATCCAGAAAGGCAGGACAGGCCATGGAGAACTGGGAGCCTTGTTATGCTGATGGGCGGGATGTAAATTGCCAACAAACACTCGGGAGAAGTGTATGGTGTTTCCTGAAACATCTAAAAAACAAAGCAACAGAGCCTAGGGCACTTCCACTTATGGTCCTATAGCTTAGGGAATTTAAAATCAAAAAGACACAGCCACCCCAAAGTTTCGAACGGCTCTGTTTACAAGAACCTCGTTTACAGTAGTTCAACATCGCAGAAAGTGAAAAATGGATAAAGAACTTGTGGTCCTTACGTACAATTCAGTATCACTCAGCAATGAAATCTATGTCATCAGGCCCGTAGCAGCATAATGAGTGGATTCAGGTACGATGATTCTAACTGAAATAAGTCACACAGAAAAAGAAACATCATAAGATATCACTAATACACGGAATGGAAACTTGGCTACACAGGAACTGAATTACAGAACAGAACAGGGTCTCAAATTTAGAAAACCAACTTATGCTTGCTTAAGGGTAAAGGTGAGTTGGGGTGCTGCATAAAACCAGAGATTGAAATGAGCACAGATAAAGTTCCTTAAGCCAAATATGGAATAGACAAGAGCTACTCCTTGCTCAACGAAATGGACTCAACACCGCATATTAAATGCCTAAGAATGTACCTGACTAGTAAGTATCTTAAAACCTATGGATTGCTATGTCTCCGAAAGAGAATCAAGCATGTGTACAGGGGCATAAACGCAGCAGTGATAGGATTGGAGAGGTTCGGTGAGCAAATGAAGACCCTTTGAAGTCATATTGCATGGTACCCATTCCACGGGTTTCAACTACCCAGGTTTAAGGTATTCTTCCTTCAGCTAAAACATGCATGTGGAACCTAGAGTATGATCAACCATGTGATCGGGAGACGTGTTCAAATATGTCTCAGTTTTCGTACCCTGGTACTCGGGTGCAACATTCCAGACGCTTTACTAACACTCTCCCCACTTGGAGAGTCAGTCCCTTTAACCTCCTGTTTGGCCCAGTTTGCAATTTCTGTGGAAGATGAACAGGAATAGCGAGAACCAATGAGAGACTAGCTGGAGGTGTCTGGATGGGCAAATTTAACTCTCATTTCCCACCAGGAAGAGGAATTAACCTAAGGCTCAGCGTGCCGTGCCAGAACCAGATTAGGGCCTGAAGACATCCTGCGGTGTTGCGGCCAGGTCACAAGAAAGCGAGTTGAAGAAAGGAGCTCAGGGGCACTGTAATTCACAAACCTGCAGAGTTATAAATGACAGCTATCGTCCAAAAATAGACTGAAGTAAGGCTGCCAAGAGGACTTGAAAGCGGGGCAGAATTGCAGGAAACCGATTTCAGGAGGTAGACTGGAATTGCATTGAAAGCATAGGAAAAGAGGCAGAACGTCCACAATGATGCACTTGGCCAAAAAGGGCGTATGCGTTTTTTCCTGAATATATTCAGGAAAAAACGCATACGCCCTTTTTGGCCAACCAAGCAAGCTTGCAAAGGAAATCTGCACTACAATGAAGTCTCACTTCCCCCCGGTCAAAAGGGCCATCTGAAAAAAGTGTAAAATCCAGAAAGGCAGGACAAGCCATGGAGAACTGGGAGCCTTGTTATGCTGAAGGGCGGGATGTAAATTGCCAACAACCACTCCGGAGAAGTGTATGGTGTTTCCTGAAACATCTAAAAAACAAAGCAACAGAGCCTAGGGCACTTCCACTTATGGTCCTATAGCTTAGGGAATTTAAAATCAAAAAGACACAGCCACCCCAAAGTTTAGAACGGCTCTGTTTACAAGAACCTCGTTTACAGTACAAGTTCAACATCGCAGAAAGTGAAAAATGGATAAAAAAGTTGTGGTATTTACTTACAAAGCAATATCACTCAGCAATGAAATCTGTGTCATCAGGACCTTAGCAGCACAATGAGTGGATTCAGGTATGATGATTCTAACTGAAATAAGTCACACAGAAAAAGAAACATCATAAGATATCAGTAATACACGGAATGGAAACTTGGCTACACAGGAACTGAATTACAGAACAGAACAGGGTCTCAAATTTAGAAAACCAACTTATGCTTGCTTAAGGGGAAAGGTGAGTTGGGGTGCTGCATAAAACCAGAGATTGAAATGAGCACAGATAAAGTTCCTTAAGCCAAATATGGAATAGACAAGAGCTACTCCTTGCTCAACGAAATGGACTCAACACCGCATATTAAACACCTAAGAATGTACCTGACTAGTAAGTATCTTAAAACCTATGGATTGCTATGTCTCCGAAACAGAATCAAGCATGTGTACAGGGGCATAAACGCAGCAGTGATAGGATTGGAGAGGTTCGGTGAGCAAATGAAGACCCTTTGAAGTCATATTGCATGGTACCCATTCCACGGGTTTCAAATACACAGGTTTAAGGTATTCTTCCTTCAGCTAAAACATGCATGTGGAACCCAAGTATGATCAACCATGTGAACGGGAGACGTGTTCAAATATGTCTCAGTTTTCCTCCCCTGGTACTCGGGTGCAACATTCCAGACGCTTTACTAACACTCTCCCCACTTGGACAGTCAGTGCCTTTAACCTCCTGTTTGGCCCAGTTTGCAATTTCTGCGGAAGATGAACAGGAATAGCGAGAACCAATGAGAGACTAGCTGGAGGTGTCTGGACGGGCAAATTTAACTCTCATTTCCCACCAGGAAGAGGAAATAACCAAAGGCTCAGCATGCCGTTCCGGAACCAGATTAGGGCCTGAAGACATCCTGCGGTGTTGCGGCCAGGTCACAAGAAAGCGAGTTGAAGAAAGGAGCTCAGGGGCACTGTAATTCACAAACCTGCAGAGTTATAAATGACAGCTATCGTCCAAAAATAGACTGAAGTAAGGCTGCCAAGAGGACTTGAAAGCGGGGCAGAATTGCAGGAAACCGATTTCAGGAGGTAGACTGGAATTGCATTGAAAGCATAGGAAAAGAGGCAGAACGTCCACAATGATGCACTTGGCCAAAAAGGGCGTATGCGTTTTTTCCTGAATATATTCAGGAAAAAACGCATACGCCCTTTTTGGCCAACCAAGCAAGCTTGCAAAGGAAATCTGCACTACAATGAAGTCTCACTTCCCCCCGGTCAAAAGGGCCATCTGAAAAAAGTGTAAAATCCAGAAAGGCAGGACAGGCCATGGAGAACTGGGAGCCTTGTTATGCTGATGGGCGGGATGTAAATTGCCAACAGACACTGGGGAGAAGTGTATGGTGTTTCCTGAAACATCTAAAAAACAAAGCAACAGAGCCTAGGGCACTTCCACTTATGGTCCTATAGCTTAGGGAAATTAAAATCAAAAAGACACAGCCACCCCAAAGTTTGGAACGGCTCTGTTTACAAGAACCTCGTTTACAGTACAAGTTCAACATCGCAGAAAGTGAAAAATGGATAAAGAACTTGTGGTACTTACGTACAATGCAGTATCACTCAGCAATGAAATCTATGTCATCAGGACCTTAGCAGCATAATGAGTGGATTCAGGTACGATGATTCTAACTGAAATAAGTCACACAGAAAAAGAAACATCATAAGATATCACTAATACACGGAATGTAAACTTGGCTACACAGGAACTGAATTACAGAACAGAACAGGGTCTCAAATTTAGAAAACCAACTTATGCTTGCTTAAGGGTAAAGGTGAGTTGGGGTGCTGCATAAAACCAGAGATTGAAATGAGCACAGATAAAGTTCCTTAAGCCAAATATGGAATAGACAAGAGCTACTCCTTGCTCAACGAAATGGACACAACACTGCATATTATATGCCTAAGAATGTACCTGACTAGTAAGTATCTTAAAACCTATGGATTGCTATGTCTCCGAAAGAGAATCAAGCATGTGTACAGGGGCATAAACGCAGCAGTGATAGGATTGGAGAGGTTCGGTGAGCAAATGAAGACCCTTTGAAGTCATATTGCATGGTACCCATTCCACGGGTTTCAACTACCCAGGTTTAAGGTATTCTTCCTTCAGCTAAAACATGCATGTGGGACCTAGAGTATGATCAACCATGTGATCGGGAGACGTGTTCAAATATGTCTCAGTTTTCGTACCCTGGTACTCGGGTGCAACATTCCAGACGCTTTACTAACACTCTCCCCACTTGGAGAGTCAGTCCCTTTAACCTCCTGTTTGGCCCAGTTTGCAATTTCTGTGGAAGATGAACAGGAATAGCGAGAACCAATGAGAGACTAGCTGGAGGTGTCTGGATGGGCAAATTTAACTCTCATTTCCCACCAGGAAGAGGAATTAACCAAAGGCTCAGCGTGCCGTGCCAGAACCAGATTAGGGCCTGAAGACATCCTGCGGTGTTGCGGCCAGGTCACAAGAAAGCGAGTTGAAGAAAGGAGCTCAGGGGCAATGTAATTCACAAACCTGCAGAGTTATAAATGACAGCTATCGTCCAAAAATAGACTGAAGTAAGGCTGCCAAGAGGACTTGAAAGCGGGGCAGAATTGCAGGAAACCGATTTCAGGAGGTAGACTGGAATTGCATTGAAAGCATAGGAAAAGAGGCAGAACGTCCACAATGATGCACTTGGCCAAAAAGGGCGTATGCGTTTTTTCCTGAATATATTCAGGAAAAAACGCATACGCCCTTTTTGGCCAACCAAGCAAGCTTGCAAAGGAAATCTGCACTACAATGAAGTCTCACTTCCCCCCGGTCAAAAGGGCCATCTGAAAAAAGTGTAAAATCCAGAAAGGCAGGACAGGCCATGGAGAACTGGGAGCCTTGTTATGCTGATGGGCGGGATGTAAATTGCCAACAACCACTCGGGAGAAGTGTATGGTGTTTCCTGAAACATCTAAAAAACAAAGCAACAGAGCCTAGGGCACTTCCACTTATGGTCCTATAGCTTAGGGAATTTAAAATCAAAAAGACACAGCCACCCCAAAGTTTCGAACGGCTCTGTTTACAAGAACCTCGTTTACAGTAGTTCAACATCGCAGAAAGTGAAAAATGGATAAAGAACTTGTGGTCCTTACGTACAATTCAGTATCACTCAGCAATGAAATCTATGTCATCAGGCCCGTAGCAGCATAATGAGTGGATTCAGGTACGATGATTCTAACTGAAATAAGTCACACAGAAAAAGAAACATCATAAGATATCACTAATACACGGAATGGAAACTTGGCTACACAGGAACTGAATTACAGAACAGAACAGGGTCTCAAATTTAGAAAACCAACTTATGCTTGCTTAAGGGGAAAGGTGAGTTGGGGTGCTGCATAAAACCAGAGATTGAAATGAGCACAGATAAAGTTCCTTAAGCCAAATATGGAATAGACAAGAGCTACTCCTTGCTCAACGAAATGGACTCAACACCGCATATTAAATGCCTAAGAATGTACCTGACTAGTAAGTATCTTAAAACCTATGGATTGCTATGTCTCCGAAAGAGAATCAAGCATGTGTACAGGGGCATAAACGCAGCAGTGATAGGATTGGAGAGGTTCGGTGAGCAAATGAAGACCCTTTGAAGTCATATTGCATGGTACCCATTCCACGGGTTTCAACTACCCAGGTTTAAGGTATTCTTCCTTCAGCTAAAACATGCATGTGGAACCTAGAGTATGATCAACCATGTGATCGGGAGACGTGTTCAAATATGTCTCAGTTTTCGTACCCTGGTACTCGGGTGCAACATTCCAGACGCTTTACTAACACTCTCCCCACTTGGAGAGTCAGTCCCTTTAACCTCCTGTTTGGCCCAGTTTGCAATTTCTGTGGAAGATGAACAGGAATAGCGAGAACCAATGAGAGACTAGCTGGAGGTGTCTGGATGGGCAAATTTAACTCTCATTTCCCACCAGGAAGAGGAATTAACCTAAGGCGCAGCGTGCCGTGCCAGAACCAGATTAGGGCCTGAAGACATCCTGCGGTGTTGCGGCCAGGTCACAAGAAAGCGAGTTGAAGAAAGGAGCTCAGGGGCACTGTAATTCACAAACCTGCAGAGTTATAAATGACAGCTATCGTCCAAAAATAGACTGAAGTAAGGCTGCCAAGAGGACTTGAAAGCGGGGCAGAATTGCAGGAAACCGATTTCAGGAGGTAGACTGGAATTGCATTGAAAGCATAGGAAAAGAGGCAGAACGTCCACAATGATGCACTTGGCCAAAAAGGGCGTATGCGTTTTTTCCTGAATATATTCAGGAAAAAACGCATACGCCCTTTTTGGCCAACCAAGCAAGCTTGCAAAGGAAATCTGCACTACAATGAAGTCTCACTTCCCCCCGGTCAAAAGGGCCATCTGAAAAAAGTGTAAAATACAGAAAGGCAGGACAGGCCATGGAGAACTGGGAGCCTTGTTATGCTGAAGGGCGGGATGTAAATTGCCAACAACCACTCGGGAGAAGTGTATGGTGTTTCCTGAAACATCTAAAAAACAAAGCAACAGAGCCTAGGGCACTTCCACTTATGGTCCTATAGCTTAGG
This sequence comes from Delphinus delphis, assembly GCF_949987515.2. Lineage (NCBI taxonomy): Eukaryota > Metazoa > Chordata > Mammalia > Artiodactyla > Delphinidae > Delphinus > Delphinus delphis. The sequence goes on along the minus strand of NW_027192702.1, from coordinate 855,142 downwards.
GAATTTAAAATCAAAAAGACACAGCCACCCCAAAGTTTAGAACGGCTCTGTTTACAAGAACCTCGTTTACAGTACAAGTTCAACATCGCAGAAAGTGAAAAATGGATAAAAAAGTTGTGGTATTTACTTACAAAGCAATATCACTCAGCAATGAAATCTGTGTCATCAGGACCTTAGCAGCACAATGAGTGGATTCAGGTATGATGATTCTAACTGAAATAAGTCACACAGAAAAAGAAACATCATAAGATATCAGTAATACACGGAATGTAAACTTGGCTACACAGGAACTGAATTACAGAACAGAACAGGGTCTCAAATTTAGAAAACCAACTTATGCTTGCTTAAGGGGAAAGGTGAGTTGGGGTGCTGCATAAAACCAGAGATTGAAATGAGCACAGATAAAGTTCCTTAAGCCAAATATGGAATAGACAAGAGCTACTCCTTGCTCAACGAAATGGACTCAACACCGCATATTAAACGCCTAAGAATGTACCTGACTAGTAAGTATCTTAAAACCTATGGATTGCTATGTCTCCGAAAGAGAATCAAGCATGTGTACAGGGGCATAAACGCAGCAGTGATAGGATTGGAGAGGTTCGGTGAGCAAATGAAGACCCTTTGAAGTCATATTGCATGGTACCCATTCCACGGGTTTCAAATACACAGGTTTAAGGTATTCTTCCTTCAGCTAAAACATGCATGTGGAACCCAAGTATGATCAACCATGTGAACGGGAGACGTGTTCAAATATGTCTCAGTTTTCCTCCCCTGGTACTCGGGTGCAACATTCCAGACGCTTTACTAACACTCTCCCCAGTTGGAAAGTCAGTGCCTTTAACCTCCTGTTTGGCCCAGTTTGCAATTTCTGCGGAAGATGAACAGGAATAGCGAGAACCAATGAGAGACTAGCTGGAGGTGTCTGGACGGGCAAATTTAACTCTCATTTCCCACCAGGAAGAGGAAATAACCAAAGGCTCAGCATGCCGTTCCGGAACCAGATTAGGGCCTGAAGACATCCTGCGGTGTTGCGGCCAGGTCACAAGAAAGCGAGTTGAAGAAAGGAGCTCAGGGGCACTGTAATTCACAAACCTGCAGAGTTATAAATGACAGCTATCGTCCAAAAATAGACTGAAGTAAGGCTGCCAAGAGGACTTGAAAGCGGGGCAGAATTGCAGGAAACCGATTTCAGGACGTAGACTGGAATTGCATTGAAAGCATAGGAAAAGAGGCAGAACGTCCACAATGATGCACTTGGCCAAAAAGGGCGTATGCGTTTTTTCCTGAATATATTCAGGAAAAAACGCATACGCCCTTTTTGGCCAACCAAGCAAGCTTGCAAAGGAAATCTGCACTACAATGAAGTCTCACTTCCCCCCGGTCAAAAGGGCCATCTGAAAAAAGTGTAAAATCCAGAAAGGCAGGACAGGCCATGGAGAACTGGGAGCCTTGTTATGCTGATGGGCGGGATGTAAATTGCCAACAGACACTGGGGAGAAGTGTATGGTGTTTCCTGAAACATCTAAAAAACAAAGCAACAGAGCCTAGGGCACTTCCACTTATGGTCCTATAGCTTAGGGAAATTAAAATCAAAAAGACACAGCCACCCCAAAGTTTGGAACGGCTCTGTTTACAAGAACCCCGTTTACAGTACAAGTTCAACATCGCAGAAAGTGAAAAATGGATAAAGAACTTGTGGTACTTACGTACAATGCAGTATCACTCAGCAATGAAATCTATGTCATCAGGCCCGTAGCAGCATAATGAGTGGATTCAGGTACGATGATTCTAACTGAAATAAGTCACACAGAAAAAGAAACATCATAAGATATCACTAATACACGGAATGGAAACTTGGCTACACAGGAACTGAATTACAGAACAGAACAGGGTCTCAAATTTAGAAAACCAACTTATGCTTGCTTAAGGGTAAAGGTGAGTTGGGGTGCTGCATAAAACCAGAGATTGAAATGAGCACAGATAAAGTTCCTTAAGCCAAATATGGAATAGACAAGAGCTACTCCTTGCTCAACGAAATGGACACAACACCGCATATTATATGCCTAAGAATGTACCTGACTAGTAAGTATCTTAAAACCTATGGATTGCTATGTCTCCGAAAGAGAATCAAGCATGTGTACAGGGGCATAAACGCAGCAGTGATAGGATTGGAGAGGTTCGGTGAGCAAATGAAGACCCTTTGAAGTCATATTGCATGGTACCCATTCCACGGGTTTCAACTACCCAGGTTTAAGGTATTCTTCCTTCAGCTAAAACATGCATGTGGGACCTAGAGTATGATCAACCATGTGATCGGGAGACGTGTTCAAATATGTCTCAGTTTTCGTACCCTGGTACTCGGGTGCAACATTCCAGACGCTTTACTAACACTCTCCCCACTTGGAGAGTCAGTCCCTTTAACCTCCTGTTTGGCCCAGTTTGCAATTTCTGTGGAAGATGAACAGGAATAGCGAGAACCAATGAGAGACTAGCTGGAGGTGTCTGGATGGGCAAATTTAACTCTCATTTCCCACCAGGAAGAGGAATTAACCAAAGGCTCAGCGTGCCGTGCCAGAACCAGATTAGGGCCTGAAGACATCCTGCGGTGTTGCGGCCAGGTCACAAGAAAGCGAGTTGAAGAAAGGAGCTCAGGGGCACTGTAATTCACAAACCTGCAGAGTTATAAATGACAGCTATCGTCCAAAAATAGACTGAAGTAAGGCTGCCAAGAGGACTTGAAAGCGGGGCAGAATTGCAGGAAACCGATTTCAGGAGGTAGACTGGAATTGCATTGAAAGCATAGGAAAAGAGGCAGAACGTCCACAATGATGCACTTGGCCAAAAAGGGCGTATGCGTTTTTTCCTGAATATATTCAGGAAAAAACGCATACGCCCTTTTTGGCCAACCAAGCAAGCTTGCAAAGGAAATCTGCACTACAATGAAGTCTCACTTCCCCCCGGTCAAAAGGGCCATCTGAAAAAAGTGTAAAATCCAGAAAGGCAGGACAGGCCATGGAGAACTGGGAGCCTTGTTATGCTGATGGGCGGGATGTAAATTGCCAACAAACACTCGGGAGAAGTGTATGGTGTTTCCTGAAACATCTAAAAAACAAAGCAACAGAGCCTAGGGCACTTCCACTTATGGTCCTATAGCTTAGGGAATTTAAAATCAAAAAGACACAGCCACCCCAAAGTTTCGAACGGCTCTGTTTACAAGAACCTCGTTTACAGTAGTTCAACATCGCAGAAAGTGAAAAATGGATAAAGAACTTGTGGTCCTTACGTACAATTCAGTATCACTCAGCAATGAAATCTATGTCATCAGGCCCGTAGCAGCATAATGAGTGGATTCAGGTACGATGATTCTAACTGAAATAAGTCACACAGAAAAAGAAACATCATAAGATATCACTAATACACGGAATGGAAACTTGGCTACACAGGAACTGAATTACAGAACAGAACAGGGTCTCAAATTTAGAAAACCAACTTATGCTTGCTTAAGGGTAAAGGTGAGTTGGGGTGCTGCATAAAACCAGAGATTGAAATGAGCACAGATAAAGTTCCTTAAGCCAAATATGGAATAGACAAGAGCTACTCCTTGCTCAACGAAATGGACTCAACACCGCATATTAAATGCCTAAGAATGTACCTGACTAGTAAGTATCTTAAAACCTATGGATTGCTATGTCTCCGAAAGAGAATCAAGCATGTGTACAGGGGCATAAACGCAGCAGTGATAGGATTGGAGAGGTTCGGTGAGCAAATGAAGACCCTTTGAAGTCATATTGCATGGTACCCATTCCACGGGTTTCAACTACCCAGGTTTAAGGTATTCTTCCTTCAGCTAAAACATGCATGTGGAACCTAGAGTATGATCAACCATGTGATCGGGAGACGTGTTCAAATATGTCTCAGTTTTCGTACCCTGGTACTCGGGTGCAACATTCCAGACGCTTTACTAACACTCTCCCCACTTGGAGAGTCAGTCCCTTTAACCTCCTGTTTGGCCCAGTTTGCAATTTCTGTGGAAGATGAACAGGAATAGCGAGAACCAATGAGAGACTAGCTGGAGGTGTCTGGATGGGCAAATTTAACTCTCATTTCCCACCAGGAAGAAGAATTAACGTAAGGCGCAGCGTGCCGTGCCAGAACCAGATTAGGGCCTGAAGACATCCTGCGGTGTTGCGGCCAGGTCACAAGAAAGCGAGTTGAAGAAAGGAGCTCAGGGGCACTGTAATTCACAAACCTGCAGAGTTATAAATGACAGCTATCGTCCAAAAATAGACTGAAGTAAGGCTGCCAAGAGGACTTGAAAGCGGGGCAGAATTGCAGGAAACCGATTTCAGGAGGTAGACTGGAATTGCATTGAAAGCATAGGAAAAGAGGCAGAACGTCCACAATGATGCACTTGGCCAAAAAGGGCGTATGCGTTTTTTCCTGAATATATTCAGGAAAAAACGCATACGCCCTTTTTGGCCAACCAAGCAAGCTTGCAAAGGAAATCTGCACTACAATGAAGTCTCACTTCCCCTCGGTCAAAAGGGCCATCTGAAAAAAGTGTAAAATACAGAAAGGCAGGACAGGCCATGGAGAACTGGGAGCCTTGTTATGCTGAAGGGCGGGATGTAAATTGCCAACAACCACTCGGGAGAAGTGTATGGTGTTTCCTGAAACATCTAAAAAACAAAGCAACAGAGCCTAGGGCACTTCCACTTATGGTCCTATAGCTTAGGGAAATTAAAATCAAAAAGACACAGCCACCCCAAAGTTTGGAACGGCTCTGTTTACAAGAACCTCGTTTACAGTACAAGTTCAACATCGCAGAAAGTGAAAAATGGATAAAGAACTTGTGGTACTTACGTACAATGCAGTATCACTCAGCAATGAAATCTATGTCATCAGGCCCGTAGCAGCATAATGAGTGGATTCAGGTACGATGATTCTAACTGAAATAAGTCACACAGAAAAAGAAACATCATAAGATATCACTAATACACGGAATGGAAACTTGGCTACACAGGAACTGAATTACAGAACAGAACAGGGTCTCAAATTTAGAAAACCAACTTATGCTTGCTTAAGGGTAAAGGTGAGTTGGGGTGCTGCATAAAACCAGAGATTGAAATGAGCACAGATAAAGTTCCTTAAGCCAAATATGGAATAGACAAGAGCTACTCCTTGCTCAACGAAATGGACACAACACCGCATATTATATGCCTAAGAATGTACCTGACTAGTAAGTATCTTAAAACCTATGGATTGCTATGTCTCCGAAAGAGAATCAAGCATGTGTACAGGGGCATAAACGCAGCAGTGATAGGATTGGAGAGGTTCGGTGAGCAAATGAAGACCCTTTGAAGTCATATTGCATGGTACCCATTCCACGGGTTTCAACTACCCAGGTTTAAGGTATTCTTCCTTCAGCTAAAACATGCATGTGGAACCTAGAGTATGATCAACCATGTGATCGGGAGACGTGTTCAAATATGTCTCAGTTTTCGTACCCTGGTACTCGGGTGCAACATTCCAGACGCTTTACTAACACTCTCCCCACTTGGAGAGTCAGTCCCTTTAACCTCCTGTTTGGCCCAGTTTGCAATTTCTGTGGAAGATGAACAGGAATAGCGAGAACCAATGAGAGACTAGCTGGAGGTGTCTGGATGGGCAAATTTAACTCTCATTTCCCACCAGGAAGAGGAATTAACCTAAGGCGCAGCGTGCCGTGCCAGAACCAGATTAGGGCCTGAAGACATCCTGCGGTGTTGCGGCCAGGTCACAAGAAAGCGAGTTGAAGAAAGGAGCTCAGGGGCACTGTAATTCACAAACCTGCAGAGTTATAAATGACAGCTATCGTCCAAAAATAGACTGAAGTAAGGCTGCCAAGAGGACTTGAAAGCGGGGCAGAATTGCAGGAAACCGATTTCAGGAGGTAGACTGGAATTGCATTGAAAGCATAGGAAAAGAGGCAGAACGTCCACAATGATGCACTTGGCCAAAAAGGGCGTATGCGTTTTTTCCTGAATATATTCAGGAAAAAACGCATACGCCCTTTTTGGCCAACCAAGCAAGCTTGCAAAGGAAATCTGCACTACAATGAAGTCTCACTTCCCCCCGGTCAAAAGGGCCATCTGAAAAAAGTGTAAAATCCAGAAAGGCAGGACAAGCCATGGAGAACTGGGAGCCTTGTTATGCTGAAGGGCGGGATGTAAATTGCCAACAACCACTCAGGAGAAGTGTATGGTGTTTCCTGAAACATCTAAAAAACAAAGCAACAGAGCCTAGGGCACTTCCACTTATGGTCCTATAGCTTAGGGAATTTAAAATCAAAAAGACACAGCCACCCCAAAGTTTAGAACGGCTCTGTTTACAAGAACCTCGTTTACAGTACAAGTTCAACATCGCAGAAAGTGAAAAATGGATAAAGAACTTGTGGTACTTACGTACAATGCAGTATCACTCAGCAATGAAATCTATGTCATCAGGCCCGTAGCAGCATAATGAGTGGATTCAGGTACGATGATTCTAACTGAAATAAGTCACACAGAAAAAGAAACATCATAAGATATCACTAATACACGGAATGGAAACTTGGCTACACAGGAACTGAATTACAGAACAGAACAGGGTCTCAAATTTAGAAAACCAACTTATGCTTGCTTAAGGGGAAAGGTGAGTTGGGGTGCTGCATAAAACCAGAGATTGAAATGAGCACAGATAAAGTTCCTTAAGCCAAATATGGAATAGACAAGAGGTACTCCTTGCTCAACGAAATGGACTCAACACCGCATATTAAACGCCTAAGAATGTACCTGACTAGTAAGTATCTTAAAACCTATGGATTGCTATGTCTCCGAAACAGAATCAAGCATGTGTACAGGGGCATAAACGCAGCAGTGATAGGATTGGAGAGGTTCGGTGAGCAAATGAAGACCCTTTGAAGTCATATTGCATGGTACCCATTCCACGGGTTTCAAATACACAGGTTTAAGGTATTCTTCCTTCAGCTAAAACATGCATGTGGAACCCAAGTATGATCAACCATGTGAACGGGAGACGTGTTCAAATATGTCTCAGTTTTCCTCCCCTGGTACTCGGGTGCAACATTCCAGACGCTTTACTAACACTCTCCCCACATGGAAAGTCAGTGCCTTTAACCTCCTGTTTGGCCCAGTTTGCAATTTCTGCGGAAGATGAACAGGAATAGCGAGAACCAATGAGAGACTAGCTGGAGGTGTCTGGACGGGCAAATTTAACTCTCATTTCCCACCAGGAAGAGGAAATAACCAAAGGCTCAGCATGCCGTTCCGGAACCAGATTAGGGCCTGAAGACATCCTGCGGTGTTGCGGCCAGGTCACAAGAAAGCGAGTTGAAGAAAGAAGCTCAGGGGCACTGTAATTCACAAACCTGCAGAGTTATAAATGACAGCTATCGTCCAAAAATAGACTGAAGTAAGGCTGCCAAGAGGACTTGAAAGCGGGGCAGAATTGCAGGAAACCGATTTCAGGAGGTAGACTGGAATTGCATTGAAAGCATAGGAAAAGAGGCAGAACGTCCACAATGATGCATTTGGCCAAAAAGGGCGTATGCGTTTTTTCCTGAATATATTCAGGAAAAAACGCATACGCCCTTTTTGGCCAACCAAGCAAGCTTGCAAAGGAAATCTGCACTACAATGAAGTCTCACTTCCCCCCGGTCAAAAGGGCCATCTGAAAAAAGTGTAAAATCCAGAAAGGCAGGACAGGCCATGGAGAACTGGGAGCCTTGTTATGCTGATGGGCGGGATGTAAATTGCCAACAACCACTCGGGAGAAGTGTATGGTGTTTCCTGAAACATCTAAAAAACAAAGCAACAGAGCCTAGGGCACTTCCACTTATGGTCCTATAGCTTAGGGAAATTAAAATCAAAAAGACACAGCCACCCCAAAGTTTGGAACGGCTCTGTTTACAAGAACCTCGTTTACAGTACAAGTTCAACATCGCAGAAAGTGAAAAATGGATAAAGAACTTGTGGTACTTACGTACAATGCAGTATCACTCAGCAATGAAATCTATGTCATCAGGCCCTTAGCAGCATAATGAGTGGATTCAGGTACGATGATTCTAACTGAAATAAGTCACACAGAAAAAGAAACATCATAAGATATCACTAATACACGGAATGTAAACTTGGCTACACAGGAACTGAATTACAGAACAGAACAGGGTCTCAAATTTAGAAAACCAACTTATGCTTGCTTAAGGGTAAAGGTGAGTTGGGGTGCTGCATAAAACCAGAGATTGAAATGAGCACAGATAAAGTTCCTTAAGCCAAATATGGAATAGACAAGAGCTACTCCTTGCTCAACGAAATGGACACAACACCGCATATTATATGCCTAAGAATGTACCTGACTAGTAAGTATCTTAAAACCTATGGATTGCTATGTCTCCGAAAGAGAATCAAGCATGTGTACAGGGGCATAAACGCAGCAGTGATAGGATTGGAGAGGTTCGGTGAGCAAATGAAGACCCTTTGAAGTCATATTGCATGGTACCCATTCCACGGGTTTCAACTACCCAGGTTTAAGGTATTCTTCCTTCAGCTAAAACATGCATGTGGGACCTAGAGTATGATCAACCATGTGATCGGGAGACGTGTTCAAATATGTCTCAGTTTTCGTACCCTGGTACTCGGGTGCAACATTCCAGACGCTTTACTAACACTCTCCCCACTTGGAGAGTCAGTCCCTTTAACCTCCTGTTTGGCCCAGTTTGCAATTTCTGTGGAAGATGAACAGGAATAGCGAGAACCAATGAGAGACTAGCTGGAGGTGTCTGGATGGGCAAATTTAACTCTCATTTCCCACCAGGAAGAGGAATTAACCAAAGGCTCAGCGTGCCGTGCCAGAACCAGATTAGGGCCTGAAGACATCCTGCGGTGTTGCGGCCAGGTCACAAGAAAGCGAGTTGAAGAAAGGAGCTCAGGGGCACTGTAATTCACAAACCTGCAGAGTTATAAATGACAGCTATCGTCCAAAAATAGACTGAAGTAAGGCTGCCAAGAGGACTTGAAAGCGGGGCAGAATTGCAGGAAACCGATTTCAGGAGGTAGACTGGAATTGCATTGAAAGCATAGGAAAAGAGGCAGAACGTCCACAATGATGCACTTGGCCAAAAAGGGCGTATGCGTTTTTTCCTGAATATATTCAGGAAAAAACGCATACGCCCTTTTTGGCCAACCAAGCAAGCTTGCAAAGGAAATCTGCACTACAATGAAGTCTCACTTCCCCCCGGTCAAAAGGGCCATCTGAAAAAAGTGTAAAATCCAGAAAGGCAGGACAGGCCATGGAGAACTGGGAGCCTTGTTATGCTGATGGGCGGGATGTAAATTGCCAACAACCACTCGGGAGAAGTGTATGGTGTTTCCTGAAACATCTAAAAAACAAAGCAACAGAGCCTAGGGCACTTCCACTTATGGTCCTATAGCTTAGGGAATTTAAAATCAAAAAGACACAGCCACCCCAAAGTTTCGAACGGCTCTGTTTACAAGAACCTCGTTTACAGTAGTTCAACATCGCAGAAAGTGAAAAATGGATAAAGAACTTGTGGTCCTTACGTACAATTCAGTATCACTCAGCAATGAAATCTATGTCATCAGGCCCGTAGCAGCATAATGAGTGGATTCAGGTACGATGATTCTAACTGAAATAAGTCACACAGAAAAAGAAACATCATAAGATATCACTAATACACGGAATGGAAACTTGGCTACACAGGAACTGAATTACAGAACAGAACAGGGTCTCAAATTTAGAAAACCAACTTATGCTTGCTTAAGGGGAAAGGTGAGTTGGGGTGCTGCATAAAACCAGAGATTGAAATGAGCACAGATAAAGTTCCTTAAGCCAAATATGGAATAGACAAGAGCTACTCCTTGCTCAACGAAATGGACACAACACCGCATATTAAATGCCTAAGAATGTACCTGACTAGTAAGTATCTTAAAACCTATGGATTGCTATGTCTCCGAAAGAGAATCAAGCATGTGTACAGGGGCATAAACGCAGCAGTGATAGGATTGGAGAGGTTCGGTGAGCAAATGAAGACCCTTTGAAGTCATATTGCATGGTACCCATTCCACGGGTTTCAACTACCCAGGTTTAAGGTATTCTTCCTTCAGCTAAAACATGCATGTGGAACCTAGAGTATGATCAACCATGTGATCGGGAGACGTGTTCAAATATGTCTCAGTTTTCGTACCCTGGTACTCGGGTGCAACATTCCAGACGCTTTACTAACACTCTCCCCACTTGGAGAGTCAGTCCCTTTAACCTCCTGTTTGGCCCAGTTTGCAATTTCTGTGGAAGATGAACAGGAATAGCGAGAACCAATGAGAGACTAGCTGGAGGTGTCTGGATGGGCAAATTTAACTCTCATTTCCCACCAGGAAGAGGAATTAACCAAAGGCTCAGCGTGCCGTGCCAGAACCAGATTAGGGCCTGAAGACATCCTGCGGTGTTGCGGCCAGGTCACAAGAAAGCGAGTTGAAGAAAGGAGCTCAGGGGCACTGTAATTCACAAACCTGCAGAGTTATAAATGACAGCTATCGTCCAAAAATAGACTGAAGTAAGGCTGCCAAGAGGACTTGAAAGCGGGGCAGAATTGCAGGAAACCGATTTCAGGAGGTAGACTGGAATTGCATTGAAAGCATAGGAAAAGAGGCAGAACGTCCACAATGATGCACTTGGCCAAAAAGGGCGTATGCGTTTTTTCCTGAATATATTCAGGAAAAAACGCATACGCCCTTTTTGGCCAACCAAGCAAGCTTGCAAAGGAAATCTGCACTACAATGAAGTCTCACTTCCCCCCGGTCAAAAGGGCCATCTGAAAAAAGTGTAAAATCCAGAAAGGCAGGACAGGCCATGGAGAACTGGGAGCCTTGTTATGCTGAAGGGCGGGATGTAAATTGCCAACAACCACTCGGGAGAAGTGTATGGTGTTTCCTGAAACATCTAAAAAACAAAGCAACAGAGCCTAGGGCACTTCCACTTATGGTCCTATAGCTTAGGGAAATTAAAATCAAAAAGACACAGCCACCCCAAAGTTTGGAACGGCTCTGTTTACAAGAACCTCGTTTACAGTACAAGTTCAACATCGCAGAAAGTGAAAAATGGATAAAGAACTTGTGGTACTTACGTACAATGCAGTATCACTCAGCAATGAAATCTATGTCATCAGGCCCGTAGCAGCATAATGAGTGGATTCAGGTACGATGATTCTAACTGAAATAAGTCACACAGAAAAAGAAACATCATAAGATATCACTAATACACGGAATGGAAACTTGGCTACACAGGAACTGAATTACAGAACAGAACAGGGTCTCAAATTTAGAAAACCAACTTATGCTTGCTTAAGGGTAAAGGTGAGTTGGGGTGCTGCATAAAACCAGAGATTGAAATGAGCACAGATAAAGTTCCTTAAGCCAAATATGGAATAGACAAGAGCTACTCCTTGCTCAACGAAATGGACACAACACCGCATATTATATGCCTAAGAATGTACCTGACTAGTAAGTATCTTAAAACCTATGGATTGCTATGTCTCCGAAAGAGAATCAAGCATGTGTACAGGGGCATAAACGCAGCAGTGATAGGATTGGAGAGGTTCGGTGAGCAAATGAAGACCCTTTGAAGTCATATTGCATGGTACCCATTCCACGGGTTTCAACTACCCAGGTTTAAGGTATTCTTCCTTCAGCTAAAACATGCATGTGGAACCTAGAGTATGATCAACCATGTGATCGGGAGACGTGTTCAAATATGTCTCAGTTTTCGTACCCTGGTACTCGGGTGCAACATTCCAGACGCTTTACTAACACTCTCCCCACTTGGAGAGTCAGTCCCTTTAACCTCCTGTTTGGCCCAGTTTGCAATTTCTGTGGAAGATGAACAGGAATAGCGAGAACCAATGAGAGACTAGCTGGAGGTGTCTGGATGGGCAAATTTAACTCTCATTTCCCACCAGGAAGAGGAATTAACCTAAGGCGCAGCGTGCCGTGCCAGAACCAGATTAGGGCCTGAAGACATCCTGCGGTGTTGCGGCCAGGTCACAAGAAAGCGAGTTGAAGAAAGGAGCTCAGGGGCACTGTAATTCACAAACCTGCAGAGTTATAAATGACAGCTATCGTCCAAAAATAGACTGAAGTAAGGCTGCCAAGAGGACTTGAAAGCGGGGCAGAATTGCAGGAAACCGATTTCAGGAGGTAGACTGGAATTGCATTGAAAGCATAGGAAAAGAGGCAGAACGTCCACAATGATGCACTTGGCCAAAAAGGGCGTATGCGTTTTTTCCTGAATATATTCAGGAAAAAACGCATACGCCCTTTTTGGCCAACCAAGCAAGCTTGCAAAGGAAATCTGCACTACAATGAAGTCTCACTTCCCCCCGGTCAAAAGGGCCATCTGAAAAAAGTGTAAAATACAGAAAGGCAGGACAGGCCATGGAGAACTGGGAGCCTTGTTATGCTGAAGGGCGGGATGTAAATTGCCAACAACCACTCGGGAGAAGTGTATGGTGTTTCCTGAAACATCTAAAAAACAAAGCAACAGAGCCTAGGGCACTTCCACTTATGGTCCTATAGCTTAGGGAATTTAAAATCAAAAAGACACAGCCACCTCAAAGTTTAGAACGGCTCTGTTTACAAGAACCTCGTTTACAGTACAAGTTCAACATCGCAGAAAGTGAAAAATGGATAAAAAAGTTGTGGTATTTACTTACAAAGCAATATCACTCAGCAATGAAATCTGTGTCATCAGGACCTTAGCAGCACAATGAGTGGATTCAGGTATGATGATTCTAACTGAAATAAGTCACACAGAAAAAGAAACATCATAAGATATCAGTAATACACGGAATGGAAACTTGGCTACACAGGAACTGAATTACAGAACAGAACAGGGTCTCAAATTTAGAAAACCAACTTATGCTTGCTTAAGGGGAAAGGTGAGTTGGGGTGCTGCATAAAACCAGAGATTGAAATGAGCACAGATAAAGTTCCTTAAGCCAAATATGGAATAGACAAGAGCTACTCCTTGCTCAACGAAATGGACTCAACACCGCATATTAAACGCCTAAGAATGTACCTGACTAGTAAGTATCTTAAAACCTATGGATTGCTATGTCTCCGAAAGAGAATCAAGTATGTGTACAGGGGCATAAACGCAGCAGTGATAGGATTGGAGAGGTTCGGTGAGCAAATGAAGACCCTTTGAAGTCATATTGCATGGTACCCATTCCACGGGTTTCAAATACACAGGTTTAAGGTATTCTTCCTTCAGCTAAAACATGCATGTGGAACCCAAGTATGATCAACCATGTGAACGGGAGACGTGTTCAAATATGTCTCAGTTTTCCTCCCCTGGTACTCGGGTGCAACATTCCAGACGCTTTACTAACACTCTCCCCACTTGGAAAGTCAGTGCCTTTAACCTCCTGTTTGGCCCAGTTTGCAATTTCTGCGGAAGATGAACAGGAATAGCGAGAACCAATGAGAGACTAGCTGGAGGTGTCTGGACGGGCAAATTTAACTCTCATTTCCCACCAGGAAGAGGAAATAACCAAAGGCTCAGCATGCCGTTCCGGAACCAGATTAGGGCCTGAAGACATCCTGCGGTGTTGCGGCCAGGTCACAAGAAAGCGAGTTGAAGAAAGGAGCTCAGGGGCACTGTAATTCACAAACCTGCAGAGTTATAAATGACAGCTATCGTCCAAAAATAGACTGAAGTAAGGCTGCCAAGAGGACTTGAAAGCGGGGCAGAATTGCAGGAAACCGATTTCAGGAGGTAGACTGGAATTGCATTGAAAGCATAGGAAAAGAGGCAGAACGTCCACAATGATGCACTTGGCCAAAAAGGGCGTATGCGTTTTTTCCTGAATATATTCAGGAAAAAACGCATACGCCCTTTTTGGCCAACCAAGCAAGCTTGCAAAGGAAATCTGCACTACAATGAAGTCTCACTTCCCCCCGGTCAAAAGGGCCATCTGAAAAAAGTGTAAAATCCAGAAAGGCAGGACAGGCCATGGAGAACTGGGAGCCTTGTTATGCTGAAGGGCGGGATGTAAATTGCCAACAACCACTCGGGAGAAGTGTATGGTGTTTCCTGAAACATCCAAAAAAACAAAGCAACAGAGCCTAGGGCACTTCCACTTATGGTCCTATAGCTTAGGGAAATTAAAATCAAAAAGACACAGCCACCCCAAAGTTTGGAACGGCTCTGTTTACAAGAACCTCGTTTACAGTACAAGTTCAACATCGCAGAAAGTGAAAAATGGATAAAGAACTTGTGGTACTTACGTACAATGCAGTATCACTCAGCAATGAAATCTATGTCATCAGGCCCGTAGCAGCATAATGAGTGGATTCAGGTACGATGATTCTAACTGAAATAAGTCACACAGAAAAAGAAACATCATAAGATATCACTAATACACGGAATGGAAACTTGGCTACACAGGAACTGAATTACAGAACAGAACAGGGTCTCAAATTTAGAAAACCAACTTATGCTTGCTTAAGGGTAAAGGTGAGTTGGGGTGCTGCATAAAACCAGAGATTGAAATGAGCACAGATAAAGTTCCTTAAGCCAAATATGGAATAGACAAGAGCTACTCCTTGCTCAACGAAATGGACTCAACACCGCATATTAAACGCCTAAGAATGTACCTGACTAGTAAGTATCTTAAAACCTATGGATTGCTATGTCTCCGAAAGAGAATCAAGCATGTGTACAGGGGCATAAACGCAGCAGTGATAGGATTGGAGAGGTTCGGTGAGCAAATGAAGACCCTTTGAAGTCATATTGCATGGTACCCATTCCACGGGTTTCAACTACCCAGGTTTAAGGTATTCTTCCTTCAGCTAAAACATGCATGTGGAACCTAGAGTATGATCAACCATGTGATCGGGAGACGTGTTCAAATATGTCTCAGTTTTCGTACCCTGGTACTCGGGTGCAACATTCCAGACGCTTTACTAACACTCTCCCCACTTGGAGAGTCAGTCCCTTTAACCTCCTGTTTGGCCCAGTTTGCAATTTCTGTGGAAGATGAACAGGAATAGCGAGAACCAATGAGAGACTAGCTGGAGGTGTCTGGATGGGCAAATTTAACTCTCATTTCCCACCAGGAAGAGGAATTAACCTAAGGCACAGCGTGCCGTGCCAGAACCAGATTAGGGCCTGAAGACATCCTGCGGTGTTGCGGCCAGGTCACAAGAAAGCGAGTTGAAGAAAGGAGCTCAGGGGCACTGTAATTCACAAACCTGCAGAGTTATAAATGACAGCTATCGTCCAAAAATAGACTGAAGTAAGGCTGCCAAGAGGACTTGAAAGCGGGGCAGAATTGCAGGAAACCGATTTCAGGAGGTAGACTGGAATTGCATTGAAAGCATAGGAAAAGAGGCAGAACGTCCACAATGATGCACTTGGCCAAAAAGGGCGTATGCGTTTTTTCCTGAATATATTCAGGAAAAAACGCATACGCCCTTTTTGGCCAACCAAGCAAGCTTGCAAAGGAAATCTGCACTACAATGAAGTCTCACTTCCCCCCGGTCAAAAGGGCCATCTGAAAAAAGTGTAAAATACAGAAAGGCAGGACAGGCCATGGAGAACTGGGAGCCTTGTTATGCTGAAGGGCGGGATGTAAATTGCCAACAACCACTCGGGAGAAGTGTATGGTGTTTCCTGAAACATCTAAAAAACAAAGCAACAGAGCCTAGGGCACTTCCACTTATGGTCCTATAGCTTAGGGAATTTAAAATCAAAAAGACACAGCCACCCCAAAGTTTAGAACGGCTCTGTTTACAAGAACCTCGTTTACAGTACAAGTTCAACATCGCAGAAAGTGAAAAATGGATAAAAAAGTTGTGGTATTTACTTACAAAGCAATATCACTCAGCAATGAAATCTGTGTCATCAGGACCTTAGCAGCACAATGAGTGGATTCAGGTATGATGATTCTAACTGAAATAAGTCACACAGAAAAAGAAACATCATAAGATATCACTAATACACGGAATGTAAACTTGGCTACACAGGAACTGAATTACAGAACAGAACAGGGTCTCAAATTTAGAAAACCAACTTATGCTTGCTTAAGGGGAAAGGTGAGTTGGGGTGCTGCATAAAACCAGAGATTGAAATGAGCACAGATAAAGTTCCTTAAGCCAAATATGGAATAGACAAGAGCTACTCCTTGCTCAACGAAATGGACTCAACACCGCATATTAAACGCCTAAGAATGTACCTGACTAGTAAGTATCTTAAAACCTATGGATTGCTATGTCTCCGAAACAGAATCAAGCATGTGTACAGGGGCATAAACGCAGCAGTGATAGGATTGGAGAGGTTCGGTGAGCAAATGAAGACCCTTTGAAGTCATATTGCATGGTACCCATTCCACGGGTTTCAACTACCCAGGTTTTAGGTATTCTTCCTTCAGCTAAAACATGCATGTGGAACCCAAGTATGATCAACCATGTGAACGGGAGACGTGTTCAAATATGTCTCAGTTTTCCTCCCCTGGTACTCGGGTGCAACATTCCAGACGCTTTACTAACACTCTCCCCACTTGGAAAGTCAGCGCCTTTAACCTCCTGTTTGTCCAAGTTTGCAATTTCTGCGGAAGATGAACAGGAATAGCGAGAACCAATGAGAGGCTAGCTGGAGGTGTCTGGACGGGCAAATTTAACTCTCATTTCCCACCAGGAAGAGGAAATAACCAAAGGCTCAGCGTGCCGTGCCGGAACCAGATTAGGGCCTGAAGCCATACTGCGGTGTTGCGGCCAGCTCAAAAGAAAGCAGTTGAAGAAAGGAGCTCAGGGGCACTGTAATTCACAAACCTGCAGAGTTATAAATGACAGCTATCGTCCAAAAATAGACTGAAGTAAGGCTGCCAAGAGGACTTGAAAGCAGGGCAGAATTGCAGGAAACCGATTTCAGGAGGTAGACTGGAATTGCATTGAAAGCATAGGAAAAGAGGCAGAACGTCCACAATGATGCACTTGGCCAAAAAGGGTGTATGCGTTTTTTCCTGAATATATTGAGGAAAAAAGGCATACGCCCTTTTTGGCCAACCAAGCAAGCTTGCAAAGGAAATCTGCACTACAATGAAGTCTCACTTCCCCCCGGTCAAAAGGGCCATCTGAAAAAAGTGTAAAATCCAGAAAGGCAGGACAGGCCATGGAGAACTGGGAGCCTTGTTATGCTGAAGGGCGGGATGTAAATTGCCAACAAACACTCGGGAGAAGTGTATGGTGTTTCCTGAAACATCTAAAAAACAAAGCAACAGAGCCTAGGGCACTTCCACTTATGGTCCTATAGCTTAGGGAATTTAAAATCAAAAAGACACAGCCACCCCAAAGTTTCGAACGGCTCTGTTTACAAGAACCTCGTTTACAGTAGAAGTTCAACATCGCAGAAAGTGAAAAATGGATAAAGATCTTGTGGTACTTACGTACAATGCAGTATCACTCAGCAATGAAATCTATGTCATCAGGCCCGTAGCAGCATAATGAGTGGATTCAGGTATGATGATTCTAACTGAAATAAGTCACACAGAAAAAGAAACATCATAAGATATCACTAATACACGGAATGGAAACTTGGCTACACAGGAACTGAATTACAGAACAGAACAGGGTCTCAAATTTAGAAAACCAACTTATGCTTGCTTAAGGGTAAAGGTGAGTTGGGGTGCTGCATAAAACCAGAGATTGAAATGAGCACAGATAAAGTTCCTTAAGCCAAATATGGAATAGACAAGAGCTACTCCTTGCTCAACGAAATGGACTCAACACCGCATATTAAATGCCTAAGAATGTACCTGACTAGTAAGTATCTTAAAACCTATGGATTGCTATGTCTCCGAAAGAGAATCAAGCATGTGTACAGGGGCATAAACGCAGCAGTGATAGGATTGGAGAGGTTCGGTGAGCAAATGAAGACCCTTTGAAGTCATATTGCATGGTACCCATTCCACGGGTTTCAACTACCCAGGTTTAAGGTATTCTTCCTTCAGCTAAAACATGCATGTGGAACCTAGAGTATGATCAACCATGTGATCGGGAGACGTGTTCAAATATGTCTCAGTTTTTGTACCCTGGTACTCGGGTGCAACATTCCAGACGCTTTACTAACACTCTCCCCACTTGGAGAGTCAGTCCCTTTAACCTCCTGTTTGGCCCAGTTTGCAATTTCTGTGGAAGATGAACCGGAATAGCGAGAACCAATGAGAGACTAGCTGGAGGTGTCTGGATGGGCAAATTTAACTCTCATTTCCCACCAGGAAGAGGAATTAACCAAAGGCTCAGCATGCCGGGCCGGAACCAGATTAGGGCCTGAAGACATCCTGCGGTGTTGCGGCCAGGTCACAAGAAAGCGAGTTGAAGAAAGGAGCTCAGGGGCACTGTAATTCACAAACCTGCAGAGTTATAAATGACAGCTATCGTCCAAAAATAGACTGAAGTAAGGCTGCCAAGAGGACTTGAAAGCGGGGCAGAATTGCAGGAAACCGATTTCAGGAGGTAGACTGGAATTGCATTGCAAGCATAGGAAAAGAGGCAGAACGTCCACAATGATGCACTTGGCCAAAAAGGGCGTATGCGTTTTTTCCTGAATGTATTCAGGAAAAAACGCATACGCCCTTTTTGGCCAACCAAGCAAGCTTGCGAAGGAAATCTGCACTACAATGAAGTTTCACTTCCCCTCCGTCAAAAGGGCCATCTGAAAAAAGTGTAAAATCCAGAAAGGCAGGACAGGCCATGGAGAACTGGGAGCCTTGTTATGCTGATGGGCGGGATGTAAATTGCCAACAACCACTCGGGAGAAGTGTATGGTGTTTCCTGAAACATCTAAAAAACAAAGCAACAGAGCCTAGGGCACTTCCACTTATGGTCCTATAGCTTAGGGAATTTAAAATCAAAAAGACACAGCCACCCCAAAGTTTGGAACGGCTCTGTTTACAAGAACCTCGTTTACAGTACAAGTTCAACATCGCAGAAATTGAAAAATGGATAAAGAAGTTGTGGTATTTACTTACAAAGCAATATCACTCAGCAATGAAATCTGTGTCATCAGGCCCTTAGCAGCACAATGAGTGGATTCAGGTATGATGATTCTAACTGAAATAAGTCACACAGAAAAAGAAACATCATAAGATATCAGTAATACACGGAATGTAAACTTGGCTACACAGGAACTGAATTACAGAACAGAACAGGGTCTCAAATTTAGAAAACCAACTTATGCTTGCTTAAGGGGAAAGGTGAGTTGGGGTGCTGCATAAAACCAGAGATTGAAATGAGCACAGATAAAGTTCCTTAAGCCAAATATGGAATAGACAAGAGCTACTCCTTGCTCAACGAAATGGACTCAACACCGCATATTAAACGCCTAAGAATGTACCTGACTAGTAAGTATCTTAAAACCTATGGATTGCTATGTCTCCGAAACAGAATCAAGCATGTGTACAGGGGCATAAACGCAGCAGTGATAGGATTGGAGAGGTTCGGTGAGCAAATGAAGACCCTTTGAAGTCATATTGCATGGTACCCATTCCACGGGTTTCAACTACCCAGGTTTTAGGTATTCTTCCTTCAGCTAAAACATGCATGTGGAACCCAAGTATGATCAACCATGTGAACGGGAGACGTGTTCAAATATGTCTCAGTTTTCCTCCCCTGGTACTCGGGTGCAACATTCCAGACGCTTTACTAACACTCTCCCCACTTGGAAAGTCAGCGCCTTTAACCTCCTGTTTGTCCAAGTTTGCAATTTCTGCGGAAGATGAACAGGAATAGCGAGAACCAATGAGAGGCTAGCTGGAGGTGTCTGGACGGGCAAATTTAACTCTCATTTCCCACCAGGAAGAGGAAATAACCAAAGGCTCAGCGTGCCGTGCCGGAACCAGATTAGGGCCTGAAGCCATCCTGCGGTGTTGCGGCCAGCTCAAAAGAAAGCGAGTTGAAGAAAGGAGCTCAGGGGCACTGTAATTCACAAACCAGCAGAGTTATAAATGACAGCTATCGTCCAAAAATAGACTGAAGTAAGGCTGCCAAGAGGACTTGAAAGCGGGGCAGAATTGCAGGAAGCCGATTTCAGGAGGTAGACTGGAATTGCATTGGAAGCATAGGAAAAGAGGCAGAACGTCCACAATGATGCACTTGGCCAAAAAGGGCGTATGCGTTTTTTCCTGAATATATTCAGGAAAAAATGCATACGCCCTTTTTGGCCAACCAAGGAAGCTTGCAAAGGAAATCTGCACTACAATGAAGTCTCACTTCCCCCCGGTCAAAAGGGCCATCTGAAAAAAGTGTAAAATCCAGAAAGGCAGGACAGGCCATGGAGAACTGGGAGCCTTGTTATGCTGAAGGGCGGGATGTAAATTGCCAACAAACACTCGGGAGAAGTGTATGGTGTTTCCTGAAACATCTAAAAAACAAAGCAACAGAGCCTAGGGCACTTCCACTTATGGTCCTATAGCTTAGGGAATTTAAAATCAAAAAGACACAGCCACCCCAAAGTTTCGAACGGCTCTGTTTACAAGAACCTCGTTTACAGTACAAGTTCAACATCGCAGAAAGTGAAAAATGGATAAAGAACTTGTGGTACTTACGTACAATGCAGTATCACTCAGCAATGAAATCTATGTCATCAGGCCCGTAGCAGCATAATGAGTGGATTCAGGTACGATGATTCTAACTGAAATAAGTCACACAGAAAAAGAAACATCATAAGATATCACTAATACACGGAATGGAAACTTGGCTACACAGGAACTGAATTACAGAACAGAACAGGGTCTCAAATTTAGAAAACCAACTTATGCTTGCTTAAGGGGAAAGGTGAGTTGGGGTGCTGCATAAAACCAGAGATTGAAATGAGCACAGATAAAGTTCCTTAAGCCAAATATGGAATAGACAAGAGCTACTCCTTGCTCAACGAAATGGACTCAACACCGCATATTAAACACCTAAGAATGTACCTGACTAGTAAGTATCTTAAAACCTATGGATTGCTATGTCTCCGAAACAGAATCAAGCATGTGTACAGGGGCATAAACGCAGCAGTGATAGGATTGGAGAGGTTCGGTGAGCAAATGAAGACCCTTTGAAGTCATATTGCATGGTACCCATTCCACGGGTTTCAACTACCCAGGTTTTAGGTATTCTTCCTTCAGCTAAAACATGCATGTGGAACCCAAGTATGATCAACCATGTGAACGGGAGACGTGTTCAAATATGTCTCAGTTTTCCTCCCCTGGTACTCGGGTGCAACATTCCAGACGCTTTACTAACACTCTCCCCACTTGGAAAGTCAGCGCCTTTAACCTCCTGTTTGTCCAAGTTTGCAATTTCTGCGGAAGATGAACAGGAATAGCGAGAACCAATGAGAGGCTAGCTGGAGGTGTCTGGACGGGCAAATTTAACTCTCATTTCCCACCAGGAAGAGGAAATAACCAAAGGCTCAGCGTGCCGTGCCGGAACCAGATTAGGGCCTGAAGCCATCCTGCGGTGTTGCGGCCAGCTCAAAAGAAAGCGAGTTGAAGAAAGGAGCTCAGGGGCACTGTAATTCACAAACCTGCAGAGTTATAAATGACAGCTATCGTCCAAAAATAGACTGAAGTAAGGCTGCCAAGAGGACTTGAAAGCAGGGCAGAATTGCAGGAAACCGATTTCAGGAGGTAGACTGGAATTGCATTGAAAGCATAGGAAAAGAGGCAGAACGTCCACAATGATGCACTTGGCCAAAAAGGGCGTATGCGTTTTTTCCTGAATATATTGAGGAAAAAAGGCATACGCCCTTTTTGGCCAACCAAGCAAGCTTGCAAAGGAAATCTGCACTACAATGAAGTCTCACTTCCCCCCGGTCAAAAGGGCCATCTGAAAAAAGTGTAAAATCCAGAAAGGCAGGACAGGCCATGGAGAACTGGGAGCCTTGTTATGCTGAAGGGCGGGATGTAAATTGCCAACAAACACTCGGGAGAAGTGTATGGTGTTTCCTGAAACATCTAAAAAACAAAGCAACAGAGCCTAGGGCACTTCCACTTATGGTCCTATAGCTTAGGGAATTTAAAATCAAAAAGACACAGCCACCCCAAAGTTTCGAACGGCTCTGTTTACAAGAACCTCGTTTACAGTAGAAGTTCAACATCGCAGAAAGTGAAAAATGGATAAAGATCTTGTGGTACTTACGTACAATGCAGTATCACTCAGCAATGAAATCTATGTCATCAGGCCCGTAGCAGCATAATGAGTGGATTCAGGTATGATGATTCTAACTGAAATAAGTCACACAGAAAAAGAAACATCATAAGATATCACTAATACACGGAATGGAAACTTGGCTACACAGGAACTGAATTACAGAACAGAACAGGGTCTCAAATTTAGAAAACCAACTTATGCTTGCTTAAGGGTAAAGGTGAGTTGGGGTGCTGCATAAAACCAGAGATTGAAATGAGCACAGATAAAGTTCCTTAAGCCAAATATGGAATAGACAAGAGCTACTCCTTGCTCAACGAAATGGACTCAACACCGCATATTAAATGCCTAAGAATGTACCTGACTAGTAAGTATCTTAAAACCTATGGATTGCTATGTCTCCGAAAGAGAATCAAACATGTGTACAGGGGCATAAACGCAGCAGTGATAGGATTGGAGAGGTTCGGTGAGCAAATGAAGACCCTTTGAAGTCATATTGCATGGTACCCATTCCACGGGTTTCAACTACCCAGGTTTAAGGTATTCTTCCTTCAGCTAAAACATGCATGTGGAACCTAGAGTATGATCAACCATGTGATCGGGAGACGTGTTCAAATATGTCTCAGTTTTTGTACCCTGGTACTCGGGTGCAACATTCCAGACGCTTTACTAACACTCTCCCCACTTGGAGAGTCAGTCCCTTTAACCTCCTGTTTGGCCCAGTTTGCAATTTCTGTGGAAGATGAACAGGAATAGCGAGAACCAATGAGAGACTAGCTGGAGGTGTCTGGACGGGCAAATTTAACTCTCATTTCCCACCAGGAAGAGGAATTAACCAAAGGCTCAGCGTGCCGTGCCAGAACCAGATTAGGGCCTGAAGACATCCTGCGGTGTTGCGGCCAGGTCACAAGAAAGCGAGTTGAAGAAAGGAGCTCAGGGGCACTGTAATTCACAAACCTGCAGAGTTATAAATGACAGCTATCGTCCAAAAATAGACTGAAGTAAGGCTGCCAAGAGGACTTGAAAGCGGGGCAGAATTGCAGGAAACCGATTTCAGGAGGTAGACTGGAATTGCATTGCAAGCATAGGAAAAGAGGCAGAACGTCCACAATGATGCACTTGGCCAAAAAGGGCGTATGCGTTTTTTCCTGAATATATTCAGGAAAAAACGCATACGCCCTTTTTGGCCAACCAAGCAAGCTTGCAAAGGAAATCTGCACTACAATGAAGTCTCACTTCCCCTCGGTCAAAAGGGCCATCTGAAAAAAGTGTAAAATCCAGAAAGGCAGGACAGGCCATGGAGAACTGGGAGCCTTGTTATGCTGATGGGCGGGATGTAAATTGCCAACAACCACTCGGGAGAAGTGTATGGTGTTTCCTGAAACATCTAAAAAACAAAGCAACAGAGCCTAGGGCACTTCCACTTATGGTCCTATAGCTTAGGGAATTTAAAATCAAAAAGACACATCCACCCCAAAGTTTGGAACGGCTCCGTTAACAAGAACCTCGTTTACCGTACAAGTTCAATATCACAGAAAGTAAAAAATGGATAAAGAACTTGAGGTACTTACGTACAATGCAGTATCACTCAGCAATGAAATCTATGTCATCAGGCCCTTAGCAGCATAATGAGTGGATTCAGGTACGATGATTCTAACTGAAATAAGTCACACAGAAAAAGAAACATCATAAGATATCACTAATACACGGAATGTAAACTTGGCTACACAGGAACTGCATTCCAAAACAGAACAGGGTCTCAAATTTAGAAAACCAACTTATGCTTGCTTAAGGGGAAAGGTGAGTTGGCGTGCTGCATAAAACCAGAGATTGAAATGAGCACAGATAAAGTTCCTTAAGCCAAATATGGAATAGACAAGAGCTACTCCTTGCTCAACGAAATGGACTCAACACCGCATATTAAACGCCTAAGAATGTACCTGACTAGTAAGTATCTTAAAACCTATGGATTGCTATGTCTCCAAAAGAGAATCAAGCGTGTGTACAGGGGCATAAACGCAGCAGTGATAGGATTGGAGAGGTTCGGTGAGCAAATGAAGACCCTTTGAAGTCATATTGCATGGTACCCATTACACGGGTCTCAACTCTCCAGGTTTTAGGTATTCTTCCTTCAGCTAAAACATGCATGTGGAACCCAGAGTATGATCAACCATGTGAACGGGAGACGTGTTCAAATATGTCTCAGTTTTCCTCCCCTGGTACTCGGGTGCAACATTCCAGACGCTTTACTAACACTCTCCCGACTTGGAGAGTCAGTGCCTTTAACCTCCTGTTTGGCCCAGTTTGCAATTTCTGCGGAAGATGAACAGGAATAGCGAGAACCAATGAGAGGCTAGCTGGAGGTGTCTGAACGGGCAAATTTAACTCTCATTTCCCACCAGGAAGAGGAATTAACCAAAGGCTCAGCGTGCCGGGCCGGAACCAGATTAGGGCCTGAAGCCATCCTGCGGTGTTGCGGCCAGGTCACAAGAAAGCAAGTTGAAGAAATGAGCTCAGGGACACTGTAATTCACAAACCTGCAGAGTTATAAATGACAGCTATCGTCCAAAAATAGACTGAAGTAAGGCTGCCAAGAGGACTTGAAAGCGGGGCAGAATTGCAGGAAACCGATTTCAGGAGGTAGACTGGAATTGCATTGAAAGCATAGGAAAAGAGGCAGAACGTCCACAATGATGCACTTGGCCAAAAAGGGCGTATGCGTTTTTTCCTGAATATATTCAGGAAAAAACGCATACGCCCTTTTTGGCCAACCAAGCAAGCTTGCAAAGGAAATCTGCACTACAATGAAGTCTCACTTCCCCCCGGTCAAAAGGGCCATCTGAAAAAAGTGTAAAATCCAGAAAGGCAGGACAGGCCATTGAGAACTGGGAGCCTTGTTATGCTGATGGGCGGGATGTAAATTGCCAACAGACACTTGGGAGAAGTGTATGGTGTTTCCTGAAACATCTAAAAAACAAAGCAACAGAGCCTAGGGCACTTCCACTTATGGTCCTATAGCTTAGGGAAATTAAAATCAAAAAGACACAGCCACCCCAAAGTTTGGGACGCCTCTGTTTACAAGAACCTCGTTTACAATACAAGTTCAACATCGCAGAAAGTGAAAAATGGATAAAGAAGTTGTGGTATTCACTTACAAAGCAATATCACTCAGCAATGAAATCTATGTCATCAGGCCCTTAGCAGCACAATGAGTGGATTCAGGTATGATGATTCTAACTGAAATAAGTCACACAGAAAAAGAAACATCATAAGATATCAGTAATACACGGAATGTAAACTTGGCTACACAGGAACTGAATTACAGAACAGAACAGGGTCTCAAATTTAGAAAACCAACTTATGCTTGCTTAAGGGTAAAGGTGAGTTGGGGTGCTGCATAAAACCAGAGATTGAAATGAGCACAGATAAAGTTCCTTAAGCCAAATATGGAATAGACAAGAGCTACTCCTTGCTCAACGAAATGGACTCAACACCGCATATTAAACGCCTAAGAATGTACCTGACTAGTAAGTATCTTAAAACCTATGGATTGCTATGTCTCCGAAAGAGAATCAAGCATGTGTACAGGGGCATGAACGCAGCAGTGATAGGATTGGAGAGATTCGGTGAGGAAATGAAGACCCATTGAAGTCATATTGCATGGTACCCATTCCACGGGTTTCAACTACCCAGGTTTTAGGTATTGTTCCTTCAGCTAAAACATGCATGTGGAACCTAGAGTATGATCAACCATGTCATCGGGAGACGTGTTCAAATATGTCTCAGTTTTCGTACCCTGGTACTCGGGTGCAACATTCCAGATGCTTTACTAACACTCTTCCCACTTGGAGAGTCAGTCCCTTTAACCTCCTGTTTGGCCCAGTTAGCAATTTCTACGGAAGATGAACAGGAATAGCGAGAACCAATGAGAGACTAGCTGGAGGTGTCTGGACGGGCAAATTTAACTCTCATTTCCCACCAGGAAGAGGAATTAACCAAAGGCTCAGCGTGCCGTGCCGGAACCAGATTAGGGCCTGAAGCCATCCTGCGGTGTTGCGGCCAGCTCACAAGAAAGCGAGTTGAAGAAAGGAGCTCAGGGGCACTGTAATTCACAAACCTGCAGAGTTATAAATGACAGCTATCGTCCAAAAATAGACTGAAGTAAGGCTGCCAAGAGGACTTGAAAGTGGGGCAGAATTGCAGGAAACCGATTTCAGGAGGTAGACTGGAATTGCATTGAAAGCATAGGAAAAGAGGCAGAACGTCCACAATGATGCACTTGGCCAAAAAGGGCGTATGCGTTTTTTCCTGAATATATTCAGGAAAAAACGCATACGCCCTTTTTGGCCAACCAAGCAAGCTTGCAAAGGAAATCTGCACTACAATGAAGTCTCACTTCCCCCCGGTCAAAAGGGCCATCTGAAAAA
Organism: Delphinus delphis; assembly: GCF_949987515.2. NCBI lineage: Eukaryota > Metazoa > Chordata > Mammalia > Artiodactyla > Delphinidae > Delphinus > Delphinus delphis. The sequence continues at coordinate 828,471 of NW_027192702.1, read as the reverse complement.
AGTGTAAAATCCAGAAAGGCAGGACAGGCCATGGAGAACTGGGAGCCTTGTTATGCTGATGGGCGGGATGTAAATTGCCAACAACCACTCGGGAGAAGTGTATGGTGTTTCCTGAAACATCTAAAAAACAAAGCAACAGAGCCTAGGGCACTTCCACTTATGGTCCTATAGCTTAGGGAATTTAAAATCAAAAAGACACAGCCACCCCAAAGTTTGGAACGGCTCTGTTTACAAGAACCTCGTTTACAGTACAAGTTCAACATCGCAGAAAGTGAAAAATGGATAAAGAACTTGTGGTACTTACGTACAATGCAGTATCACTCAGCAATGAAATCTATGTCATCAGGCCCGTAGCAGCATAATGAGTGGATTCAGGTACGATGATTCTAACTGAAATAAGTCACACAGAAAAAGAAACATCATAAGATATCACTAATACACGGAATGTAAACTTGGCTACACAGGAACTGAATTACAGAACAGAACAGGGTCTCAAATTTAGAAAACCAACTTATGCTTGCTTAAGGGGAAAGGTGAGTTGGGGTGCTGCATAAAACCAGAGATTGAAATGAGCACAGATAAAGTTCCTTAAGCCAAATATGGAATAGACAAGAGCTACTCCTTGCTCAACGAAATGGACTCAACACCGCATATTAAATGCCTAAGAATGTACCTGACTAGTAAGTATCTTAAAACCTATGGATTGCTATGTCTCCGAAACAGAATCAAGCATGTGTACAGGGGCATAAACGCAGCAGTGATAGGATTGGAGAGGTTCGGTGAGCAAATGAAGACCCTTTGAAGTCATATTGCATGGTACCCATTCCACGGGTTTCAACTACCCAGGTTTAAGGTATTCTTCCTTCAGCTAAAACATGCATGTGGAACCTAGAGTATGATCAACCATGTCATCGGGAGACGTGTTCAAATATGTCTCAGTTTTCGTACCCTGGTACTCGGATGCAACATTCCAGACGCTTTACTAACACTCTCCCCACTTGGAGAGTCAGTCCCTTTAACCTCCTGTTTGGCCCAGTTTGCAATTTCTGTGGAAGATGAACAGGAATAGCGAGAACCAATGAGAGACTAGCTGGAGGTGTCTGGATGGGCAAATTTAACTCTCATTTCCCACCAGGAAGAGGAATTAACCAAAGGCTCAGCATGCCGTGCCAGAACCAGATTAGGGCCTGAAGACATCCTGCGGTGTTGCGGCCAGGTCACAAGAAAGTGAGTTGAAGAAAGGAGCTCAGGGGCACTGTAATTCACAAACCTGCAGAGTTATAAATGACAGCTATCGTCCAAAAATAGACTGAAGTAAGGCTGCCAAGAGGACTTGAAAGCGGGGCAGAATTGCAGGAAACCGATTTCAGGAGGTAGACTGGAATTGCATTGAAAGCATAGGAAAAGAGGCAGAACGTCCACAATGATGCACTTGGCCAAAAAGGGCGTATGCGTTTTTTCCTGAATATATTCAGGATAAAACGCATACGCCCTTTTTGGCCAACCAAGCAAGCTTGCAAAGGAAATCTGCACTACAATGAAGTCTCACTTCCCCCCGGTCAAAAGGGCCATCTGAAAAAAGTGTAAAATCCAGAAAGGCAGGACAGGCCATGGAGAACTGGGAGCCTTGTTATGCTGAAGGGCGGGATGTAAATTGCCAACAAACACTCGGGAGAAGTGTATGGTGTTTCCTGAAACATCTAAAAAACAAAGCAACAGAGCCTAGGGCACTTCCACTTATGGTCCTATAGCTTAGGGAATTTAAAATCAAAAAGACACAGCCACCCCAAAGTTTCGAACGGCTCTGTTTACAAGAACCTCGTTTACAGTATAAGTTCAACATCGCAGAAAGTGAAAAATGGATAAAGAACTTGTGGTACTTACGTACAATGCAGTATCAGTCAGCAATGAAATCTATGTCATCAGGCCCTTAGCAGCATAATGAGTGGATTCAGGTACGATGATTCTAACTGAAATAAGTCACACAGAAAAAGAAACATCATAAGATATCACTAATACACGGAATGTAAACTTGGCTACACAGGAACTGAATTACAGAACAGAACAGGGTCTCAAATTTAGAAAACCAACTTATGCTTGCTTAAGGGTAAAGGTGAGTTGGGGTGCTGCATAAAACCAGAGATTGAAATGAGCACAGATAAAGTTCCTTAAGCCAAATATGGAATAGACAAGAGCTACTCCTTGCTCAACGAAATGGACTCAACACCGCATATTAAATGCCTAAGAATGTACCTGACTAGGAAGTATCTTAAAACCTATGGATTGCTATGTCTCCGAAAGAGAATCAAGCATGTGTACAGGGGCATAAACGCAGCAGTGATAGGATTGGAGAGGTTCGGTGAGCAAATGAAGACCCTTTGAAGTCATATTGCATGGTACCCATTCCACGGGTTTCAACTACCCAGGTTTAAGGTATTCTTCCTTCAGCTAAAACATGCATGTGGAACCTAGAGTATGATCAACCATGTGATCGGGAGACGTGTTCAAATATGTCTCAGTTTTCGTACCCTGGTACTCGGGTGCAACATTCCAGACGCTTTACTAACACTCTCCCCACTTGGAGAGTCAGTCCCTTTAACCTCCTGTTTGGCCCAGTTTGCAATTTCTGTGGAAGATGAACAGGAATAGCGAGAACCAATGAGAGACTAGCTGGAGGTGTCTGGATGGGCAAATTTAACTCTCATTTCCCACCAGGAAGAGGAATTAACCAAAGGCTCAGCATGCCGTGCCAGAACCAGATTAGGGCCTGAAGACATCCTGCGGTGTTGCGGCCAGGTCACAAGAAAGTGAGTTGAAGAAAGGAGCTCAGGGGCACTGTAATTCACAAACCTGCAGAGTTATAAATGACAGCTATCGTCCAAAAATAGACTGAAGTAAGGCTGCCAAGAGGACTTGAAAGCGGGGCAGAATTGCAGGAAACCGATTTCAGGAGGTAGACTGGAATTGCATTGAAAGCATAGGAAAAGAGGCAGAACGTCCACAATGATGCACTTGGCCAAAAAGGGCGTATGCGTTTTTTCCTGAATATATTCAGGAAAAAACGCATACGCCCTTTTTGGCCAACCAAGCAAGCTTGCAAAGGAAATCTGCACTACAATGAAGTCTCACTTCCCCCCGGTCAAAAGGGCCATCTGAAAAAAGTGTAAAATCCAGAAAGGCAGGACAGGCCATGGAGAACTGGGAGCCTTGTTATGCTGAAGGGCGGGATGTAAATTGCCAACAAACACTCGGGAGAAGTGTATGGTGTTTCCTGAAACATCTAAAAAACAAAGCAACAGAGCCTAGGGCACTTCCACTTATGGTCGTATAGATTAGGGAATTTAAAATCAAAAAGACACAGCCACCCCAAAGTTTCGAACGGCTCTGTTTACAAGAACCTCGTTTACAGTACAAGTTCAACATCGCAGAAAGTGAAAAATGGATAAAGAACTTGTGGTACTTACGTACAATGCAGTATCACTCAGCAATGAAATCTATGTCATCAGGCCCTTAGCAGCATAATGAGTGGATTCAGGTACGATGATTCTAACTGAAATAAGTCACACAGAAAAAGAAACATCATAAGATATCACTAATACACGGAATGTAAACTTGGCTACACAGGAACTGAATTACAGAACAGAACAGGGTCTCAAATTTAGAAAACCAACTTATGCTTGCTTAAGGGGAAAGGTGAGTTGGGGTGCTGCATAAAACCAGAGATTGAAATGAGCACAGATAAAGTTCCTTAAGCCAAATATGGAATAGACAAGAGCTACTCCTTGCTCAACGAAATGGACTCAACACCGCATATTAAACGCCTAAGAATGTACCTGACTAGTAAGTATCTTAAAACCTATGGATTGCTATGTCTCCGAAACAGAATCAAGCATGTGTACAGGGGCATAAACGCAGCAGTGATAGGATTGGAGAGGTTCGGTGAGCAAATGAAGACCCTTTGAAGTCATATTGCATGGTACCCATTCCACGGGTTTCAACTACCCAGGTTTTAGGTATTCTTCCTTCAGCTAAAACATGCATGTGGATCCCAAGTATGATCAACCATGTGAACGGGAGACGTGTTCAAATATGTCTCAGTTTTCGTACCCTGGTACTCGGGTGCAACATTCCAGACGCTTTACTAACACTCTCCCCACTTGGAAAGTCAGCGCCTTTAACCTCCTGTTTGTCCCAGTTTGCAATTTCTGCGGAAGATGAACAGGAATAGCGAGAACCAATGAGAGGCTAGCTGGAGGTGTCTGGACGGGCAAATTTAACTCTCATTTCCCACCAGGAAGAGGAAATAACCAAAGGCTCAGCGTGCCGTGCCGGAACCAGATTAGGGCCTGAAGCCATCCTGCGGTGTTGCGGCCAGCTCAAAAGAAAGCGAGTTGAAGAAAGGAGCTCAGGGGCACTGTAATTCACAAACCTGCAGAGTTATAAATGACAGCTATCGTCCAAAAATAGACTGAAGTAAGGCTGCCAAGAGGACTTGAAAGCGGGGCAGAATTGCAGGAAACCGATTTCAGGAGGTAGACTGGAATTGCATTGAAAGCATAGGAAAAGAGGCAGAACGTCCACAATGATGCACTTGGCCAAAAAGGGCGTATGCGTTTTTTCCTGAATATATTCAGGAAAAAACGCATACGCCCTTTTTGGCCAACCAAGCAAGCTTGCAAAGGAAATCTGCACTACAATGAAGTCTCACTTCCCCCCGGTCAAAAGGGCCATCTGAAAAAAGTGTAAAATCCAGAAAGGCAGGACAGGCCATGGAGAACTGGGAGCCTTGTTATGCTGATGGGCGGGATGTAAATTGCCAACAACCACTCGGGAGAAGTGTATGGTGTTTCCTGAAACATCTAAAAAACAAAGCAACAGAGCCTAGGGCACTTCCACTTATGGTCCTATAGCTTAGGGAATTTAAAATCAAAAAGACACAGCCACCCCAAAGTTTCGAACGGCTCTGTTTACAAGAACCTCGTTTACAGTAGAAGTTCAACATCGCAGAAAGTGAAAAATGGATAAAGAAGTTGTGGTATTTACTTACAAAGCAATATCACTCAGCAATGAAATCTGTGTCATCAGGCCCTTAGCAGCACAATGAGTGGATTCAGGTATGATGATTCTAACTGAAATAAGTCACACAGAAAAAGAAACATCATAAGATATCAGTAATACACGGAATGGAAACTTGGCTACACAGGAACTGAATTACAGAACAGAACAGGGTCTCAAATTTAGAAAACCAACTTATGCTTGCTTAAGGGTAAAGGTGAGTTGGGGTGCTGCATAAAACCAGAGATTGAAATGAGCACAGATAAAGTTCCTTAAGCCAAATATGGAATAGACAAGAGCTACTCCTTGCTCAACGAAATGGACTCAACACCGCATATTAAATGCCTAAGAATGTACCTGACTAGTAAGTATCTTAAAACCTATGGATTGCTATGTCTCCGAAAGAGAATCAAGCATGTGTACAGGGGCATAAACGCAGCAGTGATAGGATTGGAGAGGTTCGGTGAGCAAATGAAGACCCTTTGAAGGCATATTGCATGGTACCCATTCCACGGGTTTCAACTACCCAGGTTTAAGGTATTCTTCCTTCAGCTAAAACATGCATGTGGAACCTAGAGTATGATCAACCATGTGATCGGGAGACGTGTTCAAATATGTCTCAGTTTTCGTACCCTGGTACTCGGGTGCAACATTCCAGACGCTTTACTAACACTCTCCCCACTTGGAGAGTCAGTCCCTTTAACCTCCTGTTTGGCCCAGTTTGCAATTTCTGTGGAAGATGAACAGGAATAGCGAGAACCAATGAGAGACTAGCTGGAGGTGTCTGGATGGGCAAATTTAACTCTCATTTCCCACCAGGAAGAGGAATTAACCAAAGGCTCAGCATGCCGTGCCAGAACTAGATTAGGGCCTGAAGACATCCTGCGGTGTTGCGGCCAGGTCACAAGAAAGTGAGTTGAAGAAAGGAGCTCAGGGGCACTGTAATTCACAAACCTGCAGAGTTATAAATGACAGCTATCGTCCAAAAATAGACTGAAGTAAGGCTGCCAAGAGGACTTGAAAGCGGGGCAGAATTGCAGGAAACCGATTTCAGGAGGTAGACTGGAATTGCATTGAAAGCATAGGAAAAGAGGCAGAACGTCCACAATGATGCACTTGGCCAAAAAGGGCGTATGCGTTTTTTCCTGAATATATTCAGGATAAAACGCATACGCCCTTTTTGGCCAACCAAGCAAGCTTGCAAAGGAAATCTGCACTACAATGAAGTCTCACTTCCCCCCGGTCAAAAGGGCCATCTGAAAAAAGTGTAAAATCCAGAAAGGCAGGACAGGCCATGGAGAACTGGGAGCCTTGTTATGCTGAAGGGCGGGATGTAAATTGCCAACAAACACTCGGGAGAAGTGTATGGTGTTTCCTGAAACATCTAAAAAACAAAGCAACAGAGCCTAGGGCACTTCCACTTATGGTCCTATAGATTACGGAATTTAAAATAAAAAAGACACAGCCACCCCAAAGTTTCGAACGGCTCTGTTTACAAGAACCTCGTTTACAGTACAAGTTCAACATCGCAGAAAGTGAAAAATGGATAAAGAACTTGTGGTACTTACGTACAATGCAGTATCACTCAGCAATGAAATCTATGTCATCAGGCCCGTAGCAGCATAATGAGTGGATTCAGGTACGATGATTCTAACTGAAATAAGTCACACAGAAAAAGAAACATCATAAGATATCACTAATACACGGAATGGAAACTTGGCTACACAGGAACTGAATTACAGAACAGAACAGGGTCTCAAATTTAGAAAACCAACTTATGCTTGCTTAAGGGGAAAGGTGAGTTGGGGTGCTGCATAAAACCAGAGATTGAAATGAGCACAGATAAAGTTCCTTAAGCCAAATATGGAATAGACAAGAGCTACTCCTTGCTCAACGAAATGGACTCAACACCGCATATTAAACGCCTAAGAATGTACCTGACTAGTAAGTATCTTAAAACCTATGGATTGCTATGTCTCCGAAACAGAATCAAGCATGTGTACAGGGGCATAAACGCAGCAGTGATAGGATTGGAGAGGTTCGGTGAGCAAATGAAGACCCTTTGAAGTCATATTGCATGGTACCCATTCCACGGGTTTCAACTACCCAGGTTTTAGGTATTCTTCCTTCAGCTAAAACATGCATGTGGATCCCAAGTATGATCAACCATGTGAACGGGAGACGTGTTCAAATATGTCTCAGTTTTCGTACCCTGGTACTCGGGTGCAACATTCCAGACGCTTTACTAACACTCTCCCCACTTGGAAAGTCAGCGCCTTTAACCTCCTGTTTGTCCCAGTTTGCAATTTCTGCGGAAGATGAACAGGAATAGCGAGAACCAATGAGAGGCTAGCTGGAGGTGTCTGGACGGGCAAATTTAACTCTCATTTCCCACCAGGAAGAGGAAATAACCAAAGGCTCAGCGTGCCGTGCCGGAACCAGATTAGGGCCTGAAGCCATCCTGCGGTGTTGCGGCCAGCTCAAAAGAAAGCGAGTTGAAGAAAGGAGCTCAGGGGCACTGTAATTCACAAACCTGCAGAGTTATAAATGACAGCTATCGTCCAAAAATAGACTGAAGTAAGGCTGCCAAGAGGACTTGAAAGCAGGGCAGAATTGCAGGAAACCGATTTCAGGAGGTAGACTGGAATTGCATTGAAAGCATAGGAAAAGAGGCAGAACGTCCACAATGATGCACTTGGCCAAAAAGGGCGTATGCGTTTTTTCCTGAATATATTCAGGAAAAAACGCATACGCCCTTTTTGGCCAACCAAGCAAGCTTGCAAAGGAAATCTGCACTACAATGAAGTCTCACTTTCCCCCGGTCAAAAGGGCCATCTGAAAAAAGTGTAAAATCCAGAAAGGCAGGACAGGCCATGGAGAACTGGGAGCCTTGTTATGCTGATGGGCGGGATGTAAATTGCCAACAACCACTCGGGAGAAGTGTATGGTGTTTCCTGAAACATCTAAAAAACAAAGCAACAGAGCCTAGGGCACTTCCACTTATGGTCCTATAGCTTAGGGAATTTAAAATCAAAAAGACACAGCCACCCCAAAGTTTCGAACGGCTCTGTTTACAAGAACCTCGTTTACAGTACAAGTTCAACATCGCAGAAAGTGAAAAATGGATAAAGAACTTGTGGTACTTACGTACAATTCAGTATCACTCAGCAATGAAATCTATGTCATCAGGCCCGTAGCAGCATAATGAGTGGATTCAGGTACGATGATTCTAACTGAAATAAGTCACACAGAAAAAGAAACATCATAAGATATCACTAATACACGGAATGGAAACTTGGCTACACAGGAACTGAATTACAGAACAGAACAGGGTCTCAAATTTAGAAAACCAACTTATGCTTGCTTAAGGGTAAAGGTGAGTTGGGGTGCTGCATAAAACCAGAGATTGAAATGAGCACAGATAAAGTTCCTTAAGCCAAATATGGAATAGACAAGAGCTACTCCTTGCTCAACGAAATGGACTCAACACCGCATATTAAATGCCTAAGAATGTACCTGACTAGTAAGTATCTTAAAACCTATGGATTGCTATGTCTCCGAAAGAGAATCAAGCATGTGTACAGGGGCATAAACGCAGCAGTGATAGGATTGGAGAGGTTCGGTGAGCAAATGAAGACCCTTTGAAGTCATATTGCATGGTACCCATTCCACGGGTTTCAACTACCCAGGTTTAAGGTATTCTTCCTTCAGCTAAAACATGCATGTGGAACCTAGAGTATGATCAACCATGTGATCGGGAGACGTGTTCAAATATGTCTCAGTTTTCGTACCCTGGTACTCAGGTGCAACATTCCAGACGCTTTACTAACACTCTCCCAACTTGGAGAGTCAGTCCCTTTAACCTCCTGTTTGGCCCAGTTTGCAATTTCTGTGGAAGATGAACAGGAATAGCGAGAACCAATGAGAGACTAGCTGGAGGTGTCTGGATGGGCAAATTTAACTCTCATTTCCCACCAGGAAGAGGAATTAACCTAAGGCTCAGCGTGCCGTGCCAGAACCAGATTAGGGCCTGAAGACATCCTGTGGTGTTGCGGCCAGGTCACAAGAAAGCGAGTTGAAGAAAGGAGCTCAGGGGCACTGTAATTCACAAACCTGCAGAGTTATAAATGACAGCTATCGTCCAAAAATAGACTGAAGTAAGGCTGCCAAGAGGACTTGAAAGCGGGGCAGAATTGCAGGAAACCGATTTCAGGAGGTAGACTGGAATTGCATTGCAAGCATAGGAAAATAGGCAGAACGTCCACAATGATGCACTTGGCCAAAAAGGGCGTATGCGTTTTTTCCTGAATATATTCAGGAAAAAACGCATACGCCCTTATTGGCCAACCAAGCAAGGTTGCAAAGGAAATCTGCACTACAATGAAGTCTCACTTCCCCCCGGTCAAAAGGGCCATCTGAAAAAAGTGTAAAATCCAGAAAGGCAGGACAGGCCATGGAGAACTGGGAGCCTTGTTATGCTGAAGGGCGGGATGTAAATTGCCAACAACCACTCGGGAGAAGTGTATGGTGTTTCCTGAAACATCTAAAAAACAAAGCAACAGAGCCTAGGGCACTTCCACTTATGGTCCTATAGCTTAGGGAATTTAAAATCAAAAAGACACAGCCACCCCAAAGTTTAGAACGGCTCTGTTTACAAGAACCTCGTTTACAGTACAAGTTCAACATCGCAGAAAGTGAAAAATGGATAAAAAAGTTGTGGTATTTACTTACAAAGCAATATCACTCAGCAATGAAATCTGTGTCATCAGGACCTTAGCAGCACAATGAGTGGATTCAGGTATGATGATTCTAACTGAAATAAGTCACACAGAAAAAGAAATATCATAAGATATCAGTAATACACGGAATGGAAACTTGGCTACACAGGAACTGAATTACAGAACAGAACAGGGTCTCAAATTTAGAAAACCAACTTATGCTTGCTTAAGGGTAAAGGTGAGTTGGGGTGCTCCATAAAACCAGAGATTGAAATGAGCACAGATAAAGTTCCTTAAGCCAAATATGGAATAGACAAGAGCTACTCCTTGCTCAACGAAATGGACTCAACACCGCATATTAAACGCCTAAGAATGTACCTGACTAGTAAGTATCTTAAAACCTATGGATTGCTATGTCTCCGAAAGAGAATCAAGCATGTGTACAGGGGCATAAACGCAGCAGTGATAGGATTGGAGAGGTTCGGTGAGCAAATGAAGACCCTTTGAAGTCATATTGCATGGTACCCATTCCACGGGTTTCAAATACACAGGTTTAAGGTATTCTTCCTTCAGCTAAAACATGCATGTGGAACCCAGAGTATGATCAACCATGTGATCGGGAGACGTGTTCAAATATGTCTCAGTTTTCCTCCCCTGGTACTCGGGTGCAACATTCCAGACGCTTTACTAACACTCTCCCCACTTGGAGAGTCAGTCCCTTTAACCTCCTGTTTGGCCCAGTTTGCAATTTCTGTGGAAGATGAACAGGAATAGCGAGAACCAATGAGAGGCTAGCTGGAGGTGTCTGGACGGGCAAATTTAACTCTCATTTCCCACCAGGAAGAGGAATTAACCAAAGGCTCAGCGTGCCGTACCGGAACCAGATTAGGGCCTGAAGACATCCTGCGGTGTTGCGGCCAGCTCAAAAGAAAGCGAGTTGAAGAAAGGAGCTCAGGGGCACTGTAATTCACAAACCTGCAGAGTTATAAATGACAGCTATCGTCCAAAAATAGACTGAAGTAAGGCTGCCAAGAGGACTTGAAAGCGGGGCAGAATTGCAGGAAACCGATTTCAGGAGGTAGACTGGAATTGCATTGAAAGCATAGGAAAAGAGGCAGAACGTCCACAATGATGCACTTGGCCAAAAAGGGCGTATGCGTTTTTTCCTGAATATATTCAGGAAAAAACGCATACGCCCTTTTTGGCCAACCAAGCAAGCTTGCAAAGGAAATCTGCACTACAATGAAGTCTCACTTCCCCCCGGTCAAAAGGGCCATCTGAAAACAGTGTAAAATCCAGAAAGGCAGGACAGGCCATGGAGAACTGGGAGCCTTGTTATGCTGATGGGCGGGATGTAAATTGCCAACAGACACTTGGGAGAAGTGTATGGTGTTTCCTGAAACATCTAAAAAACAAAGCAACAGAGGCTAGGGCACTGCCACTTATGGTCCTATAGCTTAGGGAAATTAAAATCAAAAAGACACAGCCACCCCAAAGTTTGGGACGCCTCTGTTTACAAGAACCTCGTTTACAGTACAAGTTCAACATCGCAGAAAGTGAAAAATGGATAAAGAAGTTGTGGTATTTACTTACAAAGCATTATCACTCAGCAATGAAATCTGTGTCATCAGGCCCTTAGCAGCACAATGAGTGGATTCAGGTATGATGATTCTAACTGAAATAAGTCACACAGAAAAAGAAACATCATAAGATATCAGTAATACACGGAATGTAAACTTGGCTACACAGGAACTGAATTTCAGAACAGAACAGGGTCTCAAATTTAGAAAACCAACTTATGCTTGCTTTAGGGGAAAGGTGAGTTGGGGTGCTGCATAAAACCAGAGATTGAAATGAGCACAAAGTTCCTTAAGCCAAATATGGAATAGACAAGAGCTATTCCTTGCTCAACGAAATGGACTCAACACCGCATATTAAACGCCTAAGAATGTACCTGACTAGTAAGTATCTTAAAACCTATAGATTGCTATGTCTCCGAAAGAGAATCAAGCATGTGTACAGGGGCATAAACGCAGCAGTGATAGGATTGGAGAGGTTCAGTGAGCAAATGAAGACCCTTTGAAGTCATATTGCATGGTACTCATTCCACGGGTTTCAACTACGCAGATTTTAGGTATTCGTCCTTCAGCTAAAACATGCATGTGGAACCCAGAGTATGATCAACCATGAGATCGGGAGACGTGTTCAAATATGTCTCAGTTTTCCTCCCCTGGTACTCGGGTGCAACATTCCAGACGCTTTACTAACACTCTCCCCACTTGGAGAGTCAGTCCCTTTAACCTCCTGTTTGGCCCAGTTTGCAATTTCTGTGGAAGATGAACAGGAATAGCGAGAACCAATGAGAGACTAGCTGGAGGTGTCTGGACGGGCAAATTTAACTCTCATTTCCCACCAGGAAGAGGAATTAACCAAAGGCTCAGCGTGCCGTGCCGGAACCAGATTAGGGCCTGAAGCCATCCTGCGGTGTTGCGGCCAGGTCACAAGAAAGCGAGTTGAAGAAAGGAGCTCAGGGGCACTGTAATTCACAAACCTGCAGAGTTATAAATGACAGCTATCGTCCAAAAATAGACTGAAGTAAGGCTGCCAAGAGGACTTGAAAGAGGGGCAGATTTGCAGGAAACCGATTTCAGGAGGTAGACTGGAATTGCATTGAAAGCATAGGAAAAGAGGCAGAACGTCCACAATGATGCACTTGGCCAAAAAGGGCGTATGCGTTTTTTCCTGAATATATTCAGGAAAAAACGCATACGCCCTTTTTGGGCAACCAAGCAAGCTTGCAAAGGAAATCTGCACTACAATGAAGTCTCACTTCCCCCCGGTCAAAAGGGCCATCTGAAAAAAGTGTAAAATCCAGAAAGGCAGGACAGGCCATGGAGAACTGGGAGCCTTGTTATGCTGATGGGCGGGATGTAAATTGCCAACAGACATTCGGGAGAAGTGTATGGTGTTTCCTGAAACATCTAAAAAACAAAGCAACAGAGCCTAGGGCACTGCCACTTATGGTCCTATAGCTTAGGGAAATTAAAATCAAAAAGACACAGCCACCCCAAAGTTTCGGACGCCTCTGTTTACAAGAACCTCGTTTACAGTACAAGTTCAACATCGCAGAAAGTGAAAAATGGATAAAGAAGTTGTGGTATTTACTTACAAAGCAATATCATTCAGGAATGAAATCTATGTCATCAGGCCCTTAGCAGAACAATGAGTGGATTCAGGTATGATGATTCTAACTGAAATAAGTCACACAGAAAAAGAAACATCATAAGATATCAGTAATACACGGAATGTAAACTTGGCTACACAGGAACTGAATTACAGAACAGAACGGGGTCTCAAATTTAGAAAACCAACTTATGCTTGCTTAAGGGGAAAGGTGAGTTGGGGTGCTGCATAAAACCAGAGATTGAAATGAGCACAGATAAAGTTACTTAAGCCAAATATGGAATAGACAAGAGCTACTCCTTGCTCAACGAAATGGACTCAACACCGCATATTAAACGCCTAAGAATGTACCTGACTAGTAAGTATCTTAAAACCTATGGATTGCTATGTCTCCGAAAGAGAATCAAGCATGTGTACAGGGGCATGAACGCAGCAGTGATAGGATTGGAGAGGTTCGGTGAGCAAATGAAGACCCTTTGAAGTCATATTGCATGGTACCCATTACACGGGTCTCAACTCTCCAGGTTTAAGGTATTCTTCCTTCAGCTAAAACATGCATGTGGAACCCAAGTATGATCAACCATGTGAACGGGAGACGTGTTCAAATATGTCTCAGTTTTCCTCCCCTGGTACTCGGGTGCAACATTCCAGACGCTTTACTAACACTCTCCCCACTTGGAGAGTCAGTCCCTTTAACCTCCTGTTTGGCCCAGTTTGCAATTTCTGTGGAAGATGAACAGGAATAGCGAGAACCAATGAGAGACTAGCTGGAGGTGTCTGGACGGGCAAATTTAACTCTCATTTCCCACCAGGAAGAGGAATTAACCAAAGGCTCAGCGTGCCGTGCCGGAACCAGATTAGGGCCTGAAGCCATCCTGCGGTGTTGCGGCCAGGTCACAAGAAAGCGAGTTGAAGAAAGGAGCTCAGGGGCACTGTAATTCACAAACCTGCAGAGTTATAAATGACAGCTATCGTCCAAAAATAGACTGAAGTAAGGCTGCCAAGAGGACTTGAAAGAGGGGCAGATTTGCAGGAAACCGATTTCAGGAGGTAGACTGGAATTGCATTGAAAGCATAGGAAAAGAGGCAGAACGTCCACAATGATGCACTTGGCCAAAAAGGGCGTATGCGTTTTTTCCTGAATATATTCAGGAAAAAACGCATACGCCCTTTTTGGGCAACCAAGCAAGCTTGCAAAGGAAATCTGCACTACAATGAAGTCTCACTTCCCCCCGGTCAAAAGGGCCATCTGAAAAAAGTGTAAAATCCAGAAAGGCAGGACAGGCCATGGAGAACTGGGAGCCTTGTTATGCTGATGGGCGGGATGTAAATTGCCAACAGACATTCGGGAGAAGTGTATGGTGTTTCCTGAAACATCTAAAAAACAAAGCAACAGAGCCTAGGGCACTGCCACTTATGGTCCTATAGCTTAGGGAAATTAAAATCAAAAAGACACAGCCACCCCAAAGTTTCGGACGCCTCTGTTTACAAGAACCTCGTTTACAGTACAAGTTCAACATCGCAGAAAGTGAAAAATGGATAAAGAAGTTGTGGTATTTACTTACAAAGCAATATCATTCAGGAATGAAATCTATGTCATCAGGCCCTTAGCAGAACAATGAGTGGATTCAGGTATGATGATTCTAACTGAAATAAGTCACACAGAAAAAGAAACATCATAAGATATCAGTAATACACGGAATGTAAACTTGGCTACACAGGAACTGAATTACAGAACAGAACGGGGTCTCAAATTTAGAAAACCAACTTATGCTTGCTTAAGGGGAAAGGTGAGTTGGGGTGCTGCATAAAACCAGAGATTGAAATGAGCACAGATAAAGTTACTTAAGCCAAATATGGAATAGACAAGAGCTACTCCTTGCTCAACGAAATGGACTCAACACCGCATATTAAACGCCTAAGAATGTACCTGACTAGTAAGTATCTTAAAACCTATGGATTGCTATGTCTCCGAAAGAGAATCAAGCATGTGTACAGGGGCATGAACGCAGCAGTGATAGGATTGGAGAGGTTCGGTGAGCAAATGAAGACCCTTTGAAGTCATATTGCATGGTACCCATTACACGGGTCTCAACTCTCCAGGTTTAAGGTATTCTTCCTTCAGCTAAAACATGCATGTGGAACCCAAGTATGATCAACCATGTGAACGGGAGACGTGTTCAAATATGTCTCAGTTTTCCTCCCCTGGTACTCGGGTGCAACATTCCAGACGCTTTACTAACACTCTCCCCACTTGGAGAGTCAGTCCCTTTAACCTCCTGTTTGGCCCAGTTTGCAATTTCTGTGGAAGATGAACAGGAATAGCGAGAACCAATGAGAGACTAGCTGGAGGTGTCTGGACGGGCAAATTTAACTCTCATTTCCCACCAGGAAGAGGAATTAACCAAAGGCTCAGCGTGCCGTGCCGGAACCAGATTAGGGCCTGAAGCCATCCTGCGGTGTTGCGGCCAGGTCACAAGAAAGCGAGTTGAAGAAAGGAGCTCAGGGGCACTGTAATTCACAAACCTGCAGAGTTATAAATGACAGCTATCGTCCAAAAATAGACTGAAGTAAGGCTGCCAAGAGGACTTGAAAGAGGGGCAGATTTGCAGGAAACCGATTTCAGGAGGTAGACTGGAATTGCATTGAAAGCATAGGAAAAGAGGCAGAACGTCCACAATGATGCACTTGGCCAAAAAGGGCGTATGCGTTTTTTCCTGAATATATTCAGGAAAAAACGCATACGCCCTTTTTGGGCAACCAAGCAAGCTTGCAAAGGAAATCTGCACTACAATGAAGTCTCACTTCCCCCCGGTCAAAAGGGCCATCTGAAAAAAGTGTAAAATCCAGAAAGGCAGGACAGGCCATGGAGAACTGGGAGCCTTGTTATGCTGATGGGCGGGATGTAAATTGCCAACAGACATTCGGGAGAAGTGTATGGTGTTTCCTGAAACATCTAAAAAACAAAGCAACAGAGCCTAGGGCACTGCCACTTATGGTCCTATAGCTTAGGGAAATTAAAATCAAAAAGACACAGCCACCCCAAAGTTTCGGACGCCTCTGTTTACAAGAACCTCGTTTACAGTACAAGTTCAACATCGCAGAAAGTGAAAAATGGATAAAGAAGTTGTGGTATTTACTTACAAAGCAATATCATTCAGCAATGAAATCTATGTCATCAGGCCCTTAGCAGAACAATGAGTGGATTCAGGTATGATGATTCTAACTGAAATAAGTCACACAGAAAAAGAAACATCATAAGATATCAGTAATACACGGAATGTAAACTTGGCTACACAGGAACTGAATTACAGAACAGAACGGGGTCTCAAATTTAGAAAACCAACTTATGCTTGCTTAAGGGGAAAGGTGAGTTGGGGTGCTGCATAAAACCAGAGATTGAAATGAGCACAGATAAAGTTACTTAAGCCAAATATGGAATAGACAAGAGCTACTCCTTGCTCAACGAAATGGACTCAACACCGCATATTAAACGCCTAAGAATGTACCTGACTAGTAAGTATCTTAAAACCTATGGATTGCTATGTCTCCGAAAGAGAATCAAGCATGTGTACAGGGGCATGAACGCAGCAGTGATAGGATTGGAGAGGTTCGGTGAGCAAATGAAGACCCTTTGAAGTCATATTGCATGGTACCCATTACACGGGTCTCAACTCTCCAGGTTTAAGGTATTCTTCCTTCAGCTAAAACATGCATGTGGAACCCAAGTATGATCAACCATGTGAACGGGAGACGTGTTCAAATATGTCTCAGTTTTCCTCCCCTGGTACTCGGGTGCAACATTCCAGACGCTTTACTAACACTCTCCCCACTTGGAAAGTCAGCGCCTTTAACCTCCTGTTTGGCCCAGTTTGCAATTTCTGCGGAAGATGAACAGGAATAGCGAGAACCAATGAGAGACTAGCTGGAGGTGTCTGGACGGGCAAATTTAACTCTCATTTCCCACCAGGAAGAGGAAATAACCAAAGGCACAGCATGCCGTGCCGGAACCAGATTAGGGCCTGAAGACATCCTGCGGTGTTGCGGCCAGGTCACAAGAAAGCGAGTTGAAGAAAGGAGCTCAGGGGCACTGTAATTCACAAACCTGCAGAGTTATAAATGACAGCTATCGTCCAAAACTAGACTAAAGTAAGGCTGCCAAGAGGACTTGAAAGCGGGGCAGAATTTCAGGAAACCGATTTCAGGAGGTAGACTGGAATTGCATTGAAAGCATAGGAAAAGAGGCAGAACGTCCACAATGATGCACTTGGCCAAAAAGGGCGTATGCGTTTTTTCCTGAATATATTCAGGAAAAAACGCATACGCCCTTTTTGGCCAACCAAGCAAGCTTACAAAGGAAATCTGCACTACAATGAAGTCTCACTTCCCCCCGGTCAAAAGGGCCATCTGAAAAAAGTGTAAAATCCAGAAAGGCAGGACAGGCCATGGAGAACTGGGAGCCTTGTTATGCTGATGGGCGGGATGTAAATTGCCAACAACCACTCGGGAGAAGTGTATGGTGTTTCCTGAAACATCTAGAAAACAAAGCAACAGAGCCTAGGGCACTTCCACTTATGGTCCTATAGCTTAGGGAAATTAAATTCAAAAAGACACAGCCACCGCAAAGTTTGGAACGGCTCTGTTTACAAGAACCTCGTTTACAGTACAAGTTCAACATCGCAGAAAGTGAAAAATGGATAAAGAACTTGTGGTACTTACGTACAATGCAGTATCACTCAGCAATGAAATCTATGTCATCAGGCCCGTAGCAGCATAATGAGTGGATTCAGGTACGATGATTCTAACTGAAATAAGTCACACAGAAAAAGAAACATCATAAGATATCACTAATACACGGAATGTAAACTTGGCTACACAGGAACTGAATTACAGAACAGAACACGGTCTCAAATTTAGAAAACCAACTTATGCTTGCTTAAGGGTAAAGGTGAGTTGGGGTGCTGCATAAAACCAGAGATTGAAATGAGCACAGATAAAGTTCCTTAAGCCAAATATGGAATAGACAAGAGCTACTCCTTGCTCAACGAAATGGACTCAACACCGCATATTAAATGCCTAAGAATGTACCTGACTAGTAAGTATCTTAAAACCTATGGATTGCTATGTCTCCGAAAGAGAATCAAGCATGTGTACAGGGGCATAAACGCAGCAGTGATAGGATTGGAGAGGTTCGGTGAGCAAATGAAGACCCTTTGAAGTCATATTGCATGGTACCCATTCCACGGGTTTCAACTACCCATGTTTAAGGTATTCTTCCTTCAGCTAAAACATGCATGTGGAACCTAGAGTATGATCAACCATGTGATCGGGAGACGTGTTCAAATATGTCTCAGTTTTCGTACCCTGGTACTCGGGTGCAACATTCCAGACGCTTTACTAACACTCTCCCCACTTGGAAAGTCAGCGCCTTTAACCTCCTGTTTGTCCCAGTTTGCAATTTCTGCGGAAGATGAACAGGAATAGCGAGAACCAATGAGAGGCTAGCTGGAGGTATCTGGACGGGCAAATTTAACTCTCATTTCCCACCAGGAAGAGGAAATAACCAAAGGCTCAGCGTGCCGTGCCGGAACCAGATTAGGGCCTGAAGCCATCCTGCGGTGTTGCGGCCAGCTCAAAAGAAAGCGAGTTGAAGAAAGGAGCTCAGGGGCACTGTAATTCACAAACCTGCAGAGTTATAAATGACAGCTATCGTCCAAAAATAGACTGAAGTAAGGCTGCCAGGAGGACTTGAAAGCGGGGCAGAATTGCAGGAAACCGATTTCAGGAGGTAGACTGGAATTGCATTGAAAGCATAGGAAAAGAGGCAGAACGTCCACAATGATGCACTTGGCCAAAAAGGGCGTATGCGTTTTTTCCTGAATATATTCAGGAAAAAACGCATACGCCCTTTTTGGCCAACCAAGCAAGCTTGCAAAGGAAATCTGCACTACAATGAAGTCTCACTTCCCCCCGGTCAAAAGGGCCAACTGAAAAAAGTGTAAAATCCAGAAAGGCAGGACAGGCCATGGAGAACTGGGATCCTTGTTATGCTGAAGGGCGGGATGTAAATTGCCAACAAACACTCGGGAGAAATGTATGGTGTTTCCTGAAACATCTAAAAAACAAAGCAACAGAGCCTAGGGCACTTCCACTTATGGTCCTATAGCTTAGGGAATTTAAAATCAAAAAGACACAGCCACCCCAAAGTTTGGAACGGCTCTGTTTACAAGAACCTCGTTTACAGTACAAGTTCAACATCGCAGAAAGTGAAAAATGGATAAAGAACTTGTGGTACTTACGTACAATGCAGTATCACTCAGCAATGAAATCTATGTCATCAGGCCCGTAGCAGCATAATGAGTGGATTCAGGTACGATGATTCTAACTGAAATAAGTCACACAGAAAAAGAAACATCATAAGATATCACTAATACACGGAATGTAAACTTGGCTACACAGGAACTGAATTACAGAACAGAACAGGGTCTCAAATTTAGAAAACCAACTTATGCTTGCTTAAGGGGAAAGGTGAGTTGGGGTGCTGCATAAAACCAGAGATTGAAATGAGCACAGATAAAGTTCCTTAAGCCAAATATGGAATAGACAAGAGCTACTCCTTGCTCAACGAAATGGACTCAACACCGCATATTAAATGCCTAAGAATGTACCTGACTAGTAAGTATCTTAAAACCTATGGATTGCTATGTCTCCGAAAGAGAATCAAGCATGTGTACAGGGGCATAAACGCAGCAGTGATAGGATTGGAGAGGTTCGGTGAGCAAATGAAGACCCTTTGAAGTCATATTGCATGGTACCCATTCCACGGGTTTCAACTACCCAGGTTTAAGGTATTCTTCCTTCAGCTAAAACATGCATGTGGAACCTAGAGTATGATCAACCATGTCATCGGGAGACGTGTTCAAATATGTCTCAGTTTTCGTACCCTGGTACTCGGGTGCAACATTCCAGACGCTTTACTAACACTCTCCCCACTTGGAGAGTCAGTCCCTTTAACCTCCTGTTTGGCCCAGTTTGCAATTTCTGTGGAAGATGAACAGGAATAGCGAGAACCAATGAGAGACTAGCTGGAGGTGTCTGGATGGGCAAATTTAACTCTCATTTCCCACCAGGAAGAGGAATTAACCAAAGGCTCAGTGTGCCGTGCCAGAACCAGATTAGGGCCTGAAGACATCCTGCAGTGTTGCGGCCAGGTCACAAGAAAGCGAGTTGAAGAAAGGAGCTCAGGGGCACTGTAATTCACAAACCTGCAGAGTTATAAATGACAGCTATCGTCCAAAAATAGACTGAAGTAAGGCTGCCAAGAGGACTTGAAAGCGGGGCAGAATTGCAGGAAACCGATTTCAGGAGGTAGACTGGAATTGCATTGCAAGCATAGGAAAAGAGGCAGAACGTCCACAATGATGCACTTGGCCAAAAAGGGCGTATGCGTTTTTTCCTGAATATATTCAGGAAAAAACGCATACGCCCTTTTTGGCCAACCAAGCAAGCTTGCAAAGGAAATCTGCACTACAATGAAGTCTCACTTCCCCCCGGTCAAAAGGGCCATCTGAAAAAAGTGTAAAATCCAGAAAGGCAGGACAGGCCATGGAGAACTGGGAGCCTTGTTATGCTGATGGGCGGGATGTAAATTGCCAACAGCCACTCCGGAGAAGTGTATGGTGTTTCCTGAAACATCTAAAAAACAAAGCAACAGAGCCTAGGGCACTTCCACTTATGGTCCTATAGCTTAGGGAATTTAAAATCAAAAAGACACAGCCACCCAAAGTTTGGAAAGGCTCTGTTTACAAGAACCTCGTTTACAGTACAAGTTCAACATCGCAGAAAGTGAAAAATGGATAAAGAAGTTGTGGTATTTACTTACAAAGCAATATCACTCAGCAATGAAATCTGTGTCATCAGGCCCTTAGCAGCACAATGAGTGGATTCAGGTATGATGATTCTAACTGAAATAAGTCACACAGAAAAAGAAACATCATAAGATATCAGTAATACACGGAATGGAAACTTGGCTACACAGGAACTGAATTACAGAACAGAACAGGGTCTCAAATTTAGAAAACCAACTTATGCTTGCTTAAGGGTAAAGGTGAGTTGGGGTGCTGCATAAAACCAGAGATTGAAATGAGCACAGATAAAGTTCCTTAAGCCAAATATGGAATAGACAAGAGCTACTCCTTGCTCAACGAAATGGACTCAACACCGCATATTAAACGCCTAAGAATGTACCTGACTAGTAAGTAGCTTAAAACCTATGGATTGCTATGTCTCCGAAAGAGAATCAAGCATGTGTACAGGGGCATAAACGAAGCAGTGATAAGATTGGAGAGGTTCGGTGAGCAAATGAAGACCCTTTGAAGTCATATTGCATGGTACCCATTCCACGGGTTTCAACTACCCAGGTTTTAGGTATTCTTCCTTCAGCTAAAACATGCATGTGGAACCCAAGTATGATCAACCATGTGAACGGGAGACGTGTTCAAATATGTCTCAGTTTTCCTCCCCTGGTACTCGGGTGCAACATTCCAGACGCTTTACTAAAACTCTCCCCACTTGGAAAGTCAGCGCCTTTAACCTCCTGTTTGGCCCAGTTTGCAATTTCTGCGGAAGATGAACAGGAATAGCGAGAACCAATGAGAGGCTAGCTGGAGGTGTCTGGACGGGCAAATTTAACTCTCATTTCCCACCAGGAAGAGGAATTAACCAAAGGCTCAGCGTGCCGTACCAGAACCAGATTAGGGCCTGAAGCCATCCTGCGGTGTTGCGGCCAGCTCAAAAGAAAGCGAGTTGAAGAAAGGAGCTCAGGGGCACTGTAATTCACAAACCTGCAGAGTTATAAATGACAGCTATCGTCCAAAAATAGACTGAAGTAAGGCTGCCAAGAGGACTTGAAAGCGGGGCAGAATTGCAGGAAACCGATTTCAGGAGGTAGACTGGAATTGCATTGAAAGCATAGGAAAAGAGGCAGAACGTCCACAATGATGCACTTGGCCAAAAAGGGCGTATGCGTTTTTTCCTGAATATATTCAGGAAAAAACGCATACGCCCTTTTTGGCCAACCAAGCAAGCTTGCAAAGGAAATCTGCACTACAATGAAGTCTCACTTCCCCCCGGTCAAAAGGGCCAACTGAAAACAGTGTAAAATCCAGAAAGGCAGGACAGGCCATGGAGAACTGGGAGCCTTGTTATGCTGATGGGCGTGATGTAAATTGCCAACAGACACTTGGGAGAAGTGTATGGTGTTTCCTGAAACATCTAAAAAACAAAGCAACAGAGGCTAGGGCACTGCCACTTATGGTCCTATAGCTTAGGGAAATTAAAATCAAAAAGACACAGCCACCCCAAAGTTTGGGACGCCTCTGTTTACAAGAACCTCGTTTACAGTACAAGTTCAACATCGCAGAAAGTGAAAAATGGATAAAGAAGTTGTGGTATTTACTTACAAAGCAATATCACTCAGCAATGAAATCTGTGTCATCAGGCCCTTAGCAGCACAATGAGTGGATTCAGGTATGATGATTCTAACTGAAATAAGTCACACAGAAAAAGAAACATCATAAGATATCAGTAATACACGGAATGTAAACTTGGCTACACAGGAACTGAATTACAGAACAGAACAGGGTCTCAAATTTAGAAAACCAACTTATGCTTGCTTTAGGGGAAAAGTGAGTTGGGGTGCTGCATAAAACCAGAGATTGAAATGAGCACAAAGTTCCTTAAGCCAAATATGGAATAGACAAGAGCTATTCCTTGCTCAACGAAATGGACTCAACACCGCATATTAAACGCCTAAGAATGTACCTGACTAGTAAGTATCTTAAAACCTATAGATTGCTATGTCTCCGAAAGAGAATCAAGCATGTGTACAGGGGCATAAACGCAGCAGTGATAGGATTGGAGAGGTTCCGTGAGCAAATGAAGACCCTTTGAAGTCATATGGCATGGTACTCATTCCACGGGTTTCAACTACGCAGATTTTAGGTATTCGTCCTTCAGCTAAAACACGCATGTGGAACCCAGAGTATGATCAACCATGAGATCGGGAGACGTGTTCAAATATGTCTCAGTTTTCCTCCCCTGGTACTCGGGTGCAACATTCCAGACGCTTTACTAACACTCTCCCCACTTGGAGAGTCAGTCCCTTTAACCTCCTGTTTGGCCCAGTTTGCAATTTCTGCGGAAGATGAACAGGAATAGCGAGAACCAATGAGAGGCTAGCTGGAGGTGTCTGGACGGGCAAATTTAACTCTCATTTCCCACCAGGAAGAGGAAATAACCAAAGGCTCAGCGTGCCGTACCGGAACCAGATTAGGGCCTGAAGCCATCCTGCGGTGTTGCGGCCAGCTCAAAAGAAAGCGAGTTGAAGAAAGGAGCTCAGGGGCACTGTAATTCACAAACCTGCAGAGTTATAAATGACAGCTATCGTCCAAAACTAGACTAAAGTAAGGCTGCCAAGAGGACTTGAAAGCGGGGCAGAATTGCAGGAAACCGATTTCAGGAGGTAGACTGGAATTGCATTGAAAGCATAGGAAAAGAGGCAGAACGTACACAATGATGCACTTGGCCAAAAAGGGCGTATGCGTTTTTTCCTGAATATATTCAGGAAAAAACGCATACGCCCTTTTTGGCCAACCAAGCAAGCTTGCAAAGGAAATCTGCACTACAATGAAGTCTCACTTCCCCCCGGTCAAAAGGGCAATCTGAAAAAAGTGTAAAATCCAGAAAGGCAGGACAGGCCATGGAGAACTGGGAGCCTTGTTATGCTGATGGGCGGGATGTAAATTGCCAACAACCACTCGGGAGAAGTGTATGGTGTTTCCTAAAACATCTAAAAAACAAAGCAACAGAGCCTAGGGCACTTCCACTTATGGTCCTATAGCTTAGGGAATTTAAAATCAAAAAGACACAGCCACCCCAAAGTTTCGAACGGCTCTGTTTACAAGAACCTCGTTTACAGTACAAGTTCAATATCACAGAAAGTGAAAAATGGATAAAGAACTTGAGGTACTTACGTACAATGCAGTATCACTCAGCAATGAAATCTATGTCATCAGGCCCGTAGCAGCATAATGAGTGGATTCAGGTACGATGATTCTAACTGAAATAAGTCACACAGAAAAAGAAACATCATAAGATATCACTAATACACGGAATGTAAACTTGGCTACACAGGAACTGCATTCCAAAACAGAACAGGGTCTCAAATTTAGAAAACCAACTTATGCTTGCTTAAGGGGAAAGGTGAGTTGGGGTGCTGCATAAAACCAGAGATTGAAATGAGCACAGATAAAGTTCCTTAAGCCAAATATGGAATAGACAAGAGCTACTCCTTGCTCAACGAAATGGACTCAACACCCCATATTAAACGCCTAAGAATGTACCTGACTAGTAAGTATCTTAAAACCTATGGATTGCTATGTCTCCAAAAGAGAATCAAGCGTGTGTACAGGGGCATAAACGCAGCAGTGATAGGATTGGAGAGGTTCGGTGAGCAAATGAAGACCCTTTGAAGTCATATTGCATGGTACCCATTACACGGGTCTCAACTCTCCAGGTTTTAGGTATTCTTCCTTCAGCTAAAACATGCATGTGGAACCCAGAGTATGATCAACCATGTGAACGGGAGACGTGTTCAAATATGTCTCAGTTTTCCTCCCCTGGTACTCGGGTGCAACATTCCAGACGCTTTACTAACACTCTCCCGACTTGGAGAGTCAGTGCCTTTAACCTCCTGTTTGGCCCAGTTTGCAATTTCTGCGGAAGATGAACAGGAATAGCGAGAACCAATGAGAGGCTAGCTGGAGGTGTCTGAACGGGCAAATTTAACTCTCATTTCCCACCAGGAAGAGGAATTAACCAAAGGCTCAGCGTGCCGGGCCGGAACCAGATTAGGGCCTGAAGCCATCCTGCGGTGTTGCGGCCAGGTCACAAGAAAGCGAGTTGAAGAAAGGAGCTCAGGGGCACTGTAATTCACAAACCTGCAGAGTTATAAATGACAGCTATCGTCCAAAAATAGACTGAAGTAAGGCTGCCAAGAGGACTTGAAAGCGGGGCAGAATTGCAGGAAACCGATTTCAGGAGGTAGACTGGAATTGCATTGAAAGCATAGGAAAAGAGGCAGAACGTCCACAATGATGCACTTGGCCAAAAGGGCGTATGCGTTTTTTCCTGAATATATTCAGGAAAAAACGCATACGCCCTTTTTGGCCAACCAAGCAAGCTTGCAAAGGAAATCTGCACTACAATGAAGTCTCACTTCCCCCCGGTCAAAAGGGCCATCTGAAAAAAGTGTAAAACCCAGAAAGGCAGGACAGGCCATGGAGAACTGGGAGCCTTGTTATGCTGATGGGCGGTATGTAAATTGCCAACAGACACTCGGGAGATGTGTATGGTGTTTCCTGAAACATCTAAAACACAAAGCAACAGAGCCTAGGGCACTTCCACTTATGGTCCTATAGCTTAGGGAAATTAATATCAAAAAGACACAGCAACCCCAAAATTTGGGATGGCTCTTTTTACAGAAATCTCTTCTATGGCACAAGTTAAATATCCCAGAGAGCAAATAATGGATAAAGAAGTTGCGGTACTTATGTACAACAGAATACCACTCAGCAATGAAATCTATGTCACCAAGCCGGTACCAGCATAATGAGTGCATTGAGGCACGATGATTCTAAGTGAAATAAGTCACACAGAAAAAGAAACATCATAAGGTATCACTAATACACGGAATGTGAACTTGGCTACACAAGAACTGAATTACAAAACAGAACAGGGTCTCAAGTTTAGAAAACCAACTTATGCCTGCGTAAGGGGGAAGGTGAGTTGGGGTGCTGCATAAAAGCAGAGTTTGAAATTAGCACAGATACCGTTCCATAAGCCAAATATGTAATAGACAAGAGCTACCCCTTGCTCAACGAAATGGATTCAACAATGAGGAATCACCTCACACCTGGTAGAATAGGCATCATTGAAAATCTACAAACAAAAAATGCTGGAAAGGGTGTGGAGAAAAAGAACCCTCTTCCACTATTGTTGGGAATATAAATTGATACAGTCATTATGGAGAACAATATGGAATTTCTTAAGAAACTAACAATAGAATTACCATATGATACAGCAATCCCAGTACTGGACATATACCCAGACAAAACCATAAATCAAAAAGAGTCATTCACCGCAATGTTCATTGCATCACTATTTACAATATCGAGGTAATGGAAGCAACCTAAATGCCCACAGACAGACGAATGCATAAAGCTGTGGTACATATATAAAATGGAATATTACTAAGCCATGAAAAGGAATGAAATTGGGTCATTTGTAGAGACGTCGATGGATCTAGAGACTGTCATACAGAGTGAAGTAAGTCAGAAAGAGAAAAACAAATCTTGTATATTCATGCATATATGTGGAACCTAGAAAAACTGTACAGATTAACCATTTTGCAAGGCATAAATAGAGCAACAGATGTAGACAACAAACGTATGGACAACAAGGGGGGAAAGCTGTTGGGGGGGTGGTGGTGGGAGGAGTTGAGAGACTGGGATTGGCATGTATACATTTATATGTATAAAATAGATAACCAATAAGAACCTGCTGTATAAAAATATAAAATAAAATTCAAAATTAAAAAGAAATAAAATTTAAAAAATAAAACAGAAAAAACAATTATTCCCTGCACATACATGTATTTATATGAATAAATTATTTCCATGCTTATATCTGTAAATACAAAAAAGAGGAATAAAATCTACCTTGAACCAAAAACGAAAAAGAGAAAAAAAACACAGAACCCACCAGTTACACAGAGGAAAACCGTATCAGGCACTTGCTCCAGTTGTAAACAATTCTGAAGTTGGTCAGTGGTGGGGAATCGTCTCCCATTCAGCCAGCAGCCCCCACGCAACAAGCGTCCTCATTGCAAAGCTGGGGCACCGTGCCGAGGCATCTGTGAGTAAACGTGAGCTGAGCCCCAGGCCAGTTGCTGCTGAACTATTCCCACCCGTCCCAGGTAAAACACCTGAATATATACAAGGACTTGAAAGCCTAGAGGAAGGGCCATAGAGCCACACGAGTGACAGCATGCCGGCCGACTTGGTGCCTGCAGGCCAGCCAGGATGGTCCTGGCCCTGGGTGCTCTTCTGGAAGATTTCCATTTCCCTGCCTGAGATACCCGTCCTGTCCCTGCCCCCACTGCTTTTTTCCTTCCTCACCTCTGCCCAGGGAGAAATTCCAGCAGCAGGTATGGGTGACACACCCTCTTCTTTAGCAGGTGGCAGCCTGGCAACTGCTGCAGAAAGTCCAGCAGAGCCCCACTCACACTGGGCCACCCACAAAGCCGTGGCCTCTCACTCCCTCCCACCAGCCCAGCCCCGAGACTGCTGACAGGGCAGAGAAAATGGCGTCAGGCACGGCTGCAGGGGCTCTTGCTGCCTGGAGTGGTATTTATATTGATCTCAACCCAGGCACACCTGGGGAGGGCTGGCCGGCACGGTAAGGCTGCCCAGGTCAGCCAATCATCACCCCTCAGGGGCTCACAGTTGCAGAAAATGGAACTTGCTGAACCGGCCAGGTCCAAGGAACAGGTGTGGGCTCCTGAGAGTCAGGATAGACAAGGGGCTGCAGCTTTGGCTTGTTTTCTAATCATTTTATCTGGCCCATGAGTGGGAGACAACTTCAAGAAAACCCTCTCCTAATGAGAGGAACCCAGGAGTCAGGGAGAGGAGGGGTGGGTGGTGGTTGGAGACAGAGGCCTGGTGCCCCGGGTGCAGTGGAAGTCTCTGGAAGACCAGGTGGAGGGAGGCCTCACGGAGTGATGCCCAGGGTCACAGACCTGTCGCAGCTGCTGTTTGTTAGTTCAAGTCCTGCTCTGAGGTGCTCTGTGTCAGCTCTGAGCGACAGGTGAGCTGGGGGTGCTCTGCAATGAGGGCTATGTGCACGGTTCCTGTGTGCCCAGCCCTGCCACGGTACCTGCAAGGGTAGCTCTGTATCCTGGGAGGGGCCTGACCACGAGAGCCCCGTGGGCTGGGGTGGGGGTGGGGTACCTGCCCAGGTGAGCTCCATATTCTGGGATTGGTCTGACCACGAGAGCCCCATGGGCTGCTGGGGACCTGGTAAAGGATGTCAGGACAGTCAGTGAAGCCACCGAGGATATACCTCCAGTTGCTCCTAATTCCTACACCCTGCTGGTCATTCTACCAACCACCAGGACATGGTATTCTGTATTAGTCTTCAATGATGCCTTCTTTTGTATTCCATTAGTCCCAGAGTCACAAGAAATTTTGGCTTGTGAGTGGCAGGACTCAACATACAACTAAAACAATACTTCCGGGCCGTCTGGCCCCAAGGGTGCAAAAATTCCCACACCATCTTTGGGGAAAGCTTAGCTAAAGACCTAAAAGTTCTACCTCTGGAAAAGGAAACCCTCCTTCAATATGTAGATGACATTCTGATCACCAGCCCTACTAAGGAGGCCTCTGAACTACCAAGCCAATAAAGGATAGAAGTTGTCCAAGAAAAAGCTCAAATATCACAGACTGCGGTGACCTGCCTGGGCTTCATTCTCACAGAAGGTCAGAGAAGCCCATCCCAGGAAAGGGAAGAAACCATTTTCAGCCTTACCCCTTTCTAAAACTAGAAGACAGCTTAGGGGTTCCTGGGGAGGCCAGGGTTTGCTGCTTCTGGATCCCCAGCTACAGTCTACTAGCTGGGCCTCTATATGAAACACTGAAAGGAAAAGATGATGATCCTTTTGAATAGAATCCAGAAGTGGCCTTTCAAGAATGGAAAGAGCAGTCAATTCAGACCCTTGCCCTGGAACTCCCTAATTTAGCTAAACCCTTTGACCTTTACATTCCCGGTGAAAGGTGAATCGCCATTGGAGAATTAGTGCAAAAACTGGGACCACTTGAAATGGAACAATGCAAGAATGCCATCCAGGTAGGATAAACTACGGTCACTAAGGGGCTTGGCCCACTGCCACATCTGGCCAAGATACTGGCGGTATCTAAAAACCTGGAAATCAGCAGCCCAAAAGGCCACCTCCCTCCTAAGGGAAAAGGACCCCACGTGGTGATCCTAACCACCAACCATGCCCTGAAGTTGCAGGGTTCGCTCCGTGGGCACACCGACCTCGAGTGAGGAGGCCCTCCAACTCCAACATCCAGAGAGATAACCGGGGGCAACAGGGCACCATGACGACTCGTGTGAACATCACTTGACCTGGAGTTTCTCTCATAAAACAACAAGAGTGTGTCCCAAAAGAGTAGACTACTGCTTGCAGGACTTACTGCACCCAGAGGGGAGCTAATAATCTTGGCGGGGGAACAGTATACCACACTGTCACCATAGAAAAGCCTACAGACACCGTGATGATGGTGGCCAATAAGACCGGCTGGACTCCTGTTTACTTCAAAAGGCTGTTGACTCAGTAGCCATCATGGTCCTTGATCACCACTGACCCTGGACTGTCTGGGAGTTGAGCGGGCAGGGCTCTGACACCTGGTGCTGTTTGTACGTTAATTCAGGGGCCTAACTGAAGAAAGCGCAGACTACTGGTCAGAGCATCTAGGCTGGCAGAGACGGTCAGCCTAAGGTGGCCGAACAAATGTGGGGCGGGGTGAAACCGGCCCCCACAGCGTCTCTGCACATCTCTTTCCTGGACCCTTAAAGGTCATTAGAATCTATAACACTTCCAATGCTGGTGCTCAGGTGGACGAGCAGGGAGGCAGGGGTCCTGGGGACAATCAACGTCACCGGGAGGCTGCTGGGGAGAAGCTCTGACCCTCGCCCCAGGGTATGAGGGCTCCCAACTCAGCACTCAGCAGTTACAGAAGAAGGGTCTGCACCCTCAGCACTCCAAGAATGAGGAACGGGACAAAAGGCAGAGGAGGGGTTTGTCCCCAGCAAAGCCCATTAAAAATCCCTGGGAGATAAAAATAGAATCTGGGCAATAAAGTCAAGTCTAACCTTTTTTATCCTTTGTGCTTTGTCTAATTTCACGTGCTCCTAGGGTCCCGCATGCAGAGGTTCCACACCCGGCACTTCAGACCAGATTTCCTAGTGCAGAATGGCTGGGTCGACACCTCAGCTCCTGGGGCCCAGTGCAGACTCCACGATATAGAGCCTGAGCTACAGCCAACCCGGCCCTCGAGAGCTCCGCCGCCTCCCTCCCTCCCACTGACTCTGACAGGATCTCTACACAGCAGCCCAGCCCACAGCCCACGGGGTAGTGCATGCTCTCACCTCTCCATTCTCTGATCAAAATATAAAGTTTCCTTTGCTTGTGAACCAAACTCAGTCTCGATCTGTTGGCCCCAATGACACTGGGCAGGGGGACACTTGTTGGGGTCCACTCTGGAGGATCAGTAACAGAAATTGAGACTATTGTAACCTCAATGAACAGATGTGTGAGCCAAACTGTAGTTAACATAGAACAGTGTATAAGGCTCGGGTAAAATAAGATGTTTTTAACACTTCCATTTGATATTTCCATCACTTTTTATAAGCAAGTTCAGTGAAAAGGTTTGTCTTATTTGTCAGGTCAATATTAGAGAAACGAAGTGATTTCTTTCCAAGGATGTACAGCTAATAATCTTGGTTAAACCTTCAATCTTGTTTTAAATGCTTTTCCATTGAAAATGATACCTCTCTTTCAGCTCCCCCATTTCTGAGAAGTATAAAATCTTATAATTTATTATTACCAAAGGGGAAAGGTGGGAGGAGGGATAAATTAACAGTTTGGAATGAACACATACACACTGCTATGTATAAAATAGATCATCAACAAGGAACTACTGTATAGCACAGGGAACTACACTCAACATTTTGCAATAACCTATAAGGGGAAATAATCTGAAAAAGAATAGATATTTTTATTGACATCATCTATCAATGACAGTTAAAGTGTAGCCTAAGGGAAGCTGGTGGTGAGTGCTTCTGACCCTGAAGACTTCAATCATCTAAAGTTTGGACTCTGCCTACTTCCCAAGGCCCTTAATGAACATATGTGTAGCCGTAGCTTAAAAACTTCCCCAGTTTGGGTTTCGGGGAGACACTGATTTTGAAAAAGCCCTGGTGTTCTCCTTACATGAATGGGACTCTTCCTACTGCTAAAACATGTCTGTCACACCCAGAGGATGGTATACCGTCTGATCGGGAAGAGTTTGGAAAAGGCATCTCATCTCCTCATCTCCTGGTGCTCGGGTTCACCCCTCCAGCGTCTTTACTAACAGTCTCCCCACTTGGAGATGTCAGCACTGTCAACATCCTGTTGCGTACAGTTTGGAATTTGTCCAGAGGATGAAGCGGAAGGATGAGGAACAATGAGAGACAAGTCCTAGGTGTTCAGACAGGCACATGTCACTCTAATTTCCAATCAGGAAGACGAATTGACCAAAGGCTAGGGTTGCCCATGGAAACAGTACAGGGCTTGAGGAAATCCCGCTGCTTTGTGGCCAGTTCCCATAAACACGAGTTGAACAATGGAACTCAGGGGCAGTAAAATTCACAAAACTGCAGAGTTGAAAATATCCATCACTGAAAAATGTCTTGAGGAAAGTCAGAGAAAAGGACTTGTAAGCAAGGGAGAATGGCAGGAAAGGGATTTGAGGAGGTAGAAAGGACTCGCCATTAAGCACAAGAAAAGGAGCTGAACATTGCCAACATTGCAGTTGGCCAAAAAGGGTGTATGCGTTCTTTTCTGTATATATTCAAGAAAAGGGCATACACTTTTTTAGCCAACCAAACAGGTGGGCACTGGAAGTCAATACTACAAAAGATATCACTTCGCATCAGTCAGAAGAGCCATCCTCATAAAGCGTAAACAACAGAAATGCAGGACAGGGCAACGAGAAGAGGGAGCCCTGTGAGACTTATAGTGGAAATGTATATTGCCAACGGCCATTCTGGAGAAGTGTATTGTGTTTACTAAAGCATCTAAAAAATGAGCTACAGAGCATAGGGCACTTGCACTCATGGGCGTATATCTTGGGAAAAACAAAAATCGAGAGGACACAGGCACCCCAATGTTTACCCCCTCTCTGTTTAAAAGATCCTCGACTAGGATATAACTTAAATGTCTCTGGAGGGAAAAAATGGATAGAGATGTGGTACTTAGGTAGAGTGGAATATTATTCAGCCTGGAAATCAATGAAATATGGCCAGTTGTAACAACTCTGGAGGAGTTACGTATGATCATTCTAAGTGACAGAATTCAAAAAGAAAAAGACACATATCATAAGATATCACTTAAAGGTGGAATCCAAAATGGCTACACATGAAATAAATTACAAAACAAAAACATAGTCAAATATGTAGAAAACACGCATAAGGCTGCTAAACGGGAAAGGTGGGGAGGGGTGAGGCATCATCCAGGAGGTTGAAATTAGCAAAGATACCATTCCAAATACCAAACTGATAATCAACAAGGCCTACACGGTAGCTAAAAGAACTGCACTCAGCACACTCAAGTCACCGGAAAAGAATATATACGACTGGTAAGAATCTGAAAAAGAATTTATTGATGTCTCTCTGTACGCGAATCAAGTGGATGTACAGCAGCAAGAAACAGAGCTTTGAAAATCAGCTGTAACCAATATAGTAATAAATTGAAAAAAATAAACGACAGAGAGACAGAGAAAACCTCTTACAACTTTTCCTCAGGGACGGTGATGCAACATGGATTGAACACATCTAGACCCACAGCAGGATGAGACATAAGGCTGGAAACTGTTTGCGCTAAGAGAAATGTGAGGTTGGGTGAGGAAATGCACACCCTTTAAAGTAATACTACCTGGTACCCATTCAATGGGTCCCAAATCTGCAGGTTCAAGGGATCTTCCTACAGCTAAAACATGCATGGAAAACCCAGAGGACTGTACACCATGTGATCGGGAGATGTGTCTAAAATGCACCTCATTTATCCTCTCCTGGTGCTCCTGTTCACCATTCCAGCCACGCTACTTAGAATCTCCCCACTTGGAGAATCAGCACATTTAAACTTCTGTTTCACACATTTTGCAAATTGTGAGGAGGATGAACGGGAAGAGGGGGAACCAATGAGAGAAGAGTTGTAGGGGTTTGGACGGGCACATATCACTCTAATTTCCCATTAAGAATAAGAATTAAAGAAAGGCTCAGCCTGCCTCGCCGGAGCCAAAATAGGGCCTGAAGCAATCCTGCGGGTTTGAGGCCAGCTCACAAAAGAGCAACTTAAAAAATGGAGCTCAGGGTCACTGCAATTCACAAACCTGCAGAGTTATAAATGAAAACTAACGTCCAAAAATATGTTGAGGTAAGGCAAAGAAGAGGATCTGAATGCAAGACAGAATTGCAAGAAACAGATTTCAAGAGATAGATTGGACTCGTCTTTAACGCACATGAAAAGCGGCAGAATTTCGACAATGATGCAGTTGGCCCAAAAGGGCGTATGCGTTTTTTCCTGATTATATCCAGGAAAAAAGGCATACGCACTTTATGGGCAACGAAGCAAGCAAGCAATGCAAATGTGCACAACAAAGAAGTCTCACTTCCCACCGGTCAAAAGGGCCATCCTAAAAAATTGTAAAAACCAGAAATGCAGGACAGGCCATGGAGAACAGGGAGCCTTTATACGCTGATGGGCAGTGTGTGAACTGCCGAGAGCCACTCTGGAGAAGTGTATGGTGGTTCCTAAATCATCTAAAAAACAGAGCTACAGAGCATAGGACACTTCCAATCATGGGAGTATATCTAGGGAAGTCTAAAAATCAACAAGACACAAGCACACCACAGTTTAGGGCTACTCTGTTTACAAGAACCTCAACTTCAGTACACCTTAAATATCCCAGGAAAGAGAACAATGGATAAAGAAGATGTGGTACTTATGTACAATGGAATATCTCTTCACCATGAAATCAATGTAATAAGGCTAGTAGAAGGATAAAGAGTGGATTTAGGTCCGATAATACTACTTGAAATAAGTCAAACAGAAAAAGAAACATATCATAAGATATCACTTATAGAGGGAGGGTAAATATGGCTGCACAAGAAATGAATTACAGAACAGAACAGTGTCTCACATTTAGAAAACACACTTATGTCAGCTTAAGGGGAAAGGAGAGGTGGGGTGATGCATAAAACCAGAGTTTGAAATTAGCACAGATACCGTTCAATAAACCAAATAGGTATTAGACAAGATCTACACCTTGCTCAATGAACAGGCCTCAACACACCCTATACACCGCAGAGAAATATATCTGAGGAATAAGAATCTTAAAACCCATGTATTGATATATCTCCATAAGGGAATCAAGTGTGTGCAGAGCGGCACAAACACAGCAGTGAAAAGGAGCTAAACCCCATTATAGAAATAAATTTTAAAAACAAAACGCTGAAACAATGAAAGAGAGAAAAATTCTTACAAAATTCGCTCAGGGGCTGTGATGCAACCTGGATTGACCACATATAAACCCACAGCTGGATAAGACATAAGGCTGGACACTTGGGGCTGACAGGATTGGTGAGCTTTGGTGAGCAACTGCCGAAAGTTTAATGCAATACTTCATGCTACTCAGTCCAAGGGTCCCAACACTCCAGGTTGAAGGGAATCTTCCTACAGCTAAACCATGCTTGGGAAACCCAGCGACTGGTATACCATATGATCGGGAAAGGTTTCTAAAACGCACCTCATTTTTCCTCTCCTGGGGCTCCGGATCGACATTCCAGCCGCTTTACTAACAACATCCCCACATGGAGTCAATGCCTTTAAGTTCTGGTATCGCACAGTCTGCAGTTAGTGCAGAGGATGAATGGGAATAGGGGGAACCAGTGAGAAACTAGCTGTAGCGGTTTCAATGGGCACATGTCACTCTAATATCACATCAGTAAGAAGAATTAACCAAAGGCACAGCAGGTGCCCCAGAAGAAAAATAGGGCTTCAAGGAATCCTTTGGTTATGGGGCAATACCACAAAAATAAGAGCTAAAAAATGGAGCTAAGGGCCACTGCAATTCAAAAACCTGCAGAGTTATAAAGGCCAACTATTTTTAAAAAATATATTGAGGTAAGGCTATGAAGAGGCATTGAAAGCAAGGCAGAATTGCAGGAAACCGATTTCAGGAGGTAGACTGGAATTGCATTGAAAGCATATGAAGAGAGTCAGAAACTCGACAATGATGCACTTGGCCAAAAAGTGCGTATGCGTTTTTTCCTGAATATATTCCTGAATATATTCAGGAAATTTCCTGAATATATTCAGGAAAAAACACATACGCCCTTTTTGGCCAACCAAGCAAGCTTGCAAAGGAAATCTGCACTACAATGAAGTCTCACTTCCCCCCGGTCAAAAGGGCCATCTGAAAAAAGTGTAAAATCCATAAAGGCACGACAGGCCATGGAGAACTGGGAGCCTTCTTATGCTGATGGGCGGGATGTAAATTGCCAACAGCCACTCTGGAGAAGTGTATGGTGTTTCCAGAAACATCTAAAAAACAAAGCAACAGAGCCTAGGGCACTTCCACTTATGGTCCTATAGCTTAGGGAATTTAAAATCAAAAAGACACAGCCACCCCAAAGTTTGGGACGGCTCTGTTTACAAGAACCTCGTTTACAGTACAAGTTCAATATCGCAGAAAGTGAAAAATGGATAAAGAACTTGTGGTACTTACGTACAATGCAATATCACTCAGCAATGAAATCTATGTCATCAGGCCCGTAGCAGCATAATGAGTGGATGCAGGTATGATGATTCGAACTGAAATAAGTCACACAGAAAAGAAACATCATAAGGTATCACTAATACACAGAATGTGAACTTGGCTACACATGAACTGAATTACAAAACAGAACAGTGTCTCAAGTTTAGAAAACCAACTTATGCTTGCTTAAGGGGGAAGGTGAGTTGGGGTGCTGCACAAAACCAGAGATTGAAATGAGCACAGATAAAGTTCCTTAAGCCAAATATGGAATAGACAAGAGCTACTCCTTGCTCAACGAAATGGACTCAACACCGCATATTAAACGCCTAAGAATGTACCTGACTAGTAAGTATCTTAAAACCTATGGATTGCTATGTCTCCGAAAGAGAATCAAGCATGTGTACAGGGGCATAAACGCAGCAGTGATAGGATTGGAGAGGTTCGGTGAGCAAATGAAGACCCTTTGAAGTCATATTGCATGGCACCCATTCCACGGGTTTCAACTACCCAGGTTTAAGGTATTCTTCCTTCAGCTAAAACATGCATGTGGAACCTAGAGTATGATCAACCATGTGATCGGGAGACGTGTTCAAATATGTCTCAGTTTTCCTCCCCTGGTACTCGGGTGCAACATTCCAGACGCTTTACTAACACTCTCCCCACTTGGAGAGTCAGTCCCTTTAACCTCCTGTTTGTCCCAGTTTGCAATTTCTGCGGAAGATGAACAGGAATAGCGAGAACCAATGAGAGACTAGCTGGAGGTGTCTGGACGGGCAAATTTAACTCTCATTTCCCACCAGGAAGAGGAATTAACCAAAGGCTCAGCGTGCCGTTCCAGAACCAGATTAGGGCCTGAAGCCATCCTGCGGTGTTGCGGCCAGCTCACAAGAAAGCGAGTTGAAGAAAGGAGCTCAGGGGCACTGTAATTCACAAACCTGCAGAGTTATAAAAGACAGCTATCGTCCAAAAATAGACTGAAGTAAGGCTGCCAAGAGGACTTGAAAGCGGGGCAGAATTGCAGGAAACCGATTTCAGGAGGTAGACTGGAATTGCATTGAAAGCATAGGAAAAGAGGCAGAACGTCCACAATGATGCACTTGGCCAAAAAGGGCGTATGCGTTTTTTCCTGAATATATTCAGGAAAAAACGCATACGCCCTTTTTGGCCAACCAAGCAAGCTTGCAAAGGAAATCTGCACTACAATGAAGTCTCACTTCCCCCCGGTCAAAAGGGCCATCTGAAAAAAGTGTAAAATCCAGAAAGGCAGGACAGGCCATGGAGAACTGGGAGCCTTGTTATGCTGATGGGCGGGATGTAAATTGCCAACAACCACTCGGGAGAAGTGTATGGTGTTTCCTGAAACATCTAAAAAACAAAGCAACAGAACCTAGGGCACTTCCACTTATGGTCCTATAGCTTAGGGAAATTAAAATCAAAAAGACACAGCCACCCCAAAGTTTGGAACGGCTCTGTTTACAAGAACCTCGTTTACAGTACAAGTTCAACATCGCAGAAAGTGAAAAATGGATAAAGAAGTTGTGGTATTTACTTACAAAGCAATATCACTCAGCAATGAAATCTGTGTCATCAGGCCCTTAGCAGCACAATGAGTGGATTCAGGTATGATGATTCTAACTGAAATAAGTCACACAGAAAAAGAAACATCATAAGATATCAGTAATACACGGAATGGAAACTTGGCTACACAGGAACTGAATTACAGAACAGAACAGGGTCTCAAATTTAGAAAACCAACTTATTCTTGCTTAAGGGTAAAGGTGAGTTGGGGTGCTGCATAAAACCAGAGATTGAAATGAGCACAGATAAAGTTCCTTAAGCCAAATATGGAATAGACAAGAGCTACTCCTTGCTCAACGAAATGGACTCAACACCGCATATTAAACGCCTAAGAAGGTACCTGTCTAGTAAGTATCTTAAAACCTATGGATTGCTATGTCTCCGAAAGAGAATCAAGCATGTGTACAGGGGCATAAACGCAGCAGTGATAGGATTGGAGAGGTTCGTGAGCAAATGAAGACCCTTTGAAGTCATATTGCATGGTACCCATTACACGGGTCTCAACTCTCCAGGTTTTAGGTATTCTTCCTTCAGCTAAAACATGCATGTGGAACCCAGAGTATGATCAACCGTGTGAACGGGAGACGTGTTCAAATATGTCTCAGTTTTCCTCCCCTGGTACTCGGGTGCAACATTCCAGACGCTTTACTAACACTCTCCCGACTTGGAGAGTCAGTCCCTTTAACCTCCTGTTTGGCCCAGTTTGCAATTTCTGCGGAAGGTGAACAGGAATAGCGAGAACCAATGAGAGACTAGCTGGAGGTGTCTGGACGGGCAAATTTAACTCTCATTTCCCACCAGGAAGAGGAATTAACCAAAGGCTCAGCTGCCGTGCCGGAACCAGATTGGGGCCTGAAGCCATCCTGCGGTGTTGCAGCCAGCTCACAAGAAAGCGAGTTGTAGAAAGGAGCTCAGGGGCACTGTAATTCACAAACCTGCAGAGTTATAAATGACAGCTATCGTCCAAAAATAGACTGAAGTAAGGCTGCCAAGAGGACTTGAAAGCGGGGCAGAATTGCAGGAAACCGATTTCAGGAGGTAGACTGAAATTGCATTGAAAGCATAGGAAAAGAGGCAGAACGTACACAATGATGCACTTGGCCAAAAAGGGCGTATGCGTTTTTTCCTGAATATATTCAGGAAAAAACGCATATGCCCTTTTTGGCCAACCAAGCAAGCTTGCAAAGGAAATCTGCACTACAATGAAGTCTCACTTCCACCTGGTCAAAAGGGCAATCTGAAAAAAGTGTAAAATCCATAAAGGCACGACAGGCCATGGAGAACCTGGAGCCTTCTTATGCTGATGGGCGGGATGTAAATTGCCAACAGCCACTCTGGAGAAGTGTATGGTGTTTCCTGAAACATCTAAAAAACAAAGCAACAGAGCCTAGGGCACTTCCACTTATGGTCCTATAGCTTAGGGAAATTAAAATCAAAAAGACACAGCCACCCCAAAGTTTGGGATGCCTCCGTTTACAAGAACCTCGTTTACCGTACAAGTTCAACATCGCAGAAAGTGAAAAATGGATAAAGAAGTTGTGGTATTTACTTACAAAGCAATATCACTCAGCAATGAAATCTGTGTCATCAGGCCCTTAGCAGCACAATGAGTGGATTCAGGTATGATGATTCTAACTGAAATAAGTCACACAGAAAAAGAAACTTCATAAGATATCAGTAATACACGGAATGTAAACTTGGCTACACAGGAACTGAATTACAGAACAGAACAGGGTCTCAAATTTAGAAAACCAACTTATTCTTGCTTAAGGGTAAAGGTGAGTTGGGGTGCTGCATAAAACCAGAGATTGAAATGAGCACAGATAAAGTTCCTTAAGCCAAATATGGAATAGACAAGAGCTACTCCTTGCTCAACGAAATGGACTCAACACCCCATATTAAACGCCTAAGAATGTACCTGACTAGTAAGTATCTTAAAACCTATGGATTGCTATGTCTCCGAAAGAGAATCAAGCATGTGTACAGGGGCATAAACGCAGCAGTGATAGGATTGGAGAGGTTCGGTGAGCAAATGAAGACCCTTTGAAGTCATATTGCATGGTACCCATTCCACGGGTTTCAACTACCCAGGTTTAAGGTATTCTTCCTTCAGCTAAAACATGCATGTGGAACCCAAGTATGATCAACCATGTGATCGGGAGACGTGTTCAAATATGTCTCAGTTTTCTTCCCCTGGTACTCGGGTGCAACATTCCAGACGCTTTACTAACACTCTCCCCACTTGGAGAGTCAGCGCCTTTAACCTCCTGTTTGGCCCAGTTTGCAATTTCTGCGGAAGATGAACAGGAATAGCGAGAACCAATGAGAGGCTAGCTGGAGGTGTCTGGACGGGCAAATTTAACTCTCATTTCCCACCAGGAAGAGGAATTAACCAAAGGCTCAGCATGCCGGGCCGGAACCAGATTAGGGCCTGAAGCCATCCTGCGGTGTTGCGGCCAGCTCAAAAGAAAGCAAGTTGAAGAAAGGAGCTCAGGGGCACTGTAATTCACAAACCTGCAGAGTTATAAATGACAGCTATCGTCCAAAAATAGACTGAAGTAAGGCTGCCAAGAGGACTTGAAAGCGGGGCAGAATTGCAGGAAACCGATTTCAGGAGGTAGACTGGAATTGCATTGAAAGCATAAGAAAAGAGGCAGAACGTCAACAATGATGCACTTGGCCAAAGAGAGCGTATGCGTTTTTTCCTGAATATATTCAGGAAAAAACGCATACGCCCTTTTTGGCCAACCAAGCAAGCTTGCAAAGGAAATCTGCACTACAATGAAGTCTCACTTCCCCCCGGTCAAAAGGGCCATCTGAAAAAAGTGTAAAATCCAGAAAGGCAGGACAGGCCATGGAGAACTGGGAGCCTTGTTATGCTGATGGGCGGGATGTAAATTGCCAACAGACACTCGGGAGAAGTGTATGGTGTTTCCTGAAACATCTAAAAATCAAAGCAACAGAGACTAGGGCACTGCCACTTATGGTCCTATAGCTTAGGGAAATTAAAATCAAAAAGACACAGCCACCCCAAAGTTTGGAACGGCTCTGTTTACAAGATCCTCGATTACAGTACAAGTTCAACATCGCAGAAAGTGAAAAATGGATAAAGAAGTTGTGGTATTTACTTACAAAGCAATATCACTCAGCAATGAAATCTGTGTCATCAGGCCCTTAGCAGCACAATGAGTGGATTCAGGTATGATGATTCTAACTGAAGTAAGTCACACAGAAAAAGAAACATCATAAGATATCAGTAATACACGGAATGTAAACTTGGCTACACAGGAACTGAATTACAGAACAGAACAGGGACTCAAATTTAGAAAACCAACTTATGCTTGCTTAAGGGGAAAGGTGAGTTGGGGTGCTGCATAAAACCAGAGATTGAAATGAGCACAGATAAAGTTCCCTAAGCCAAATATGGAATAGACAAGAGCTACTCCTTGCTCAACAAAATGGACTCAACACCCCATATTAAACGCCTAAGAATGTACCTGACTAGTAAGTATCTTAAAACCTATGGATTGCTATGTCTCCGAAAGAGAATCAAGCATGTGTACAGGGGCATAAACGCAGCAGTGATAGGATTGGAGATGTTCGGTGAGCAAATGAAGACCCTTTGAAATCATATTGCATGGCACCCATTCCACGGGTTTCAACTACCCAGGTTTAAGGTATTCTTCCTTCAGCTAAAACATGCATGTGGAACCTAGAGTATGATCAACCATGTGATCGGGAGACGTGTTCAAATATGTCTCAGTTTTCCTCCCCTGGTACTTGGGTGCAACATTCCAGACGCTTTACTAACACTCTCCCGACTTGGAGAGTCAGTCCCTTTAACCTCCTGTTTGGCCCAGTTTGCAATTTCTGCGGAAGATGAACAGGAATAGCGAGAACCAATGAGAGACTAGCTGGAGGTGTCTGGACGGGCAAATTTAACTCTCATTTCCCACCAGGAAGAGGAATTAACCAAAGGCTCAGCATGCCGTGCCGGAACCAGATTAGGGCCTGAAGCCATCCTGCGGTGTTGCGGCCAGGTCACAAGAAAGCGAGTTGAAGAAAGGAGCTCAGGGGCACTGTAATTCACAAACCTGCAGAGTTATAAATGACAGCTATCGTCCAAAAATAGACTGAAGTAAGGCTGCCAAGAGGACTTGAAAGCGGGGCAGAATTGCAGGAAACTGATTTCAGGAGGTAGACTGGAATTGCATTGAAAGCATAGGAAAAGAGGCAGAACGTCCACAATGATGCACTTGGCCAAAAAGGGCGTATGCGTTTTTTCCTGAATATATTCAGGAAAAAACGCATACGCCCTTTTTGGCCAACCAAGCAAGCTTGCAAAGGAAATCTGCACTACAATGAAGTCTCACTTCCCCCCGGTCAAAAGGGCCATCTGAAAAAAGTGTAAAATCCAGAAAGGCAGGACAGGCCATGGAGAACTGGGAGCCTTGTTATGCTGATGGGCGGGATGTAAATTGCCAACAGACACTCGGGAGAAGTGTATGGTGTTTCCTGAAACATCTAAAAAACAAAGCAACAGAGCCTAGGGCACTGCCACTTATGGTCCTATAGCTTAGGGAAATTAAAATCAAAAAGACACAGCCACCCCAAAGTTTGGGACGCCTCTGTTTACAAGAACCTCGTTTACAGTACAAGTTCAACATCGCAGAAAGTGAAAAATGGATAAAGAACTTGTGGTACTTACGTACAATGCAGTATCACTCAGCAATGAAATCTATGTCATCAGGCCCGTAGAAGCATAATGAGTGGATTCAGGTACGATGATTCTAACTGAAATAAGTCACACAGAAAAAGAAACATCATAAGATATCAGTAATACACGGAATGTAAACTTGGCTACACAGGAACTGAATTACAGAACAGAACAGGGTCTCAAATTTAGAAAAACAACTTATGCTTGCTTAAGGGGAAAGGTGAGTTGGGGTGCTGCATAAAACCAGAGATTGAAATGAGCACAGATAAAGTTCCTTAAGTCAAATATGGAATAGACAAGAGCTACTCCTTGCTCAACGAAATGGACTCAACACCGCATATTAAACGCCTAAGAATGTACCTGACTAGTAAGTATCTTAAAACCTATGGATTGCTATGTCTCCGAAAGAGAATCAAGCGTGTGTACAGGGGCATAAACGCAGCAGTGATAGGATTGGAGAGGTTCGGTGAGCAAATGAAGACCCTTTGAAGTCATATTGCATGGTACCCATTACACGGGTCTTAACTCTCCAGGTTTAAGGTATTCTTCCTTCAGCTAAAACATGCATGTGGAACCCAAGTATGATCAACCATGTGAACGGGAGACGTGTTCAAATATGTCTCAGTTTTCCTCCCCTGGTACTCGGGTGCAACATTCCAGACGCTTTACTAACACTCTCCCCACTTGGAGAGTCAGCGCCTTTAACCTCCTGTTTGGCCCAGTTTTCAATTTCTGCGGAAGATGAACAGGAATAGCGAGAACCAATGAGAGGCTAGCTGGAGGTGTCTGGACGGGCAAATTTAACTCTCATTTCCCACCAGGAAGAGGAATTAACCAAAGGTTCAGCATGCCGGGCCGGAACCAGATTAGGGCCTGAAGCCATCCTGCGGTGTTGCGGCCAGGTCACAAGAAAGCGAGTTGAAGAAAGGAGCTCAGGGACACTGTAATTCACAAACCTGCAGAGTTATAAATGACAGCTATCGTCCAAAAATAGACTGAAGTAAGGCTGCCAAGAGGACTTGAAAGCGGGGCAGAATTGCAGGAAACCGATTTCAGGAGGTAGACTGGAATTGCATTGAAAGCATAGGAAAAGAGGCAGAACGTCCACAATGATGCACTTGGCCAAAAAGGGCGTATGCGTTTTTTCCTGAATATATTCAGGAAAAAACGCATACGCCCTTTTTGGCCAACCAAGCAAGCTTGCAAAGGAAATCTGCACTACAATGAAGTCTCACTTCCCCCCGGTCAAAAGGGCCATCTGAAAAAAGTGTAAAATCCAGAAAGGCAACAGGCCATAGAGAACT
The DNA here is from genome assembly GCF_949987515.2 of Delphinus delphis. Taxonomy (NCBI): domain Eukaryota; kingdom Metazoa; phylum Chordata; class Mammalia; order Artiodactyla; family Delphinidae; genus Delphinus; species Delphinus delphis. The sequence continues at coordinate 785,216 of NW_027192702.1, read as the reverse complement.
GGGAGCCTTGTTATGCTGATGGGCGGGATGTAAATTGCCAACAGACACTTGGGAGAAGTGTATGGTGTTTCCTGAAACATCTAAAAAACAAAGCAACAGAGCCTAGGGCACTTCCACTTATGGTCCTATAGCTTAGGGAATTTGAAATCAAAGAGACACAGCCACCCCAAAGTTTGGAACGGCTCTGTTTACAAGAACCTCGTTTACAGTACAAGTTCAACATCGCAGAAAGTGAAAAATGGATAAAGAAGTTGTGGTATTTACTTACAAAGCAATATCACTCAGCAATGAAATCTGTGTCATCAGGCCCTTAGCAGCACAATGAGTGGATTCAGGTATGATGATTCTAACTGAAATAAGTCACACAGAAAAAGAAACATCATAAGATATCAGTAATACACGGAATGGAAACTTGGCTACACAGGAACTGAATTACAGAACAGAACAGGGTCTCAAATTTAGAAAACCAACTTATGCTTGCTTAAGGGTAAAGGTGAGTTGGGGTGCTGCATAAAACCAGAGATTGAAATGAGCACAGATAAAGTTCCCTAAGCCAAATATGGAATAGACAAGAGCTACTCCTTGCTCAACAAAATGGACTCAACACCCCATATTAAACGCCTAAGAATGTACCTGACTAGTAAGTATCTTAAAACCTATGGATTGCTATGTCTCCGAAAGAGAATCAAGCATGTGTACAGGGGCATAAACGCAGCAGTGATAGGATTGGAGAGGTTCGGTGAGCAAATGAAGACCCTTTGAAATCATATTGCATGGCACCCATTCCACGGGTTTCAACTACCCAGGTTTAAGGTATTCTTCCTTCAGCTAAAACATGCATGTGGAACCTAGAGTATGATCAACCATGTGATCGGGAGACGTGTTCAAATATGTCTCAGTTTTCCTCCCCTGGTACTCGGGTGCAACATTCCAGACGCTTTACTAACACTCTCCCCACTTGGAGAGTCAGCGCCTTTAACCTCCTGTTTGGCCCAGTTTGCAATTTCTGCGGAAGATGAACAGGAATAGCGAGAACCAATGAGAGACTAGCTGGAGGTGTCTGAACGGGCAAATTTAACTCTCATTTCCCACCAGGAAGAGGAATTAACCAAAGGCTCAGCGTGCCGTGCCGGAACCAGATTAGGGCCTGAAGCCATCCTGCGGTGTTGCGGCCAGGTCACAAGAAAGCGAGTTGAAGAAAGGAGCTCAGGGGCACTGTAATTCACAAACCTGCAGAGTTATAAATGACAGCTATCGTCCAAAAACAGACTGAAGTAAGGCTGCCAAGAGGACTTGAAAGCGGGGCAGAATTGCAGGAAACCGATTTCAGGAGGTAGACTGGAATTGCATTGAAAGCATAGGAAAAGAGGCAGAACGTCCACAATGATGCACTTGGCCAAAAAGGGCGTATGCGTTTTTTCCTGAATATATTCAGGAAAAAACGCATACGCCCTTTTTGGCCAACCAAGCAAGCTTGCAAAGGAAATCTGCACTACAATGAAGTCTCACTTCCCCCCGGTCAAAAGGGCCATCTGAAAAAAGTGTAAAATCCAGAAAGGCAGGACAGGCCATGGAGAACTGGGAGCCTTGTTATGCTGATGGGCGGGATGTAAATTGCCAACAGACACTCGGGAGAAGTGTATGGTGTTTCCTGAAACATCTAAAAAACAAAGCAACAGAGCCTAGGGCACTGCCACTTATGGTCCTATAGCTTAGGGAAATTAAAATCAAAAAGACACAGCCACCCCAAAGTTTGGGACGCCTCTGTTTACAAGAACCTCGTTTACAGTACAAGTTCAACATCGCAGAAAGTGAAAAATGGATAAAGAACTTGTGGTACTTACGTACAATGCAGTATCACTCAGCAATGAAATCTATGTCATCAGGCCCATAGCAGCATAATGAGTGGATTCAGGTACGATGATTCTAACTGAAATAAGTCACACAGAAAAAGAAACATCATAAGATATCAGTAATACACGGAATGTAAACTTGGCTACACAGGAACTGAATTACAGAACAGAACAGGGTCTCAAATTTAGAAAACCAACTTATGCTTGCTTAAGGGGAAAGGTGAGTTGGGGTGCTGCATAAAACCAGAGATTGAAATGAGCACAGATAAAGTTCCTTAAGCCAAATATGGAATAGACAAGAGCTACTCCTTGCTCAACGAAATGGACTCAACACCGCATATTGAACGCCTAAGAATGTACCTGACTTGTAAGTATCTTAAAACCTATGGATTGCTATGTCTCCAAAAGAGAATCAAGCATGTGTACAGGGGCATAAACGCAGCAGTGATAGGATTGGAGAGGTTCGGTGAGCAAATGAAGACCCTTTGAAGTCATATTGCATGGTACCCATTCCACGGGTTTCAACTACCCAGGTTTAAGGTATTCTTCCTTCAGCTAAAACATGCATGTGGAACCTAGAGTATGATCAACCATGTGATCGGGAGACGTGTTCAAATATGTCTCAGTTTTCGTACCCTGGTACTCGGGTGCAACATTCCAGACGCTTTACTAACACTCTCCCCACTTGGAGAGTCAGTCCCTTTAACCTCCTGTTTGGCCCAGTTTGCAATTTCTGCGGAAGATGAACAGGAATAGCGAGAACCAATGAGAGGCTAGCTGGAGGTGTCTGGACGGGCAAATTTAACTCTCATTTCCCACCAGGAAGAGGAAATAACCAAAGGCTCAGCGTGCCGTGCCGGAACCAGATAAGGGCCTGAAGCCATCCTGCGGTGTTGCGGCCAGGTCACAAGAAAGCGAGTTGAAGAAAGGAGCTCAGGGGCACTGTAATTCACAAACCTGCAGAGTTATAAATGACAGCTATCGTCCAAAAATAGACTGAAGTAAGGCTGCCAAGAGGACTTGAAAGCGGGGCAGAATTGCAGGAAACCGATTTCAGGAGGTAGACTGGAATTGCATTGAAAGCATAGGAAAAGAGGCAGAACGTCCACAATGATGCACTTGGCCAAAAAGGGCGTATGCGTTTTTTCCTGAATATATTCAGGAAAAAACGCATACGCCCTTTTTGGCCAACCAAGCAAGCTTGCAAAGGAAATCTGCACTACAATGAAGTCTCACTTCCCCCCGGTCAAAAGGGCCCTCTGAAAAAAGTGTAAAATCAAGAAAGGCAGGACAGGCCATGGAGAACTGGGAGCCTTGTTATGCTGATGGGCGGGATGTAAATTGCCAACAACCACTCGGGAGAAGTGTATGGTGTTTCCTGAAACATCTAAAAAACAAAGCAACAGAGCCTAGGGCACTTCCACTTATGGTCCTATAGCTTAGGGAATTTAAAATCAAAAAGACACAGCCACCCCAAAGTTTGGAACGGCTCTGTTTACAAGAACCTCGTTTACAGTACAAGTTCAACATCGCAGAAAGTGAAAAATGGATAAAGAAGTTGTGGTATTTACTTACAAAGCAATATCACTCAGCAATGAAATCTGTGTCATCAGGCCCTTAGCAGCACAATGAGTGGATTCAGGTATGATGATTCTAACTGAAATAAGTCACACAGAAAAAGAAACATCATAAGATATCAGTAATACACGGAATGTAAACTTGGCTACACAGGAACTGAATTACAGAACAGAACAGGGTCTCAAATTTCGAAAACCAACTTATGCTTGCTTAAGGGGAAAGGTGAGTTGGGGTGCTGCATAAAACCAGAGATTGAAATGAGCACAGATAAAGTTCCTTAAGCCAAATATGGAATAGACAAGAGCTACTCCTTGCTCAACGAAATGGACTCAACACCGCATATTAAATGCCTAAGAATGTACCTGACTAGTAAGTATCTTAAAACCTATGGATTGCTATGTCTCCGAAAGAGAATCAAGCATGTGTACAGGGGCATAAACGCAGCAGTGATAGGATTGGAGAGGTTCGGTGAGCAAATGAAGACCCTTTGAAGTCATATTGCATGGTACCCATTCCACGGGTTTCAACTACCCAGGTTTTAGGTATTCTTCCTTCAGCTAAAACATGCATGTGGAACCGAAGTATGATCAACCATGTGAACGGGAGACGTGTTCAAATATGTCTCAGTTTTCTTCCCCTGGTGTTCGGGTGCAACATTCCAGACGCTTTACTAACACTCTCCCCACTTGGAAAGTGAGCGCCTTTAACCTCCTGTTTGGCCCAGTTTGCAATTTCTGCGGAAGATGAACAGGAATAGCGAGAACCAATGAGAGGCTAGCTGGAGGTGTCTGGACAGGCAAATTTAACTCTCATTTCCCACCAGGAAGAGGAAATAACCAAAGGCTCAGTGTGCCGTGCCGGAACCAGATTAGGGCCTGAAGCCATTCTGCGGTGTTGCGGCCAGCTCAAAAGAAAGCGAGTTGAAGAAAGGAGCTCAGGGGCACTGTAATTCACAAACCTGCAGAGTTATAAATGACAGCTATCGTCCAAAAATAGACTGAAGTAAGGCTGCCAAGGGGACTTGAAAGCGGGGCAGAATTGCAGGAAACCGATTTCAGGAGGTAGACTGGAATTGCATTGAAAGCATAGGAAAAGAGGCAGAACGTCCACAATGATGCACTTGGCCAAAAAGGGCATATGCGTTTTTTCCTGAATATATTCAGGAAAAAACGCATACGCCCTTTTTGGCCAACCAAGCAAGCTTGCAAAGGAAATCTGCACTACAATGAAGTCTCACTTCCCCCCGGTCAAAAGGGCCATCTGAAAAAAGTGTAAAATCCAGAAAGGCAGGACAGGCCATGGAGAACTGGGAGCCTTGTTATTCTGATGGGCGGGATGTAAATTGCCAACAACCACTTGGGAGAAGTGTATGGTGTTTCCTGAAACATCTAAAAAACAAAGCAACAGAACCTAGGGCACTTCCACTTATGGTCCTATAGCTTAGGGAAATTAAAATCAAAAAGACACAGCCACCCCAAAGTTTGGAACGGCTCTGTTTACAAGAAACTCGTTTACAGTACAAGTTCAACATCGCAGAAAGTGAAAAATGGATAAAGAAGTTGTGGTATTTACTTACAAAGCAATATCACTCAGCAATGAAATCTGTGTCATCAGGCCCTTAGCAGCACAATGAGTGGATTCAGGTATGATGATTCTAACTGAAATAAGTCACACAGAAAAAGAAACATCATAAGATATCAGTAATACACGGAATGTAAACTTGGCTACACAGGAACTGAATTACAGAACAGAACAGGGTCTCAAATTTAGAAAACCAACTTATGCTTGCTTAAGGGGAAAGGTGAGTTGGGGTGCTGCATAAAACCAGAGATTGAAATGAGCACAGATAAAGTTCCTTAAGTCAAATATGGAATAGACAAGAGCTACTCCTTGCTCAACGAAATGGACTCAACACCGCATATTAAACGCCTAAGAATGTACCTGACTAGTAAGTATCTAAAAACCTATGGATTGCTATGTCTCCGAAAGAGAATCAAGCATGTGTACAGGGGCATAAACGCAGCAGTGATAGGATTGGAGAGGTTCGGTGAGCAAATGAAGACCCTTTGAAGTCATATTGCATGGTACCCATTCCACGGGTTTCAACTACCCAGGTGTATGGTATTGTTCCTTCAGCTAAAACATGCATGTGGAACCTAGAGTATGATCAACCATGTGATCGGGAGACGTGTTCAAATATGTCTCAGTTTTCCTCCCCTTGTACTCGGGTGCCACATTCCAGACGCTTTACTAACACTCTCCCCACTTGGAGAGTCAGTCCCTTTAACCTCCTGTTTGGCCCAGTTTGCAATTTCTATGGAAGATGAACAGGAATAGCGAGAACCAATGAGAGACTAGCTGGAGGTGTCTGGATGGGCAAATTTAACTGTCATTTCCCACCAGGAAGAGGAATTAACCAAAGGCTCAGCGTGCCGTGCCAGAACCAGATTAGGGCCTGAAGACATCCTGCGGTGTTGCGGCCAGGTCACAAGAAAGCGAGTTGAAGAAAGGAGCTCAGGGGCACTGTAATTCACAAACCTGCAGAGTTATAAATGACAGCTATCGTCCAAAAATATACTGAAGTAAGGCTGCCAAGAGGACTTGAAAGCGGGGCAGAATTGCAGGAAACCGATTTCAGGAGGTAGACTGGAATTGCATTGAAAGCATAGGAAAAGAGGCAGAACGTCCACAATGATGCACTTGGCCAAAAAGGGCGTATGCGTTTTTTCCTGAATATATTCAGGAAAAAACGCATACGCCCTTTTTGGCCAACCAAGCAAGCTTGCAAAGGAAATCTGCACTACAATGAAGTCTCACTTCTCCCCGGTCAAAAAGGCCATCTGAAAAAAGTGTAAACTCCAGAAAGGCAGGACAGGCCATGGAGAACTGGAAGCCTTGTTATGCTGATGGGCGGGATGTAAATTGCCAACAGACACTCAGGAGAAGTGTATGGTGTTTCCTGAAACATCTAAAAAACAAAGCATCAGAGCCTAGGGCACTTCCACTTATGGTCCTATAGCTTAGGGAAATTAAAATCAAAAAGACACAGCCACCCCAAAGTTTGGGACGCCTCCGTTTACAAGAACCTCGTTTACCGTACAAGTTCAATATCACAGAAAGTGAAAAATGGATAAAGAACTTGTGGTACTTACGTACAATGCAGTATCACTCAGCAATGAAATCTATGTCATCAGGCCCGTAGCAGCATGATGAGTGGATTCAGCTACGATGATTCTAACTGAAATAAGTCACACAGAAAAAGAAACATCATAAGATATCACTAATACACGGAATGTAAACTTGGCTACACAGGAACTGCATTCCAAAACAGAACAGGGTCTCAAATTTAGAAAACCAACTTATGCTTGCTTAAGGGGAAAGGTGAGTTGGGGTGCTGCATAAAACCAGAGATTGAAATGAGCACAGATAAAGTTCCTTAAGCCAAATATGGAATAGACAAGAGCTACTCCTTGCTCAATGAAATGGACTCAAAACCCCATATTAAACGCCTAAGAATGTACCTGACTAGTAAGTATCTTAAAACCTATGGATTGCTATGTCTCCAAAAGAGAATCAAGCATGTGTACAGGGGCATAAACGCAGCAGTGATAGGATTGGAGAGGTTCGGTGAGCAAATGAAGACCCTTTGAAGTCATATTGCATGGTACCCATTACACGGGTCTTAACTCTCCAGGTTTAAGGTATTCTTCCTTCAGCTAAAACATGCATGTGGAACCCAGAGTATGATCAACCATGTGAATGGGAGACGTGTTCAAATATGTCTCAGTTTTCCTCCCCTGGTACTCGGGTGCAACATTCCAGACGCTTTACTAACACTCTCCCCACTTGGAGAGTCAGTCCCTTTAACCTCCTGTTTGGCCCAGTTTGCAATTTCTGCGGAAGATGAACAGGAATAGCGAGAACCAATGAGAGACTACCTGGAGGTGTCTGGACGGGCAAATTTAACTCTCATTTCCCACCAGGAAGAGGAATTAACCAAAGGCTCAGCGTGCCGTGCCGGAACCAGATTAGGGCCTGAAGCCATCCTGCGGTGTTGCGGCCAGGTCACAAGAAAGCGAGTTGAAGAAAGGAGCTCAGGGGCACTGTAATTCACAAACCTGCAGAGTTATAAATGACAGCTATCGTCCAAAATTAGACTGAAGTAAGGCTGCCAAGAGGACTTGAAAGCGGGGCAGAATTGCAGGAAACCGATTTCAGGAGGTAGACTGGAATTGCATTGAAAGCATAGGAAAAGAGGCAGAACGTCCACAATGATGCACTTGGCCAAAAAGGGCGTATGCGTTTTTTCCTGAATATATTCAGGAAAAAACGCATACGCCCTTTTTGGCCAACCAAGCAAGCTTGCAAAGGAAATCTGCACTACAATGAAGTCTCACTTCCCCCCGGTCAAAAGGGCCATCTGAAAAAAGTGTAAAATCCAGAAAGGCAGGACAGGCCATGGAGAACTGGGAGCCTTGTTATGCTGATGGGAGGGATGTAAATTGCCAACAACCACTTGGGAGAAGTGTATGGTGTTTCCTGAAACATCTAAAAAACAAAGCAACAGAAGCTAGGGCACTTCCACTTATGGTCCTATAGCTTAGGGAATTTAAAATCAAAAAGACACAGCCACCCCAAAGTTTGGAACGGCTCTGTTTACAAGAACCTCGTTTACAGTAGAAGTTCAACATCGCAGAAAGTGAAAAATGGATAAAGAAGTTGTGGTATTTACTTACAAAGCAATATCACTCAGCAATGAAATCTGTGTCATCAGGCCCTTAGCAGCACAATGAGTGGATTCAGGTATGATGATTCTAACTGAAATAAGTCACACAGAAAAAGAAACATCATAAGATATCAGTAATACACGGAATGTAAACTTGGCTACACAGGAACTGAATTACAGAACAGAACAGGGTCTCAAATTTAGAAAACCAACTTATGCTTGCTTAAGGGGAAAGGTGAGTTGGGGTGCTGCATAAAACCAGAGATTGAAATGAGCACAGATAAAGTTCCTTAAGCCAAATATGGAATAGACAAGAGCTACTCCTTGCTCAACGAAATGGACTCAACACCGCATATTAAACGCCTAAGAATGTACCTGTCTAGTAAGTATCTTAAAACCTATGGATTGCTATGTCTCCGAAAGAGAATCAAGCATGTGTACAGGGGCATAAACGCAGCAGTGATAGGATTGGAGAGGTTCGTGAGCAAATGAAGACCCTTTGAAGTCATATTGCATGGTACCCATTCCACGGGTTTCAACTACCCAGGTTTAAGGTATTCTTCCTTCATCTAAAACATGCATGTGGAACCTAGAGTATGATCAACCATGTCATCGGGAGACGTGTTCAAATATGTCTCAGTTTTCGTACCCTGGTACTCGGGTGCAACATTCCAGACGCTTTACTAACACTCTCCCCACTTGGAGAGTCAGTCCCTTTAACTTCCTGTTTGGCCCAGTTTGCAATTTCTGTGGAAGATGAACAGGAATAGCGAGAACCAATGAAAGACTAGCTGGAGGTGTCTGGATTGGCAAATTTAACTCTCATTTCCCACCAGGAGGAGGAATTAACCAAAGGCTCAGCGTGCCGTGCCAGAACCAGATTAGGGCCTGAAGACATCCTGCGGTGTTGCGGCCAGGTCACAAGAAAGCGAGTTGAAGAAAGGAGCTCAGGGGCACTGTAATTCACAAACCTGCAGAGTTATAAATGACAGCTATCGTCCAAAAATATACTGAAGTAAGGCTGCCAAGAGGACTTGAAAGCGGGGCAGAATTGCAGGAAACCGATTTCAGGAGGTAGACTGGAATTGCATTGAAAGCATAGGAAAAGAGGCAGAAAGTCCACAATGATGCACTTGGCCAAAAAGGGCGTATGCGTTTTTTTCTGAATATATGCAGGAAAAAACGCATACGCCCTTTTTGGCCAACCAAGCAAGCTTGCAAAGGAAATCTGCACTACAATGAAGTCTCACTTCCCCCCGGTCAAAAGGGCCATCTGAAAAAAGTGTAAAATCCAGAAAGGCAGGACAGGCCATGGAGAACTGGGAGCCTTGTTATGCTGAAGGGCGGGATGTAAATTGCCAACAACCACTTGGGAAAAGTGTATGGTGTTTCCTGAAACATCTAAAAAACAAAGCAACAGAACCTAGGGCACTTCCACTTATGGTCCTATAGCTTAGGGAAATTAAAATCAAAAAGACACAGCCACCCCAAAGTTTGGAACGGCTCTGTTTACAAGAACCTCGTTTACAGTACAAGTTCAACATCGCAGAAAGTGAAAAATGGATAAAGAAGTTGTGGTATTTACTTACAAAGCAATATCACACAGCAATGAAATCTGTGTCATCAGGCCCTTAGCATCACAATGAGTGGATTCAGGTATGATGATTCTAACTGAAATAAGTCACACAGAAAAAGAAACATCATAAGATATCAGTAATACACGGAATGTAAACTTGGCTACACAGGAACTGAATTACAGAACAGAACAGGGTCTCAAATTTAGAAAACCAACTTATGCTTGCTTAAGGGGAAAGGTGAGTTGGGGTGCTGCATAAAACCAGAGATTGAAATGAGCACAGATAAAGTTCCTTAAGCCAAATATGGAATAGACAAGAGCTACTCCTTGCTCAACGAAATGGACTCAACACCGCATATTAAACGCCTAAGAATGTACCTGACTAGTAAGTATCTTAAAACCTATGGATTGCTATGTCTCCGAAAGAGAATCAAGCATGTGTACAGGGGCATAAACGCAGCAGTGATAGGATTGGAGAGGTTCCTGAGCAAATGAAGACCCTTTGAAGTCATATTGCATGGTACCCATTCCACGGGTTTCAACTACCAGGTGTAAGGTATTGTTCCTTCAGCTAAAACATGCATGTGGAACCTAGAGTATGATCAACCATGTGATCGGGAGACGTGTTCAAATATGTCTCAGTTTTCCTCCCCTGGTACTCGGGTGCAACATTCCAGACGCTTTACTAACACTCTCCCCACTTGGAGAGTCAGTCCCTTTAACCTCCTGTTTGGCCCAGTTTGCAATTTCTGCGGAAGATGAACAGGAATAGCGAGAACCAATGAGAGACTAGCTGGAGGTGTCTGGATGGGCAAATTTAACTCTCATTTCCCACCAGGAGGAGGAAATAACCAAAGGCTCAGCGTGCCGTGCCAGAACCAGATTAGGGCCTGAAGCCATCCTGCGGTGTTGCGGCCAGGTCACAAGAAAGCGAGTTGAAGAAAGGAGCTCAGGGGCACTGTAATTCACAAACCTGCAGAGTTATAAATGACAGCTATCGTCCAAAAATAGACTGAAGTAAGGCTACCAAGAGGACTTGAAAGCGGGGCAGAATTGCAGGAAACCGATTTCAGGAGGTAGACTGGAATTGCATTGAAAGCATAGGAAAAGAGGCAGAACGTCCACAATGATGCACTTGGCCAAAAAGGGCGTATGCGTTTTTTCCTGAATATATTCAGGAAAAAACGCATACGCCCTTTTTGGCCAACCAAGCAAGCTTGCAAAGGAAATCTGCACTACAATGAAGTCTCACTTCACCCCGGTCAAAAGGGCCATCTGAAAAAAGTGTAAAATCCAGAAAGGCAGGACAGGCCATGGAGAACTGGGAGCCTTGTTATGCTGATGGGCGGGATGTAAATTGCCAACAACCACTCGGGAAAAGTGTATGGTGTTTCCTGAAACATCTAAAAAACAAAGCAACAGAACCTAGGGCACTTCCACTTATGGTCCTATAGCTTAGGGAAATTAAAATCAAAAAGACACAGCCACCCCAAAGTTTGGAACGGCTCTGTTTACAAGAAACTCGTTTACAGTACAAGTTCAACATCGCAGAAAGTGAAAAATGGATAAAGAAGTTGTGGTATTTACTTACAAAGCAATATCACTCAGCAATGAAATCTGTGTCATCAGGCCCTTAGCAGCACAATGAGTGGATTCAGGTATGATGATTCTAACTGAAATAAGTCACACAGAAAAAGAAACATCATAAGATATCAGTAATACACGGAATGTAAACTTGGCTACACAGGAACTAAATTACAGAACAGAACAGGGTCTCAAATTTAGAAAACCAACTTATGCTTGCTTAAGGGGAAAGGTGAGTTGGGGTGCTGCATAAAACCAGAGATTGAAATGAGCACAGATAAAGTTCCTTAAGCCAAATATGGAATAGACAAGAGCTACTCCTTGCTCAACGAAATGGACTCAACACCGCATATTAAACGCCTAAGAATGTACCTGACTAGTAAGTATCTTAAAACCTATGGATTGCTATGTCTCCGAAAGAGAATCAAGCATGTGTACAGGGGCATAAATGCAGCAATGATAGGATTGGAGAGGTTCCTGAGCAAATGAAGACCCTTTGAAGTCATATTGCATGGTACCCATTACACGGATTTCAACTACCCAGGTGTAAGGTATTGTTCCTTCAGCTAAAACATGCATGTGGAACCTAGAGTATGATCAACCGTGTGATCGGGAGACGTGTTCAAATATGTCTCAGTTTTCCTCCCCTGGTACTCGGGTGCAACATTCCAGACGCTTTACTAACACTCTCCCCACTTGGAGAGTCAGTCCCTTTAACCTCCTGTTTGGCCCAGTTTGCAATTTCTGCGGAAGATGAACAGGAATAGCGAGAACCAATGAGAGACTAGCTGGAGGTGTCTGGACGATCAAATTTAACTCTCATTTCCCACCAGGAAGAGGAATTAACCAAAGGCTCAGCGTGCCGTGCCAGAACCAGATTAAGGCCTGAAGACATCCTGCGGTGTTGCGGCCAGGTCACAAGAAAGCGAGTTGAAGAAAGGAGCTCAGGGGCACTGTAATTCACAAACCTGCAGAGTTATAAATGACAGCTATCGTCCAAAAATAGACTGAAGTAAGGCTGCCAAGAGGACTTGAAAGCGGGGCAGAATTGCAGGAAACCGATTTCAGGAGGTAGACTGGAATTGCATTGAAAGCATAGGAAAAGAGGCAGAACGTCCACAATGATGCACTTGGCCAAAAAGGGCGTATGCGTTTTTTCCTGAATATATTCAGGAAAAAACGCATACGCCCTTTTTGGCCAACCAAGCAAGCTTGCAAAGGAAATCTGCACTACAATGAAGTCTCAATTCCCCCCGGTCAAAAGGGCCATCTGAAAAAAGTGTAAAATCCAGAAAGGCAGGACAGGCCATGGAGAACTGGGAGCCTTGTTATGCTGATGGGCGGGATGTAAATTGCCAACAACCACTCGGGAGAAGTGTATGGTGTTTCCTGAAACATCTAAAAAACAAAGCAACAGAGCCTAGGGCACTTCCAGTTATGGTCCTATAGCTTAGGGAAATTAAAATCAAAAAGACACAGCCACCCCAAAGTTTGGGACGCCTCCGTTTACAAGAACCTCGTTTACCGTACAAGTTCAATATCACAGAAATTGAAAAATGGATAAAGAACTTGTGGTACTTACGTACAATGCAGTATCACTCAGCAATGAAATCTATGTCATCAGGCCCGTAGCAGCATAATGAGTGGATTCAGGTATGATGATTCTAACTGAAATAAGTGACACAGAAAAAGAAACATCATAAGATATCAGTAATACACGGAATGTAAACTTGGCTACACAGGAACTGCATTCCAAAACAGAACAGGGTCTCAAATTTAGAAAACCAACTTATGCTTGCTTAAGGGGAAAGGTGAGTTGGGGTGCTGCATAAAACCAGAGATTGAAATGAGCACAGATAATGTTCCTTAAGCCAAATATGGAATAGACAAGAGCTACTCCTTGCTCAACGAAATGGACTCAAAACCCCATATTAAACGCCTAAGAATGTACCTGACTAGTAAGTATCTTAAAACCTATGGATTGCTATGTCTCCGAAAGAGAATAAAGCATGTGTACAGGGGCATAAACGCAGCAATGATAGGATTGGAGAGGTTCGGTGAGCAAATGAAGACCCTTTGAAGTCATATTGCATGGTACCCATTACACGGGTCTTAACTCTCCAGGTTTAAGGTATTCTTCCTTCAGCTAAAACATGCATGGGGAACCCAGAGTATGATCAACCATGTGAACGGGAGACGTGTTCAAATATGTCTCAGTTTTCCTCCCCTGGTACTCGGGTGCAACATTCCAGACGCTTTACTAACACTCTCCCCACTTGGACAGTCAGTCCCTTTAACCTCCTGTTTGGCCCAGTTTGCAATTTCTGCGGAAGATGAACAGGAATAGCGAGAACCAATGAGAGACTACCTGGAGGTGTCTGGACGGGCAAATTTAACTCTCATTTCCCACCAGGAAGAGGAATTAACCAAAGGCTCAGCGTGGCGTGCCGGAACCAGATTAGGGCCTGAAGCCATCCTGCGGTGTTGCGGCCAGGTCACAAGAAAGCGAGTTGAAGAAAGGAGCTCAGGGGCACTGTAATTCACAAACCTGCAGAGTTATAAATGACAGCTATCGTCCAAAAATAGACTGAAGTAAGGCTGCCAAGAGGACTTGAAAGCGGGGCAGAATTGCAGAAAACTGATTTCAGGAGGTAGACTGGAATTGCATTGAAAGCATAGGAAAAGAGGCAGAACGTCCACAATGATGCACTTGGCCAAAAAGGGCGTATGCGTTTTTTCCTGAATATATTCAGGAAAAAACGCATACGCCCTTTTTGGCCAACCAAGCAAGCTTGCAAAGGAAATCTGCACTACAATGAAGTCTCACTTCCCCCCGGTCAAAAGGGCCATCTGAAAAAAGTGTAAAATCCAGAAAGGCAGGACAGGCCATGGAGAACTGGGAGCCTTGTTATGCTGATGGGCGGGATGTAAATTGCCAACAGACACTCGGGAGAAGTGTATGGTGTTTCCTGAAACATCTAAAAAACAAAGCAACAGAGCCTAGGGCACTGCCACTTATGGTCCTATAGATTAGGGAAATTAAAATCAAAAAGACACAGCCACCCCAAAGTTTGGGACGCCTCTGTTTACAAGAAACTCGTTTACAGTACAAGTTCAACATCGCAGAAAGTGAAAAATGGATAAAGAAGTTGTGGTATTTACTTACAAAGCAATATCACTCAGCAATGAAATCTATGTCATCAGGCCATTAGCATCACAATGAGTGGATTCAGGTATGATGATTCTAACTGAAATAAGTCACACAGAAAAAGAAACATCATAAGATATCAGTAATACACGGAATGTAAACTTGGCTACACAGGAACTGAATTACAGAACAGAACAGGGTCTCAAATTTAGAAAACCAACTTATGCTTGCTTAAGGGTAAAGGTGAGTTGGGGTGCTGCATAAAACCAGAGATTGAAATGAGCACAGATAAAGTTCCTTAAGTCAAATATGGAATAGACAAGAGCTACTCCTTGCTCAACGAAATGGACTCAACACCGCATATTAAACGCCTAAGAATGTACCTGACTAGTAAGTATCTTAAAACCTATGGATTGCTATGTCTCCGAAAGAGAATCAAGCATGTGTACAGGGGCATAAACGCAGCAGTGATAGGATTGTAGAGGTTCGGTGAGCAAATGAAGACCGTTTGAAGTCATATTGCATGGTACCCATTTCACGGGTTTCAACTACCCAGGTTTAAGGTATTCTTCCTTCAGCTAAAACATGCATGTGGAACCTAGAGTATGATCAACCATGTGATCGGGAGACGTGTTCAAATATGTCTCAGTTTTCGTACCCTGGTACTCGGGTGCAACATTCCAGACGCTTACTAACACTCTCCCCACTTGGAGAGTCAGCGCCTTTAACCTCCTGTTTGGCCCAGTTTGCAATTTCTGTGGAAGATGAACAGGAATAGCGAGAACCAATGAGAGGCTAGCTGGAGGTGTCTGGACGGGCAAATTTAACTCTCATTTCAAACCAGGAAGAGGAATTAACCAAAGGCTCAGCATGCCGGGCCGGAACCAGATTAGGGCCTGAAGCCATCCTGCGGTGTTGCGGCCAGGTCACAACAAAGCGAGTTGAAGAAAGGAGCTCAGGGGCACTGTAATTCACAAACCTGCAGAGTTATAAATGACAGCTATTGTCCAAAAATAGACTGAAGTAAGGCTGCCAAGAGGACTTGAAAGCGGGGCAGAATTGCAGGAAACCGATTTCAGGAGGTAGACTGGAATTGCATTGAAAGCATAGGAAAAGAGGCAGAACGTCCACAATGATGCACTTGGCCAAAAAGGGCGTATGCGTTTTTTCCTGAATATATGCAGGAAAAAACGCATACGCCCTTTTTGGCCAACCAAGCAAGCTTGCAAAGGAAATCTGCACTACAATGAAGTCTCACTTCCCCCCGGTCAAAAGGGCCATCTGAAAAAAGTGTAAAATCCAGAAAGGCAGGACAGGCCATGTAGAACTGGGAGCCTTGTTATGCTGATGGGAGGGATGTAAATTGCCAACAACCACTTGGGAGAAGTGTATGGTGTTTCCTGAAACATCTAAAAAACAAAGCAACAGAAGCTAGGGCACTTCCACTTATGGTCCTATAGCTTAGGGAATTTAAAATCAAAAAGACACAGCCACCCCAAAGTTTGGAACGGCTCTGTTTACAAGAACCTCGTTTACAGTACAAGTTCAACATCGCAGAAAGTGAAAAATGGATAAAGAACTTGAGGTACTTACGTACAATGCAGTATCACTCAGCAATGAAATCTATGTCATCAGGCCCGTAGCAGCATAATGAGTGGATTCAGGTACGATGATTCTAACTGAAATAAGTCACACAGAAAAAGAAACATCATAAGATATCACTAATACACGGAATGTAAACTTGGCTACACAGGAACTGAATTACAGAACAGAACAGGGTCTCAAATTTAGAAAACCAACTTATGCTTGCTTAAGGGGAAAGGTGAGTTGGGGTGCTGCATAAAACCAGAGATTGAAATGAGCACAGATAAAGTTCCTTAAGCCAAATATGGAATAGACAAGAGCTACTCCTTGCTCAACGAAATGGACTCAACACCGCATATTAAATGCCTAAGAATGTACCTGACTAGTAAGTATCTTAAAACCTATAGATTGCTATGTCTCCGAAAGAGAATCAAGCATGTGTACAGGGGCATAAACGCAGCAGTGATAGGATTGGAGAGGTTCGGTGAGCAAATTAAGACCCTTTGAAGTCATATTGCATGGTACCCATTCCACGGGTTTCAACTACCCAGGTTTAAGGTATTCTTCCTTCAGCTAAAACATGCATGTGGAACCTAGAGTATGATCAACCATGTGATCGGGAGATGTGTTCAAATATGTCTCAGTTTTCGTACCCTGCTACTCGAGTGCAACATTCCAGACGCTTTACTAACACTCTCCCCACTTGGAGAGTCAGTCCCTTTAACCTCCTGTTTGGCCCAGTTTGCAATTTCTGCAGAAGATGAACAGGAATAGCGAGAACCAATGAGAGACTAGCTGGAGGTGTCTGGATGGGCAAATTTAACTCTCATTTCCCACCAGGAAGAGGAATTAACCAAAGGCTCAGCATGCTGTGCCAGAACCAGATTAGGGCCTGAAGACATCCTGCGGTGTTGCGGCCAGGTCACAAGAAAGCGAGTTGAAGAAAGGAGCTCAGGGGCACTGTAATTCACAAACCTGCAGAGTTATAAATGACAGCTATCGTCCAAAAATATACTGAAGTAAGGCTGCCAAGAGGACTTGAAAGCGGGGCAGAATTGCAGGAAACCGATTTCAGGAGGTAGACTGGAATTGCATTGAAAGCATAGGAAAAGAGGCAGAACGTCCACAATGATGCACTTGGCCAAAAAGGGCGTATGCGTTTTTTCCTGAATATATTCAGGAAAAAACGCATACGCCCTTTTTGGCCAACCAAGCAAGCTTGCAAAGGAAATCTGCACTACAATGAAGTCTCACTTCCCCCCGGTCAAAAGGGCCATCTGAAAAAAGTGTAAAATCCAGAAAGGCAGGACAGGCCATGGAGAACTGGGAGCCTTGTTATGCTGATGGGCGGGATGTAAATTGCCAACAACCACTCGGGAGAAGTGTATGGTGTTTCCTGAAACATCTAAAAAACAAAGCAACAGAGCCTAGGGCACTTCCACTTATGGTCCTATAGCTTAGGGAATTTAAAATCAAAAAGACACAGCCACCCCAAAGTTTGGAACGGCTCTGTTTACAAGAACCTCGTTTACAGTACAAGTTCAACATCGCAGAAATTGAAAAATGGATAAAGAAGTTGTGGTATTTACTTACAAAGCAATATCACTCAGCAATGAAATCTGTGTCATCAGGCCCTTAGCAGCACAATGAGTGGATTCAGGTATGATGATTCTAACTGAAATAAGTCACACAGAAAAAGAAACATCATAAGATATCAGTAATACACGGAATGTAAACTTGGCTACACAGGAACTGAATTACAGAACAGAACAGGGTCTCAAATTTAGAAAACCAACTTATGCTTGCTTAAGGGGAAAGGTGAGTTGGGGTGCTGCATAAAACCAGAGATTGAAATGAGCACAGATAAAGTTCCTTAAGCCAAATATGGAATAGACTAGAGCTACTCCTTGCTCAACGAAATGGACTCAACACCGCATATTAAACGCCTAAGAATGTACCTGACTAGTAAGTATCTTAAAACCTATGGATTGCTATGTCTCTGAAACAGAATCAAGCATGTGTACAGGGGCATAAACGCAGCAGTGATAGGATTGGAGAGGTTCGGTGAGCAAATGAAGACCCTTTGAAGTCATATTGCATGGTACCCATTCCACGGGTTTCAAGTACCCAGGTTTTAGGTATTCTTCCTTCAGCTAAAACATGCATGTGAAACCCAAGTATGATCAACCATGTGAACGGGAGACGTGTTCAAATATGTCTCAGTTTTCCTCCCCTGGTACTCGGGTGCAACATTCCAGACGCTTTACTAACACTCTCCTCACTTGGAAAGTCAGCGCCTTTAACCTCCTGTTTGGCCCAGTTTCCAATTTCTGCGGAAGATGAACAGGAATAGCGAGAACCAATGAGAGACTAGCTGGAGGTGTCTGGACGGGCAAATTTAACTCTCATTTCCCACCAGGAAGAGGAAATAACCAACGGCTCAGCGTGCCGTGCCGGAACCAGATTAGGGCCTGAAGCCATCCTGCGGTGTTGCGGCCAGCTCAAAAGAAAGCGAGTTGAAGAAAGGAGCTCAGGGGCACTGTAATTCACAAACCTGCAGAGTTATAAATGACAGCTATCGTCCAAAAATAGACTGAAGTAAGGCTGCCAAGAGGACTTGAAAGCGGGGCAGAATTGCAGGAAACCGATTTCAGGAGGTAGACTGGAATTGCATTGAAAGCATAGGAAAAGAGGCAGAACGTCCACAATGATGCACTTGGCCAAAAAGGGCGTATGCGTTTTTTCCTGAATATATTCAGGAAAAAACGCATACGCCCTTTTTGGCCAACCAAGCAAGCTTGCAAAGGAAATCTGCACTACAATGAAGTCTCACTTCCCCCCGGTCAAAAGGGCCATCTGAAAAAAGTGTAAAATCCAGAAAGGCAGGACAGGCCATGGAGAACTGGGAGCCTTGTTATGCTGATGGGCGGGATGTAAATTGCCAACAACCACTCGGGAGAAGTGTATGGTGTTTCCTGAAACATCTAAAAAACAAAGCAACAGAGCCTAGGGCACTTCCACTTATGGTCCTATAGCTTAGGGAAATTAAAATCAAAAAGACACAGCCACCCCAAAGTTTGGAACGGCTCTGTTTACAAGAACCTCGTTTACAGTACAAGTTCAACATCGCAGAAAGTGAAAAATGGATAAAGAACTTGTGGTACTTACGTACAATGCAGTATCACTCAGCAATGAAATCTATGTCATCAGGCCCGTAGCAGCATAATGAGTGGATTCAGGTACGATGATTCTAACTGAAATAAGTCACACAGAAAAAGAAACATCATAAGATATCACTAATACACGGAATGTAAACTTGGCTACACAGGAACTGAATTACAGAACAGAACAGGGTCTCAAATTTAGAAAACCAACTTATGCTTGCTTAAGGGGAAAGGTGAGTTGGGGTGCTGCATAAAACCAGAGATTGAAATGAGCACAGATAAATTTCCTTAAGCCAAATATGGAATAGACAAGAGCTACTCCTTGCTCAACGAAATGGACTCAACACCGCATATTAAACGCCTAAGAATGTACCTGTCTAGTAAGTATCTTAAAACCTATGGATTGCTATGTCTCCGAAAGAGAATCAAGCATGTGTACAGGGGCATAAACGCAGCAGTGATAGGATTGGAGAGGTTGGTGAGCAAATGAAGACCCTTTGAAGTCATATTGCATGGTACCCATTCCACGGGTTTCAACTACCCAGGTTTTAGGTATTCTTCCTTCAGCTAAAACATGCATGTGGAACCCAAGTATGATCAACCGTGTGAACGGGAGACGTGTTCAAATATGTCTCAGTTTTCCCCCCCTGGTACTCGGGTGCAACATTCCAGACGCTTTACTAACACTCTCCCCACTTGGAGAGTCAGCGCCTTTAACCTCCTGTTTGGCCCAGTTTGAAATTTCTTGGAAGATGAACAGGAATAGCGAGAACCAATGAGAGACTAGCTGGAGGTGTCTGGACGGGCAAATTTAACTCTCATTTCCCACCAGGAGGACGAAATAACCAAAGGCTCAGCGTGCCGTGCCGGAACCAGATTAGGGCCTGAAGCCATCCTGCGGTGTTGCGGCCAGCTCACAAGAAAGCGAGTTGTAGAAAGGAGCTCAGGGGCACTGTAATTCACAAACCTGCAGAGTTATAAATGACAGCTATCGTCCAAAAATAGACTGAAGTAAGGCTGCCAAGAGGACTTGAAAGCGGGGCAGAATTGCAGGAAACCGATTTCAGGAGGTAGACTGGAATTGCATTGAAAGCATAGGAAAAGAGGCAGAACGTCCACAATGATGCACTTGGCCAAAAAGGGCGTATGCGTTTTTTCCTGAATATATTCAGGAAAAAACGCATACGCCCTTTTTGGCCAACCAAGCAAGCTTGCAAAGGAAATCTGCACTACAATGAAGTCTCACTTCCCCCCGGTCAAAAGGGCCATCTGAAAAAAGTGTAAAATCCAGAAAGGCAGGACAGGCCATGGAGAACTGGGAGCCTTGTTATGCTGATGGGCGGGATGTAAATTACCAACAGACACTCGGGAAAAGTGTATGGTGTTTCCTGAAACATCTAAAAAACAAAGTAACAGAGCCTAGGGCACTTCCACTTATGGTCCTATAGCTTAGGGAAATTAAAATCAAAAAGACACAGCCACCCCAAAGTTTGGGACGCCTCTGTATACAAGAACCTCGTTTACAGTACAAGTTCAACATCGCAGAAATTGAAAAATGGATAAAGAAGTTGTGGTATTTACTTACAAAGCAATATCACTCAGCAATGAAATCTGTGTCATCAGGCCCTTAGCAGCACAATGAGTGGATTCAGGTATGATGATTCTAACTGAAATAAGTCACACAGAAAAAGAAACATCATAAGATATCAGTAATACACGGAATGTAAACTTGGCTACACAGGAACTGAATTACAGAACAGAACAGGGTCTCAAATTTAGAAAACCAACTTATGCTTGCTTAAGGGGAAAGGTGAGTTGGGGTGCTGCATAAAACCAGAGATTGAAATGAGCACAGATAAAGTTCCTTAAGCCAAATATGGAATAGACAAGAGCTACTCCTTGCTCAACGAAATGGACTCAACACCGCATATTAAACGCCTAAGAATGTACCTGTCTAGTAAGTATCTTAAAACCTATGGATTGCTATGTCTCCGAAAGAGAATCAAGCATGTGTACAGGGGCATAAACGCAGCAGTGATAGGATTGGAGAGGTTGGTGAGCAAATGAAGACCCTTTGAAGTCATATTGCATGGTACCCATTCCACGGGTTTCAACTACCCAGGTTTTAGGTATTCTTCCTTCAGCTAAAACATGCATGTGGAACCCAAGTATGATCAACCGTGTGAACGGGAGACGTGTTCAAATATGTCTCAGTTTTCCCCCCCTGGTACTCGGGTGCAACATTCCAGACGCTTTACTAACACTCTCCCCACTTGGAGAGTCAGCGCCTTTAACCTCCTGTTTGGCCCAGTTTGAAATTTCTTGGAAGATGAACAGGAATAGCGAGAACCAATGAGAGACTAGCTGGAGGTGTCTGGACGGGCAAATTTAACTCTCATTTCCCACCAGGAGGACGAAATAACCAAAGGCTCAGCGTGCCGTGCCGGAACCAGATTAGGGCCTGAAGCCATTCTGCGGTGTTGCGGCCAGCTCACAAGAAAGCGAGTTGTAGAAAGGAGCTCAGGGGCACTGTAATTCACAAACCTGCAGAGTTATAAATGACAGCTATCGTCCAAAAATAGACTGAAGTAAGGCTGCCAAGAGGACTTGAAAGCGGGGCAGAATTGCAGGAAACCGATTTCAGGAGGTAGACTGGAATTGCATTGAAAGCATAGGAAAAGAGGCAGAACGTCCACAATGATGCACTTGGCCAAAAAGGGCGTATGCGTTTTTTCCTGAATATATTCAGGAAAAAACGCATACGCCCTTTTTGGCCAACCAAGCAAGCTTGCAAAGGAAATCTGCACTACAATGAAGTCTCACTTCCCCCCGGTCAAAAGGGCCATCTGAAAAAAGTGTAAAATCCAGAAAGGCAGGACAGGCCATGGAGAACTGGGAGCCTTGTTATGCTGATGGGCGGGATGTAAATTACCAACAGACACTCGGGAGAAGTGTATGGTGTTTCCTGAAACATCTAAAAAACAAAGTAACAGAGCCTAGGGCACTTCCACTTATGGTCCTATAGCTTAGGGAAATTAAAATCAAAAAGACACAGCCACCCCAAAGTTTGGGACGCCTCTGTTTACAAGAACCTCGTTTACAGTACAAGTTCAACATCGCAGAAATTGAAAAATGGATAAAGAAGTTGTGGTATTTACTTACAAAGCAATATCACTCAGCAATGAAATCTGTGTCATCAGGCCCTTAGCAGCACAATGAGTGGATTCAGGTATGATGATTCTAACTGAAATAAGTCACACAGAAAAAGAAACATCATAAGATATCAGTAATACACGGAATGTAAACTTGGCTACACAGGAACTGAATTACAGAACAGAACAGGGTCTCAAATTTAGAAAACCAACTTATGCTTGCTTAAGGGGAAAGGTGAGTTGGGGTGCTGCATAAAACCAGAGATTGAAATGAGCACAGATAAAGTTCCTTAAGCCAAATATGGAATAGACAAGAGCTACTCCTTGCTCAACGAAATGGACTCAACACCGCATATTAAACGCCTAAGAATGTACCTGACTAGTAAGTATCTTAAAACCTATGGATTGCTATGTCTCCGAAAGAGAATCAAGCATGTGTACAGGGGCATAAACGCAGCAGTGATAGGATTGGAGAGGTTCTGTGAGAAAATGAAGACCCTTTGAAGTCATATTGCATGGTACCCATTCCACGGGTTTCAACTACCCAGGTTTAAGGTATTCTTCCTTCAGCTAAAACATGCATGTGGAACCTAGAGTATGATCAACCATGTGATCGGGAGACGTGTTCAAATATGTCTCAGTTTTCGTACCCCGGTACTCGGGTGCAACATTCCAGACGCTTTACTAACACTCTCCCCACTTGGAGAGTCAGTCCCTTTAACCTCCTGTTTGGCCCAGTTTGCAATTTCTGTGGAAGATGAACAGGAATAGCGAGAACCAATGAGAGACTAGCTGGAGGTGTCTGGATGGGCAAATTTAACTCTCATTTCCCAGCAAGAAGAGGAATTAACCAAAGGCTCAGCGTGCCGTGCCAGAACCAGATTAGGGCCTGAATACATCCTGTGGTGTTGCGGCCAGGTCACAAGAAAGCGAGTTAAAGAAAGGAGGTCAGGAGCACTGTAATTCACAAACCTGCAGAGTTATAAATGACAGCTATCGTCCAAAAATAGACTGAAGTAAGGCTGCCAAGAGGACTTGAAAGCGGGGCAGAATTGCAGGAAACCGATTTCAGGAGGTAGACTGGAATTGCATTGAAAGCATAGGAAAAGAGGCAGAACGTCCACAATGATGCACTTGGCCAAAAAGGGCGTATGCGTTTTTTCCTGAATATATTCAGGAAAAAACGCATACGCCCTTTTTGGCCAACCAAGCAAGCTTGCAAAGGAAATCTGCACTACAATGAAGTCTCACTTCCCCCCGGTCAAAAGGGCCATCTGAAAAAAGTGTAAAATCCAGAAAGGCAACAGGCCATAGAGAACTGGGAGCCTTGTTATGCTGATGGGCGGGATGTAAATTGCCAACAACCACTCGGGAGAAGTGTATGGTGTTTCCTGAAACATCTAAAAAACAAAGCAACAGAGCCTAGGGCACTTCCACTTATGGTCCTATAGCTTAGGGAAATTAAAATCAAAAAGACACAGCCACCCCAAAGTTTGGAACGGCTCTGTTTACAAGAACCTCGTTTACAGTACAAGTTCAACATCGCAGAAAGTGAAAAATGGATAAAGAAGTTGTGGTATTTACTTACAAAGCAATATCACTCAGCAATGAAATCTGTGTCATCAGGCCCTTAGCAGCACAATGAGTGGATTCAGGTATGATGATTCTAACTGAAATAAGTCACACAGAAAAAGAAACATCATAAGATATCAGTAATACACGGAATGTAAACTTGGCTACACAGGAACTGAATTACAGAACAGAACAGGGTCTCAAATTTAGAAAACCAACTTATGCTTGCTTAAGGGGAAAGGTGAGTTGGGGTGCTGCATAAAACCAGAGATTGAAATGAGCACAGATAAATTTCCTTAAGCCAAATATGGAATAGACAAGAGCTACTCCTTGCTCAACGAAATGGACTCAACACCGCATATTAAACGCCTAAGAATGTACCTGTCTAGTAAGTATCTTAAAACCTATGGATTGCTATGTCTCCGAAAGAGAATCAAGCATGTGTACAGGGGCATAAACGCAGCAGTGATAGGATTGGAGAGGTTGGTGAGCAAATGAAGACCCTTTGAAGTCATATTGCATGGTACCCATTCCACGGGTTTCAACTACCCAGGTTTTAGGTATTCTTCCTTCAGCTAAAACATGCATGTGGAACCCAAGTATGATCAACCGTGTGAACGGGAGACGTGTTCAAATATGTCTCAGTTTTCCCCCCCTGGTACTCGGGTGCAACATTCCAGACGCTTTACTAACACTCTCCCCACTTGGAGAGTCAGCGCCTTTAACCTCCTGTTTGGCCCAGTTTGAAATTTCTTGGAAGATGAACAGGAATAGCAAGAACCAATGAGAGACTAGCTGGAGGTGTCTGGACGGGCAAATTTAACTCTCATTTCCCACCAGGAGGACGAAATAACCAAAGGCTCAGCGTGCCGTGCCGGAACCAGATTAGGGCCTGAAGCCATCCTGCGGTGTTGCGGCCAGCTCACAAGAAAGCGAGTTGTAGAAAGGAGCTCAGGGGCACTGTAATTCACAAACCTGCAGAGTTATAAATGACAGCTATCGTCCAAAAATAGACTGAAGTAAGGCTGCCAAGAGGACTTGAAAGCGGGGCAGAATTGCAGGAAACCGATTTCAGGAGGTAGACTGGAATTGCATTGAAAGCATAGGAAAAGAGGCAGAACGTCCACAATGATGCACTTGGCCAAAAAGGGCGTATGCGTTTTTTCCTGAATATATTCAGGAAAAAACGCATACGCCCTTTTTGGCCAACCAAGCAAGCTTGCAAAGGAAATCTGCACTACAATGAAGTCTCACTTCCCCCCGGTCAAAAGGGCCATCTGAAAAAAGTGTAAAATCCAGAAAGGCAGGACAGGCCATGGAGAACTGGGAGCCTTGTTATGCTGATGGGCGGGATGTAAATTACCAACAGACACTCGGGAGAAGTGTATGGTGTTTCCTGAAACATCTAAAAAACAAAGTAACAGAGCCTAGGGCACTTCCACTTATGGTCCTATAGCTTAGGGAAATTAAAATCAAAAAGACACAGCCACCCCAAAGTTTGGGACGCCTCTGTTTACAAGAACCTCGTTTACAGTACAAGTTCAACATCGCAGAAATTGAAAAATGGATAAAGAAGTTGTGGTATTTACTTACAAAGCAATATCACTCAGCAATGAAATCTGTGTCATCAGGCCCTTAGCAGCACAATGAGTGGATTCAGGTATGATGATTCTAACTGAAATAAGTCACACAGAAAAAGAAACATCATAAGATATCAGTAATACACGGAATGTAAACTTGGCTACACAGGAACTGAATTACAGAACAGAACAGGGTCTCAAATTTAGAAAACCAACTTATGCTTGCTTAAGGGGAAAGGTGAGTTGGGGTGCTGCATAAAACCAGAGATTGAAATGAGCACAGATAAAGTTCCTTAAGCCAAATATGGAATAGACAAGAGCTACTCCTTGCTCAACGAAATGGACTCAACACCGCATATTAAACGCCTAAGAATGTACCTGACTAGTAAGTATCTTAAAACCTATGGATTGCTATGTCTCCGAAAGAGAATCAAGCATGTGTACAGGGGCATAAACGCAGCAGTGATAGGATTGGAGAGGTTCTGTGAGCAAATGAAGACCCTTTGAAGTCATATTGCATGGTACCCATTCCACGGGTTTCAACTACCCAGGTTTAAGGTATTCTTCCTTCAGCTAAAACATGCATGTGGAACCTAGAGTATGATCAACCATGTGATCGGGAGACGTGTTCAAATATGTCTCAGTTTTCGTACCCCGGTACTCGGGTGCAACATTCCAGACGCTTTACTAACACTCTCCCCACTTGGAGAGTCAGTCCCTTTAACCTCCTGTTTGGCCCAG
This sequence comes from Delphinus delphis, assembly GCF_949987515.2. NCBI lineage: Eukaryota > Metazoa > Chordata > Mammalia > Artiodactyla > Delphinidae > Delphinus > Delphinus delphis. The sequence goes on along the minus strand of NW_027192702.1, from coordinate 758,958 downwards.
TTTGCAATTTCTGTGGAAGATGAACAGGAATAGCGAGAACCAATGAGAGACTAGCTGGAGGTGTCTGGATGGGCAAATTTAACTCTCATTTCCCAGCAAGAAGAGGAATTAACCAAAGGCTCAGCATGCCATGCCAGAACCAGATTAGGGCCTGAATACATCCTGTGGTGTTGCGGCCAGGTCACAAGAAAGCGAGTTAAAGAAAGGAGGTCAGGAGCACTGTAATTCACAAACCTGCAGAGTTATAAATGACAGCTATCGTCCAAAAATAGACTGAAGTAAGGCTGCCAAGAGGACTTGAAAGCGGGGCAGAATTGCAGGAAACCGATTTCAGGAGGTAGACTGGAATTGCATTGAAAGCATAGGAAAAGAGGCAGAACGTCCACAATGATGCACTTGGCCAAAAAGGGCGTATGCGTTTTTTCCTGAATATATTCAGGAAAAAACGCATACGCCCTTTTTGGCCAACCAAGCAAGCTTGCAAAGGAAATCTGCACTACAATGAAGTCTCACTTCCCCCCGGTCAAAAGGGCCATCTGAAAAAAGTGTAAAATCCAGAAAGGCAACAGGCCATAGAGAACTGGGAGCCTTGTTATGCTGATGGGCGGGATGTAAATTGCCAACAAGCACTCGGGAGAAGTGTATGGTGTTTCCTGAAACATCTAAAAAACAAAGCAACAGAACCTAGGGCACTTCCACTTATGGTCCTATAGCTTAGGGAAATTAAAATCAAAAAGACACAGCCACCCCAAAGTTTGGAACGGCTCTGTTTACAAGAACCTCGTTTACAGTACAAGTTCAACATCGCAGAAAGTGAAAAATGGATAAAGAAGTTGTGGTATTTACTTACAAAGCAATATCACTCAGCAATGAAATCTGTGTCATCAGGCCCTTAGCAGCACAATGAGTGGATTCAGGTATGATGATTCTAACTGAAATAAGTCACACAGAAAAAGAAACATCATAAGATATCAGTAATACACGGAATGTAAACTTGGCTACACAGGAACTGAATTACAGAACAGAACAGGGTCTCAAATTTAGAAAACCAACTTATGCTTGCTTAAGGGGAAAGGTGAGTTGGGGTGCTGCATAAAACCAGAGATTGAAATGAGCACAGATAAAGTTCCTTAAGCCAAATATGGAATAGACAAGAGCTACTCCTTGCTCAACGAAATGGACTCAACACCGCATATTAAACGCCTAAGAATGTACCTGACTAGTAAGTATCTTAAAACCTATAGATTGCTATGTCTCCGAAAGAGAATCAAGCATGTGTACAGGGGCATAAACGCAGCAGTGATAGGATTGGAGAGGTTCGGTGAGCAAATGAAGACCCTTTGAAGTCATATTGCATGGTACCCATTCCACGGGTTTCAACTACCCAGGTTTTAGGTATTCTTCCTTCAGCTAAAACATGCATGTGGAACCCAGAGTATGATCAACCATGTGATCGGGAGACGTGTTCAAATATGTCTCAGTTTTCCTCCCCTGGTACTCGGGTGCAACATTCCAGACGCTTTACTAACACTCTCCCCACTTGGAGAGTCAGTCCCTTTAACCTCCTGTTTGGCCCAGTTCGCAATTTCTGTGGAAGATGAACAGGAATAGCGAGAACCAATGAGAGACTAGCTGGAGGTGTCTGGATGGGCAAATTTAACTCTCATTTCCCACCAGGAAGAGGAATTAACCAAAGGCTCAGCGTGCCGTGCCGGAACCAGATTAGGGCCTGAAGCCATCCTGCGGTGTTGCGGCCAGCTCACAAGAAAGCGAGTTGAAGAAAGGAGCTCAGGGGCACTGTAATTCACAAACCTGCAGAGTTATAAATGACAGCTATCGTCCAAAAATAGACTGAAGTAAGGCTGCCAAGAGGACTTGAAAGCGGGGCAGAATTGCAGGAAACCGATTTCAGGAGGTAGACTGGAATTGCATTGAAAGCATAGGAAAAGAGGCAGAACGTCCACAATGATGCACTTGGCCAAAAAGGGCGTATGCGTTTTTTCCTGAATATATTCAGGAAAAAACGCATACGCCCTTTTTGGCCAACCAAGCAAGCTTGCAAAGGAAATCTGCACTACAATGAAGTCTCACTTCCCCCCGGTCAAAAGGGCCATCTGAAAAAAGTGTAAAATCCAGAAAGGCAGGACAGGCCATGGAGAACTGGGAGCCTTGTTAGGCTGATGGGCGGGATGTAAACTGCAAACAACCACTTGGGAGAAGTGTATGGTGTTTCCTGAAACATCTAAAAAACAAAGCAACAGAGCCTAGGGCACTTCCACTTATGGTCCTATAGCTTAGGGAAATTAAAATCAAAAAGACACAGCCACCCCAAAGTTTGGAACGGCTCTGTTTACAAGAACCTCGTTTACAGTACAAGTTCAACATCGCAGAAATTGAAAAATGGATAAAGAAGTTGTGGTATTTACTTACAAAGCAATATCACTCAGCAATGAAATCTGTGTCATCAGGCCCTTAGCAGCACAATGAGTGGATTCAGGTATGATGATTCTAACTGAAATACGTCACACAGAAAAAGAAACATCGTAAGATATCAGTAATACACGGAATGTAAACTTGGCTACACAGGAACTGAATTACAGAACAGAACAGGGTCTCAAATTTAGAAAACCAACTTATGCTTCCTTAAGGGGAAAGGTGAGTTGGGGTGCTGCATAAAACCAGAGATTGAAATGAGCACAGATAAAGTTCCTTAAGCCAAATATGGAATAGACAAGAGCTACTCCTTGCTCAACGAAATGGACTCAACACCGCATATTAAACGCCTAAGAATGTACCTGACTAGTAAGTATCTTAAAACCTATGGATTGCTATGTCTCCGAAAGAGAATCAAGCATGTGTACAGGGGCATAAACGCAGCAGTGATAGGATTGGAGAGGTTCGGTGAGCAAATGAAGACCCTTTGAAGTCATATTGCATGGTACCCATTCCACGGGTTTCAACTACCCAGGTTTTAGGTATTCTTCCTTCAGCTAAAACATGCATGTGGAACCCAGAGTATGATCAACCATGTGATCGGGAGACGTGTTCAAATATGTCCCAGTTTTCCTCCCCTGGTACTCGGGTGCAACATTCCAGACGCTTTACTAACACTCTCCCCACTTGGAGAGTCAGTCCCTTTAACCTCCTGTTTGGCCCAGTTCGCAATTTCTGTGGAAGATGAACAGGAATAGCGAGAACCAATGAGAGACTAGCTGGAGGTGTCTGGATGGGCAAATTTAACTCTCATTTCCCACCAGGAAGAGGAATTAACCAAAGGCTCAGCGTGCCGTGCCGGAACCAGATTAGGGCCTGAAGCCATCCTGCGGTGTTGCGGCCAGCTCACAAGAAAGCGAGTTGAAGAAAGGAGCTCAGGGGCACTGTAATTCACAAACCTGCAGAGTTATAAATGACAGCTATCGTCCAAAAATAGACTGAAGTAAGGCTGCCAAGAGGACTTGAAAGCGGGGCAGAATTGCAGGAAACCGATTTCAGGAGGTAGACTGGAATTGCATTGAAAGCATAGGAAAAGAGGCAGAACGTCCACAATGATGCACTTGGCCAAAAAGGGCGTATGCGTTTTTTCCTGAATATATTCAGGAAAAAACGCATACGCCCTTTTTGGCCAACCAAGCAAGCTTGCAAAGGAAATCTGCACTACAATGAAGTCTCACTTCCCCCCGGTCAAAAGGGCCATCTGAAAAAAGTGTAAAATCCAGAAAGGCAGGACAGGCCATGGAGAACTGGGAGCCTTGTTAGGCTGATGGGCGGGATGTAAACTGCAAACAACCACTTGGGAGAAGTGTATGGTGTTTCCTGAAACATCTAAAAAACAAAGCAACAGAGCCTAGGGCACTTCCACTTATGGTCCTATAGCTTAGGGAAATTAAAATCAAAAAGACACAGCCACCCCAAAGTTTGGAACGGCTCTGTTTACAAGAACCTCGTTTACAGTACAAGTTCAACATCGCAGAAATTGAAAAATGGATAAAGAAGTTGTGGTATTTACTTACAAAGCAATATCACTCAGCAATGAAATCTGTGTCATCAGGCCCTTAGCAGCACAATGAGTGGATTCAGGTATGATGATTCTAACTGAAATACGTCACACAGAAAAAGAAACATCGTAAGATATCAGTAATACACGGAATGTAAACTTGGCTACACAGGAACTGAATTACAGAACAGAACAGGGTCTCAAATTTAGAAAACCAACTTATGCTTCCTTAAGGGGAAAGGTGAGTTGGGGTGCTGCATAAAACCAGAGATTGAAATGAGCACAGATAAAGTTCCTTAAGCCAAATATGGAATAGACAAGAGCTACTCCTTGCTCAACGAAATGGACTCAACACCGCATATTAAACGCCTAAGAATGTACCTGACTAGTAAGTATCTTAAAACCTATGGATTGCTATGTCTCCGAAAGAGAATCAAGCATGTGTACAGGGGCATAAACGCAGCAGTGATAGGATTGGAGAGGTTCGGTGAGCAAATGAAGACCCTTTGAAGTCATATTGCATGGTACCCATTCCACGGGTTTCAAATACACAGGTTTAAGGTATTCTTCCTTCAGCTAAAACATGCATGTGGAACCCAAGTATGATCAACCATGTGAACGGGAGACGTGTTCAAATATGTCTCAGTTTTCCTCCCCTGGTACTCGGGTGCAACATTCCAGACGCTTTACTAACACTCTCCCCACTTGGAAAGTCAGCGCCTTTAACCTCCTGTTTAGCCCAGTTTGCAATTTCTGCGGAAGATGAACAGGAATAGCGAGAACCAATGAGAGACTAGCTGGAGGTGTCTGGACGGGCAAATTTAACTCTCATTTCCCACCAGGAAGAGGAAATAACCAAAGGCTCAGCATGCCGTGCCGGAACCAGATAGGGCCTGAAGACATCCTGCGGTATTGCGGCCAGGTCACAAGAAAGCGAGTTGAAGAAAGGAGCTCAGGGGCACTGTAATTCACAAACCTGCAGAGTTATAAATGACAGCTATCGTCCAAAAATAGACTGAAGTAAGGCTGCCAAGAGGACTTGAAAGCGGGGCAGAATTGCAGGAAACCGATTTCAGGAGGTAGACTGGAATTGCATTGAAAGCATAGGAAAAGAGGCAGAACGTCCACAATGATGCACTTGGCCAAAAAGGGCGTATGCGTTTTTTCCTGAATATATTCAGGAAAAAACGCATACGCACTTTTTGGCCAACCAAGCAAGCTTGAAAAGGAAATCTGCACTACAATGAAGTCTCACTTCCCCCCGGTCAAAAGGGCCATCTGAAAAAAGTGTAAAATCCAGAAAGGCAGGACAGGCCATGGAGAACTGGGAGCCTTGTTATGCTGATGGGCGGGATGTAAATTGCCAACAACCACTCGGGAGAAGTGTATGGTGTTTCCTGAAACATCTAAAAAACAAAGCAACAGAGCCTAGGGCACTTCCACTTATGGTCCTATAGCTTAGGGAAATTAAAATCAAAAAGACACAGCCACCCCAAAGTTTGGAACGGCTCTGTTTACAAGAACCTCGTTTACAGTACAAGTTCAACATCGCAGAAAGTGAAAAATGGATAAAGAACTTGTGGTACTTACGTACAATGCAGTATCACTCAGCAATGAAATCTATGTCATCAGGCCCGTAGCAGCATAATGAGTGGATTCAGGTACGATGATTCTAACTGAAATAAGTCACACAGAAAAAGAAACATCATAAGATATCACTAATACACGGAATGTAAACTTAGCTACACAGGAACTGAATTACAGAACAGAACAGGGTCTCAAATTTAGAAAACCAACTTATGCTTGCTTAAGGGTAAAGGTGAGTTGGGGTGCTGCATAAAACCAGAGATTGAAATGAGCACAGATAAAGTTCCTTAAGCCAAATATGGAATAGACAAGAGCTACTCCTTGCTCAACGAAATGGACTCAACACCCCATATTAAATGCCTAAGAATGTACCTGACTAGTAAGTATCTTAAAACCTATGGATTGCTATGTCTCCGAAACAGAATCAAGCATGTGTACAGGGTCATAAACGCAGCAGTGATAGGATTGGAGAGTTTTGGTGAGCAAATGAAGACCCTTTGAAGTCATATTGCATGGTACCCATTCCACGGGTTTCAACTACCCAGGTTTTAGGTATTCTTCCTTCAGCTAAAACATGCATGTGGAACCCAAGTATGATCAACCATGTGAACGGGAGACGTGTTCAAATATGTCTCAGTTTTCCTCCCCTGGTACTCGGGTGCAACATTCCAGACGCTTTACTAACACTCTCCCCACTTGAAAAGTCAGCGCCTTTAACCTCCTGTTTGGCCCAGTTTGCAATTTCTGCGGAAGATGAACAGGAATAGCGAGAACCAATGAGAGGCTAGCTGGAGGTGTCTGGACGGGCAAATTTAACTCTCATTTCCCACCAGGAAGAGGAAATAACCAAAGGCTCAGCGTGCCGTGCCGGAACCAGATTAGGGCCTGAAGCCATACTGCGGTGTTGCGGCCAGCTCAAAAGAAAGCGAGTTGAAGAAAGGAGCTCAGGGGCACTGTAATTCACAAACCTGCAGAGTTATAAATGACAGCTATCGTCCAAAAATAGACTGAAGTAAGGCTGCCAAGAGGACTTGAAAGCGGGGCAGAATTGCAGGAAACCGATTTCAGGAGGTAGACTGGAATTGCATTGAAAGCATAGGAAAAGAGGCAGAACGTCCACAATGATGCACTTGGCCAAAAAGGGCGTATGCGTTTTTTCCTGAATATATTCAGGAAAAAACGCATACGCCCTTTTTGGCCAACCAAGCAAGCTTGCAAAGGAAATCTGCACTACAATGAAGTCTCACTTCCCCCCGGTCAAAAGGGCCATCTGAAAAAAGTGTAAAATCCAGAAAGGCAGGACAGGCCATGGAGAACTGGGAGCCTTGTTATGCTGAAGGGCGGGATGTAAATTGCCAACAACCACTCGGGAGAAGTGTATGGTGTTTCCTGAAACATCTAAAAAACAAAGCAACAGAGCCTAGGGCACTTCCACTTATGGTCCTATAGCTTAGGGAATTTAAAATCAAAAAGACACAGCCACCCCAAAGTTTCAAACGGCTCTGTTTACAAGAACCTCGTTTACAGTAGAAGTTCAACATCGCAGAAAGTGAAAAATGGATAAAGAACTTGTGGTACTTACGTACAATGCAGTATCACTCAGCAATGAAATCTATGTCATCAGGCCCGTAGCAGCATAATGAGTGGATTCAGGTACAATGATTCTAACTGAAATAAGTGACACAGAAAAAGAAACATCATAAGATATCACTAATACACGGAATGGAAACTTGGCTACACAGGAACTGAATTACAGAACAGAACAGGGTCTCAAATTTAGAAAACCAACTTATGCTTGCTTAAGGGTAAAGGTGAGTTGGGGTGCTGCATAAAACCAGAGATTGAAATGAGCACAGATAAAGTTCCTTAAGCCAAATATGGAATAGACAAGAGCTACTCCTTGCTCAACGAAATGGACTCAACACCGCATATTAAATGCCTAAGAATGTACCTGACTAGTAAGTATCTTAAAACCTATGGATTGCTATGTCTCCGAAAGAGAATCAAGCATGTGTACAGGGGCATAAACGCAGCAGTCATAGGATTGGAGAGGTTCGGTGAGCAAATGAAGACCCTTTGAAGTCATATTGCATGGTACCCATTCCACGGGTTTCAACTACCCAGGTTTAAGGTATTCTTCCTTCAGCTAAAACATGCATGTGGAACCTAGAGTATGATCAACCATGTGATCGGGAGACGTGTTCAAATATGTCTCAGTTTTCGTACCCTGGTACTCGGGTGCAACATTCCAGACGCTTTACTAACACTCTCCCCACTTGGAGAGTCAGTCCCTTTAACCTCCTGTTTGGCCCAGTTTGCAATTTCTGTGGAAGATGAACAGGAATAGCGAGAACCAATGAGAGACTAGCTGGAGGTGTCTGGATGGGCAAATTTAACTCTCATTTCCCACCAGGAAGAGGAATTAACCAAAGGCTCAGCGTGCCGTGCCAGAACCAGATTAGGGCCTGAAGACATCCTGCGGTGTTGCGGCCAGGTCACAAGAAAGCGAGTTGAAGAAAGGAGCTCAGGGGCACTGTAATTCACAAACCTGCAGAGTTATAAATGACAGCTATCGTCCAAAAATAGACTGAAGTAAGGCTGCCAAGAGGACTTGAAAGCGGGGCAGAATTGCAGGAAACCGATTTCAGGAGGTAGACTGGAATTGCATTGCAAGCATAGGAAAAGAGGCAGAACGTCCACAATGATGCACTTGGCCAAAAAGGGCGTATGCGTTTTTTCCTGAATATATTCAGGAAAAAACGCATACGCCCTTTTTGGCCAACCAAGCAAGCTTGCAAAGGAAATCTGCACTACAATGAAGTCTCACTTCCCCCCGGTCAAAAGGGCCATCTGAAAAAAGTGTAAAATCCAGAAAGGCAGGACAGGCCATGGAGAACTGGAAGCCTTGTTATGCTGAAGGGCGGGATGTAAATTGCCAACAAACACTCGGGAGAAGTGTATGGTGTTTCCTGAAACATCTAAAAAACAAAGCAACAGAGCCTAGGGCACTTCCACTTATGGTCCTATAGCTTAGGGAATTTAAAATCGAAAAGACACAGCCACCCCAAAGTTTGGAACGGCTCTGTTTACAAGAACCTCGTTTACAGTACAAGTTCAACATCGCAGAAATTGAAAAATGGATAAAGAAGTTGTGCTATTTACTTACAAAGCAATATCACTCAGCAATGAAATCTGTGTCATCAGGCCCTTAGCAGCACAATGAGTGGATTCAGGTACGATGATTCTAACTGAAATAAGTCACACAGAAAAAGAAACATCATAAGATATCAGTAATGCACGGAATGTAAACTTGGCTACACAGGAACTGAATTACAGAACAGAACAGGGTCTCAAATTTAGAAAACCAACTTATGTTTGCTTAAGGGGAAAGGTGAGTCGGGGTGCTGCATAAAACCAGAGGTTGAAATGAGCACAGATAAAGTTCCTTAAGCCAAATATGGAATAGACAAGAGCTACTCCTTGCTCAACGAAATGGACTCAACACCGCATATTAAACGCCTAAGAATGTACCTGACTAGTAAGTATCTTAAAACCTATGGATTGCTATGTCTCCGAAACAGAATCAAGCATGTGTACAGGGGCATAAACGCAGCAGTGATAGGATTGGAGAGGTTCGGTGAGCAAATGAAGACCCTTTGAAGTCATATTGCATGGTACCCATTCCACGGGTTTCAACTACCCAGGTTTTAGGTATTCTTCCTTCAGCTAAAACATGCATGTGGAACCCAAGTATGATCAACCATGTGAACGGGAGACGTGTTCAAATATGTCTCAGTTTTCCTCCCCTGGTACTCGGGTGCAACATTCCAGACGCTTTACTAACACTCTCCCCACTTGAAAAGTCAGCGCCTTTAACCTCCTGTTTGGCCCAGTTTGCAATTTCTGTGGAAGATGAACAGGAATAGCGAGAACCAATGAGAGGCTAGCTGGAGGTGTCTGGACGGGCAAATTTAACTCTCATTTCCCACCAGGAAGAGGAAATAACCAAAGGCTCAGCGTGCCGTGCCGGAACCAGATTAGGGCCTGAAGCCATCCTGCGGTGTTGCGGCCAGCTCAAAAGAAAGCGAGTTGAAGAAAGGAGCTCAGGGGCACTGTAATTCACAAACCTGCAGAGTTATAAATGACAGCTATCGTCCAAAAATAGACTGAAGTAAGGCTGCCAAGAGGACTTGAAAGCGGGGCAGAATTGCAGGAAACCGATTTCAGGAGGTAGACTGGAATTGCATTGCAAGCATAGGAAAAGAGGCAGAACGTCCACAATGATGCACTTGGCCAAAAAGGGCATATGCGTTTTTTCCTGAATATATTCAGGAAAAAACGCATACGCCCTTTTTGGCCAACCAAGCAAGCTTGCAAAGGAAATCTGCACTACAATGAAGTCTCACTTCCCCCCGGTCAAAAGGGCCATCTGAAAAAAGTGTAAAATCCAGAAAGGCAGGACAGGCCATGGAGAACTGGGAGCCTTGTTATGCTGAAGGGCGGGATGTAAATTGCCAACAACCACTCGGGAGAAGTGTATGGTGTTTCCTGAAACATCTAAAAAACAAAGCAACAGAGCCTAGGGCACTTCCACTTATGGTCCTATAGCTTAGGGAATTTAAAATCAAAAAGACACAGCCACCCCAAAGTTTCGAACGGCTCTGTTTACAAGAACCTCGTTTACAGTACAAGTTCAACATCGCAGAAAGTGAAAAATGGATAAAAAAGTTGTGGTATTTACTTACAAAGCAATATCACTCAGCAATGAAATCTGTGTCATCAGGACCTTAGCAGCAGAATGAGTGGATTCAGGTATGATGATTCTAACTGAAATAAGTCACACAGAAAAAGAAACATCATAAGATATCAGTAATACACGGAATGGAAACTTGGCTACACAGGAACTGAATTACAGAACAGAACAGGGTCTCAAATTTAGAAAACCAACTTATGCTTGCTTAAGGGGAAAGGTGAGTTGGGGTGCTGCATAAAACCAGAGATTGAAATGAGCACAGATAAAGTTCCTTAAGCCAAATATGGAATAGACAAGAGCTACTCCTTGCTCAACGAAATGGACTCAACACCGCATATTAAACGCCTAAGAATGTACCTGACTAGTAAGTATCTTAAAACCTATGGATTGCTATGTCTCCGAAAGAGAATCAAGCATGTGTACAGGGGCATAAACGAAGCAGTGATAGGATTGGAGAGGTTCGGTGAGCAAATGAAGACCCTTTGAAGTCATATTGCATGGTACCCATTCCACGGGTTTCAACTACCCAGGTTTTAGGTATTCTTCCTTCAGCTAAAACATGCATGTGGAACCCAAGTATGATCAACCATGTGAACGGGAGACGTGTTCAAATATGTCTCAGTTTTCCTACCCTGGTACTCGGGTGCAACATTCCAGACGCTTTACTAACACTCTCCCCACTTGGAAAGTCAGCGCCTTTAACCTCCTGTTTGGCCCAGTTTGCAATTTCTGCGGAAGATGAACAGGAATAGCGAGAACCAATGAGAGGCTAGCTGGAGGTGTCTGTATGGGCAAATTTAACTCTCATTTCCCACCAGGAAGAGGAATTAACCAAAGGCTCAGCATGCCGTACCGGAACCAGATTAGGGCCTGAAGCCATCCTGCGGTGTTGCGGCCAGCTCAAAAGAAAGCGAGTTGAAGAAAGGAGCTCAGGGGCACTGTAATTCACAAACCTGCAGAGTTATAAATGACAGCTATCGTCCAAAAATAGACTGAAGTAAGGCTGCCAAGAGGACTTGAAAGCGGGACAGAATTGCAGGAAACCGATTTCAGGAGGTAGACTGGAATTGCATTGAAAGCATAGGAAAAGAGGCAGAACGTCCACAATGATGCACTTGGCCAAAAAGGGCGTATGCGTTTTTTCCTGAATATATTCAGGAAAAAACGCATACGCCCTTTTTGGCCAACCAAGCAAGCTTGCAAAGGAAATCTGCACTACAATGAAGTCTCACTTCCCCCCGGTCAAAAGGGCCATCTGAAAACAGTGTAAAATCCAGAAAGGCAGGACAGGCCATGGAGAACTGGGAGCCTTGTTAGGCTGATGGGCGGGATGTAAACTGCAAACAACCACTTGGGAGAAGTGTATGGTGTTTCCTGAAACATCTAAAAAACAAAGCAACAGAGGCTAGGGCACTTCCACTTATGGTCCTATAGCTTAGGGAAATTAAAATCAAAAAGACACAGCCACCCCAAAGTTTGGGACGCCTCTGTTTACAAGAACCTCGTTTACAGTACAAGTTCAACATCGCAGAAATTGAAAAATGGATAAAGAAGTTGTGGTATTTACTTACAAAGCAATATCACTCAGCAATGAAATCTGTGTCATCAGGCCCTTAGCAGCACAATGAGTGGATTCAGGTATGATGATTCTAACTGAAATAAGTCACACAGAAAAAGAAACATCATAAGATATCAGTAATACATGGAATGTAAACTTGGCTACACAGGAACTGAATTACAGAACAGAACAGGGTCTCAAATTTAGAAAACCAACTTATGCTTGCTTTAGGGGAAAGGTGAGTTGGGGTGCTGCATAAAACCAGAGATTGAAATGAGCACAAAGTTCCTTAAGCCAAATATGGAATAGACAAGAGCTATTCCTTGCTCAACGAAATGGACTCAACACCGCATATTAAACGCCTAAGAATGTACCTGACTAGTAAGTATCTTAAAACCTATAGATTGCTATGTCTCCGAAAGAGAATCAAGCATGTGTACAGGGGCATAAACGCAGCAGTGATAGGATTGGAGAGGTTCAGTGAGCAAATGAAGACCCTTTGAAGTCATATGGCATGGTACTCATTCCACGGGTTTCAACTACGCAGATTTTAGGTATTCGTCCTTCAGCTAAAACATGCATGTGGAACCCAGAGTATGATCAACCATGAGATCGGGAGACGTGTTCAAATATGTCTCAGTTTTCCTCCCCTGGTACTCGGGTGCAACATTCCAGACGCTTTACTAACACTCTCCCCACTTGGAGAGTCAGCGCCTTTAACCTCCTGTTTGGCCCAGTTTGCAATTTCTGCGGAAGATGAACAGGAATAGCGAGAACCAATGAGAGGCTAGCTGGAGGTGTCTGGACGGGCAAATTTAACTCTCATTTCCCACCAGGAAGAGGAATTAACCAAAGGCTCAGCGTGCCATGCCAGAACCAGATTAGGGCCTGAAGACATCCTGCGGTGTTTCGGCCAGGTCACAAGAAAGCGAGTTAAAGAAAGGAGCTCAGGAGCACTGTAATTCACAAACCTGCAGAGTTATAAATGACAGCTATCGTCCAAAAATCAACTGAAGTAAGGCTGCCAAGAGGACTTGAAAGCGGGGCAGAATTGCAGGAAACCGATTTCAGGAGGTAGACTGGAATTGCATTGAAAGCATAGGAAAAGAGGCAGAACGTCCACAATGATGCACTTGGCCAAAAAGGGCGTATGCGTTTTTTCCTCAATATATTCAGGAAAAAACGCATACGCCCTTTTTGGCCAACCAAGCAAGCTTGCAAAGGAAATCTGCACTACAATGAAGTCTCACTTCCCCCCGGTCAAAAGGGCCATCTGAAAAAAGTGTAAAATCCAGAAAGGCAGGACAGGCCATGGAGAACTGGGAGCCTTGTTATGCTGATGGGCGGGATGTAAATTGCCAACAACCACTCGGGAGAAGTGTATGGTGTTTCTTGAAACATCTAAAATACAAAGCAACAGAGCCTAGGGCACTTCCACTTATGGTCCTATAGCTTAGGGAATTTAAAATCAAAAAGACACAGCCACCCCAAAGTTTGGAACGGCTCTGTTTACAAGAACCTCGTTTACAGTACAAGTTCAACATCGCAGAAATTGAAAAATGGATAAAGAAGTTGTGGTATTTACTTACAAAGCAATATCACTCAGCAATGAAATCTGTGTCATCAGGCCCTTAGCAGCACAATGAGTGGATTCAGGTATGATGATTCTAACTGAAATAAGTCACACAGAAAAAGAAACATCGTAAGATATCAGTAATACACGGAATGTAAACTTGGCTACACAGGAACTGAATTACAGAACAGAACAGGGTCTCAAATTTAGAAAACCAACTTATGCTTGCTTAAGGGGAAAGGTGAGTTGGGGTGCTGCATAAAACCAGAGATTGAAATGAGCACAGATAAAGTTCCTTAAGCCAAATATGGAATAGACAAGAGCTACTCCTTGCTCAACGAAATGGACTCAACACCGCATATTAAACGCCTAAGAATGTACCTGACTAGTAAGTATCTTAAAACCTATGGATTGCTATGTCTCCGAAAGAGAATCAAGCATGTGTACAGGGGCATAAACGCAGCAGTGATAGGATTGGAGAGGTTCGGTGAGCAAATGAAGACCCTTTGAAGTCACATTGCATGGTACCCATTCCACGGGTTTCAAATACCCAGGTTTAAGGTATTCTTCCTTCAGCTAAAAGATGCATGTGGAACCCAAGTATGATCAACCATGTGAACGGGAGACGTGTTCAAATATGTCTCAGTTTTCCTCCCCTGGTACTCGGGTGCAACATTCCAGACGCTTTACTAACAGTCTCCCCACTTGGAGAGTCAGCGCCTTTAACCTCCTGTTTGGCCCAGTTTGCAATTTCTTGGAAGATGAACAGGAATAGCGAGAACCAATGAGAGACTAGCTGGAGGTGTCTGGACGGGCAAATTTAACTCTCATTTCCCACCAGGAAGAGGAAATAACCAAAGGCTCAGCGTGCCGTGCCGGAACCAGATTAGGGCCTGAAGACATCCTGCGGTGTTGCGGCCAGGTCACAAGAAAGCGAGTTGAAGAAAGGAGCTCAGGGGCACTGTAATTCACAAACCTGCAGAGTTATAAATGACAGCTATCGTCCAAAAATAGACTGAAGTAAGGCTGCCAAGAGGACTTGAAAGCGGGGCAGAATTGCAGGAAACCGATTTCAGGAGGTAGACTGGAATTGCATTGAAAGCATAGGAAAAGAGGCAGAACGTCCACAATGATGCACTTGGCCAAAAAGGGCGTATGCGTTTTTTCCTGAATATATTCAGGAAAAAACGCATACGCCCTTTTTGGCCAACCAAGCAAGCTTGCAAAGGAAATCTGCACTACAATGAAGTCTCACTTCCCCCCGGTCAAAAGGGCCATCTGAAAAAAGTGTAAAATCCAGAAAGGCAGGACAGGCCATGGAGAACTGGGAGCCTTGTTATGCTGATGGGCGGGATGTAAATTGCCAACAGACACTTGGGAGAAGTGTATGGTGTTTCCTGAAACATCTAAAAAACAAAGTAACAGAGCCTAGGGCACTGCCACTTATGGTCCTATAGCTTAGGGAAATTAAAATCAAAAAGACACAGCCACCCCAAAGTTTGGGACGCCTGTGTTTACAAGAACCTCGTTTACAGTACAAGTTCAATATCACAGAAAGTGAAAAATGGATAAAGAAGTTGTGCTATTTACTTACAAAGCAATATCACTCAGCAATGAAATCTCTGTCATCAGGCCCTTAGCAGAACAATGAGTGGATTCAGGTATGATGATTCTAACTGAAATAAGTCACACAGAAAAAGAAACATCATAAGATATCAGTAATACACGGAATGTAAACTTGGCTACACAGGAACTGAATTACAGAACAGAACGGGGTCTCAAATTTAGAAAACCAACTTATGCTTGCTTAAGGGGAAAGGTGAGTTGGGGTGCTGCATAAAACCAGAGATTGAAATGAGCACAGATAAAGTTCCTTAAGCCAAATATGGAATAGACAAGAGCTACTCCTTGCTCAACGAAATGGACTCAACACCCCATATTAAACGCCTAAGAATGTACCTGACTAGTAAGTATCTTAAAACCTATGGATTGCTATGTCTCCAAAAGAGAATCAAGCGTGTGTACAGGGGCATAAACGCAGCAGTGATAGGATTGGAGAGGTTCGGTGAGCAAATGAAGACCCTTTGAAGTCATATTGCATGGTACCCATTACACGGGTCTCAACTCTCCAGGTTTTAGGTATTCTTCCTTCAGCTAAAACATGCATGTGGAACCCAGAGTATGATCAACCATGTGAACGGGAGACGTGTTCAAATATGTCTCAGTTTTCCTCCCCTGGTACTCGGGTGCAACATTCCAGACGCTTTACTAACACTCTCCCGACTTGGAGAGTCAGTGCCTTTAACCTCCTGTTTGGCCCAGTTTGCAATTTCTGCGGAAGATGAACAGGAATAGCGAGAACCAATGAGAGGCTAGCTGCAGGTGTCTGAACGGGCAAATTTAACTCTCATTTCCCACCAGGAAGAGGAATTAACCAAAGGCTCAGCGTGCCGGGCCGGAACCAGATTAGGGCCTGAAGCCATCCTGCGGTGTTGCGGCCAGGTCACAAGAAAGCGAGTTGAAGAAAGGAGCTCAGGGGCACTGTAATTCACAAACCTGCAGAGTTATAAATGACAGCTATCGTCCAAAAATAGACTGAAGTAAGGCTGCCAAGAGGACTTGAAAGCGGGGCAGAATTGCAGGAAACCGATTTCAGGAGGTAGACTGGAATTGCATTGAAAGCATAGGAAAAGAGGCAGAACGTCCACAATGATGCACTTGGCCAAAAGGGCGTATGCGTTTTTTCCTGAATATATTCAGGAAAAAACGAATACGCCCTTTTTGGCCAACCAAGCAAGCTTGCAAAGGAAATCTGCACTACAATGAAGTCTCACTTCCCCCCGGTCAAAAGGGCCATCTGAAAAAAGTGTAAAACCCAGAAAGGCAGGACAGGCCATGGAGAACTGGGAGGCTTGTTATGCTGATGGGCGGGATGTAAATTGCCAACAGACACTCGGGAGATGTGTATGGTGTTTCCTGAAACATCTAAAAAACAAAGCAACAGAGCCTAGGGCACTTCCACTTATGGTCCTATAGCTTAGGGAAATTAATATCAAAAAGACACAGCAACCCCAAAATTTGGGATGGCTCTTTTTACAGAAATCTCTTCTACGGCACAAGTTAAATATCCCAGAGAGCAAATAATGGATAAAGAAGTTGCGGTACTTATGTACAACAGAATACCACTCAGCAATGAAATCTATGTCACCAGGCCCGTACCAGCATAATGAGTGCATTGAGGCACGATGATTCTAAGTGAAATAAGTCACACAGAAAAAGAAACATCATAAGGTATCACTAATACACGGAATGTGAACTTGGCTACACAAGAACTGAATTACAAAACAGAACAGGGTCTCAAGTTTAGAAAACCAACTTATGCCTGCGTAAGGGGGAAGGTGAGTTGGGGTGCTGCATAAAAGCAGAGTTTGAAATTAGCACAGATACCGTTCCATAAGCCAAATATGGAATAGACAAGAGCTACCCCTTGCTCAACGAAATGGATTCAACAATGAGGTATCACCTCACACCTGGTAGAATAGGCATCATTGAAAATCTACAAACAAAAAATGCTGGAAAGGGTGTGGAGAAAAGGAACCCTCTTCCACTATTGTTGGGAATATAAATTGATACAGTCATTATGGAGAACAATATGGAATTTCTTAAGAAACTAACAATAGAATTACCATATGATACAGCAATCCCAGTACTGGACATATACCCAGACAAAACCATAAATCAAAAAGAGTCATTCACCGCAATGTTCATTGCATCACTATTTACAATATCGAGGTAATGGAAGCAACCTAAATGCCCACAGACAGACGAATGCATAAAGCTGTGGTACATATATAAAATGGAATATTACTAAGCCATGAAAAGGAATGAAATTGGGTCATTTGTAGAGACGTCGATGGATCTAGAGACTGTCATACAGAGTGAAGTAAGTCAGAAAGAGAAAAACAAATCTTGTATATTCATGCATATATGTGGAACCTAGAAAAACTGTACAGATTAACCATTTTGCAAGGCATAAATAGAGCAACAGATGTAGACAACAAACGTATGGACAACAAGGGGGGAAAGCTGTTGGGGGGGTGGTGGTGGGAGGAGTTGAGAGACTGGGATTGGCATGTATACATTTATATGTATAAAATAGATAACCAATAAGAACCTGCTGTATAAAAATATAAAATAAAATTCAAAATTAAAAAGAAGTAAAATTTAAAAAATAAAACAGAAAAAACAATTATTCCCTGCACATACATGTATTTATATGAATAAATTATTTCCATGCTTATATCTGTAAATACAAAAAAGAGGAATAAAATCTACCTTGAACCAAAAACGAAAAAGAGAAAAAAAACACAGAACCCACCAGTTACACAGAGGAAAACCGTATCAGGGCACTTGCTCCAGTTGTAAACAATTCTGAAGTTGGTCAGTGGTGGGGAATCGTCTCCCATTCAGCCAGCAGCCCCCACGCAACAAGCGTCCTCATTGCAAAGCTGGGGCACCGTGCCGAGGCATCTGTGAGTAAACGTGAGCTGAGCCCCAGGCCAGTTGCTGCTGAACTATTCCCACCCGTCCCAGGTAAAACACCTGAATATATACAAGGACTTGAAAGCCTAGAGGAAGGGCCATAGAGCCACACGAGTGACAGCATGCCGGCCGACTTGGTGCCTGCAGGCCAGCCAGGATGGTCCTGGCCCTGGGTGCTCTTCTGGAAGATTTCCATTTCCCTGCCTGAGATACCCGTCCTGTCCCTGCCCCCACTGCTTTTTTCCTTCCTCACCTCTGCCCAGGGAGAAATTCCAGCAGCAGGTATGGGTGACACATCCTCTTCTTTAGCAGGTGGCAGCCTGGCAACTGCTGCAGAAAGTCCAGCAGAGCCCCACTCACACTGGGCCACCCACAAAGCCGTGGCCTCTCACTCCCTCCCACCAGCCCAGCCCCGAGACTGCTGACAGGGCAGAGAAAATGGCGTCAGGCACGGCTGCAGGGGCTCTTGCTGCCTGGAGTGGTATTTATATTGATCTCAACCCAGGCACACCTGGGGAGGGCTGGCCGGCACGGTAAGGCTGCCCAGGTCAGCCAATCATCACCCCTCAGGGGCTCACAGTTGCAGAAAATGGAACTTGCTGAACCGGCCAGGTCCAAGGAACAGGTGTGGGCTCCTGAGAGTCAGGATAGACAAGGGGCTGCAGCTTTGGCTTGTTTTCTAATCATTTTATCTGGCCCATGAGTGGGAGACAACTTCAAGAAAACCCTCTCCTAATGAGAGGAACCCAGGAGTCAGGGAGAGGAGGGGTGGGTGGTGGTTGGAGACAGAGGCCTGGTGCCCCGGGTGCAGTGGAAGTCTCTGGAAGACCAGGTGGAGGGAGGCCTCACGGAGTGATGCCCAGGGTCACAGACCTGTCGCAGCTGCTGTTTGTTAGTTCAAGTCCTGCTCTGAGGTGCTCTGTGTCAGCTCTGAGCGACAGGTGAGCTGGGGGTGCTCTGCAATGAGGGCTATGTGCACGGTTCCTGTGTGCCCAGCCCTGCCACGGTACCTGCAAGGGTAGCTCTGTATCCTGGGAGGGGCCTGACCACGAGAGCCCCGTGGGCTGGGGTGGGGGTGGGGTACCTGCCCAGGTGAGCTCCATATTCTGGGATTGGTCTGACCACGAGAGCCCCATGGGCTGCTGGGGACCTGGTAAAGGATGTCAGGACAGTCAGTGAAGCCACCGAGGATATACCTCCAGTTGCTCCTAATTCCTACACCCTGCTGGTCATTCTACCAACCACCAGGACATGGTATTCTGTATTAGTCTTCAATGATGCCTTCTTTTGTATTCCATTAGTCCCAGAGTCACAAGAAATTTTGGCTTGTGAGTGGCAGGACTCAACATACAACTAAAACAATACTTCCGGGCCGTCTGGCCCCAAGGGTGCAAAAATTCCCACACCATCTTTGGGGAAAGCTTAGCTAAAGACCTAAAAGTTCTACCTCTGGAAAAGGAAACCCTCCTTCAATATGCAGACGACATTCTGATCACCAGCCCTACTAAGGAGGCCTCTGAACTACCAAGCCAATAAAGGATAGAAGTTGTCCAAGAAAAAGCTCAAATATCACAGACTGCGGTGACCTGCCTGGGCTTCATTCTCACAGAAGGTCAGAGAAGCCCATCCCAGGAAAGGGAAGAAACCATTTTCAGCCTTACCCCTTTCTAAAACTAGAAGACAGCTTAGGGGTTCCTGGGGAGGCCAGGGTTTGCTGCTTCTGGATCCCCAGCTACAGTCTACTAGCTGGGCCTCTATATGAAACACTGAAAGGAAAAGATGATGATCCTTTTGAATAGAATCCAGAAGTGGCCTTTCAAGAATGGAAAGAGCAGTCAATTCAGACCCTTGCCCTGGAACTCCCTAATTTAGCTAAACCCTTTGACCTTTACATTCCCGGTGAAAGGTGAATCGCCATTGGAGAATTAGTGCAAAAACTGGGACCACTTGAAATGGAACAATGCAAGAATGCCATCCAGGTAAGATAAACTACGGTCACTAAGGGGCTTGGCCCACTGCCACATCTGGCCAAGATACTGGCGGTATCTAAAAACCTGGAAATCAGCAGCCCAAAAGGCCACCTCCCTCCTAAGGGAAAAGGACCCCACGTGGTGATCCTAACCACCAACCATGCCCTGAAGTTGCAGGGTTCGCTCCGTGGGCACACCGACCTCGAGTGAGGAGGCCCTCCAACTCCAACATCCAGAGAGATAACCGGGGGCAACAGGGCACCATGACGACTCGTGTGAACATCACTTGACCTGGAGTTTCTCTCATAAAACAACAAGAGTGTGTCCCAAAAGAGTAGACTACTGCTTGCAGGACTTACTGCACCCAGAGGGGAGCTAATAATCTTGGCGGGGGAACAGTATACCACACTGTCACCATAGAAAAGCCTACAGACACCGTGATGATGGTGGCCAATAAGACCGGCTGGACTCCTGTTTACTTCAAAAGGCTGTTGACTCAGTAGCCATCATGGTCCTTGATCACCACTGACCCTGGACTGTCTGGGAGTTGAGCGGGCAGGGCTCTGACACCTGGTGCTGTTTGTACGTTAATTCAGGGGCCTAACTGAAGAAAGCGCAGACTACTGCTCAGAGCATCTAGGCTGGCAGAGACGGTCAGCCTAAGGTGGCCGAACAAATGTGGGGCGGGGTGAAACCGGCCCCCACAGCGTCTCTGCACATCTCTTTCCTGGACCCTTAAAGGTCATTAGAATCTATAACACTTCCAATGCTGGTGCTCAGGTGGACGAGCAGGGAGGCAGGGGTCCTGGGGACAATCAACGTCACCGGGAGGCTGCTGGGGAGAAGCTCTGACCCTCGCCCCAGGGTATGAGGGCTCCCAACTCAGCACTCAGCAGTTACAGAAGAAGGGTCTGCACCCTCAGCACTCCAAGAATGAGGAACGGGACAAAAGGCAGAGGAGGGGTTTGTCCCCAGCAAAGCCCATTAAAAATCCCTGGGAGATAAAAATAGAATCTGGGCAATAAAGTCAAGTCTAACCTTTTTTATCCTTTGTGCTTTGTCTAATTTCACGTGCTCCTAGGGTCCCGCATGCAGAGGTTCCACACCCGGCACTTCAGACCAGATTTCCTAGTGCAGAATGGCTGGGTCGACACCTCAGCTCCTGGGGCCCAGTGCAGACTCCACGATATAGAGCCTGAGCTACAGCCAACCCGGCCCTCGAGAGCTCCGCCGCCTCCCTCCCTCCCGCTGACTCTGACAGGATCTCTACACAGCAGCCCAGCCCACAGCCCACGGGGTAGTGCATGCTCTCACCTCTCCATTCTCTGATCAAAATATAAAGTTTCCTTTGCTTGTGAACCAAACTCAGTCTCGATCTGTTGGCCCCAATGACACTGGGCAGGGGGACACTTGTTGGGGTCCACTCTGGAGGATCAGTAACAGAAATTGAGACTATTGTAACCTCAATGAACAGATGTGTGAGCCAAACTGTAGTTAACATAGAACAGTGTATAAGGCTCGGGTAAAATAAGATGTTTTTAACACTTCCATTTGATATTTCCATCACTTTTTATAAGCAAGTTCAGTGAAAAGGTTTGTCTTATTTGTCAGGTCAATATTAGAGAAACGAAGTGATTTCTTTCCAAGGATGTACAGCTAATAATCTTGGTTAAACCTTCAATCTTGTTTTAAATGCTTTTCCATTGAAAATGATACCTCTCTTTCAGCTCCCCCATTTCTGAGAAGTATAAAATCTTATAATTTATTATTACCAAAGGGGAAAGGTGGGAGGAGGGATAAATTAACAGTTTGGAATGAACACATACACACTGCTATGTATAAAATAGATCATCAACAAGGAACTACTGTATAGCACAGGGAACTACACTCAACATTTTGCAATAACCTATAAGGGGAAATAATCTGAAAAAGAATAGATATTTTTATTGACATCATCTATCAATGACAGTTAAAGTGTAGCCTAAGGGAAGCTGGTGGTGAGTGCTTCTGACCCTGAAGACTTCAATCATCTAAAGTTTGGACTCTGCCTACTTCCCAAGGCCCTTAATGAACATATGTGTAGCCGTAGCTTAAAAACTTCCCCAGTTTGGGTTTCGGGGAGACACTGATTTTGAAAAAGCCCTGGTGTTCTCCTTACATGAATGGGACTCTTCCTACTGCTAAAACATGTCTGTCACACCCAGAGGATGGTATACCGTCTGATCGGGAAGAGTTTGGAAAAGGCATCTCATCTCCTCATCTCCTGGTGCTCGGGTTCACCCCTCCAGCGTCTTTACTAACAGTCTCCCCACTTGGAGATGTCAGCACTGTCAACATCCTGTTGCGTACAGTTTGGAATTTGTCCAGAGGATGAAGCGGAAGGATGAGGAACAATGAGAGACAAGTCCTAGGTGTTCAGACAGGCACATGTCACTCTAATTTCCAATCAGGAAGACGAATTGACCAAAGGCTAGGGTTGCCCATGGAAACAGTATAGGGCTTGAGGAAATCCCGCTGCTTTGTGGCCAGTTCCCATGAACACGAGTTGAACAATGGAACTCAGGGGCAGTAAAATTCACAAAACTGCAGAGTTGAAAATATCCATCACTGAAAAATGTCTTGAGGAAAGTCAGAGAAAAGGACTTGTAAGCAAGGGAGAATGGCAGGAAAGGGATTTGAGGAGGTAGAAAGGACTCGCCATTAAGCACAAGAAAAGGAGCTGAACATTGCCAACATTGCAGTTGGCCAAAAAGGGTGTATGCGTTCTTTTCTGTATATATTCAAGAAAAGGGCATACACTTTTTTAGCCAACCAAACAGGTGGGCACTGGAAGTCAATACTACAAAAGATATCACTTCGCATCAGTCAGAAGAGCCATCCTCATAAAGCGTAAACAACAGAAATGCAGGACAGGGCAACGAGAAGAGGGAGCCCTGTGAGACTTATAGTGGAAATGTATATTGCCAACGGCCATTCTGGAGAAGTGTATTGTGTTTACTAAAGCATCTAAAAAATGAGCTACAGAGCATAGGGCACTTGCACTCATGGGCGTATATCTTGGGAAAAACAAAAATCGAGAGGACACAGGCACCCCAATGTTTACCCCCTCTCTGTTTAAAAGATCCTCGACTAGGATATAACTTAAATGTCTCTGGAGGGAAAAAATGGATAGAGATGTGGTACTTAGGTAGAGTGGAATATTATTCAGCCTGGAAATCAATGAAATATGGCCAGTTGTAACAACTCCGGAGGAGTTACGTATGATCATTCTAAGTGACAGAATTCAAAAAGAAAAAGACACATATCATAAGATATCACTTAAAGGTGGAATCCAAAATGGCTACACATGAAATAAATTACAAAACAAAAACATAGTCAAATATGTAGAAAACACGCATAAGGCTGCTAAACGGGAAAGGTGGGGAGGGGTGAGGCATCATCCAGGAGGTTGAAATTAGCAAAGATACCATTCCAAATACCAAACTGATAATCAACAAGGCCTACACGGTAGCTAAAAGAACTGCACTCAGCACACTCAAGTCACCGGAAAAGAATATATACGACTGGTAAGAATCTGAAAAAGAATTTATTGATGTCTCTCTGTACGCGAATCAAGTGGATGTACAGCAGCAAGAAACAGAGCTTTGAAAATCAGCTGTAACCAATATAGTAATAAATTGAAAAAAATAAACGACAGAGAGACAGAGAAAACCTCTTACAACTTTTCCTCAGGGACGGTGATGCAACATGGATTGAACACATCTAGACCCACAGCAGGATGAGACATAAGGCTGGAAACTGTTTGCGCTAAGAGAAATGTGAGGTTGGGTGAGGAAATGCACACCCTTTAAAGTAATACTACCTGGTACCCATTCAATGGGTCCCAAATCTGCAGGTTCAAGGGATCTTCCTACAGCTAAAACATGCATGGAAAACCCAGAGGACTGTACACCATGTGATCGGGAGATGTGTCTAAAATGCACCTCATTTATCCTCTCCTGGTGCTCCTGTTCACCATTCCAGCCACGCTACTTAGAATCTCCCCACTTGGAGAATCAGCACATTTAAACTTCTGTTTCACACATTTTGCAAATTGTGAGGAGGATGAACGGGAAGAGGGGGAACCAATGAGAGAAGAGTTGTAGGGGTTTGGACGGGCACATATCACTCTAATTTCCCATTAAGAATAAGAATTAAAGAAAGGCTCAGCCTGCCTCGCCGGAGCCAAAATAGGGCCTGAAGCAATCCTGCGGGTTTGAGGCCAGCTCACAAAAGAGCAACTTAAAAAATGGAGCTCAGGGTCACTGCAATTCACAAACCTGCAGAGTTATAAATGAAAACTAACGTCCAAAAATATGTTGAGGTAAGGCAAAGAAGAGGATCTGAATGCAAGACAGAATTGCAAGAAACAGATTTCAAGAGATAGATTGGACTCGTCTTTAACGCACATGAAAAGCGGCAGAATTTCGACAATGATGCAGTTGGCCCAAAAGGGCGTATGCGTTTTTTCCTGATTATATCCAGGAAAAAACGCATACGCACTTTATGGGCAACGAAGCAAGCAAGCAATGCAAATGTGCACAACAAAGAAGTCTCACTTCCCACCGGTCAAAAGGGCCATCCTAAAAAATTGTAAAAACCAGAAATGCAGGACAGGCCATGGAGAACAGGGAGCCTTTATACGCTGATGGGCAGTGTGTGAACTGCCGAGAGCCACTCTGGAGAAGTGTATGGTGGTTCCTAAATCATCTAAAAAACAGAGCTACAGAGCATAGGACACTTCCAATCATGGGAGTATATCTAGGGAAGTCTAAAAATCAACAAGACACAAGCACACCACAGTTTAGGGCTACTCTGTTTACAAGAACCTCAACTTCAGTACACCTTAAATATCCCAGGAAAGAGAACAATGGATAAAGAAGATGTGGTACTTATGTACAATGGAATATCTCTTCACCATGAAATCAATGTAATAAGGCTAGTAGAAGGATAAAGAGTGGATTTAGGTCCGATAATACTACTTGAAATAAGTCAAACAGAAAAAGAAACATATCATAAGATATCACTTATAGAGGGAGGGTAAATATGGCTGCACAAGAAATGAATTACAGAACAGAACAGTGTCTCACATTTAGAAAACACACTTATGTCAGCTTAAGGGGAAAGGAGAGGTGGGGTGATGCATAAAACCAGAGTTTGAAATTAGCACAGATACCGTTCAATAAACCAAATAGGTATTAGACAAGATCTACACCTTGCTCAATGAACAGGCCTCAACACACCCTATACACCGCAGAGAAATATATCTGAGGAATAAGAATCTTAAAACCCATGTATTGATATATCTCCATAAGGGAATCAAGTGTGTGCAGAGCGGCACAAACACAGCAGTGAAAAGGAGCTAAACCCCATTATAGAAATAAATTTTAAAAACAAAACGCTGAAACAATGAAAGAGAGAAAAATTCTTACAAAATTCGCTCAGGGGCTGTGATGCAACCTGGATTGACCACATATAAACCCACAGCTGGATAAGACATAAGGCTGGACACTTGGGGCTGACAGGATTGGTGAGCTTTGGTGAGCAACTGCCGAAAGTTTAATGCAATACTTCATGCTACTCAGTCCAAGGGTCCCAACACTCCAGGTTGAAGGGAATCTTCCTACAGCTAAACCATGCTTGGGAAACCCAGCGACTGGTATACCATATGATCGGGAAAGGTTTCTAAAACGCACCTCATTTTTCCTCTCCTGGGGCTCCGGATCGACATTCCAGCCGCTTTACTAACAACATCCCCACATGGAGTCAATGCCTTTAAGTTCTGGTATCGCACAGTCTGCAGTTAGTGCAGAGGATGAATGGGAATAGGGGGAACCAGTGAGAAACTAGCTGTAGCGGTTTCAATGGGCACATGTCACTCTAATATCACATCAGTAAGAAGAATTAACCAAAGGCACAGCAGGTGCCCCAGAAGAAAAATAGGGCTTCAAGGAATCCTTTGGTTATGGGGCAATACCACAAAAATAAGAGCTAAAAAATGGAGCTAAGGGCCACTGCAATTCAAAACCCTGCAGAGTTATAAAGGCCAACTATTTTTAAAAAATATATTGAGGTAAGGCTATGAAGAGGCATTGAAAGCAAGGCAGAATTGCAGGAAACCGATTTCAGGAGGTAGACTGGAATTGCATTGAAAGCATATGAAGAGAGTCAGAAACTCGACAATGATGCACTTGGCCAAAAAGGGCGTATGCGTTTTTTCCTGAATATATTCAGGAAAAAACGCATACGCCCTTTTTGGCCAACCAAGCAAGCTTGCAAAGGAAATCTGCACTACAATGAAGTCTCACTTCCCCCCGGTCAAAAGGGCCATCTGAAAAAAGTGTAAAATCCAGAAAGGCAGGACAGGCCATGGAGAACTGGGAGCCTTCTTATGCTGATGGGCGGGATGTAAATTGCCAACAGCCACTCTGGAGAAGTGTATGGTGTTTCCTGAAACATCTAAAAAACAAAGCAACAGAGCCTAGGGCACTTCCACTTATGGTCCTATAGCTTAGGGAAATTAAAATCAAAAAGACACAGCCACCCCAAAGTTTGGGACGGCTCTGTTTACAAGAACCTCGTTTACAGTACAAGTTCAATATCGCAGAAAGTGAAAAATGGATAAAGAACTTGTGGTACTTACGTACAATGCAATATCACTCAGCAATGAAATCTATGTCATCAGGCCCATAGCAGCATAATGAGTGGATGCAGGTATGATGATTCGAACTGAAATAAGTCACACAGAAAAGAAACATCATAAGGTATCACTAATACACAGAATGTGAACTTGGCTACACATGAACTGAATTACAAAACAGAACAGTGTCTCAAGTTTAGAAAACCAACTTATGCTTGCTTAAGGGGGAAGGTGAGTTGGGGTGCTGCATAAAACCAGAGATTGAAATGAGCACAGATAAAGTTCCTTAAGCCAAATATGGAATAGACAAGAGCTACTCCTTGCTCAACGAAATGGACTCAACACCCCATATTAAACGCCTAAGAATGTACCTGACTAGTAAGTATCTTAAAACCTATGGATTGCTATGTCTCCAAAAGAGAATGAAGCGTGTGTACAGTGGCATAAACGCAGCAGTGATAGGATTGGAGAGGTTCGGTGAGCAAATGAAGACCCTTTGAAGTCATATTGCATGGTACCCATTACACGGGTCTCAACTCTCCAGGTTTAAGGTATTCTTCCTTCAGCTAAAACATGCATGTGGAACCCAGAGTATGATCAACCGTGTGAACGGGAGACGTGTTCAAATATGTCTCAGTTTTCCTCCCCTGGTACTCGGGTGCAACATTCCAGACGCTTTACTAACACTCTCCCCACTTGGAGAGTCAGCACCTTTAACCTCCTGTTTGGCCCCGTTTGCAATTTCTGCGGAAGATGAACAGGAATAGGGAGAACCAATGAGAGACTAGCTGGAGGTGTCTGGACGGGCAAATTTAACTCTCATTTCCCACCAGAAAGAGGAAATAACCAAAGGCTCAGCATGCCGTGCCGGAACCAGATTAGGGCCTGAAGCCATCCAGCGGTGTTGTAGCCAGCTCACAAGAAAACGAGTTGAAGAAAGGAGCTCAGGGGCACTGTAATTCACAAACCTGCAGAGTTATAAATGACAGCTATCGTCCAAAAATAGACTGAAGTAAGGCTGCCAAGAGGACTTGAAAGCGGGGCAGAATTGCAGGAAACCGATTTCAGGAGGTAGACTGGAATTGCATTGAAAGCATAGGAAAAGAGGCAGAACGTACACAATGATGCACTTGGCCAAAAAGGGCGTATGCGTTTTTTCCTGAATATATTCAGGAAAAAACGCATACGCCCTTTTTGGCCAACCAAGCAAGCTTGCAAAGGAAATCTGCACTACAATGAAGTCTCACTTCCCCCCGGTCAAAAGGGCCATCTGAAAAAAGTGTAAAATCCAGAAAGGCAGGACAGGCCATGGAGAACTGGGAGCCTTGTTATGCTGATGGGCGGGATGTAAATTGCCAACAACCACTTGGGAGAAGTGTATGGTGTTTCCTGAAGCATCTAAAAAACAAAGCAACAGAGCCTAGGGCACTTCCACTTATGGTCCTATAGCTTAGGGAATTTAAAATCAAAAAGACACAGCCACCCCAAAGTTTGGAACGGCTCTGTTTACAAGAACCTCGTTTACAGTACAAGTTCAACATCGCAGAAAGTGAAAAATGGATAAAGAAGTTGTGGTATTTACTTACAAAGCAATATCACTCAGCAATGAAATCTGTGTCATCAGGCCCTTAGCAGCACAATGAGTGGATTCAGGTATGATGATTCTAACTGAAATAAGTCACACAGAAAAAGAAACATCATAAGATATCAGTAATACACGGAATGTAAACTTGGCTACACAGGAACTGAATTACAGAACAGAACAGGGTCTCAAATTTAGAAAACCAACTTATGCTTGCTTAAGGGTAAAGGTGAGTTGGGGTGCTGCATAAAACCAGAGATTGAAATGAGCACAGATAAAGTTCCTTAAGCCAAATATGGAATAGACAAGAGCTACTCCTTGCTCAACGAAATGGACTCAACACCCCATATTAAACGCCTAAGAATGTACCTGACTAGTAAGTATCTTAAAACCTAAGGATTGCAATGTCTCCGAAAGAGAATCAAGCATGTGTACAGGGGCATAAACGCAGCAGTGATAGGATTGGAGAGGTTCGGTGAGCAAATGAAGACCCTTTGAAGTCATATTGCATGGTACCCATTCCACGGGTTTCAACTACCCAGGTTTAAGGTATTCTTCCTTCAGCTAAAACATGCATGTGGAACCTAGAGTATGATCAACCATGTGATCGGGAGACGTGTTCAAATATGTCTCAGTTTTCGTACCCTGGTACTCGGGTGCAACATTCCAGACACTTTACTAACACTCTCCCGACTTGGAGAGTCAGTCCCTTTAACCTCCTGTTTGGCCCAGTTTGCAATTTCTGCGGAAGATGAACAGGAATAGCGAGAACCAATGAGAGGCTAGCTGGAGGTGTCTGGATGGGCAAATTTAACTCTCATTTCCCACCAGGAAGAGGAATTAACCAAAGGCTCAGCGTGCCGTGCCGGAACCAGATTAGGGCCTGAAGCCATCCTGCGGTGTTGCGGCCAGGTCACAAGAAAGCGAGTTGAAGAAAGGAGCTCAGGGGCACTGTAATTCACAAACCTGCAGAGTTATAAATGACAGCTATCGTCCAAAAATAGACTGAAGTAAGGCTGCCAAGAGGACTTGAAAGCGGGGCAGAATTGCAGGAAACCGATTTCAGGAGGTAGACTGGAATTGCATTGAAAGCATAGGAAAAGAGGCAGAACGTCCACAATGATGCACTTGGCCAAAAAGGGCGTATGCGTGTTTTCCTGAATATATTCAGGAAAAAACGCATACGCACTTTTTGGCCAACCAAGCAAACTTGCAAAGGAAATCTGCACTACAATGAAGTCTCACTTCTCCCCGGTCAAAAGGGCCATCTGAAAAAAGTGTAAAATCCAGAAAGGCAGGACAGGCCATGCATAACTGGGAGCCTTGTTATGCTGATGGGCGGGATGTAAATTGCCAACAGACACTCAGGAGAAGTGTATGGTGTTTCCTGAAACATCTAAAAAACAAAGCAACAGAGCCTAGGGCACTTCCACTTATGGTCCTATAGCTTAGGGAAATTAAAATCAAAAACACACAGCCACCCCAAAGTATGGGACGCCTCCGTTTACAAGAACCTCGTTTACCGTACAAGTTCAATATCACAGAAAGTGAAAAATGGATAAAGAACTTGTGGTACTTACGTACAATGCAGTATCACTCAGCAATGAAATCTATGTCATCAGGCCCGTAGCAGCATAATGAGTGGATTCAGGTACGATGATTCTACCTGAAATAAGTCACACAGAAAAAGAAACATCATAAGATATCAGTAATACACGGAATGTAAACTTGGCTACACAGGAACTGCATTCCAAAACAGAACAGGGTCTCAAATTTAGAAAACCAACTTATGCTTACTTAAGGGGAAAGGTGAGTTGGGGTGCTGCATAAAACCAGAGATTGAAATGAGCACAGATAAAGTTCCTTAAGCCAAATATGGAATAGACAAGAGCTACTCCTTGCTCAACGAAATGGACTCAAAACCCCATATTAAACATCTAAGAATGTACCTGACTAGTAAGTATCTTAAAACCTATGGATTGCTATGTCTCCAAAAGAGAATCAAGCATGTGTACAGGGGCATAAACGCAGCAGTGATAGGATTGGAGAGGTTCGGTGAGCAAATGAAGACCCTTTGAAGTCATATTGCATGGTACCCATTACACGGGTCTTAACTCTCCAGGTTTAAGGTATTCTTCCTTCAGCTAAAACATGCATGTGGAACCCAGAGTATGATCAACCATGTGAACGGGAGACGTGTTCAAATATGTCTCAGTTTTCCTCCCCTGGTACTCGGGTGCAACATTCCAGAGGCTTTACTAACACTCTCCCCACTTGGAGAGTCAGTCCCTTTAACCTCCTGTTTGGCCCAGTTTGCAATTTCTGCGGAAGATGAACAGGAATAGCGAGAACCAATGAGAGACTAGCTGGAGGTGTCTGGACGGGCAAATTTAACTCTCATTTCCCACCAGGAAGAGGAATTAACCAAAGGCTCAGCGTGCCGTGCCGGAACCAGATTAGGGCCTGAAGACATCCTGCGGTGTTGCGGCCAGGTCACAAGAAAGCGAGTTGAAGAAAGGAGCTCAGGGGCACTGTAATTCACAAACCTGCAGAGTTATAAATGACAGCTATCGTCCAAAAATAGACTGAAGTAAGGCTGCCAAGAGGACTTGAAAGCGGGGCAGAATTGCAGGAAACCGATTTCAGGAGGTAGACTGGAATTGCATTGAAAGCATAGGAAAAGAGGCAGAACGTCCACAATGATGCACTTGGCCAAAAAGGGCGTATGCGTTTTTTCCTGAATATATTCAGGAAAAACGCATACGCCCTTTTTGGCCAACCAAGCAAGCTTGCAAAGGAAATCTGCACTACAATGAAGTCTCACTTCCCCCCGGTCAAAAGGGCCATCTGAAAAAAGTGTAAAATCCAGAAAGGCAGGACAGGCCATGGAGAACTGGGAGCCTTGTTATGCTGATGGGCGGGATGTAAATTGCCAACAACCACTTGGGAGAAGTGTATGGTGTTTCCTGAAACATCTAAAAAACAAAGCAACAGAACCTAGGGCACTTCCACTTATGGTCCTATAGCTTAGGGAAATTAAAATCAAAAAGACACAGCCACCCCAAAGTTTGGAACGGCTCTGTTTACAAGAACCTCGTTTACAGTACAAGTTCAACATCGCAGAAAGTGAAAAATGGATAAAGAAGTTGTGGTATTTACTTACAAAGCAATATCACTCAGCAATGAAATCTGTGTCATCAGGCCCTTAGCAGCACAATGAGTGGATTCAGGTATGATGATTCTAACTGAAGTAAGTCACACAGAAAAAGAAACATCATAAGATATCAGTAATACACGGAATGTAAACTTGGCTACACAGGAACTGAATTACAGAACAGAACAGGGTCTCAAATTTAGAAAACCAACTTATGCTTGCTTAAGGGTAAAGGTGAGTTGGGGTGCTGCATAAAACCAGAGATTGAAATGAGCACAGATAAAGTTCCTTAAGTCAAATATGGAATAGACAAGAACTACTCCTTGCTCAACGAAATGGACTCAACACCGCATATTAAACGCCTAAGAATGTACCTGACTAGTAAGTATCTTAAAACCTATGGATTGCTATGTCTCTGAAAGAGAATCAAGCATGTGTACAGGGGCATAAACGCAGCAGAGATAGGATTGGAGAGGTTCGGTGAGCAAATGAAGACCCTTTGAAGTCATATTGCATGGTACCCATTACACGGGTCTTAACTCTCCCGGTTTAAGGTATTCTTCCTTCAGCTAAAACATGCATGTGGAACCCAAGTATGATCAACCATGTGAACGGGAGACGTGTTCAAATATGTCTCAGTTTTCCTCCCCTGGTACTCGGGTGCAACATTCCAGACGCTTTACTAACACTCTCCCCACTTGGAGAGTCAGCGCCTTTAACCTCCTGTTTGGCCCAGTTTGCAATTTCTGTGGAAGATGAACAGGAATAGCGAGAACCAATGAGAGACTACCTGGAGGTGTCTGGACTGGCAAACTTAACTCTCATTTCCCACCAGGAAGAGGAATTAACCAAAGGCTCAGCGTGCCGTGCCGGAACCAGATTAGGGCCTGAAGCCGTCCTGCAGTGTTGCGGCCAGGTCACAAGAAAGCGAGTTGAAGAAAGGAGCTCAGGGGCACTGTAATTCACAAACCTGCAGAGTTATAAATGACAGCTATCGTCCAAAAATAGACTGAAGTAAGGCTGCCAAGAGGAGTTGAAAGCGGGGCAGAATTGCAGGAAACCGATTTCAGGAGGTAGACTGGAATTGCATTGAAAGCATAGGAAAAGAGGCAGAACGTCCACAATGATGCACTTGGCCAAAAAGGGCGTATGCGTTTTTTCCTGAATATATTCAGGAAAAAACGCATACGCCCTTTTTGGCCAACCAAGCAAGCTTGCAAAGGAAATCTGCACTACAATGAAGTCTCACTTCCCCCCGGTCAAAAGGGCCATCTGAAAAAAGTGTAAAATCCAGAAAGGCAGGACAGGCCATGGAGAACTGGGAGCCTTGTTATGCTGATGGGCGGGATGTAAATTGCCAACAGACACTCGGGAGAAGTGTATGGTGTTTCCTGAAACATCTAAAAAACAAAGCAACAGAGTCTAGGGCACTTCCACTTATGGTCCTATAGCTTAGGGAAATTAAAATGAAAAAGACACAGCCACCCCAAAGTTTGGAATGGCTCTGTTTACAAGAACCTCGTTTACAGTACAAGTTCAACATCGCAGAAAGTGAAAAATGGATAAAGAAGTTGTGGTATTTACTTACAAAGCAATATCACTCAGCAATGAAATCTGTGTCATCAGGCCCTTAGCAGCACAATGAGTGGATTCAGGTATGATGATTCTAACTGAAATAAGTCACACAGAAAAAGAAACATCATAAGATATCAGTAATACACGGAATGTAAACTTGGCTACACAGGAACTGAATTACAGAACAGAACAGGGTCTCAAATTTAGAAAACCAACTTATGCTTGCTTAAGGGGAAAGGTGAGTTGGGGTGCTGCATAAAACCAGAGATTGAAATGAGCACAGATAAAGTTCCTTAAGCCAAATATGGAATAGACAAGAGCTACTCCTTGCTCAACGAAATGGACTCAACACCGCATATTAAACGCCTAAGAATGTACCTGACTAGTAAGTATCTTAAAACCTATGGATTGCTATGTCTCCGAAAGAGAATCAAGCATGTGTACAGGGGCATAAACGCAGCAGTGATAGGATTGGAGAGGTTCGGTGAGCAAATGAAGACCCTTTGAAATCATATTGCATGGTACCCATTCCACGGGTTTCAACTACCCAGGTTTTAGGTATTCTTCCTTCAGCTAAAACATGCATGTGGAACCCAAGTATGATCAACCATGTGAACGGGAGACGTGTTCAAATATGTCTCAGTTTTCTTCCCCTGGTACTCGGGTGCAACATTCCAGACGCTTTACTAATACTCTCCCCACTTGGAAAGTCAGCGCCTTTAACCTCCTGTTTGGCCCAGTTTGCAATTTCTGCGGAAGATGAACAGGAATAGCGAGAACCAATGAGAGGCTAGCTGGAGGTGTCTGGACGGGCAAATTTAACTCTCATTTCCCACCAGGAAGAGGAAATAACCAAAGGCTCAGCATGCCGGGCCGGAACCAGATTAGGGCCTGAAGCCATCCTGCGGTGTTGCGGCCAGCTCAAAGAAAGCGAGTTGAAGAAAGCAGCTCAGGGGCACTGTAATTCACAAACCTGCAGAGTTATAAATGACAGCTATCGTCCAAAAATAGACTGAAGTAAGGCTGCCAAGAGGACTTGAAAGCGGGGCAGAATTGCAGGAAACCGATTTCAGGAGGTAGACTGGAATTGCATTGAAAGCATAGGAAAAGAGGCAGAACGTCCACAATGATGCACTTGGCCAAAAAGGGCGTATGCGTTTTTTCCTGAATATATTCAGGAAAAAACGCATACGCCCTTTTTGGCCAACCAAGCAAGCTTGCAAAGGAAATCTGCACTACAATGAAGTCTCACTTCCAAACAGTCAAAAGGGCCATCTGAAAAAAGTGTAAAATCCAGAAAGGCAGGACAGGCTATGGAGAACTGGGAGCCTTGTTATGCTGATGGGCGGGATGTAAATTGCCAACAGACACTCGGGAGAAGTGTATGGTGTTTCCTGAAACATCTAAAAAACAAAGCAACAGAGCCTAGGGCACTTCCACTTATGGTCCTATAGCTTAGGGAAATTAAAATGAAAAAGACACAGCCACCCCAAAGTTTGGAATGGCTCTGTTTACAAGAACCTCGTTTACAGTACAAGTTCAACATCGCAGAAAGTGAAAAATGGATAAAGAAGTTGTGGTATTTACTTACAAAGCAATATCACTCAGCAATGAAATCTGTGTCATCAGGCCCTTAGCAGCACAATGAGTGGATTCAGGTATGATGATTCTAACTGAAATAAGTCACACAGAAAAAGAAACATCATAAGATATCAGTAATACACGGAATGTAAACTTGGCTACACAGGAACTGAATTACAGAACAGAACAGGGTCTCAAATTTAGAAAACCAACTTATGCTTGCTTAAGGGGAAAGGTGAGTTGGGGTGCTGCATAAAACCAGAGATTGAAATGAGCACAGATAAAGTTCCTTAAGCCAAATATGGAATAGACAAGAGCTACTCCTTGCTCAACGAAATGGACTCAACACCCCATATTAAACGCCTAAGAATGTACCTGACTAGTAAGTATCTTAAAACCTATGGATTGCTATGTCTCCGAAAGAGAATCAAGCATGTGTACAGGGGCATAAACGCAGCAGTGATAGGATTGGAGAGGTTCGGTGAGCAAATGAAGACCCTTTGAAGTCATATTGCATGGTACCCATTCCACGGGTTTCAAATACCCAGGTTTAAGGTATTCTTCCTTCAGCTAAAACATGCATGTGGAACCCAAGTATGATCAACCATGTGAACGGGAGACGTGTTCAAATATGTCTCAGTTTTCCTCCCCTGGTACTCGGGTGCAACATTCCAGACGCTTTACTAACACTCTCCCCACTTGGAGAGTCAGCGCCTTTAACCTCCTGTTTGGCCCAGTTTGCAATTTCTGCGGAAGATGAACAGGAATAGCGAGAACCAATGAGAGACTACCTGGAGGTGTCTGGACGGGCAAATTTAACTCTCATTTCCCACAAGGAAGAGGAAATAACCAAAGGCTCAGCGTGCCGTGCCGGAACCAGATTAGGGCCTGAAGCCATCCTGCGGTGTTGCGGCCAGCTCACAAGAAAGCGAGTTGAAGAAAGGAGCTCAGGGGCACTGTAATTCACAAACCTGCAGAGTTATAAATGACAGCTATCGTCCAAAAATAGACTGAAGTAAGGCTGCCAAGAGGAGTTGAAAGCGGGGCAGAATTGCAGGAAACCGATTTCAGGAGGTAGACTGGAATTGCATTGAAAGCATAGGAAAAGAGGCAGAACGTCCACAATGATGCACTTGGCCAAAAAGGGCGTATGCGTTTTTTCCTGAATATATTCAGGAAAAAACGCATACGCCCTTTTTGGCCAACCAAGCAAGCTTGCAAAGGAAATCTGCACTACAATGAAGTCTCACTTCCCCCCGGTCAAAAGGGCCATCTGAAAAAAGTGTAAAATCCAGAAAGGCAGGACAGGCCATGGAGAACTGGGAGCCTTGTTATGCTGATGGGCGGGATGTAAATTGCCAACAACCACTCGGGAGAAGTGTATGGTGTTTCCTGAAACATCTAAAAAACAAAGCAACAGAGCCTAGGGCACTTCCACTTATTGTCCTATAGCTTAGGGAAATTAAACTCAAAAAGACACAGCCACCCCAAAGTTTGGAATGGCTCTGTTTACAAGAACCTCGTTTACAGTACAAGTTCAACATCGCAGAAAGTGAAAAATGGATAAAGAACTTGTGGTACTTACGTACAATGCAGTATCACTCAGCAATGAAATCTATGTCATCAGGCCCATAGCAGCATAATGAGTGGATTCAGGTACGATGATTCTAACTGAAATAAGTCACACAGAAAAAGAAACATCATAAGATATCAGTAATACACGGAATGTAAACTTGGCTACACAGGAACTGAATTACAGAACAGAACAGGGTCTCAAATTTAGAAAACCAACTTATGCTTGCTTAAGGGTAAAGGTGAGTTGGGGTGCTGCAAAAAACCAGAGATTGAAATGAGCACAGATAAAGTTCCTTAAGCCAAATATGGAATAGACAAGAGCTACTCCTTGCTCAACGAAATGGACACAACACCGCATATTAAATGCCTAAGAATGTACCTGACTAGTAAGTATCTTAAAACCTATGGATTGCTATGTCTCCGAAAGAGAATCAAGCATGTGTACAGGGGCATAAACGCAGCAGTGATAGGATTGGAGAGTTTCGGTGAGCAAATGAAGACCCTTTGAAGTCATATTGCATGGTACCCATTCCACGGGTTTCAACTACCCAGGTTTAAGGTATTCTTCCTTCAGCTAAAACATGCATGTGGAACCTAGAGTATGATCAACCATGTGATCGAGAGACGTGTTCAAATATGTCTCAGTTTTCGTACCCTGCTACTCGGGTGCAACATTCCCGATGCTTTACTAACACTCTCCCCACTTGGAGAGTCAGTCCCTTTAACCTCCTGTTTGGCCCAGTTTGCAATTTCTGTGGAAGATGAACAGGAATAGCGAGAACCAATGAGAGACTAGCTGGAGGTGTCTGGATGGGCAAATTTAACTCTCATTTCCCACCAGGAAGAGGAATTAACCAAAGGCTCAGCGTGCCGTGCCAGAACCAGATTAGGGCCTGAAGACATCCTGCGGTGTTGCAGCCAGGTCACAAGAAAGCGAGTTGAAGAAAGGAGCTCAGGGGCACTGTAATTCACAAACCTGCAGAGTTATAAATGACAGCTATCGTCCAAAAATAGACTGAAGTAAGGCTGCCAAGAGGACTTGAAAGCGGGGCAGAATTGCAGGAAACCGATTTCAGGAGGTAGACTGGAATTGCATTGAAAGCATAGGAAAAGAGGCAGAACGTCCACAATGATGCACTTGGCCAAAAA
Source organism: Delphinus delphis (assembly GCF_949987515.2). Classification (NCBI taxonomy): domain Eukaryota; kingdom Metazoa; phylum Chordata; class Mammalia; order Artiodactyla; family Delphinidae; genus Delphinus; species Delphinus delphis. The sequence goes on along the minus strand of NW_027192702.1, from coordinate 721,686 downwards.
GGGCGTATGCGTTTTTTCCTGAATATATTCAGGAAAAAACGCATACGCCCTTTTTGGCCAACCAAGCAAGCTTGCAAAGGAAATCTGCACTACAATGAAGTCTCACTTCCCCCCGGTCAAAAGGGCCATCTGAAAAAAGTGTAAAATCCAGAAAGGCAGGACAGGCCATGGAGAACTGGGAGCCTTGTTATGCTGATGGGCGGGATGTAAATTGCCAACAACCACTCGGGAGAAGTGTATGGTGTTTCCTGAAACATCTAAAAAACAAAGCAACAGAGCCTAGGGCACTTCCACTTATGGTCCTATAGCTTAGGGAATTTAAAATCAAAAAGACACAGCCACCCCAAAGTTTGGAACGGCTCTGTTTACAAGAACCTCGTTTACAGTACAAGTTCAACATCGCAGAAATTGAAAAATGGATAAAGAAGTTGTGGTATTTACTTACAAAGCAATATCACTCAGCAATGAAATCTGTGTCATCAGGCCCTTAGCAGCACAATGAGTGGATTCAGGTATGATGATTCTAACTGAAATAAGTCACACAGAAAAAGAAACATCATAAGATATCAGTAATACACGGAATGTAAACTTGGCTACACAGGAACTGAATTACAGAACAGAACAGGGTCTCAAATTTAGAAAACCAACTTATGCTTGCTTAAGGGGAAAGGTGAGTTGGGGTGCTGCATAAAACCAGAGATTGAAATGAGCACAGATAAAGTTCCTTAAGCCAAATATGGAATAGACAAGAGCTACTCCTTGCTCAACGAAATGGACTCAACACCGCATATTAAACGCCTAAGAATGTACCTGACTAGTAAGTATCTTAAAACCTATGGATTGCTATGTCTCCGAAAGAGAATCAAGCATGTGTACAGGGGCATAAACGCAGCAGTGATAGGATTGGAGAGGATCGGTGAGCAAATGAAGACCCTTTGAAGTCATATTGCATGGTACCCATTCCACGGGTTTCAAATACACAGGTTTAAGGTATTCTTCCTTCAGCTAAAACATGCATGTGGAACCCAAGTATGATCAACCAAGTGAACGGGAGACGTGTTCAAATATGTCTCAGTTTTCCTCCCCTGGTACTCGGGTGCAACATTCCAGACGCTTTACTAACACTCTCCCCACTTGGAAAGTCAGCGCCTTTAACCTCCTGTTTGGCCCAGTTTCCAATTTCTGCGGAAGATGAACAGGAATAGTGAGAACCAATGAGAGACTAGCTGGAGGTGTCTGGACGGGCAAATTTAACTCTCATTTCCCACCAGGAAGAGGAAATAACCAAAGGCTCAGCATGCCGTGCCGGAATCAGATTAGGGCCTGAAGCCATCCTGCGGTGTTGCGGCCAGCTCAAAAGAAAGCGAGTTGAAGAAAGGAGCTCAGGGGCACTGTAATTCACAAACCTGCAGAGTTATAAATGACAGCTATCGTCCAAAAATAGACTGAAGTAAGGCTGCCAAGAGGACTTGAAAGCGGGGCAGAATTGCAGGAAACCGATTTCAGGAGGTAGACTGGAATTGCATTGAAAGCATAGGAAAAGAGGCAGAACGTCCACAATGATGCACTTGGCCAAAAAGGGCGTATGCGTTTTTTCCTGAATATATTCAGGAAAAAACGCATACGCCCTTTTTGGCCAACCAAGCAAGCTTGCAAAGGAAATCTGCACTACAATGAAGTCTCACTTCCCCCTGGTCAAAAGGGCCATCTGAAAAAAGTGTAAAATCCAGAAAGGCAGGACAGGCCATGGAGAACTGGGAGCCTTGTTATGCTGATGGGCGGGATGTAAATTGCCAACAACCACTCGGGAGAAGTGTATGGTATTTCCTGAAACATCTAAAAAACAAAGCAACAGAGCCTAGGGCACTTCCACTTATGGTCCTATAGCTTAGGGAAATTAAAATCAAAAAGACACAGCCACCCCAAAGTTTGGAACGGCACTGTTTACAAGAACCTCGTTTACAGTACAAGTTCAACATCGCAGAAAGTGAAAAATGGATAAAGAACTTGTGGTACTTACGTACAATGCAGTATCACTCAGCAATGAAATCTATGTCATCAGGCCCATAGCAGCATAATGAGTTGATTCAGGTACGATGATTCTAACTGAAATAAGTCACACAGAAAAAGAAACATCATAAGATATCACTGATACACGGAATGTAAACTTGGCTACACAGGAACTGAATTACAGAACAGAACAGGGTCTCAAATTTAGAAAACCAACTTATGCTTGCTTAAGCGGAAAGGTGAGTTGGCGTGCTGCATAAAACCAGAGATTGAAATGAGCACAGATAAAGTTCCTTAAGCCAAATATGGAATAGACAAGAGCTACTCCTTGCTCAACGAAATGGACTCAACACCCCATATTAAACGCCTAAGAATGTACCTGACTAGTAAGTATCTTAGAACCTATGGATTGCTATGTCTCCAAAAGAGAATCAAGCGTGTGTACAGGGGCATAAACGCAGCAGTGATAGGACTGGAGAGGTTCGGTGAGCAAATGAAGACCCTTTGAAGTCATATTGCATGGTACCCATTACACGGGTCTCAACTCTCCAGGTTTTAGGTATTCTTCCTTCAGCTAAAACATGCATGTGGAACCCAGAGTATGATCAACCGTGTGAACGGGACACGTGTTCAAATATGTCTCAATTTTCCTCCCCTGGTACTCGGGTGCAACATTCCAGACACTTTACTAAAACTCTCCCCACTTGGAGAGTCAGTCCCTTTAACCTCCTGTTTGGCCCAGTTCGCAATTTCTGCGGAAGATGAACAGGAATAGCGAGAACCAATGAGAGACTAGCTGGAGGTGTCTGGACGGGCAAATTTAACTCTCATTTCCCACCAGGAAGAGGAATTAACCAAAGGCTAAGCGTGCCGTGCCGGAACCAGATTAGGGCCTGAAGCCATCCTGCGGTGTTGCGGCCAGCTCACAAGAAAGCGAGTTGAAGAAAGGAGCTCAGGGGCACTGTAATTCACAAACCTGCAGAGTTATAAATGACAGCTATCGTCCAAAAATAGACTGAAGTAAGGCTGCCAAGAGGACTTGAAAGCGGGGCAGAATTGCAGGAAACCGATTTCAGGAGGTAGACTGGAATTGCATTGCAAGCATAGGAAAAGAGGCAGAACGTCCACAATGATGCACTTGGCCAAAAAGGGCGTATGCGTTTTTTCCTGAATATATTCAGGAAAAAACGCATATGCCCTTTTTGGCCAACCAAGCAAGCTTGCAAAGGAAATCTGCACTACAATGAAGTCTCACTTCCCCCCGGTCAAAAGGGCCATCTGAAAAAAGTGTAAAATCCAGAAAGGCAGGACAGGCCATGGAGAACTGGGAGCCTTGTTATGCTGAAGGGCGGGATGTAAATTGCCAACAAACACTCGGGAGAAGTGTATGGTGTTTCCTGAAACATCTAAAAAACAAAGCAACAGAGCCTAGGGCACTGCCACTTATGGTCCTATAGCTTAGGGAATTTAAAATCAAAAAGACACAGCCACCCCAAAGTTTGGAACGGCTCTGTTTACAAGAACCTCGTTTACAGTACAAGTTCAACATCGCAGAAAGTGAAAAATGGATAAAGAAGTTGTGGTATTTACTTACAAAGCAATATCACTCAGCAATGAAATCTGTGTCATCAGGCCCTTAGCAGCACAATGAGTGGATTCAGGTATGATGATTCTAACTGAAATAAGTCACACAGAAAAAGAAACATCATAAGATATCAGTAATACACGGAATGTAAACTTGGCTACACAGGAACTGAATTACAGAACAGAACAGGGTCTCAAATTTAGAAAACCAACTTATTCTTGCTTAAGGGTAAAGGCGAGTTGGGGTGCTGCATAAAACCAGAGATTGAAATGAGCACAGATAAAGTTCCTTAAGCCAAATATGGAATAGACAAGAGCTACTCCTTGCTCAACGAAATGGACTCAAAACCCCATATTAAACGCCTAAGAAGGTACCTGTCTAGTAAGTATCTTAAAACCTATGGATTGCTATGTCTCCGAAAAAGAATCAAGCATGTGTACAGGGGCATAAACGCAGCAGTGATAGGATTGGAGAGGTTTGTGAGCAAATGAAGACCCTTTGAAGTCATATTGCATGGTACCCATTACACGGGTCTCAACTCTCCAGGTTTAAGGTATTCTTCCTTCAGCTAAAACATGCATGTGGAACCTAGAGTATGATCAACCGTGTGAACGGGAGACGTGTTCAAATATGTCTCAGTTTTCCTCCCCTGGTACTCGGGTGCAACATTCCAGACGCTTTACTAACACTCTCCCGACTTGGAGAGTCAGTCCCTTTAACCTCCTGTTTGGCCCAGTTTGCAATTTCTGCGGAAGGTGAACAGGAATAGCGAGAACCAATGAGAGACTACCTGGAGGTGTCTGGACGGGCAAATTTAACTCTCATTTCCCACCAGGAAGAGGAATTAACCAAAGGCTCAGCGTGCCGTGCCGGAACCAGATTAGGGCCTGAAGCCATCCTGCGGTGTTGCGGCCAGCTCACAAGAAAGTGAGTTGTAGAAAGGAGCTCAGGGGCACTGTAATTCACAAACCTGCAGAGTTATAAATGACAGCTATCGTCCAAAAATAGACTGAAGTAAGGCTGCCAAGAGGACTTGAAAGCGGGGCAGAATTGCAGGAAACCGATTTCAGGAGGTAGACTGGAATTGCATTGAAAGCATAGGAAAAGAGGCAGAACGTCCACAATGATGCACTTGGCCAAAAAGGGCGTATGCGTTTTTTCCTGAATATATTCAGGAAAAAACGCATACGCCCTTTTTGGCCAACCAAGCAAGCTTGCAAAGGAAATCTGCACTACAATGAAGTCTCACTTCCCCCCGGTCAAAAGGGCCATCTGAAAAAAGTGTAAAATCCAGAAAGGCAGGACAGGCCATGGAGAACTGGGAGCCTTGTTATGCTGATGGGCGGGATGTAAATTGCCAACAACCACTCGGGAGAAGTGTATGGTGTTTCCTGAAACATCTAAAAAACAAAGCAACAGAGCCTAGGGCACTTCCACTTATGGTCCTATAGCTTAGGGAAATTAAAATCAAAAAGACACAGCCACCCCAAAGTTTGGAACGGCTCTGTTTACAAGAACCTCGTTTACAGTACAAGTTCAACATCGCAGAAAGTGAAAAATGGATAAAGAACTTGTGGTACTTACGTACAATGCAGTATCACTCAGCAATGAAATCTATGTCATCAGGCCCGTAGCAGCATAATGAGTGGATTCAGGTACGATGATTCTAACTGAAATAAGTCACACAGAAAAAGAAACATCGTAAGATATCACTAATACACGGAATGTAAACTTGGCTACACAGGAACTGAATTACAGAACAGAACAGGGTCTCAAATTTAGAAAACCAACTTATGCTTGCTTAAGGGTAAAGGTGAGTTGGGGTGCTGCATAAAACTAGAGATTGAAATGAGCACAGATAAAGTTCCTTAAGCCAAATATGGAATAGACAAGAGCTACTCCTTGCTCAACGAAATGGACTCAACACCGCATATTAAATGCCTAAGAATGTACCTGACTAGTAAGTATCTTAAAACCTATGGATTGCTATGTCTCCGAAAGAGAATCAAGCATGTGTACAGGGGCATAAACGCAGCAGTGATAGGATTGGAGAGGTTCGGTGAGCAAATGAAGACCCTTTGAAATCATATTGCATGGTACCCATTCCACGGGTTTCAACTACCCAGGTTTAAGGTATTCTTCCTTCAGCTAAAACATGCATGTGGAACCTAGAGTATGATCAACCATGTGATCGGGAGACGTGTTCAAATATGTCTCAGTTTTCGTACCCTGCTACTCGGGTGCAACATTCCAGACGCTTTACTAACACTCTCCCCACTTGGAGAGTCAGTCCCTTTAACCTCCTGTTTGGCCCAGTTTGCAATTTCTGTGGAAGATGAACAGGAATAGCGAGAACCAATGAGAGACTAGCTGGAGGTGTCTGGATGGGCAAATTTAACTCTCATTTCCCACCAGGAAGAGGAATTAACCAAAGGCTCAGCATGCCGTGCCAGAACCAGATTAGGGCCTGAAGACATCCTGCAGTGTTGCGGCCAGGTCACAAGAAAGCGAGTTGAAGAAAGGAGCTCAGGGGCACTGTAATTCACAAACCTGCAGAGTTATAAATGACAGCTATCGTCCAAAAATAGACTGAAGTAAGGCTGCCAAGAGGACTTGAAAGCGGGGCAGAATTGCAGGAAACCGATTTCAGGAGGTAGACTGGAATTGCATTGAAAGCATAGGAAAAGAGGCAGAACGTCCACAATGATGCACTTGGCCAAAAAGGGCGTATGCGTTTTTTCCTGAATATATTCAGGAAAAAACGCATACGCCCTTTTTGGCCAACCAAGCAAGCTTGCAAAGGAAATCTGCACTACAATGAAGTCTCACTTCCCCCCGGTCAAAAGGGCCATCTGAAAAAAGTGTAAAATCCAGAAAGGCAGGACAGGCCATGGAGAACTGGGAGCCTTGTTATGCTGATGGGCGGGATGTAAATTGCCAACAACCACTCGGGAGAAGTGTATGGTGTTTCCTGAAACATCTAAAAAACAAAGCAACAGAGCCTAGGGCACTTCCACTTATGGTCCTATAGCTTAGGGAAATTAAAATCAAAAAGACACAGCCACCCCAAAGTTTGGAACGGCTCTGTTTACAAGAACCTCGTTTACAGTACAAGTTCAACATCGCAGAAATTGAAAAATGGATAAAGAAGTTGTGGTATTTACTTACAAAGCAATATCACTCAGCAATGAAATCTGTGTTATCAGGCCCTTAGCAGCACAATGAGTGGATTCAGGTATGATGACTCTAACTGAAATAAGTCACACAGAAAAAGAAACATCGTAAGATATCAGTAATACACGGAATGTAAACTTGGCTACACAGGAACTGAATTACAGAACAGAACAGGGTCTCAAATTTAGAAAACCAACTTATGCTTGCTTAAGGGGAAAGGTGAGTTGGGGTGCTGCATAAAACCAGAGATTGAAATGAGCACAGATAAAGTTCCTTAAGCCAAATATGGAATAGACAAGAGCTACTCCTTGCTCAACGAAATGGACTCAACACCGCATATTAAACGCCTAAGAATGTACCTGACTAGTAAGTATCTTAAAACCTATGGATTGCTATGTCTCCGAAACAGAATCAAGCATGTGTACAGGGGCATAAACGCAGCAGTGATAGGATTGGAGAGATTCGGTGAGGAAATGAAGACCCTTTGAAGTCATATTGCATGGTACCCATTCCACGGGTTTCAACTACCCAGGTTTTAGGTATTCTTCCTTCAGCTAAAACATGCATGTGGAACCCAAGTATGATCAACCATGTGAACGGGAGACGTGTTCAAATATGTCTCAGTTTTCCTCCCCTGGTACTCGGGTGCAACATTCCAGACGCTTTACTAACACTCTCCCCACTTGGAAAGTCAGCGCCTTTAACCTCCTGTTTGGCCCAGTTTGCAATTTCTGCGGAAGATGAACAGGAATAGCGAGAACCAATGAGAGGCTAGCTGGAGGTGTCTGGACGGGCAAATTTAACTCTCATTTCCCACCAGGAAGAGGAAATAACCAAAGGCTCAGCGTGCCGTGCCGGAAACACATTAGGGTCTGAAGCCATCCTGCGGTGTTGCGGCCAGGTCACAAGAAAGCGAGTTGAAGAAAGGAGCTCAGGGGCACTGTAATTCACAAACCTGCAGAGTTATAAATGACAGCTATCGTCCAAAAATAGACTGAAGTAAGGCTGCCAAGAGGACTTGAAAGCGGGGCAGAATTGCAGGAAACCGATTTCAGGAGGTAGACTGGAATTGCATTGAAAGCATAGGAAAAGAGGCAGAACGTCCACAATGATGCACTTGGCCAAAAAGGGCGTATGCGTTTTTTCCTGAATATATTCAGGAAAAAACGTATACGCCCTTTTTGGCCAACCAAGCAAGCTTGCAAAGGAAATCTGCACTACAATGAAGTCTCACTTCCCCCCGGTCAAAAGGGCCATCTGAAAAAAGTGTAAAATCCAGAAAGGCAGGACAGGCCATGGAGAACTGGGAGCCTTGTTATGCTGAAGGGCGGGATGTAAATTGCCAACAAACACTCGGGAGAAGTGTATGGTGTTTCCTGAAACATCTAAAAAACAAAGCAACAGAGCCTAGGGCACTTCCACTTATGGTCCTATAGCTTAGGGAATTTAAAATCAAAAAGACACAGCCACCCCAAAGTTTCGAATGGCTCTGTTTACAAGAACCTCGTTTACAGTACAAGTTCAACATCGCAGAAAGTGAAAAATGGATAAAAAAGTTGTGGTATTTACTTACAAAGCAATATCACTCAGCAATGAAATCTGTGTCATCAGGACCTTAGCAGCACAATGAGTGGATTCAGGTATGATGATTCTAACTGAAATAAGTCACACAGAAAAAGAAACATCATAAGATATCAGTAATACACGGAATGGAAACTTGGCTACACAGGAACTGAATTACAGAACAGAACAGGGTCTCAAATTTAGAAAACCAACTTATGCTTGCTTAAGGGGAAAGGTGAGTTGGGGTGCTGCATAAAACCAGAGATTGAAATGAGCACAGATAAAGTTCCTTAAGCCAAATATGGAATAGACAAGAGGTACTCCTTGCTCAACGAAATGGACTCAACACCGCATATTAAACGCCTAAGAATGTACCTGACTAGTAAGTATCTTAAAACCTATGGATTGCTATGTCTCCGAAAGAGAATCAAGCATGTGTACAGGGGCATAAACGCAGCAGTGATAGGATTGGAGAGGTTCGGTGAGCAAATGAAGACCCTTTGAAGTCATATTGCATGGTACCCATTCCACGGGTTTCAAATACACAGGTTTAAGGTATTCTTCCTTCAGCTAAAACATGCATGTGGAACCCAAGTATGATCAACCATGTGAACGGGAGACGTGTTCAAATATGTCTCAGTTTTCCTCCCCTGGTACTCGGGTGCAACATTCCAGACGCTTTACTAACACTCTCCCCACTTGGAGAGTCAGTCCCTTTAACCTCCTGTTTGGCCCAGTTTGCAATTTCTGCGGAAGATGAACAGGAATAGCGAGAACCAATGAGAGACTAGCTGGAGGTGTCTGGATGGGCAAATTTAACTCTCATTTCCCACCAGGAAGAGGAATTAACCAAAGGCTCAGCGTGCCGTGCCAGAACCAGATTAGGGCCTGAAGACATCCTGCGGTGTTGCGGCCAGGTCAGAAGAAAGCGAGTTGAAGAAAGGAGCTCAGGGGCACTGTAATTCACAAACCTGCAGAGTTATAAATGACAGCTATCGTCCAAAAATAGACTGAAGTAAGGCTGCCAAGAGGACTTGAAAGCGGGGCAGAATTGCAGGAAACCGATTTCAGGAGGTAGACTGGAATTGCATTGAAAGCATAGGAAAAGAGGCAGAACGTCCACAATGATGCACTTGGCCAAAAAGGGCATATGCGTTTTTTCCTGAATATATTCAGGAAAAAACGCATACGCCCTTTTTGGCCAACCAAGCAAGCTTGCAAAGGAAATCTGCACTACAATGAAGTCTCACTTCCCCCCGGTCAAAAGGGCCATCTGAAAAAAGTGTAAAATCCAGAAAGGCAGGACAGGCCATGGAGAACTGGGAGCCTTGTTATGCTGATGGGCGGGATGTAAATTGCCAACAAACACTCGGGAGAAGTGTATGGTGTTTCCTGAAACATCTAAAAAACAAAGCAACAGAGCCTAGGGCACTTCCACTTATGGTCCTATAGCTTAGGGAAATTAAAATCAAAAAGACACAGCCACCCCAAAGTTTGGAACGGCTCTGTTTACAAGAACCTCGTTTACAGTACAAGTTCAACATCGCAGAAAGTGAAAAATGGATAAAGAACTTGTGGTACTTACGTACAATGCAGTATCACTCAGCAATGAAATCTATGTCATCAGGCCCGTAGCAGCATAATGAGTGGATTCAGGTACGATGATTCTACCTGAAATAAGTCACACAGAAAAAGAAACATCATAAGATATCACTAATACACGGAATGGAAACTTGGCTACACAGGAACTGAATTACAGAACAGAACAGGGTCTCAAATTTAGAAAACCAACTTATGCTTGCTTAAGGGTAAAGGTGAGTTGGGGTGCTGCATAAAACCAGAGATTGAAATGAGCACAGATAAAGTTCCTTAAGCCAAATATGGAATAGACAAGAGCTACTCCTTGCTCAACGAAATGGACTCAACACCGCATATTAAACGCCTAAGAATGTACCTGACTAGTAAGTATCTTAAAACCTATGGATTGCTATGTCTCCGAAACAGAATCAAGCATGTGTACAGGGGCATAAACGCAGCAGTGATAGGATTGGAGAGATTCGGTGAGGAAATGAAGACCCTTTGAAGTCATATTGCATGGTACCCATTCCACGGGTTTCAACTACCCAGGTTTTAGGTATTCTTCCTTCAGTTAAAACATGCATGTGGAACCCAAGTATGATCAACCATGTGAACGGGAGACGTGTTCAAATATGTCTCAGTTTTCCTCCCCTGGTACTCGGGTGCAACATTCCAGACGCTTTACTAACACTCTCCCCACTTGGAAAGTCAGCGCCTTTAACCTCCTGTTTGGCCCAGTTTGCAATTTCTGCGGAAGATGAACAGGAATAGCGAGAACCAATGAGAGGCTAGCTGGAGGTGTCTGGACGGGCAAATTTAACTCTCATTTCCCACCAGGAAGAGGAAATAACCAAAGGCTCAGCTTGCCGTGCCGGAACCAGATTAGGGCCTGAAGCCATCCTGCGGTGTTGCGGCCAGGTCACAAGAAAGCGAGTTGAAGAAAGGAGCTCAGGGGCACTGTAATTCACAAACCTGCAGAGTTATAAATGACAGCTATCGTCCAAAAATAGACTGAAGTAAGGCTGCCAAGAGGACTTGAAAGCGGGGCAGAATTGCAGGAAACCGATTTCAGGAGGTAGACTGGAATTGCATTGAAAGCATAGGAAAAGAGGCAGAACGTCCACAATGATGCACTTGGCCAAAAAGGGCGTATGCGTTTTTTCCTGAATATATTCAGGAAAAAACGCATACGCCCTTTTTGGCCAACCAAGCAAGCTTGCAAAGGAAATCTGCACTACAATGAAGTCTCACTTCCCCCCGGTCAAAAGGGCCATCTGAAAAATGTGTAAAATCCAGAAAGGCAGGACAGGCCATGGAGAACTGGGAGCCTTGTTATGCTGAAGGGCGGGATGTAAATTGCCAACAAACACTCGGGAGAAGTGTATGGTGTTTCCTGAAACATCTAAAAAACAAAGCAACAGAGCCTAGGGCACTTCCACTTATGGTCCTATAGCTTAGGGAATTTAAAATCAAAAAGACACAGCCACCCCAAAGTTTCGAATGGCTCTGTTTACAAGAACCTCGTTTACAGTACAAGTTCAACATCGCAGAAAGTGAAAAATGGATAAAAAAGTTGTGGTATTTACTTACAAAGCAATATCACTCAGCAATGAAATCTCTGTCATCAGGACCTTAGCAGCACAATGAGTGGATTCAGGTATGATGATTCTAACTGAAATAAGTCACACAGAAAAAGAAACATCATAAGATATCAGTAATACACGGAATGGAAACTTGGCTACACAGGAACTGAATTACAGAACAGAACAGGGTCTCAAATTTAGAAAACCAACTTATGCTTGCTTAAGGGGAAAGGTGAGTTGGGGTGCTGCATAAAACCAGAGATTGAAATGAGCACAGATAAAGTTCCTTAAGCCAAATATGGAATAGACAAGAGCTACTCCTTGCTCAACGAAATGGACTCAACACCGCATATTAAACGCCTAAGAATGTACCTGACTAGTAAGTATCTTAAAACCTATGGATTGCTATGTCTCCGAAAGAGAATCAAGCATGTGTACAGGGGCATAAACGCAGCAGTGATAGGATTGGAGAGGTTCGGTGAGCAAATGAAGACCCTTTGAAGTCATATTGCATGGTACCCATTCCACGGGTTTCAACTACCCAGGTTTAAGGTATTCTTCCTTCAGCTAAAACATGCATGTGGAACCCAAGTATGATCAACCATGTGAACGGGAGACGTGTTCAAATATGTCTCAGTTTTCCTCCCCTGGTACTCGGGTGCAACATTCCAGACGCTTTACTAACACTCTCCCCACTTGGAAAGTCAGCGCCTTTAACCTCCTGTTTGGCCCAGTTTGCAATTTCTGCGGAAGATGAACAGGAATAGCGAGAACCAATGAGAGACTAGCTGGAGGTGTCTGGACGGGCAAATTTAACTCTCATTTCCCACCAGGAAGAGGAAATAACCAAAGGCTCAGCATGCCGTGCCGGAACCAGATTAGGGCCTGAAGACATCCTGCGGTGTTGCGGCCAGGTCACAAGAAAGCTAGTTGAAGAAAGGAGCTCAGGGGCACTGTAATTCACAAACCTGCAGAGTTATAAATGACAGCTATCGTCCAAAAATAGACTGAAGTAAGGCTGCCAAGAGGACTTGAAAGCGGGGCAGAATTGCAGGAAACCGATTTCAGGAGGTAGACTGGAATTGCATTGAAAGCATAGGAAAAGAGGCAGAACGTCCACAATGATGCACTTGGCCAAAAAGGGCGTATGCGTTTTTTCCTGAATATATTCAGGAAAAAACGCATACGCCCTTTTTGGCCAACCAAGCAAGCTTGCAAAGGAAATCTGCACTACAATGAAGTCTCACTTCCCCCCGGTCAAAAGGGCCATCTGAAAAAAGTGTAAAATCCAGAAAGGCAGGACAGGCCATGGAGAACTGGGAGCCTTGTTATGCTGATGGGCGGGATGTAAATTGCCAACAACCACTCGGGAGAAGTGTATGGTGTTTCCTGAAACATCTAAAAAACAAAGCAACAGAGCCTAGGGCACTTCCACTTATGGTCCTATAGCTTAGGGAAATTAAATTCAAAAAGACACAGCCACCCCAAAGTTTGGAACGGCTCTGTTTACAAGAACCTCATTTACAGTACAAGTTCAACATCGCAGAAAGTGAAAAATGGATAAAGAAGTTGTGGTATTCATTTACAAAGCAATATCACTCAGCAATGAAATCTGTGTCATCAGGCCCTTAGCAGCACAATGAGTGGATTCAGGTATGATGATTCTAACTGAAATAAGTCACACAGAAAAAGAAACATCATAAGATATCAGTAATACACGGAATGTAAACTTGGCTACACAGGAACTGAATTACAGAACAGAACAGGGTCTCAAATTTAGAAAACCAACTTATGCTTGCTTAAGGGGAAAGGTGAGTTGGGGTGCTGCATAAAACCAGAGATTGAAATGAGCACAGATAAAGTTCCTTAAGCCAAATATGGAATAGACAAGAGCTACTCCTTGCTCAACGAAATGGACTCAACACCGCATATTAAACGCCTAAGAATGTACCTGACTAGTAAGTATCTTAAAACCTATGGATTGCTATGTCTCCGAAACAGAATCAAGCATGTGTACAGGGGCATAAACGCAGCAGTGATAGGATTGGAGAGGTTCGGTGAGCAAATGAAGACCCTTTGAAGTCATATTGCATGGTACCCATTCCACGGGTTTCAACTACCCAGGTTTTAGGTATTCTTCCTTCAGCTAAAACATGCATGTGGAACCCAAGTATGATCAACCATGTGAACGGGAGACGTGTTCAAATATGTCTCAGTTTTCCTCCCCTGGTACTCGGGTGCAACATTCCAGACGCTTTACTAACACTCTCCCCACTTGGAGAGTCAGTCCCTTTAACCTCCTGTTTGGCCCAGTTTGCAATTTCTGCGGAAGATGAACAGGAATAGCGAGAACCAATGAGAGGCTAGCTGGAGGTGTCTGGACGGGCAAATTTAACTCTCATTTCCCACCAGGAAGAAGAAATAACCAAAGGCTCAGCGTGCCGTGCCGGAACCAGATTAGGGCCTGAAGCCATCCTGCGGTGTTGCGGCCAGCTCAAAAGAAAGCGAGTTGAAGAAAGGAGCTCAGGGGCACTGTAATTCACAAAGCTGCAGAGTTATAAATGACAGCTATCGTCCAAAAATAGACTGAAGTAAGGCTGCCAAGAGGACTTGAAAGCGGGGCAGAATTGCAGGAAACCGATTTCAGGAGGTAGACTGGAATTGCATTGCAAGCATAGGAAAAGAGGCAGAACGTCCACAATGATGCACTTGGCCAAAAAGGGCGTATGCGTTTTTTCCTGAATATATTCAGGTAAAAACGCATACGCCCTTTTTGGCCAACCAAGCAAGCTTGCAAAGGAAATCTGCACTACAATGAAGTCTCACTTCCCCCCGGTCAAAAGGGCCATCTGAAAAAAGTGTAAAATCCAGAAAGGCAGGACAGGCCATGGAGAACTGGGAGCCTTGTTATGCTGATGGGCGGGATGTAAATTGCCAACAACCACTCGGGAGAAGTGTATGGTGTTTCCTGAAATATCTAAAAAACAAAGCAACAGAGCCTAGGGCACTTCCACTTATGGTCCTATAGCTTAGGGAATTTAAAATCAAAAAGACACAGCCACCCCAAAGTTTGGAACGGCTCTGTTTACAAGAACCTCGTTTACAGTACAAGTTCAACATCGCAGAAATTGAAAAATGGATAAAGAAGTTGTGGTATTCACTTACAAAGCAATATCACTCAGCAATGAAATCTGTGTCATCAGGCCCTTAGCAGCACAATGAGTGGATTCAGGTATGATGATTCTAACTGAAATAAGTCACACAGAAAAAGAAACATCATAAGATATCAGTAATACACGGAATGTAAACTTGGCTACACAGGAACTGAATTACAGAACAGAACAGGGTCTCAAATTTAGAAAACCAACTTATGCTTGCTTAAGGGGAAAGGTGAGTTGGGGTGCTGCATAAAACCAGAGATTGAAATGAGCACAGATAAAGTTCCTTAAGCCAAATATGGAATAGACAAGAGCTACTCCTTGCTCAACGAAATGGACTCAACACCGCATATTAAACGCCTAAGAATGTACCTGACTAGTAAGTATCTTAAAACCTATGGATTGCTATGTCTCCGAAACAGAATCAAGCATGTGTACAGGGGCATAAACGCAGCAGTGATAGGATTGGAGAGGTTCGGTGAGCAAATGAAGACCCTTTGAAGTCATATTGCATGGTACCCATTCCACGGGTTTCAACTACCCAGGTTTTAGGTATTCTTCCTTCAGCTAAAACATGCATGTGGAACCCAAGTATGATCAACCATGTGAACGGGAGACGTGTTCAAATATGTCTCAGTTTTCCTCCCCTGGTACTCGGGTGCAACATTCCAGACGCTTTACTAACACTCTCCCCACTTGGAGAGTCAGTCCCTTTAACCTCCTGTTTGGCCCAGTTTGCAATTTCTGCGGAAGATGAACAGGAATAGCGAGAACCAATGAGAGGCTAGCTGGAGGTGTCTGGACGGGCAAATTTAACTCTCATTTCCCACCAGGAAGAAGAAATAACCAAAGGCTCAGCGTGCCGTGCCGGAACCAGATTAGGGCCTGAAGCCATCCTGCGGTGTTGCGGCCAGGTCACAAGAAAGCGAGTTGAAGAAAGGAGCTCAGGGGCACTGTAATTCACAAAGCTGCAGAGTTATAAATGACAGCTATCGTCCAAAAATAGACTGAAGTAAGGCTGCCAAGAGGACTTGAAAGCGGGGCAGAATTGCAGGAAACCGATTTCAGGAGGTAGACTGGAATTGCATTGCAAGCATAGGAAAAGAGGCAGAACGTCCACAATGATGCACTTGGCCAAAAAGGGCGTATGCGTTTTTTCCTGAATATATTCAGGTAAAAACGCATACGCCCTTTTTGGCCAACCAAGCAAGCTTGCAAAGGAAATCTGCACTACAATGAAGTCTCACTTCCCCCCGGTCAAAAGGGCCATCTGAAAAAAGTGTAAAATCCAGAAAGGCAGGACAGGCCATGGAGAACTGGGAGCCTTGTTATGCTGATGGGCGGGATGTAAATTGCCAACAACCACTCGGGAGAAGTGTATGGTGTTTCCTGAAACATCTAAAAAACAAAGCAACAGAGCCTAGGGCACTTCCACTTATGGTCCTATAGATTAGGGAATTTAAAATCAAAAAGACACAGCCACCCCAAAGTTTGGAACGGCTCTGTTTACAAGAACCTCGTTTACAGTACAAGTTCAACATCGCAGAAATTGAAAAATGGATAAAGAAGTTGTGGTATTCACTTACAAAGCAATATCACTCAGCAATGAAATCTGTGTCATCAGGCCCTTAGCAGCACAATGAGTGGATTCAGGTATGATGATTCTAACTGAAATAAGTCACACAGAAAAAGAAACATCATAAGATATCAGTAATACACGGAATGTAAACTTGGCTACACAGGAACTGAATTACAGAACAGAACAGGGTCTCAAATTTAGAAAATCAACTTATGCTTGCTTAAGGGGAAAGGTGAGTTGGGGTGCTGCATAAAACCAGAGATTGAAATGAGCACAGATAAAGTTCCTTAAGCCAAATATGGAATAGACAAGAGCTACTCCTTGCTCAACGAAATGGACTCAACACCGCATATTAAACGCCTAAGAATGTACCTGACTAGTAAGTATCTTAAAACCTATGGATTGCTATGTCTCCGAAACAGAATCAAGCATGTGTACAGGGGCATAAACGCAGCAGTGATAGGATTGGAGAGGTTCGGTGAGCAAATGAAGACCCTTTGAAGTCATATTGCATGGTACCCATTCCACGGGTTTCAACTACCCAGGTTTTAGGTATTCTTCCTTCAGCTAAAACATGCATGTGGAACCCAAGTATGATCAACCATGTGAACGGGAGACGTGTTCAAATATGTCTCAGTTTTCCTCCCCTGGTACTCGGGTGCAACATTCCAGACGCTTTACTAACACTCTCCCCACTTGGAGAGTCAGTCCCTTTAACCTCCTGTTTGGCCCAGTTTGCAATTTCTGCGGAAGATGAACAGGAATAGCGAGAACCAATGAGAGACTAGCTGGAGGTGTCTGGACGGGCAAATTTAACTCTCATTTCCCACCAGGAAGAGGAAATAACCAAAGGCTCAGCGTGCCGTGCCGGAACCAGATTAGGGCCTGAAGCCATCCTGCGGTGTTGCGGCCAGGTCACAAGAAAGCGAGTTGAAGAAAGGAGCTCAGGGGCACTGTAATTCACAAACCTGCAGAGTTATAAATGACAGCTATCGTCCAAAAATAGACTGAAGTAAGGCTGCCAAGAGGACTTGAAAGCGGGGCAGAATTGCAGGAAACCGATTTCAGGAGGTAGACTGGAATTGCATTGAAAGCATAGGAAAAGAGGCAGAACGTCCACAATGATGCACTTGGCCAAAAAGGGCGTATACGTTTTTTCCTGAATATATTCAGGAAAAAACGCATACGCCCTTTTTGGCCAACCAAGCAAGCTTGCAAAGGAAATCTGCACTACAATGAAGTCTCACTTCCCCCCGGTCAAAAGGGCCATCTGAAAAAAGTGTAAAATCCAGAAAGGCAGGACAAGCCATTGAGAATTGGGAGCCTTGTTATGCTGATGGGCGGGATGTAAATTGCCAACAGACACTTGGGAGAAGTGTATGGTGTTTCCTGAAACATCTAAAAAACAAAGCAACAGAGCCTAGGGCACTTCCACTTATGGTCCTATAGCTTAGGGAAATTAAAATCAAAAAGACACAGCCACCCCAAAGTTTGGGACGCCTCCGTTTACAAGAACCTCGTTTACCGTACAAGTTCAATATCACAGAATGTGAAAAATGGATAAAGAAGTTGTGGTATTCACTTACAAAGCAATATCACTCAGCAATGAAATCTATGTCATCAGGCCCTTAGCAGCACAATGAGTGGATTCAGGTATGATGATTCTAACTGAAATAAGTCACACAGAAAAAGAAACATCATAAGATATCAGTAATACACGGAATGGAAACTTGGCTACACAGGAACTGAATTACAGAACAGAACAGGGTCTCAAATTTAGAAAACCAACTTATGCTTGCTTAAGGGTAAAGGTGAGTTGGGGTGCTGCATAAAACCAGAGATTGAAATGAGCACAGATAAAGTTCCTTAAGCCAAATATGGAATAGACAAGAGCTACTCCTTGCTCAACGAAATGGACTCAACACCCCATATTAAACGCCTAAGAATGTACCTGACTAGTAAGTATCTTAAAACCTATGGATTGCTATGTCTCCGAAAGAGAATCAAGCATGTGTACAGGGGCATAAACGCAGCAGTGATAGGATTGGAGAGGTTCGGTGAGCAAATGAAGACCCTTTGAAGTCATATTGCATGGTACCCATTCCACGGGTTTCAAATACACAGGTTTAAGGTATTCTTCCTTCAGCTAAAACATGCATGTGGAACCCAAGTATGATCAACCATGTGAACGGGAGACGTGTTCAAATATGTCTCAGTTTTCCTCCCCTGGTACTCGGGTGCAACATTCCAGACGCTTTACTAACACTCTCCCCACTTGGAAAGTCAGCGCCTTTAACCTCCTGTTTGGCCCAGTTTGCAATTTCTGTGGAAGATGAACAGGAATAGCGAGAACCAATGAGAGACTAGCTGGAGGTGTCTGGACGGGCAAATTTAACTCTCATTTCCCACCAGGAAGAGGAAATAACCAAAGGCTCAGCATGCCGTGCCGGAACGAGATTAGGGCCTGAAGACATCCTGCGGTGTTGCGGCCAGGTCACAAGAAAGCGAGTTGAAGAAAGGAGCTCAGGGGCACTGTAATTCACAAACCTGCAGAGTTATAAATGACAGCTATCGTCCAAAAATAGACTGAAGTAAGGCTGCCAAGAGGATTTGAAAGCGGGGCAGAATTGCAGGAAACCGATTTCAGGAGGTAGACTGGAATTGCATTGAAAGCATAGGAAAAGAGGCAGAACGTCCACAATGATGCACTTGGCCAAAAAGGGCGTATACGTTTTTTCCTGAATATATTCAGGAAAAAACGCATACGCCCTTTTTGGCCAACCAAGCAAGCTTGCAAAGGAAATCTGCACTACAATGAAGTCTCACTTCCCCCCGGTCAAAAGGGCCATCTGAAAAAAGTGTAAAATCCAGAAAGGCAGGACAGGCCATGGAGAACTGGGAGCCTTGTTATGCTGATGGGCGGGATGTAAATTGCCAACAACCACTCCGGAGAAGTGTATGGTGTTTCCTGAAACATCTAAAAAACAAAGCAACAGAGCCTAGGGCACTTCCACTTATGGTCCTATAGCTTAGGGAATTTAAAATCAAAAAGACACAGCCACCCCAAAGTTTGGAACGGCTCTGTTTACAAGAACCTCGTTTACAGTACAAGTTCAACATCGCAGAAAGTGAAAAATGGATAAAGAACTTGTGGTACTTACGTACAATGCAGTATCACTCAGCAATGAAATCTATGTCATCAAGCCCGTAGCAGCATAATGAGTGGATTCAGGTACGATGATTCTAACTGAAATAAGTCACACAGAAAAAGAAACATCATAAGATATCACTAATACACGGAATGTAAACTTGGCTACACAGGAACTGAATTACAGAACAGAACAGGGTCTCAAATTTAGAAAACCAACTTATGCTTGCTTAAGGGTAAAGGTGAGTTGGGGTGCTGCATAAAACCAGAGATTGAAATGAGCACAGATAAAGTTCCTTAAGCCAAATATGGAATAGACAAGAGCTACTCCTTGCTCAACGAAATGGACTCAACACCGCATATTAAACGCCTAAGAATGTACCTGACTAGTAAGTATCTTAAAACCTATGGATTGCTATGTCTCCGAAAGAGAATCAAGCATGTGTACAGGGGCATAAACGCAGCAGTGATAGGATTGGAGAGATTCGGTGAGGAAATGAAGACCCTTTGAAGTCATATTGCATGGTACCCATTCCACGGGTTTCAACTACCCAGGTTTTAGGTATTCTTCCTTCAGCTAAAACATGCATGTGGAACCCAAGTATGATCAACCATGTGAACGGGAGACGTGTTCAAATATGTCTCAGTTTTCCTCCCCTGGTACTCGGGTGCAACATTCCAGACGCTTTACTAACACTCTCCCCACTTGGAGAGTCAGCGCCTTTAACCTCCTGTTTGGCCCAGTTTGCAATTTCTGCGGAAGATGAACAGGAATAGCGAGAACCAATGAGAGGCTAGCTGGAGGTGTCTGGACGGGCAAATTTAACTCTCATTTCCCACCAGGAAGAGGAATTAACCAAAGGCTCAGCGTGCCGTGCCGGAACCAGATTAGGGCCTGAAGCCATCCTGCGGTGTTGCGGCCAGCTCAAAAGAAAGCGAGTTGAAGAAAGGAGCTCAGGGGCACTGTAATTCACAAACCTGCAGAGTTATAAATGACAGCTATCGTCCAAAAATAGACTGAAGTAAGGCTGCCAAGAGGACTTGAAAGCGGGGCAGAATTGCAGGAAACCGATTTCAGGAGGTAGACTGGAATTGCATTGCAAGCATAGGAAAAGAGGCAGAACGTCCACAATGATGCACTTGGCCAAAAAGGGCGTATGCGTTTTTTCCTGAATATATTCAGGAAAAAACGCATACGCCCTTTTTGGCCAACCAAGCAAGCTTGCAAAGGAAATCTGCACTACAATGAAGTCTCACTTCCCCCCGGTCAAAAGGGCCATCTGAAAAAAGTGTAAAATCCAGAAAGGCAGGACAGGCCATGGAGAACTGGGAGCCTTGTTATGCTGATGGGTGGGATGTAAATTGCCAACAACCACTCCGGAGAAGTGTATGGTGTTTCCTGAAACATCTAAAAAACAAAGCAACAGAGCCTAGGGCACTTCAACTTATGGTCCTATAGCTTAGGGAATTTAAAATCAAAAAGACACAGCCACCCCAAAGTTTGGAACGGCTCTGTTTACAAGAACCTCGTTTACAGTACAAGTTAAACATCGCAGAAATTGAAAAATGGATAAAGAAGTTGTGGTATTTACTTACAAAGCAATATCACTCAGCAATGAAATCTGTGTCATCAGGCCCTTAGCAGCACAATGAGTGGATTCAGGTATGATGATTCTAACTGAAATAAGTCACACAGAAAAAGAAACATCGTAAGATATCAGTAATACACGGAATGTAAACTTGGCTACACAGGAACTGAATTACAGAACAGAACAGGGTCTCAAATTTAGAAAACCAACTTATGCTTGCTTAAGGGGAAAGGTGAGTTGGGGTGCTGCATAAAACCAGAGATTGAAATGAGCACAGATAAAGTTCCTTAAGCCAAATATGGAATAGACAAGAGCTACTCCTTGCTCAACGAAATGGACTCAACACCGCATATTAAACGCCTAAGAATGTACCTGACTAGTAAGTATCTTAAAACCTATGGATTGCTATGTCTCTGAAACAGAATCAAGCATGTGTACAGGGGCATAAACGCAGCAGTGATAGGATTGGAGAGATTCGGTGAGGAAATGAAGACCCTTTGAAGTCATATTGCATGGTACCCATTCCACGGGTTTCAAATACACAGGTTTAAGGTATTCTTCCTTCAGCTAAAACATGCATGTGGAACCCAATTATGATCAACCATGTGAACGGGAGACGTGTTCAAATATGTCTCAGTTTTCCTCCCCTGGTACTCGGGTGCAACATTCCAGACGCTTTACTAACACTCTCCCCACTTGGAAAGTCAGCGCCTTTAACCTCCTGTTTGGCCCAGTTTGCAATTTCTGTGGAAGATGAACAGGAATAGCGAGAACCAATGAGAGACTAGCTGGAGGTGTCTGGACGGGCAAATTTAACTCTCATTTCCCACCAGGAAGAGGAAATAACCAAAGGCTCAGCATGCCGTGCCGGAACGAGATTAGGGCCTGAAGACATCCTGCGGTGTTGCGGCCAGGTCACAAGAAAGCGAGTTGAAGAAAGGAGCTCAGGGGCACTGTAATTCACAAACCTGCAGAGTTATAAATGACAGCTATCGTCCAAAAATAGACTGAAGTAAGGCTGCCAAGAGGATTTGAAAGCGGGGCAGAATTGCAGGAAACCGATTTCAGGAGGTAGACTGGAATTGCATTGAAAGCATAGGAAAAGAGGCAGAACGTCCACAATGATGCACTTGGCCAAAAAGGGCGTATACGTTTTTTCCTGAATATATTCAGGAAAAAACGCATACGCCCTTTTTGGCCAACCAAGCAAGCTTGCAAAGGAAATCTGCACTACAATGAAGTCTCACTTCCCCCCGGTCAAAAGGGCCATCTGAAAAAAGTGTAAAATCCAGAAAGGCAGGACAGGCCATGGAGAACTGGGAGCCTTGTTATGCTGATGGGCGGGATGTAAATTGCCAACAACCACTCCGGAGAAGTGTATGGTGTTTCCTGAAACATCTAAAAAACAAAGCAACAGAGCCTAGGGCACTTCCACTTATGGTCCTATAGCTTAGGGAATTTAAAATCAAAAAGACACAGCCACCCCAAAGTTTGGAACGGCTCTGTTTACAAGAACCTCGTTTACAGTACAAGTTCAACATCGCAGAAAGTGAAAAATGGATAAAGAACTTGTGGTACTTACGTACAATGCAGTATCACTCAGCAATGAAATCTATGTCATCAAGCCCGTAGCAGCATAATGAGTGGATTCAGGTACGATGATTCTAACTGAAATAAGTCACACAGAAAAAGAAACATCATAAGATATCACTAATACACGGAATGTAAACTTGGCTACACAGGAACTGAATTACAGAACAGAACAGGGTCTCAAATTTAGAAAACCAACTTATGCTTGCTTAAGGGTAAAGGTGAGTTGGGGTGCTGCATAAAACCAGAGATTGAAATGAGCACAGATAAAGTTCCTTAAGCCAAATATGGAATAGACAAGAGCTACTCCTTGCTCAACGAAATGGACTCAACACCGCATATTAAACGCCTAAGAATGTACCTGACTAGTAAGTATCTTAAAACCTATGGATTGCTATGTCTCCGAAAGAGAATCAAGCATGTGTACAGGGGCATAAACGCAGCAGTGATAGGATTGGAGAGATTCGGTGAGGAAATGAAGACCCTTTGAAGTCATATTGCATGGTACCCATTCCACGGGTTTCAACTACCCAGGTTTTAGGTATTCTTCCTTCAGCTAAAACATGCATGTGGAACCCAAGTATGATCAACCATGTGAACGGGAGACGTGTTCAAATATGTCTCAGTTTTCCTCCCCTGGTACTCGGGTGCAACATTCCAGACGCTTTACTAACACTCTCCCCACTTGGAGAGTCAGCGCCTTTAACCTCCTGTTTGGCCCAGTTTGCAATTTCTGCGGAAGATGAACAGGAATAGCGAGAACCAATGAGAGGCTAGCTGGAGGTGTCTGGACGGGCAAATTTAACTCTCATTTCCCACCAGGAAGAGGAATTAACCAAAGGCTCAGCGTGCCGTGCCGGAACCAGATTAGGGCCTGAAGCCATCCTGCGGTGTTGCGGCCAGCTCAAAAGAAAGCGAGTTGAAGAAAGGAGCTCAGGGGCACTGTAATTCACAAACCTGCAGAGTTATAAATGACAGCTATCGTCCAAAAATAGACTGAAGTAAGGCTGCCAAGAGGACTTGAAAGCGGGGCAGAATTGCAGGAAACCGATTTCAGGAGGTAGACTGGAATTGCATTGCAAGCATAGGAAAAGAGGCAGAACGTCCACAATGATGCACTTGGCCAAAAAGGGCGTATGCGTTTTTTCCTGAATATATTCAGGAAAAAACGCATACGCCCTTTTTGGCCAACCAAGCAAGCTTGCAAAGGAAATCTGCACTACAATGAAGTCTCACTTCCCCCCGGTCAAAAGGGCCATCTGAAAAAAGTGTAAAATCCAGAAAGGCAGGACAGGCCATGGAGAACTGGGAGCCTTGTTATGCTGATGGGTGGGATGTAAATTGCCAACAACCACTCCGGAGAAGTGTATGGTGTTTCCTGAAACATCTAAAAAACAAAGCAACAGAGCCTAGGGCACTTCCACTTATGGTCCTATAGCTTAGGGAATTTAAAATCAAAAAGACACAGCCACCCCAAAGTTTGGAACGGCTCTGTTTACAAGAACCTCGTTTACAGTACAAGTTAAACATCGCAGAAATTGAAAAATGGATAAAGAAGTTGTGGTATTTACTTACAAAGCAATATCACTCAGCAATGAAATCTGTGTCATCAGGCCCTTAGCAGCACAATGAGTGGATTCAGGTATGATGATTCTAACTGAAATAAGTCACACAGAAAAAGAAACATCGTAAGATATCAGTAATACACGGAATGTAAACTTGGCTACACAGGAACTGAATTACAGAACAGAACAGGGTCTCAAATTTAGAAAACCAACTTATGCTTGCTTAAGGGGAAAGGTGAGTTGGGGTGCTGCATAAAACCAGAGATTGAAATGAGCACAGATAAAGTTCCTTAAGCCAAATATGGAATAGACAAGAGCTACTCCTTGCTCAACGAAATGGACTCAACACCGCATATTAAACGCCTAAGAATGTACCTGACTAGTAAGTATCTTAAAACCTATGGATTGCTATGTCTCCGAAAGAGAATCAAGCATGTGTACAGGGGCATAAACGCAGCAGTGATAGGATTGGAGAGATTCGGTGAGGAAATGAAGACCCTTTGAAGTCATATTGCATGGTACCCATTCCACGGGTTTCAACTACCCAGGTTTTAGGTATTCTTCCTTCAGTTAAAACATGCATGTGGAACCCAAGTATGATCAACCATGTGAACGGGAGACGTGTTCAAATATGTCTCAGTTTTCCTCCCCTGGTACTCGGGTGCAACATTCCAGACGCTTTACTAACACTCTCCCCACTTGGAAAGTCAGCGCCTTTAACCTCCTGTTTGGCCCAGTTTGCAATTTCTGCGGAAGATGAACAGGAATAGCGAGAACCAATGAGAGGCTAGCTGGAGGTGTCTGGACGGGCAAATTTAACTCTCATTTCCCACCAGGAAGAGGAAATAACCAAAGGCTCAGCGTGCCGTGCCGGAACCAGATTAGGGCCTGAAGCCATCCTGCGGTGTTGCGGCCAGCTCAAAAGAAAGCGAGTTGAAGAAAGGAGCTCAGGGGCACTGTAATTCACAAACCTGCAGAGTTATAAATGACAGCTATCGTCCAAAAATAGACTGAAGTAAGGCTGCCAAGAGGACTTGAAAGCGGGGCAGAATTGCAGGAAACCGATTTCAGGAGGTAGACTGGAATTGCATTGAAAGCATAGGAAAAGAGGCAGAACGTCCACAATGATGCACTTGGCCAAAAAGGGCGTATGCGTTTTTTCCTGAATATATTCAGGAAAAAATGCATACGCCCTTTTTGGCCAACCAAGCAAGCTTGCAAAGGAAATCTGCACTACAATGAAGTCTCACTTCCCCCCGGTCAAAAGGGCCATCTGAAAAATGTGTAAAATCCAGAAAGGCAGGACAGGCCATGGAGAACTGGGAGCCTTGTTATGCTGAGGGGCGGGATGTAAATTGCCAACAAACACTCCGGAGAAGTGTATGGTGTTTCCTGAAACATCTAAAAAACAAAGCAACAGAGCCTAGGGCACTTCCACTTATGGTCCTATAGCTTAGGGAATTTAAAATCAAAAAGACACAGCCACCCCAAAGTTTCGAATGGCTCTGTTTACAAGAACCTCGTTTACAGTACAAGTTCAACATCGCAGAAAGTGAAAAATGGATAAAAAAGTTGTGGTATTTACTTACAAAGCAATATCACTCAGCAATGAAATCTCTGTCATCAGGACCTTAGCAGCACAATGAGTGGATTCAGGTATGATGATTCTAACTGAAATAAGTCACACAGAAAAAGAAACATCATAAGATATCAGTAATACACGGAATGGAAACTTGGCTACACAGGAACTGAATTACAGAACAGAACAGGGTCTCAAATTTAGAAAACCAACTTATGCTTGCTTAAGGGGAAAGGTGAGTTGGGGTGCTGCATAAAACCAGAGATTGAAATGAGCACAGATAAAGTTCCTTAAGCCAAATATGGAATAGACAAGAGCTACTCCTTGCTCAACGAAATGGACTCAACACCGCATATTAAACGCCTAAGAATGTACCTGACTAGTAAGTATCTTAAAACCTATGGATTGCTATGTCTCCGAAAGAGAATCAAGCATGTGTACAGGGGCATAAACGCAGCAGTGATAGGATTGGAGAGGTTCGGTGAGCAAATGAAGACCCTTTGAAGTCATATTGCATGGTACCCATTCCACGGGTTTCAACTACCCAGGTTTAAGGTATTCTTCCTTCAGCTAAAACATGCATGTGGAACCCAAGTATGATCAACCATGTGAACGGGAGACGTGTTCAAATATGTCTCAGTTTTCCTCCCCTGGTACTCGGGTGCAACATTCCAGACGCTTTACTAACACTCTCCCCACTTGGAAAGTCAGCGCCTTTAACCTCCTGTTTGGCCCAGTTTGCAATTTCTGCGGAAGATGAACAGGAATAGCGAGAACCAATGAGAGACTAGCTGGAGGTGTCTGGACGGGCAAATTTAACTCTCATTTCCCACCAGGAAGAGGAAATAACCAAAGGCTCAGCATGCCGTGCCGGAACCAGATTAGGGCCTGAAGACATCCTGCGGTGTTGCGGCCAGGTCACAAGAAAGCTAGTTGAAGAAAGGAGCTCAGGGGCACTGTAATTCACAAACCTGCAGAGTTATAAATGACAGCTATCGTCCAAAAATAGACTGAAGTAAGGCTGCCAAGAGGACTTGAAAGCGGGGCAGAATTGCAGGAAACCGATTTCAGGAGGTAGACTGGAATTGCATTGAAAGCATAGGAAAAGAGGCAGAACGTCCACAATGATGCACTTGGCCAAAAAGGGCGTATGCGTTTTTTCCTGAATATATTCAGGAAAAAACGCATACGCCCTTTTTGGCCAACCAAGCAAGCTTGCAAAGGAAATCTGCACTACAATGAAGTCTCACTTCCCCCCGGTCAAAAGGGCCATCTGAAAAAAGTGTAAAATCCAGAAAGGCAGGACAGGCCATGGAGAACTGGGAGCCTTGTTATGCTGATGGGCGGGATGTAAATTGCCAACAACCACTCGGGAGAAGTGTATGGTGTTTCCTGAAACATCTAAAAAACAAAGCAACAGAGCCTAGGGCACTTCCACTTATGGTCCTATAGCTTAGGGAAATTAAATTCAAAAAGACACAGCCACCCCAAAGTTTGGAACGGCTCTGTTTACAAGAACCTCGTTTACAGTACAAGTTCAACATCGCAGAAAGTGAAAAATGGATAAAGAACTTGTGGTACTTACGTATAATGCAGTATCACTCAGCAATGAAATCTATGTCATCAGGCCCGTAGCAGCATAATGAGTGGATTCAGGTACGATGATTCTACCTGAAATAAGTCACACAGAAAAAGAAACATCATAAGATATCACTAATACACGGAATGGAAACTTGGCTACACAGGAACTGAATTACAGAACAGAACAGGGTCTCAAATTTAGAAAACCAACTTATGCTTGCTTAAGGGGAAAGGTGAGTTGGGGTGCTGCATAAAACCAGAGATTGAAATGAGCACAGATAAAGTTCCTTAAGCCAAATATGGAATAGACAAGAGCTACTCCTTGCTCAACGAAATGGACTCAACACCGCATATTAAATGCCTAAGAATGTACCTGACTAGTAAGTATCTTAAAACCTATGGATTGCTATGTCTCCGAAAGAGAATCAAGCATGTGTACAGGGGCATAAACGCAGCAGTGATAGGATTGGAGAGGTTCGGTGAGCAAATGAAGACCCTTTGAAGTCATATTGCATGGTACCCATTCCACGGGTTTCAACTACCCAGTTTTAAGGTATTCTTCCTTCAGCTAAAACATGCATGTGGGACTTAGAGTATGATCAACCATGTGATCGGGAGACGTGTTCAAATATGTCTCAGTTTTCGTACCCTGGTACTCGGGTGCAACATTCCAGATGCTTTACTAACACTCTCCCCACTTGGAGAGTCAGTCCCTTTAACCTCCTGTTTGGCCCAGTTTGCAATTTCTGTGGAAGATGAACAGGAATAGCGAGAACCAATGAGAGACTAGCTGGAGGTGTCTGGATGGGCAAATTTAACTCTCATTTCCCACCAGGAAGAGGAATTAACCAAAGGCTCAGCATGCCGTGCCAGAACCAGATTAGGGCCTGAAGACATCCTGCGGTGTTGCGGCCAGGTCACAAGAAAACGAGTTGAAGAAAGGAGCTCAGGGGCACTGTAATTCACAAACCTGCAGAGTTATAAATGACAGCTATCGTCCAAAAATAGACTGAAGTAAGGCTGCCAAGAGGACTTGAAAGTGGGGCAGAATTGCAGGAAACCGATTTCAGGAGGTAGACTGGAATTGCATTGCAAGCATAGGAAAAGAGGCAGAACGTCCACAATGATGCACTTGGCCAAAAAGGGCGTATGCGTTTTTTCCTGAATATATTCAGGAAAAAACGCATACGCCCTTTTTGGCCAACCAAGCAAGCTTGCAAAGGAAATCTGCACTACAATGAAGTCTCACTTCCCCCCGGTCAAAAGGGCCATCTGAAAAAAGTGTAAAATCCAGAAAGGCAGGACAGGCCATGGAGAACTGGGAGCCTTGTTATGCTGAAGGGCGGGATGTAAATTGCCAACAACCACTCGGGAGAAGTGTATGGTGTTTCCTGAAACATCTAAAAAACAAAGCAACAGAGCCTAGGGCACTTCCACTTATGGTCCTATAGCTTAGGGAATTTAAAATCAAAAAGACACAGCCACCCCAAAGTTTCGAACGGCTCTGTTTACAAGAACCTCGTTTACAGTAGAAGTTCAACATCGCAGAAAGTGAAAAATGGATAAAGAACTTGTGGTACTTACGTACAATGCAGTATCACTCAGCAATGAAATCTATGTCATCAGGCCCTTAGCAGCATAATGAGTGGATTCAGGTACGATGATTCTAACTGAAATAAGTCACACAGAAAAAGAAACATCATAAGATATCAGTAATACACGGAATGTAAACTTGGCTACACAGGAACTGAATTACAGAACAGAACAGGGTCTCAAATTTAGAAAACCAACTTATGCTTGCTTAAGGGGAAAGGTGAGTTGGGGTGCTGCATAAAACCAGAGATTGAAATGAGCACAGATAAAGTTCCTTAAGCCAAATATGGAATAGACAAGAGCTACTCCTTGCTCAACGAAATGGACTCAACACCGCATATTAAACGCCTAAGAATGTACCTGACTAGTAAGTATCTTAAAACCTATGGATTGCTATGTCTCCGAAAGAGAATCAAGCATGTGTACAGGGGCATAAACGCAGCAGTGATAGGATTGGAGAGGTTCGGTGAGCAAATGAAGACCCTTTGAAGTCATATTGCATGGTACCCATTCCACGGGTTTCAACTACCCAGGTTTTAGGTATTCTTCCTTCAGCTAAAACATGCATGTGGAACCCAAGTATGATCAACCATGTGAACGGGAGACGTGTTCAAATATGTCTCAGTTTTCGTACCCTGGTACTCGGGTGCAACATTCCAGACGCTTTACTAACACTCTCCCCACTTGGAAAGTCAGCGCCTTTAACCTCCTGTTTGTCCCAGTTTGCAATTTCTGCGGAAGATGAACAGGAATAGCGAGAACCAATGAGAGGCTAGCTGGAGGTGTCTGGACGAGCAAATTTAACTCTCATTGCCCACCAGGAAGAGGAAATAACCAAAGGCTCAGCGTGCCGTGCCGGAACCAGATTAGGGCCTGAAGCCATCGTGCGGTGTTGCGGCCAGCTCAAAAGAAAGCGAGTTGAAGAAAGGAGCTCAGGGGCACTGTAATTCACAAACCTGCAGAGTTATAAATGACAGCTATCGTCCAAAAATAGACTGAAGTAAGGCTGCCAAGAGGACTTGAAAGCGGGGCAGAATTGCAGGAAACCGATTTCAGGAGGTAGACTGGAATTGCATTGCAAGCATAGGAAAAGAGGCAGAACGTCCACAATGATGCAATTGGCCAAAAAGGGCGTATGCGTTTTTTCCTGAATATATTCAGGAAAAAACGCATACGCCCTTTTTGGCCAACCAAGCAAGCTTGCAAAGGAAATCTGCACTACAATGAAGTCTCACTTCCCCCCGGTCAAAAGGGCCATCTGAAAAAAGTGTAAAATCCAGAAAGGCAGGACAGGCCATGGAGAACTGGGAGCCTTGTTATGCTGATGGGCGGGATGTAAATTGCCAACAACCACTCGGGAGAAGTGTATGGTGTTTCCTGAAACATCTAAAAAACAAAGCAACAGAGCCTAGGGCACTTCCACTTATGGTCCTATAGCTTAGGGAATTTAAAATCAAAAAGACACAGCCACCCCAAAGTTTGGAACGGCTCTGTTTACAAGAACCTCATTTACAGTACAAGTTCAACATCGCAGAAAGTGAAAAATGGATAAAGAAGTTGTGGTATTCATTTACAAAGCAATATCACTCAGCAATGAAATCTGTGTCATCAGGCCCTTAGCAGCACAATGAGTGGATTCAGGTATGATGATTCTAACTGAAATAAGTCACACAGAAAAAGAAACATCATAAGATATCAGTAATACATGGAATGTAAACTTGGCTACACAGGAACTGAATTACAGAACAGAACAGGGTCTCAAATTTAGGAAACCAACTTATGCTTGCTTAAGGGGAAAGGTGAGTTGGGGTGCTGCATAAAACCAGAGATTGAAATGAGCACAGATAAAGTTCCTTAAGCCAAATATGGAATAGACAAGAGCTACTCCTTGCTCAACGAAATGGACTCAACACCGCATATTAAACGCCTAAGAATGTACCTGACTAGTAAGTATCTTAAAACCTATGGATTGCTATGTCTCCGAAACAGAATCAAGCATGTGTACAGGGGCATAAACGCAGCAGTGATAGGATTGGAGAGGTTCGGTGAGCAAATGAAGACCCTTTGAAGTCATATTGCATGGTACCCATTCCACGGGTTTCAACTACCCAGGTTTTAGGTATTCTTCCTTCAGCTAAAACATGCATGTGGAACCCAAGTATGATCAACCATGTGAACGGGAGACGTGTTCAAATATGTCTCAGTTTTCCTCCCCTGGTACTCGGGTGCAACATTCCAGACGCTTTACTAACACTCTCCCCACTTGGAGAGTCAGTCCCTTTAACCTCCTGTTTGGCCCAGTTTGCAATTTCTGCGGAAGATGAACAGGAATAGCGAGAACCAATGAGAGGCTAGCTGGAGGTGTCTGGACGGGCAAATTTAACTCTCATTTCCCACCAGGAAGAAGAAATAACCAAAGGCTCAGCGTGCCGTGCCGGAACCAGATTAGGGCCTGAAGCCATCCTGCGGTGTTGCGGCCAGCTCAAAAGAAAGTGAGTTGAAGAAAGGAGCTCAGGGGCACTGTAATTCACAAAGCTGCAGAGTTATAAATGACAGCTATCGTCCAAAAATAGACTGAAGTAAGGCTGCCAAGAGGACTTGAAAGCGGGGCAGAATTGCAGGAAACCGATTTCAGGAGGTAGACTGGAATTGCATTGCAAGCATAGGAAAAGAGGCAGAACGTCCACAATGATGCACTTGGCCAAAAAGGGCGTATGCGTTTTTTCCTGAATATATTCAGGTAAAAACGCATACGCCCTTTTTGGCCAACCAAGCAAGCTTGCAAAGGAAATCTGCACTACAATGAAGTCTCACTTCCCCCCGGTCAAAAGGGCCATCTGAAAAAAGTGTAAAATCCAGAAAGGCAGGACAGGCCATGGAGAACTGGGAGCCTTGTTATGCTGATGGGCGGGATGTAAATTGCCAACAACCACTCGGGAGAAGTGTATGGTGTTTCCTGAAATATCTAAAAAACAAAGCAACAGAGCCTAGGGCACTTCCACTTATGGTCCTATAGCTTAGGGAATTTAAAATCAAAAAGACACAGCCACCCCAAAGTTTGGAACGGCTCTGTTTACAAGAACCTCGTTTACAGTACAAGTTCAACATTGCAGAAATTGAAAAATGGATAAAGAAGTTGTGGTATTCACTTACAAAGCAATATCACTCAGCAATGAAATCTGTGTCATCAGGCCCTTAGCAGCACAATGAGTGGATTCAGGTATGATGATTCTAACTGAAATAAGTCACACAGAAAAAGAAACATCATAAGATATCAGTAATACACGGAATGTAAACTTGGCTACACAGGAACTGAATTACAGAACAGAACAGGGTCTCAAATTTAGAAAACCAACTTATGCTTGCTTAAGGGGAAAGGTGAGTTGGGGTGCTGCATAAAACCAGAGATTGAAATGAGCACAGATAAAGTTCCTTAAGCCAAATATGGAATAGACAAGAGCTACTCCTTGCTCAACGAAATGGACTCAACACCGCATATTAAACGCCTAAGAATGTACCTGACTAGTAAGTATCTTAAAACTTATGGATGGCTATGTCTCCGAAACAGAATCAAGCATGTGTACAGGGGCATAAACGCAGCAGTGATAGGATTGGAGAGGTTCGGTGAGCAAATGAAGACCCTTTGAAGTCATATTGCATGGTACCCATTCCACGGGTTTCAACTACCCAGGTTTTAGGTATTCTTCCTTCAGCTAAAACATGCATGTGGAACCCAAGTATGATCAACCATGTGAACGGGAGACGTGTTCAAATATGTCTCAGTTTTCCTCCCCTGGTACTCGGGTGCAACATTCCAGACGCTTTACTAACACTCTCCCCACTTGGAGAGTCAGTCCCTTTAACCTCCTGTTTGGCCCAGTTTGCAATTTCTGCGGAAGATGAACAGGAATAGCGAGAACCAATGAGAGGCTAGCTGGAGGTGTCTGGACGGGCAAATTTAACTCTCATTTCCCACCAGGAAGAAGAAATAACCAAAGGCTCAGCGTGCCGTGCCGGAACCAGATTAGGGCCTGAAGCCATCCTGCGGTGTTGCGGCCAGCTCAAAAGAAAGCGAGTTGAAGAAAGGAGCTCAGGGGCACTGTAATTCACAAACCTGCAGAGTTATAAATGACAGCTATCGTCCAAAAATAGACTGAAGTAAGGCTGCCAAGAGGACTTGAAAGCGGGGCAGAATTGCAGGAAACCGATTTCAGGAGGTAGACTGGAATTGCATTGCAAGCATAGGAAAAGAGGCAGAACGTCCACAATGATGCACTTGGCCAAAAAGGGCGTATGCGTTTTTTCCTGAATATATTCAGGTAAAAACGCATACGCCCTTTTTGGCCAACCAAGCAAGCTTGCAAAGGAAATCTGCACTACAATGAAGTCTCACTTCCCCCCGGTCAAAAGGGCCATCTGAAAAAAGTGTAAAATCCAGAAAGGCAGGACAGGCCATGGAGAACTGGGAGCCTTGTTATGCTGATGGGCGGGATGTAAATTGCCAACAACCACTCGGGAGAAGTGTATGGTGTTTCCTGAAACATCTAAAAAACAAAGCAACAGAGCCTAGGGCACTTCCACTTATGGTCCTATAGCTTAGGGAAATTAAATTCAAAAAGACACAGCCACCCCAAAGTTTGGAACGGCTCTGTTTACAAGAACCTCGCTTACAGTACAAGTTCAACATCGCAGAAAGTGAAAAATGGATAAAGAACTTGTGGTATTTACGTACAATGCAGTATCACTCAGCAATGAAATCTATGTCATCAGGCCCGTAGCAGCATAATGAGTGGATTCAGGTACGATGATTCTAACTGAAATAAGTCACACAGAAAAAGAAACATCATAAGATATCACTAATACACGGAATGTAAACTTGGCTACACAGGAACTGAATTACAGAACAGAACAGGGTCTCAAATTTAGAAAACCAACTTATGCTTGCTTAAGGGGAAAGGTGAGTTGGGGTGCTGCATAAAACCAGAGATTGAAATGAGCACAGATAAAGTTCCTTAAGCCAAATATGGAATAGACAAGAGCTACTCCTTGCTCAACGAAATGGACTCAACACCGCATATTAAACGCCTAAGAATGTACCTGACTAGTAAGTATCTTAAAACCTATGGATTGCTATGTCTCCGAAACAGAATCAAGCATGTGTACAGGGGCATAAACGCAGCAGTGATAGGATTGGAGAGGTTCGGTGAGCAAATGAAGACCCTTTGAAGTCATATTGCATGGTACCCATTCCACGGGTTTCAACTACCCAGGTTTTAGGTATTCTTCCTTCAGCTAAAACATGCATGTGGAACCCAAGTATGATCAACCATGTGAACGGGAGACGTGTTCAAATATGTCTCAGTTTTCCTCCCCTGGTACTCGGGTGCAACATTCCAGACGCTTTACTAACACTCTCCCCACTTGGAGAGTCAATCCCTTTAACCTCCTGTTTGGCCCAGTTTCCAATTTCTGCGGAAGATGAACAGGAATAGCGAGAACCAATGAGAGACTAGCTGGAGGTGTCTGGATGGGCAAATTTAACTCTCATTTCCCACCAGGAAGAGGAAATAACCAAAGGCTCAGCGTGCCGTGCCGGAACCAGATTAGGGCCTGAAGCCATCCTGCGGTGTTGCGGCCAGCTCACAAGAAAGCGAGTTGAAGAAAGGAGCTCAGGGGCACTGTAATTCACAAACCTGCAGAGTTATAAATGACAGCTATCGTCCAAAAATAGACTGAAGTAAGGCTGCCAAGAGGACTTGAAAGCGGGGCAGAATTGCAGGAAACCGATTTCAGGAGGTAGACTGGAATTGCATTGAAAGCATAGGAAAAGAGGCAGAACGTCCACAATGATGCACTTGGCCAAAAAGGGCGTATACGTTTTTTCCTGAATATATTCAGGAAAAAACGCATACGCCCTTTTTGGCCAACCAAGCAAGCTTGCAAAGGAAATCTGCACTACAATGAAGTCTCACTTCCCCCCGGTCAAAAGGGCCATCTGAAAAAAGTGTAAAATCCAGAAAGGCAGGACAGGCCATTGAGAATTGGGAGCCTTCTTATGCTGATGGGCGGGATGTAAATTGCCAACAGACACTTGGGAGAAGTGTATGGTGTTTCCTGAAACATCTAAAAAACAAAGCAACAGAGCCTAGGGCACTTCCACTTATGGTCCTATAGCTTAGGGAAATTAAAATCAAAAAGACACAGCCACCCCAAAGTTTGGGACGCCTCCGTTTACAAGAACCTCGTTTACCGTACAAGTTCAATATCACAGAATGTGAAAAATGGATAAAGAAGTTGTGGTATTCACTTACAAAGCAATATCACTCAGCAATGAAATCTATGTCATCAGGCCCTTAGCAGCACAATGAGTGGATTCAGGTATGATGATTCTAACTGAAA
Organism: Delphinus delphis; assembly: GCF_949987515.2. NCBI lineage: Eukaryota > Metazoa > Chordata > Mammalia > Artiodactyla > Delphinidae > Delphinus > Delphinus delphis. The sequence goes on along the minus strand of NW_027192702.1, from coordinate 686,412 downwards.
TAAGTCACACAGAAAAAGAAACATCATAAGATATCAGTAATACACGGAATGTAAACTTGGCTACACAGGAACTGAATTACAGAACAGAACAGGGTCTCAAATTTAGAAAACCAACTTATGCTTGCTTAAGGGTAAAGGTGAGTTGGGGTGCTGCATAAAACCAGAGATTGAAATGAGCACAGATAAAGTTCCTTAAGCCAAATATGGAATAGACAAGAGCTACTCCTTGCTCAACGAAATGGACTCAACACCGCATATTAAACGCCTAAGAATGTACCTGACTAGTAAGTATCTTAAAACCTATGGATTGCTATGTCTCCGAAAGAGAATCAAGCATGTGTACAGGGGCATAAACGCAGCAGTGATAGGATTGGAGAGGTTCGGTGAGCAAATGAAGACCCTTTGAAGTCATATTGCATGGTACCCATTCCACGGGTTTCAAATACACAGGTTTAAGGTATTCTTCCTTCAGCTAAAACATGCATGTGGAACCCAAGTATGATCAACCATGTGAACGGGAGACGTGTTCAAATATGTCTCAGTTTTCCTCCCCTGGTACTCGGGTGCAACATTCCAGACGCTTTACTAACACTCTCCCCACTTGGAAAGTCAGCGCCTTTAACCTCCTGTTTGGCCCAGTTTGCAATTTCTGTGGAAGATGAACAGGAATAGCGAGAACCAATGAGAGACTAGCTGGAGGTGTCTGGACGGGCAAATTTAACTCTCATTTCCCACCAGGAAGAGGAAATAACCAAAGGCTCAGCATGCCGTGCCGGAACGAGATTAGGGCCTGAAGACATCCTGCGGTGTTGCGGCCAGGTCACAAGAAAGCGAGTTGAAGAAAGGAGCTCAGGGGCACTGTAATTCACAAACCTGCAGAGTTATAAATGACAGCTATCGTCCAAAAATAGACTGAAGTAAGGCTGCCAAGAGGATTTGAAAGCGGGGCAGAATTGCAGGAAACCGATTTCAGGAGGTAGACTGGAATTGCATTGAAAGCATAGGAAAAGAGGCAGAACGTCCACAATGATGCACTTGGTCAAAAAGGGCGTATACGTTTTTTCCTGAATATATTCAGGAAAAAACGCATACGCCCTTTTTGGCCAACCAAGCAAGCTTGCAAAGGAAATCTGCACTACAATGAAGTCTCACTTCCCCCCGGTCAAAAGGGCCATCTGAAAAAAGTGTAAAATCCAGAAAGGCAGGACAGGCCATGGAGAACTGGGAGCCTCGTTATGCTGATGGGCGGGATGTAAATTGCCAACAACCACTCGGGAGAAGTGTATGGTGTTTCCTGAAACATCTAAAAAACAAAGCAACAGAGCCTAGGGCACTTCCACTTATGGTCCTATAGCTTAGGGAATTTGAAATCAAAAAGACACAGCCACCCCAAAGTTTGGAACGGCTCTGTTTACAAGAACCTCGTTTACAGTACAAGTTCAACATCGCAGAAAGTGAAAAATGGATAAAGAACTTGTGGTACTTACGTACAATGCAGTATCACTCAGCAATGAAATCTATGTCATCAAGCCCATAGCAGCATAATGAGTGGATTCAGGTACGATGATTCTAACTGAAATAAGTCACACAGAAAAAGAAACATCATAAGATATCACTAATACACGGAATGTAAACTTGGCTACACAGGAACTGAATTACAGAACAGAACAGGGTCTCAAATTTAGAAAACCAACTTATGCTTGCTTAAGGGTAAAGGTGAGTTGGGGTGCTGCATAAAACCAGAGATTGAAATGAGCACAGATAAAGTTCCTTAAGCCAAATATGGAATAGACAAGAGCTACTCCTTGCTCAACGAAATGGACTCAACACCGCATATTAAACGCCTAAGAATGTACCTGACTAGTAAGTATCTTAAAACCTATGGATTGCTATGTCTCCGAAAGAGAATCAAGCATGTGTACAGGGGCATAAACGCAGCAGTGATAGGATTGGAGAGATTCGGTGAGGAAATGAAGACCCTTTGAAGTCATATTGCATGGTACCCATTCCACGGGTTTCAACTACCCAGGTTTTAGGTATTCTTCCTTCAGCTAAAACATGCATGTGGAACCCAAGTATGATCAACCATGTGAACGGGAGACGTGTTCAAATATGTCTCAGTTTTCCTCCCCTGGTACTCGGGTGCAACATTCCAGACGCTTTACTAACACTCTCCCCACTTGGAAAGTCAGCGCCTTTAACCTCCTGTTTGGCCCAGTTTGCAATTTCTGCGGAAGATGAACAGGAATAGCGAGAACCAATGAGAGGCTAGCTGGAGGTGTCTGGAAGGGCAAATTTAACTCTCATTTCCCACCAGGAAGAGGAATTAACCAAAGGCTCAGCGTGCCGTGCCGGAACCAGATTAGGGCCTGAAGCCATCCTGCGGTGTTGCGGCCAGCTCAAAAGAAAGCGAGTTGAAGAAAGGAGCTCAGGGGCACTGTAATTCACAAAGCTGCAGAGTTATAAATGACAGCTATCGTCCAAAAATAGACTGAAGTAAGGCTGCCAAGAGGACTTGAAAGCGGGGCAGAATTGCAGGAAACCGATTTCAGGAGGTAGACTGGAATTGCATTGCAAGCATAGGAAAAGAGGCAGAATGTCCACAATGATGCACTTGGCCAAAAAGGGCGTATGCGTTTTTTCCTGAATATATTCAGGAAAAAACGCATACGCCCTTTTTGGCCAACCAAGCAAGCTTGCAAAGGAAATCTGCACTACAATGAAGTCTCACTTCCCCCCGGTCAAAAGGGCCATCTGAAAAAAGTGTAAAATCCAGAAAGGCAGGACAGGCCATGGAGAACTGGGAGCCTTGTTATGCTGATGGGCGGGATGTAAATTGCCAACAACCACTCCGGAGAAGTGTATGGTGTTTCCTGAAACATCTAAAAAACAAAGCAACAGAGCCTAGGGCACTTCCACTTATGGTCCTATAGCTTAGGGAATTTAAAATCAAAAAGACACAGCCACCCCAAAGTTTGGAACGGCTCTGTTTACAAGAACCTCGTTTACAGTACAAGTTAAACATCGCAGAAATTGAAAAATGGATAAAGAAGTTGTGGTATTTACTTACAAAGCAATATCACTCAGCAATGAAATCTGTGTCATCAGGCCCTTAGCGGCACAATGAGTGGATTCAGGTATGATGATTCTAACTGAAATAAGTCACACAGAAAAAGAAACATCATAAGATATCAGTAATACACGGAATGGAAACTTGGCTACACAGGAACTGAATTACAGAACAGAACAGGGTCTCAAATTTAGAAAACCAACTTATGCTTGCTTAAGGGTAAAGGTGAGTTGGGGTGCTGCATAAAACCAGAGATTGAAATGAGCACAGATAAAGTTCCTTAAGCCAAATATGGAATAGACAAGAGCTACTCCTTGCTCAACGAAATGGACTCAACACCGCATATTAAACGCCTAAGAATGTACCTGACTAGTAAGTATCTTAAAACCTATGGATTGCTATGTCTCCGAAAGAGAATCAAGCATGTGTACAGGGGCATAAACGAAGCAGTGATAGGATTGGAGAGGTTCGGTGAGCAAATGAAGACCCTTTGAAGTCATATTGCATGGTACCCATTCCACGGGTTTCAACTACCCAGGTTTTAGGTATTCCTCCTTCAGCTAAAACATGCATGTGGAACCCAAGTATGATCAACCATGTGAACGGGAGACGTGTTCAAATATGTCTCAGTTTTCCTCCCCTGGTACTCGGGTGCAACATTCCAGACGCTTTACTAACACTCTCCCCACTTGGAAAGTCAGCGCCTTTAACCTCCTGTTTGGCCCAGTTTGCAATTTCTGCGGAAGATGAACAGGAATAGCGAGAACCAATGAGAGACTAGCTGGAGGTGTCTGGACGGGCAAATTTAACTCTCATTTCCTACCAGGAAGAGGAATTAACCAAAGGCTCAGCGTGCCGTACCGGAACCAGATTAGGGCCTGAAGCCATCCTGCGGTGTTGCGGCCAGCTCAAAAGAAAGCGAGTTGAAGAAAGGAGCTCAGGGGCACTGTAATTCACAAACCTGCAGAGTTATAAATGACAGCTATCGTCCAAAAATAGACTGAAGTAAGGCTGCCAAGAGGACTTGAAAGCGGGGCAGAATTGCAGGAAACCGATTTCAGGAGGTAGACTGGAATTGCATTGAAAGCATAGGAAAAGAGGCAGAACGTCCACAATGATGCACTTGGCCAAAAAGGGCGTATGCGTTTTTTCCTGAATATATTCAGGAAAAAACGCATACGCCCTTTTTGGTCAACCAAGCAAGCTTGCAAAGGAAATCTGCACTACAATGAAGTCTCACTTCCCCCCGGTAAAAAGGGCCATCTGAAAACAGTGTAAAATCCAGAAAGGCAGGACAGGCCATGGAGAACTGGGAGCCTTGTTATGCTGATGGGCGGGATGTAAATTGCCAACAGACACTTGGGAGAAGTGTATGGTGTTTCCTGAAACATCTAAAAAACAAAGCAACAGAGGCTAGGGCACTGCCACTTATGGTCCTATAGCTTAGGGAAATTAAAATCAAAAAGACACAGCCACCCCAAAGTTTGGGACGCCTCTGTATACAAGAACCTCGTTTACAGTACAAGTTCAACATCGCAGAAAGTGAAAAATGGATAAAGAAGTTGTGGTATTTACTTACAAAGCAATATCACTCAGCAATGAAATCTGTGTCATCAGGCCCTTAGCAGCACAATGAGTGGATTCAGGTATGATGATTCTAACTGAAATAAGTCACACAGAAAAAGAAACATCATAAGATATCAGTAATACACGGAATGTAAACTTGGCTACACAGGAACTGAATTACAGAACAGAACAGGGTCTCAAATTTAGAAAACCAACTTATGCTTGCTTTAGGGGAAAGGTGAGTTGGGGTGCTGCATAAAACCAGAGATTGAAATGAGCACAAAGTTCCTTAAGCCAAATATGGAATAGACAAGAGCTATTCCTTGCTCAACGAAATGGACTCAACACCGCATATTAAACGCCTAAGAATGTACCTGACTAGTAAGTATCTTAAAACCTATAGATTGCTATGTCTCCGAAAGAGAATCAAGCATGTGTACAGGGGCATAAACGCAGCAGTGATAGGATTGGAGAGTTTCAGTGAGGAAATGAAGACCCTTTGAAGTCATATTGCATGGTACCCATTCCACGGGTTTCAACTACCCAGGTTTTAGGTATTATTCCTTCAGCTAAAACATGCATGTGGAACCCAAGTATGATCAACCATGTGAACGGGAGACGTGTTCAAATATGTCTCAGTTTTCCTCCCCTGGTACTCGGGTGCAACATTCCAGACGCTTTACTAACACTCTCCCCACTTGGAAAGTCAGCGCCTTTAACCTCCTGTTTGTCCCAGTTTGCAATTTCTGCGGAAGATGAACAGGAATAGCGAGAACCAATGAGAGGCTAGCTGGAGGTGTCTGGACGGGCAAATTTAACTCTCATTTCCCACCAGGAAGAGGAAATAACCAAAGGCTCAGCGTGCCGTGCCGGAACCAGATTAGGGCCTGAAGCCATCCTGCGGTGTTGCGGCCAGCTCAAAAGAAAGCGAGTTGAAGAAAGGAGCTCAGGGGCACTGTAATTCACAAACCTGCAGAGTTATAAATGACAGCTATCGTCCAAAAATTGACTGAAGTAAGGCTGCCAGGAGGACTTGAAAGCGGGGCAGAATTGCAGGAAACCGATTTCAGGAGGTAGACTGGAATTGCATTGAAAGCATAGGAAAAGAGGCAGAACGTCCACAATGATGCACTTGGCCAAAAAGGGCGTATGCGTTTTTTCCTGAATATATTCAGGAAAAAACGCATACGCCCTTTTTGGCCAACCAAGCAAGCTTGCAAAGGAAATCTGCACTACAATGAAGTCTCACTTCCCCCCGGTCAAAAGGGCCATCTGAAAAAAGTGTAAAATCCAGAAAGGCAGGACAGGCCATGGAGAACTGGGAGCCTTGTTATGCTGATGGGCGGGATGTAAATTGCCAACAAACACTCTGGAGAAGTGTATGGTGTTTCCTGAAACATCTAAAAAACAAAGCAACAGAGCCTAGGGCACTTCCACTTATGGTCCTATAGCTTAGGGAATTTAAAATCAAAAAGACACAGCCACCCCAAAGTTTCGAACGGCTCTGTTTACAAGAACCTCGTTTACAGTAGAAGTTCAACATCGCAGAAAGTGAAAAATGGATAAAGAACTTGTGGTACTTACGTACAATGCAGTATCACTCAGCAATGAAATCTATGTCATCAGGCCCGTAGCAGCATAATGAGTGGATTCAGGTACGATGATTCTAACTGAAATAAGTCACACAGAAAAAGAAACATCATAAGATATCACTAATACACGGAATGGAAACTTGGCTACACAGGAACTGAATTACAGAACAGAACAGGGTCTCAAATTTAGAAAAACAACTTATGCTTGCTTAAGGGTAAAGGTGAGTTGGGGTGCTGCATAAAACCAGAGATTGAAATGAGCACAGATAAAGTTCCTTAAGTCAAATATGGAATAGACAAGAGCTACTCCTTGCTCAACGAAATGGACTCAACACCGCATATTAAATGCCTAAGAATGTACCTGACTAGTAAGTATCTTAAAACCTATGGATTGCTATGTCTCCGAAAGAGAATCAAGCATGTGTACAGGGGCATAAATGCAGCAGTGATAGGATTGGAGAGGTTCGGTGAGCAAATGAAGACCCTTTGAAGTCATATTGCATGGTACCCATTCCACGGGTTTCAACTACCCAGGTTTAAGGTATTCTTCCTTCAGCTAAAACATGCATGTGGAACCCAAGTATGATCAACCATGTGAACGGGAGACGTGTTCAAATATGTCTCAGTTTTCGTACCCTGGTACTCGGGTGCAACATTCCAGACGCTTTACTAACACTCTCCCCACTTGGAGAGTCAGTCCCTTTAACCTACTGTTTGGCCCAGTTTGCAATTTCTGCGGAAGATGAACAGGAATAGCGAGAACCAATGAGAGACTAGCTGGAGGTGTCTGGATGGGCAAATTTAACTCTCATTTCCCACCAGGAAGAGGAATTAACCAAAGGCTCAGCGTGCCGTGCCAGAACCAGATTAGGGCCTGAAGACATCCTGCGTTGTTGCGGCCAGGTCACAAGAAAGCGAGTTGAAGAAAGGAGCTCAGGGGCACTGTAATTCACAAACCTGCAGAGTTATAAATGACAGCTATCGTCCAAAAATAGACTGAAGTAAGGCTGCCAAGAGGACTTGAAAGCGGGGCAGAATTGCAGGAAACCGATTTCAGGAGGTAGACTGGAATTGCATTGCAAGCATAGGAAAAGAGGCAGAACGTCCACAATGATGCACTTGGCCAAAAAGGGCGTATGCGTTTTTTCCTGAATATATTCAGGAAAAAACGCATACGCCCTTTTTGGCCAACCAAGCAAGCTTGCAAAGGAAATCTGCACTACAATGAAGTCTCACTTCCCCCCGGTCAAAAGGGCCATCTGAAAAAAGTGTAAAATCCAGAAAGGCAGGACAGGCCATGGAGAACTGGGAGCCTTGTTATGATGAAGGGCGGGATGTAAATTGCCAACAAACACTCGGGAGAAGTGTATGGTGTTTCCTGAAACATCTAAAAAACAAAGCAACAGAGCCTAGGGCACTTCCACTTATGGTCCTATAGCTTAGGGAATTTAAAATCAAAAAGACACAGCCACCCCAAAGTTTGGAACGGCTCTGTTTACAAGAAACTCGTTTACAGTACAAGTTCAACATCGCAGAAATTGAAAAATGGATAAAGAAGTTGTGGTATTTACTTACAAAGCAATATCACTCAGCAATGAAATCTGTGTCATCAGGCCCTTAGCAGCACAATGAGTGGATTCAGGTATGATGATTCTAAATGAAATAAGTCACACAGAAAAAGAAACATCATAAGATATCAGTAATACACGGAATGTAAACTTGGCTACACAGGAACTGAATTACAGAACAGAACAGGGTCTCAAATTTAGAAAACCAACTTATGCTTGCTTAAGGGGAAAGGTGAGTTGGGGTGCTGCATAAAACCAGAGATTGAAATGAGCACAGATAAAGTTCCTTAAGCCAAATATGGAATAGACAAGAGCTACTCCTTGCTCAACGAAATGGACTCAACACCGCATATTAAACGCCTAAGAATGTACCTGACTAGTAAGTATCTTAAAACCTATGGATTGCTATGTCTCCGAAAGAGAATCAAGCATGTGTACAGGGGCATAAACGCAGCAGTGATAGGATTGGAGAGGTTCGGTGAGCAAATGAAGACCCTTTGAAGTCATATTGCATGGTACCCATTCCACGGGTTTCAACTACCCAGGTTTAAGGTATTCTTCCTTCAGCTAAAACATGCATGTGGAACCCAAGTATGATCAACCATGTGAACGGGAGACGTGTTCAAATATGTCTCAGTTTTCCTCCCCTGGTACTCGGGTGCAACATTCCAGACGCTTTACTAACACTCTCCCCACTTGGAAAGTCAGCGCCTTTAACCTCCTGTTTGGCCCACTTTGCAATTTCTGCGGAAGATGAACAGGAATAACGAGAACCAATGAGAGACTAGCTGGAGGTGTCTGGACGGGCAAATTTAACTCTCATTTCCCACCAGGAAGAGGAAATAACCAAAGGCTCAGCATGCCGTGCCGGAACCAGATTAGGGCCTGAAGCCATCCTGCGGTGTTGCGGCCAGGTCACAAGAAAGCGAGTTGAAGAAAGGAGCTCAGGGGCACTGTAATTCACAAACCTGCAGAGTTATAAATGACAGCTATCGTCCAAAAATAGACTGAAGTAAGGCTGCCAAGAGGACTTGAAAGCGGAGCAGAATTGCAGGAAACCGATTTCAGGAGGTAGACTGGAATTGCATTGAAAGCATAGGAAAAGAGGCAGAACGTCCACAATGATGCACTTGGCCAAAAAGGGCGTATGCGTTTTTTCCTGAATACATTCAGGAAAAAACGCATACGCCCTTTTTGGCCAACCAAGCAAGCTTGCAAAGGAAATCTGCACTACAATGAAGTCTCACTTCCCCCCGGTCAAAAGGGCCATCTGAAAAAAGTGTAAAATCCAGAAAGGCAGGACAGGCCATGGAGAACTGGGAGCCTTGTTATGCTGATGGGCGGGATGTAAATTGCCAACAGACACTCGGGAGAAGTGTATGGTGTTTCCTGAAACATCTAAAAAACAAAGCAACAGAGCCTAGGGCACTTCCACTTATGGTCCTATAGCTTAGGGAATTTAAAATCAAAAAGACACAGCCACCCCAAAGTTTGGAATGGCTCTGTTTACAAGAACCTCGTTTACAGTACAAGTTCAACATCGCAGAAATTGAAAAATGGATAAAGAAGTTGTGGTATTTACTTACAAAGCAATATCACTCAGCAATGAAATCTGTGTCATCAGGCCCTTAGCAGCACAATGAGTGGATTCAGGTATGATGATTCTAACTGAAATAAGTCACACAGAAAAAGAAACATCATAAGATATCAGTAATACACGGAATGTAAACTTGGCTACACAGGAACTGAATTACAGAACAGAACAGGGTCTCAAATTTAGAAAACCAACTTATGCTTGCTTAAGGGGAAAGGTGAGTTGGGGTGCTGCATAAAACCAGAGATTGAAATGAGCACAGATAAAGTTCCTTAAGCCAAATATGGAATAGACAAGAGCTACTCCTTGCTCAACGAAATGGACTCAACACTGCATATTAAATGCCTAAGAATGTACCTGACTAGTAAGTAACTTAAAACCTATGGATTGCTATGTCTCCGAAAGAGAATCAAGCATGTGTACAGGGGCATAAACGCAGCAGTGATAGGATTGGAGAGGTTCGGTGAGCAAATGAAGACCCTTTGAAGTCATATTGCATGGTACCCATTCCACGGGTTTCAAATACACAGGTTTAAGGTATTCTTCCTTCAGCTAAAACATGCATGTGGAACCCAGAGTATGATCAACCATGTGAACGGGAGACGTGTTCAAATATGTCTCAGTTTTCCTCCCCTGGTACTCTGGTGCAACATTCCAGGCGCTTTACTAACACTCTCCCAACTTGGAAAGTCATCGCCTTTAACCTCCTGTTTGGCCCAGTTTGCAATTTCTGCGGAAGATGAACAGGAATAGCGAGAACCAATGAGAGTCTAGCTGGAGGTGTCTGGACGGGCAAATTTAACTCTCATTTCCCACCAGGAAGAGGAAATAACCAAAGGCTCAGCTTGCCGTGCCGGAACCAGATTAGGGTCTGAAGCCATCCTGCGGTGTTGCGGCCATGTCACAAGAAAGCGAGTTGAAGAAAGGAGCTCAGGGGCACTGTAATTCACAAACCTGCAGAGTTATAAATGACAGCTATCGTCCAAAAATAGACTGAAGTAAGGCTGCCAAGAGGACTTGAAAGCGGGGCAGAATTGCAGGAAACCGATTTCAGGAGGTAGACTGGAATTGCATTGAAAGCATAGGAAAAGAGGCAGAACGTCCACAATGATGCACTTGGCCAAAAAGGGCGTATGCGTTTTTTCCTGAATATATTCAGGAAAAAACGCATACGCCCTTTTTGGCCAACTAAGCAAGCTTGCAAAGGAAATCTACACTACAATGAAGTCTCACTTCCCCCCGGTCAAAAGGGCCATCTGAAAACAGTGTAAAATCCAGAAAGGCAGGACAGGCCATGGAGAACTGGGAGCCTTGTTATGCTGATGGGCGGGATGTAAATTGCCAACAGACACTTGGGAGAAGTGTATGGTGTTTCCTGAAACATCTAAAAAACAAAGCAACAGAGGCTAGGGCACTGCCACTTATGGTCCTATAGCTTAGGGAAATTAAAATCAAAAAGACACAGCCACCCCAAAGTTTGGGACGCCTCCGTTTACAAGAACCTCGTTTACAGTACAAGTTCAACATCGCAGAAAGTGAAAAATGGATAAAGAAGTTGTGGTATTTACTTACAAAGCAATATCACTCAGCAATGAAATCTGTGTCATCAGGCCCTTAGCAGCACAATGAGTGGATTCAGGTATGATGATTCTAACTGAAATAAGTCACACAGAAAAAGAAACATCATAAGATATCAGTAATACACGGAATGTAAACTTGGCTACACAGGAACTGAATTACAGAACAGAACAGGGTCTCAAATTTAGAAAACCAACTTATGCTTGCTTTAGGGGAAAGGTGAGTTGGGGTGCTGCATAAAACCAGAGATTGAAATGAGCACAGATAAAGTTCCTTAAGCCAAATATGGAATAGACAAGAGCTACTCCTTGCTCAACGAAATGGACTCAACACCGCATATTAAACGCCTAAGAATGTACCTGACTAGTAAGTATCTTAAAACCTATGGATTGCTATGTCTCCGAAAGAGAATCAAGCATGTGTACAGGGGCATAAACGCAGCAGTGATAGGATTGGAGAGGTTCGGTGAGCAAATGAAGACCCTTTGAAGTCATATTGCATGGTACCCATTCCACGGGTTTCAACTACCCAGGTTTAAGGTATTCTTCCTTCAGCTAAAACATGCATGTGGAACCTAGAGTATGATCAACCATGTGATCGGGAGACGTGTTCAAATATGTCTCAGTTTTTGTACCCTGGTACTCGGGTGCAACATTCCAGACGCTTTACTAACACTCTCCCCACTTGGAGAGTCAGTCCCTTTAACCTCCTGTTTGGCCCAGTTTGCAATTTCTGCGGAAGATGAACAGGAATAGCGAGAACCAATGAGAGGCTAGCTGGAGGTGTCTGGACGGGCAAATTTAACTCTCATTTCCCACCAGGAAGAGGAATTAACCAAAGGCTCAGCGTGCCGTGCCAGAACCAGATTAGGGCCTGAAGACATCCTGCGGTGTTGCGGCCAGGTCTCAAGAAAGCGAGTTAAAGAAAGGAGCTCAGGAGCACTGTAATTCACAAACCTGCAGAGTTATAAATGACAGCTATCGTCCAAAAATAAACTGAAGTAAGGCTGCCAAGAGGACTTGAAAGCGGGACAGAATTGCAGGAAACCGATTTCAGGAGGTAGACTGGAATTGCATTGAAAGCATAGGAAAAGAGGCAGAACGTCCACAATGATGCACTTGGCCAAAAAGGGCGTATGCGTTTTTTCCTGAATATATTCAGGAAAAAACGCATACGCCCTTTTTGGCCAACCAAGCAAGCTTGCAAAGGAAATCTGCACTACAATGAAGTCTCACTTCCCCCCGGTCAAAAGGGCCATCTCAAAAAAGTGTAAAATCCAGAAAGGCAACAGGCCATTGAGAACTGGGAGCCTTGTTATGCTGATGGGCGGGATGTAAATTGCCAACAGACACTTGGGAGAAGTGTATGGTGTTTCCTGAAACATCTAAAACACAAAGCAACAGAGCCTAGGGCACTTCCACTTATGGTCCTATAGCTTAGGAAATTAAAATCAAAAAGACACAGCCACCCCAAAGTTTGGAACGGCTCTGTTTACAAGAACCTCGTTTACAGTACAAGTTCAACATCGCAGAAAGTGAAAAATGGATAAAGAACTTGTGGTACTTACGTACAATGCAGTATCACTCAACAATGAAATCTATGTCATCAGGCCCGTAGCAGCATAATGAGTAGATTCAGGTACGATGATTCTAACTGAAATAAGTCACACAGAAAAAGAAACATCATAAGATATCACTAATACACGGAATGTAAACTTGGCTACACAGGAACTGAATTCCAAAACAGAACAGGTTCTCAAATTTAGAAAACCAACTTATGCTTACTTAAGGGGAAAGGTGAGTTGGGGTGCTGCATAAAACCAGAGATTGAAATGAGCACAGATAAAGTTCCTTAAGCCAAATATGGAATAGACAAGAGCTACTCCTTGCTCAACGAAATGGACTCAACACCGCATATTAAACGCCTAAGAATGTACCTGACTAGTAAGTATCTTAAAACCTATGGATTGCTATGTCGCCGAAAGAGAATCAAGCATGTGTACAGGGGCATAAACGCAGCAGTGATAGGATTGGAGAGGTTCGGTGAGCAAATGAAGACCCTTTGAAGTCATATTGCATGGTACCCATTCCACGGGTTTCAACTACCCAGGATTTAGGTATTCTTCCTTCAGCTAAAACATGCATGTGGAACCCAGAGTATGATCAACCATGTGATCGGGAGACGTGTTCAAATATGTCTCAGTTTTCCTCCCCTGGTACTCGGGTGCAACATTCCAGACGCTTTACTAACACTCTCCCCACTTGGAGAGTCAGCGCCTTTAACCTCCTGTTTGGCACAGTTTGCAATTTCTGCGGAAGATGAACAGGAATAGCGAGAACCAATGAGAGGCTAGCTGGAGGTGTCTGGACGGGCAAATTTAACTCTCATTTCCCAACAGGAAGAGGAAATAACCAAAGGCTCAGCGTGCCGTACCGGAACCAGATTAGGGCCTGAAGCCATCCTGCGGTGTTGCGGCCAGCTCAAAAGAAACCGAGTTGAAGAAAGGAGCTCAGGGGCACTGTAATTCACAAACCTGCAGAGTTATAAATGACAGCTATCGTCCAAAAATAGACTGAAGTAAGGCTGCCAAGAGGACTTGAAAGCGGGGCAGAATTGCAGGAAACCGATTTCAGGAGGTAGACTGGAATTGCATTGAAAGCATAGGAAAAGAGGCAGAACGTCCACAATGATGCACTTGGCCAAAAAGGGCGTATGCGTTTTTTCCTGAATATATTCAGGAAAAAACGCATACGCCCTTTTTGGCCAACCAAGCAAGCTTGCAAAGGAAATCTGCACTACAATGAAGTCTCACTTCCCCCCGGTCAAAAGGGCCATCTGAAAAAAGTGTAAAATCCAGAAAGGCAGGACAGGCCATGGAGAACTGGGAGCCTTGTTATGCTGATGGGCGGGATGTAAATTGCCAACAGACACTCGGGAGAAGTGTATGGTGTTTCCTGAAACATCTAAAAAACAAAGCAACAGAGGCTAGGGCACTGCCACTTATGGTCCTATAGCTTAGGGAAATTAAAATCAAAAAGACACAGCCACCCCAAAGTTTGGGACGCCTCTGTTTACAAGAACCTCGTTTACAGTACAAGTTCAACATCGCAGAAAGTGAAAAATGGATAAAGAAGTTGTGGTATTTACTTAGAAAGCAATATCACTCAGCAATGAAATCTATGTCATCAGGCCCTTAGCATCACAATGAGTGGATTCAGGTATGATGATTCTAACTGAAATAAGTCACACAGAAAAAGAAACATCATAAGATATCAGTAATACACGGAATGTAAACTTGGCTACACAGGAACTGAATTACAGAACAGAACAGTGTCTCAAATTTAGAAAACCAACTTATGCTTGCTTAAGGGTAAAGGTGAGTTGGGGTGCTGCATAAAACCAGAGATTGAAATGAGCACAGATAAAGTTCCTTAAGCCAAATATGGAATAGACAAGAGCTACTCCTTGCTCAACGAAATGGACTCAACACCGCATATTAAACGCCTAAGAATGTACCTGACTAGTAAGTATCGTGAAACCTATGGATTGCTATGTCTCCAAAAGAGAATCAAGCATGTGTACAGGGACATAAACGCAGCAGTGATAGGATTGGAGAGGTTCGGTGAGCAAATGAAGACCCTTTGAAATCAAATTGCATGGTACCCATTCCACGGGTTTCAACTACCCAGGTTTAAGGTATTCTTCCTTCAGCTAAAACATGCATGTGGAACCTAGAGTATGATCAACCATGTGATCGGGAGACGTGTTCAAATATGTCTCAGTTTTCCTCCCCTGGTACTCGGGTGCAACATTCCAGACGCTTTACTAACACTCTCCCCACTTGGAGAGTCAGCGCCTTTAACCTCCTGTTTGGCACAGTTTGCAATTTCTGCGGAAGATGAACAGGAATAGCGAGAACCAATGAGAGGCTAGCTGGAGGTGTCTGGACGGGCAAATTTAACTCTCATTTCCCACCAGGAAGAGGAAATAACCAAAGGCTCAGCGTGCCGGGCCGGAACCAGATTAGGGCCTGAAAGCATCCTGCGGTGTTGCGGCCAGCTCAAAGGAAACCGAGTTGAAGAAAGGAGCTCAGGGGCACTGTAATTCACAAACCTGCAGAGTTATAAATGACAGCTATCGTCCAAAAATAGACTGAAGTAAGGCTGCCAAGAGGACTTGAAAGCGGGGCAGAATTGCAGGAAACCGATTTCAGGAGGTAGACTGGAATTGCATTGAAAGCATAGGAAAAGAGGCAGAACGTCCACAATGATGCACTTGGCCAAAAAGGGCGTATGCGTTTTTTCCTGAATATATTCAGGAAAAAACGCATACGCCCTTTTTGGCCAACCAAGCAAGCTTGCAAAGGAAATCTGCACTACAATGAAGTCTCACTTCCCCCCGGTCAAAAGGGCCATCTGAAAAAAGTGTAAAATCCAGAAAGGCAACAGGCCATTGAGAACTGGGAGCCTTGTTATGCTGATGGGCGGGATGTAAATTGCCAACAGACACTCGGGAGAAGTGTATGGTGTTTCCTGAAACATCTAAAAAACAAAGCAACAGAGCCTAGGGCACTTCCACTTATGGTCCTATAGCTTAGGGAAATTAAAATCAAAAAGACACAGCCACCCCAAAGTTTGGAACGGCTCTGTTTACAAGAACCTCGTTTACAGTACAAGTTCAACATCGCAGAAAGTGAAAAATGGATAAAGAACTTGTGGTACTTACGTACAATGCAGTATCACTCAGCAATGAAATCTATGTCATCAGGCCCGTAGCAGCATAATGAGTAGATTCAGGTACGATGATTCTAACTGAAATAAGTCACACAGAAAAAGAAACATCATAAGATATCACTAATACACGGAATGTAAACTTGGCTACACAGGAACTGAATTCCAAAATAGAACAGGTTCTCAAATTTAGAAAACCAACTTATGCTTGCTTAAGGGGAAAGGTGAGTTGGGTTGCTGCATAAAACCAGAGATTGAAATGAGCACAGATAAAGTTCCTTAAGCCAAATATGGAATAGACAAGAGCTACTCCTTGCTCAACGAAATGGACTCAACACCGCATATTAAACGCCTAAGAATGTACCTGACTAGTAAGTATCTTAAAACCTATGGATTGCTATGTCTCCGAAAGAGAATCAAGCATGTGTACAGGGGCATAAACGCAGCAGTGATAGGATTGGAGAGGTTCGGTGAGCAAATGAAGACCCTTTGAAGTCATATTGCATGGTACCCATTCCACGGGTTTCAACTACCCAGGATTTAGGTATTCTTCCTTCAGCTAAAACATGCATGTGGAACCCAGAGTATGATCAACCATGTGATCGGGAGACGTGTTCAAATATGTCTCAGTTTTCCTCCCCTGGTACTCGGGTGCAACATTCCAGACGCTTTACTAACACTCTCCCCACTTGGAGAGTCAGCGCCTTTAACCTCCTGTTTGGCACAGTTTGCAATTTCTGCGGAAGATGAACAGGAATAGCGAGAACCAATGAGAGGCTAGCTGGAGGTGTCTGGACGGGCAAATTTAACTCTCATTTCCCAACAGGAAGAGGAAATAACCAAAGGCTCAGCGTGCCGTACCGGAACCAGATTAGGGCCTGAAGCCATCCTGCGGTGTTGCGGCCTGCTCAAAAGAAACCGAGTTGAAGAAAGGAGCTCAGGGGCACTGTAATTCACAAACCTGCAGAGTTATAAATGACAGCTATCGTCCAAAAATAGACTGAAGTAAGGCTGCCAAGAGGACTTGAAATCGGGGCAGAATTGCAGGAAACCGATTTCAGGAGGTAGACTGGAATTGCATTGAAAGCATAGGAAAAGAGGCAGAACGTCCACAATGATGCACTTGGCCAAAAAGGGCGTATGCGTTTTTTCCTGAATATATTCAGGAAAAAACGCATACGCCCTTTTTGGCCAACCAAGCAAGCTTGCAAAGGAAATCTGCACTACAATGAAGTCTCACTTCCCCCCGGTCAAAAGGGCCATCTGAAAAAAGTGTAAAATCCAGAAAGGCAGGACAGGCCATGGAGAACTGGGAGCCTTGTTATGCTGATGGGCGGGATGTAAATTGCCAACAGACACGCGGGAGAAGTGTATGGTGTTTCCTGAAACATCTAAAAAACAAAGCAACAGAGCCTAGGGCACTGCCACTTATGGTCCTATAGCTTAGGGAAATTAAAATCAAAAAGACACAGCCACTCCAAAGTTTGGGACGCCTCTGTTTACAAGAACCTCGTTTACAGTACAAGTTCAACATCGCAGAAAGTGAAAAATGGATAAAGAAGTTGTGGTATTTACTTACAAAGCAATATCACTCAGCAATGAAATCTATGTCATCAGGCTCTTAGCAGCACAATGAGTGGATTCAGGTATGATGATTCTAACTGAAATAAGTCACACAGAAAAAGAAGCATCATAAGATATCAGTAATACACGGAATGTAAACTTGGCTACACAGGAACTGAATTACAGAACAGAACAGGGTCTCAAATTTAGAAAACCAACTTATGCTTGCTTAAGGGTAAAGGTGAGTTGGGGTGCTGCATAAAACCAGAGATTGAAATGAGCACAGATAAAGTTCCTTAAGTCAAATATGGAATAGACAAGAGCTACTCCTTGCTCAACGAAATGGACTCAACACCGCATATTAAACGCCTAAGAATGTACCTGACTAGTAAGTATCGTAAAACCTATGGATTGTTATGTCTCCAAAAGAGAATCAAGCATGTGTACAGGGGCATAAACGCAGCAGTGATAGGATTGGAGAGGTTCGGTGAGCAAATGAAGACCCTTTGAAGTCATATTGCATGGTACCCATTCCACGGGTCTCTACTCTGCAGGTTTAAGGTATTCTTCCTTCAGCTAAAACATGCATGTGGAACCCAGAGTATGATCAACCATGTGAACGGGAGACGTGTTCAAATATGTCTCAGTTTTCCTCTCCTGGTACTCGGGTGCAACATTCCAGACGCTTTACTAACACTCTCCCGACTTGGAGAGTCAGTCCCTTTAACCTCCTGTTTGGCCTAGTTTGCAATTTCTGCGGAAGATGAACAGGAATAGTGAGAACCAATGAGAGACTAGCTGGAGGTGTCTGAACGGGAAATTTAACTCTCATTTCCCACCAGGAAGAGGAATTAACCAAAGGCTCAGCATGCCGGGCCGGAACCAGATTAGGGCCTGAAGCCATCCTGCGGTGTTGCAGCCAGGTCACAAGAAAGCGAGTTGAAGAAAGGAGCTCAGGGGCACTGTAATTCACAAACCTGCAGAGTTATAAATGACAGCTATCGTCCAAAAATAGACTGAAGTAAGGCTGCCAAGAGGACTTGAAAGCGGGGCAGAATTGCAGGAAACCGATTTCAGGAGGTAGACTGGAATTGCATTGAAAGCATAGGAAAAGAGGCAGAACGTCCACAATGATGCACTTGGCCAAAAAGGGCGTATGCGTTTTTTCCTGAATATATTCAGGAAAAAACGCATACGCCCTTTTTGGCCAACCAAGCAAGCTTGCAAAGGAAATCTGCACTACAATGAAGTCTCACTTCCCCCCGGTCAAAAGGGCCATCTGAAAAAAGTGTAAAATCCAGAAAGGCAACAGGCCATTGAGAACTGGGAGCCTTGTTATGCTGATGGGCGGGATGTAAATTGCCAACAGACACTCGGGAGAAGTGTATGGTGTTTCCTGAAACATCTAAAAAACAAAGCAACAGAGCCTAGGGCACTTCCACTTATGGTCCTATAGCTTAGGGAAATTAAAATCAAACAGACACAGCCACCCCAAAGTTTGGAATGGCTCTGTTTACAAGAACCTCGTTTACAGTACAAGTTCAACATCGCAGAAAGTGAAAAATGGATAAAGAACTTGTGGTACTTACGTACAATGCAGTATCACTCAGCAATGAAATCTATGTCATCAGGCCCGTAGCAGCATAATGAGTAGATTCAGATACGATGATTCTAACTGAAATAAGTCACACAGAAAAAGAAACATCATAAGATATCACTAATACACTGAATGTAAACTTGGCTACACAGTAACTGAATTCCAAAACAGAAAAGGGTCTCAAATTTAGAAAACCAACTTATGCTTGCTTAAGGGGAAAGGTGAGTTGGGGTGCTGCATAAAACCAGGATTGAAATGAGCACAGATAAAGTTCCTTAAGCCAAATATGGAATAGACAAGAGCTACTCCTTGCTCAACGAAATGGACTCAACACCCCATATTAAATGCCTAAGAATGTACCTGACTAGTAAGTATCTTAAAACCTATGGATTGCTATGTCTCCGAAACAGAATCAAGCATGTGTACAGGGGCATAAACGCAGCAGTGATAGGATTGGAGAGGTTTGGTGAGCAAATGAAGACCCTTTGAAGTCATATTGCATGGTACCCATTCCACGGGTCTCAACTCTCCAGGTTTAAGGTATTTTTCCTTCAGCTAAAACATGCATGTGGAACCCAGAGTATGATCAACCATGTGAACGGGAGACGTGTTCAAATATGTCTCAGTTTTCCTCCCCTGGTACTCGGGTGCAACATTCCAGACGCTTTACTAACACTCTCCCCACTTGGAGAGTCAGCGCCTTTAACCTCCTGTTTGGCACAGTTTGCAATTTCTGCGGAAGATGAACAGGAATAGCGAGAACCAATGAGAGGCTAGCTGGAGGTGTCTGGACGGGCAAATTTAACTCTCATTTCCCACCAGGAAGAGGAAATAACCAAAGGCTCAGCGTGCCGTACCGGAACCAGATTAGGGCCTGAAGCCATCCTGCGGTGTTGCGGCCAGCTCAAAAGAAAGCGAGTTGAAGAAAGGAGCTCAGGGGCACTGTAATTCACAAACCTGCAGAGTTATAAATGACAGCTATCGTCCAAAAATAGACTGAAGTAAGGCTGCCAAGAGGACTTGAAAGCGGGGCAGAATTGCAGGAAACCGATTTCAGGAGGTAGACTGGAATTGCATTGAAAGCATAGGAAAAGAGGCAGAACGTCCACAATGATGCACTTGGCCAAAAAGGGCATATGCGTTTTTTCCTGAATATATTCAGGAAAAAACGCATACGCCCTTTTTGGCCAACCAAGCAAGCTTGCAAAGGAAATCTGCACTACAATGAAGTCTCACTTTCCCCCGGTCAAAAGGGCCATCTGAAAAAAGT
This sequence comes from Delphinus delphis, assembly GCF_949987515.2. Classification (NCBI taxonomy): domain Eukaryota; kingdom Metazoa; phylum Chordata; class Mammalia; order Artiodactyla; family Delphinidae; genus Delphinus; species Delphinus delphis. Next base: position 666,284 of record NW_027192702.1, on the reverse strand, counting down.
GTAAAATCCAGAAAGGCAACAGGCCATTGAGAACTGGGAGCCTTGTTATGCTGATGGGCGGGATGTAAATTGCCAACAGACACTTGGGAGAAGTGTATGGTGTTTCCTGAAACATCTAAAAAACAAAGCAACAGAGCCTAGGGCACTTCCACTTATGGTCCTATAGCTTAGGGAAATTAAAATCAAAAAGACACAGCCACCCCAAAATTGGAACGGCTCTGTTTACAAGAACCTCGTTTACAGTACAAGTTCAACATCGCAGAAAGTGAAAAATGGATAAAGAAGTTGTGGTATTTACTTACAAAGCAATATCACTCAGCAATGAAATCTGTGTCATCAGGCCCTTAGCAGCACAATGAGTGGATTCAGGTATGATGATTCTAACTGAAATAAGTCACACAGAAAAAGAAACATCATAAGATATCAGTAATACACGGAATGGAAACTTGGCTACACAGGAACTGAATTACAGAACAGAACAGGGTCTCAAATTTAGAAAACCAACTTATGCTTGCTTAAGGGTAAAGGTGAGTTGGGGTGCTGCATAAAACCAGAGATTGAAATGAGCACAGATAAAGTTCCTTAAGCCAAATATGGAATAGACAAGAGCTACTCCTTGTTCAACGAAATGGACTCAACACCCCATATTAAACGCCTAAGAATGTACCTGACTAGTAAGTATCTTAAAACCTATGGATTGCTATGTCTCCGAAAGAGAATCAAGCATGTGTACAGGGGCACAAACGCAGCAGTGATAGGATTGGAGAGGTTCGGTGAGCAAATGAAGACCCTTTGAAGTCATATTGCATGGTACCCATTCCACGGGTTTCAACTACCCAGGTTTAAGGTGTAATTCCTTCAGCTAAAACATGCATGTGGAACCTAGAGTATGATCAACCATGTGATCGGGAGACGTGTTCAAATATGTCTCAGTTTTCCTCCCCTGGTACTCGGGTGCAACATTCCAGACGCTTTACTAACACTCTCCCCACTTGGAGAGTCAGTCCCTTTAACCTCCTGTTTGGCCCAGTTTGCAATTTCTGAGGAAGGTGAACAGGAATAGCGAGAACCAATGAGAGGCTAGCTGGAGGTGTCTGGACGGGCAAATTTAACTCTCATTTCCCACCAGGAAGAGGAATTAACCAAAGGTTCAGCATGCCGGGCCGGAACCAGATTAGGGCCTGAAGCCATCCTGCGGTGTTGCGGCCAGGTCACAAGAAAGCGAGTTGAAGAAAGGAGCTCAGGGGCACTGTAATTCACAAACCTGCAGAGTTATAAATGACAGCTATCGTCCAAAAATAGACTGAAGTAAGGCTGCCAAGAGGACTTGAAAGCGGGGCAGAATTGCAGGAAACCGATTTCAGGAGGTAGACTGGAATTGCATTGAAAGCATAGGAAAAGAGGCAGAACGTCCACAATGATGCACTTGGCCAAAAAGGGCGTATGCGTTTTTTCCTGAATATATTCAGGAAAAAACGCATACGCGCTTTTTGGCCAACCAAGCAAGCTTGCAAAGGAAATCTGCACTACAATGAAGTCTCACTTCCCCCCGGTCAAAAGGGCCATCTGAAAAAAGTGTAAAATCCAGAAAGGCAACAGGCCATTGAGAACTGGGAGCCTTGTTATGCTGATGGGCCGGATGTAAATTGCCAACAGACACTCGGGAGAAGTGTATGGTGTTTCCTGAAACATCTAAAAAACAAAGCAACAGAGCCTAGGGCACTTCCACTTATGGTCCTATAGCTTAGGGAAATTAAAATCAAAAAGACACAGCCACCCCAAAGTTTGGGACGCCTCCGTTTACAAGAACCTCGTTTACCGTACAAGTTCAATATCACAGAAAGTGAAAAATGGATAAAGAACTTGTGGTAATTACGTACAATGCAGTATCACTCAGCAATGAAATCTATGTCATCAGGCCCATAGCAGCATAATGAGTGGATTCAGGTACGATGATTCTAACTGAAATAAGTCACACAGAAAAAGAAACATCATAAGATATCACTAATACACGGAATGTAAACTTGGCTACACAGGAACTGCATTCCAAAACAGAACAGGGTCTCAAATTTAGAAAACCAACTTATGCTTGCTTAAGGGGAAAGGTGAGTTGGGGTGCTGCATAAAACCAGGATTGAAATGAGCACAGATAAAGTTCCTTAAGCCAAATATGGAATAGACAAGAGCTACTCCTTGCTCAACGAAATGGACTCAACACCCCATATTAAACGCCTAAGAATGTACCTGACTAGTAAGTATCTTAAAACCTATGGATTGCTATGTCTCCAAAAGAGAATCAAGCATGTGTACAGGGGCATAAACGCAGCAGTGATAGGATTGGAGAGGTTTGGTGAGCAAATGAAGACCCTTTGAAGTCATATTGCATGGTACCCATTCCACGGGTCTCAACTCTCCAGGTTTAAGGTATTCTTCCTTCAGCTAAAACATGCATGTGGAACCCAGAGTATGATCAACCATGTGAACGGGAGACGTGTTCAAATATGTCTCAGTTTTCCTCCCCTGGTACTCGGGTGCAACATTCCAGACGCTTTACTAACACTCTCCCCACTTGGAGAGTCAGCGCCTTTAACCTCCTGTTTGGCACAGTTTGCAATTTCTGCGGAAGATGAACAGGAATAGCGAGAACCAATGAGAGGCTAGCTGGAGGTGTCTGGACGGGCAAATTTAACTCTCATTTCCCACCAGGAAGAGGAAATAACCAAAGGCTCAGCGTGCCGTACCGGAACCAGATTAGGGCCTGAAGCCATCCTGCGGTGTTGCGGCCAGCTCAAAAGAAAGCGAGTTGAAGAAAGGAGCTCAGGGGCACTGTAATTCACAAACCTGCAGAGTTATAAATGACAGCTATCGTCCAAAAATAGACTGAAGTAAGGCTGCCAAGAGGACTTGAAAGCGGGGCAGAATTGCAGGAAACCGATTTCAGGAGGTAGACTGGAATTGCATTGAAAGCATAGGAAAAGAGGCAGAACGTCCACAATGATGCACTTGGCCAAAAAGGGCGTATGCGTTTTTTCCGGAATATATTCAGGAAAAAACGCATACGCCCTTTTTGGCCAACCAAGCAAGCTTGCAAAGGAAATCTGCACTACAATGAAGTCTCACTTCCCCCCGGTCAAAAGGGCCATCTGAAAAAAGTGTAAAATCTAGAAAGGCAGGACAGGCCATTGAGAACTGGGAGCCTTGTTATGCTGATGGGCGGGATGTAAATTGCCAACAGACACTCGGGAGAAGTGTATGGTGTTTCCTGAAACATCTAAAAAACAAAGCAACAGAGCCTAGGGCACTGCCACTTATGGTCCTATAGCTTAGGGAAATTAAAATCAAAAAGACACAGCCACCCCAAAGTTTGGGACACCTCCGTTTACAAGAACCTCGTTTACCGTACAAGTTCAATATCACAGAAAGTGAAAAATGGATAAAGAACTTGTGGTACTTACGTACAATGCAGTATCACTCAGCAATGAAATCTATGTCATCAGGCCCGTAGCAGCATAATGAGTGGATTCAGGTACGATGATTCTAACTGAAATAAGTCACACAGAAAAAGAAACATCATAAGATATCACTAATACACGGAATGTAAACTTGGCTACACAGGAACTGCATTCCAAAACAGAAAAGGGTCTCAAATTTAGAAAACCAACTTATGCTTGCTTAAGGGGAAAGGTGAGTTGGGGTGCTGCATAAAACCAGGATTGAAATGAGCACAGATAAAGTTCCTTAAGCCAAATATGGAATAGACAAGAGCTACTCCTTGCTCAACGAAATGGACTCAACACCGCATATTAAACGCCTAAGAATGTACCTGACATGTAAGTATCTTAAAACCTATGGATTGCTATGTCTCCAAAAGAGAATCAAGCATGTGTACAGGGGCATAAACGCAGCAGTGATAGGATTGGAGAGGTTCGGTGAGCAAATGAAGACCCTTTGAAGTCATATTGCATGGTACCCATTACACGGGTCTCAACTCTCCAGGTTTAAGGTATTCTTCCTTCAGCTAAAACATGCATGTGGAACCCAAGTATGATCAACCATGTGATCGGGAGACGTGTTCAAATATGTCTCAGTTTTCGTACCCTGGTACTCGGGTGCAACATTCCAGACGCTTTACTAACACTCTCCCGACTTGGAGAGTCAGTCCCTTTAACCTCCTGTTTGGCCCAGTTTGCAATTTCTGCGGAAGATGAACAGGAATAGCGAGAACCAATGGAGACTAGCTGGAGGTGTCTGGACGGGCAAATTTAACTCTCATTTCCCACCAGGAAGAGGAATTAACCAAAGGCTCAGCATGCCGGGCCGGAACCAGATTAGGGCCTGAAGCCATCCTGCGGTGTTGCGGCCAGGTCACAAGAAAGCGAGTTGAAGAAAGGAGCTCAGGGGCACTGTAATTCACAAACCTGCAGAGTTATAAATGACAGCTATCGTCCAAAAATAGACTGAAGTAAGGCTGCCAAGAGGACTTGAAAGCGGGGCAGAATTTCAGGAAACCGATTTCAGGAGGTAGACTGGAATTGCATTGAAAGCATAGGAAAAGAGGCAGAACGTCCACAATGATGCACTTGGCCAAAAAGGGCGTATGCGTTTTTTCCTGAATATATTCAGGAAAAAACGCATACGCCCTTTTTGGCCAACCAAGCAAGCTTGCAAAGGAAATCTGCACTACAATGAAGTCTCACTTCCCCCCGGTCAAAAGGGCCATCTGAAAAAAGTGTAAAATCCAGAAAGGCAACAGGCCATTGAGAACTGGGAGCCTTGTTATGCTGATAGGCGGGATGTAAATTGCCAACAGACACTTGGGAGAAGTTTATGGTGTTTCCTGAAACATCTAAAAAACAAAGCAACACTGCCTAGGGCACTTCCACTTATGGTCCTATAGCTTAGGGAATTTAAAATGAAAAAGACACAGCCACCCCAAAGTTTCGAACGGCTCTGTTTACAAGAACCTCGTTTACAGTACAAGTTCAACATCGCAGAAAGTGAAAAATGGATAAAGAACTTGTGGTACTTACATACAATGCAGTATCACTCAGCAATGAAATCTATGTCATCAGGCCCGTAGCAGCATAATGAGTAGATTCAGATACGATGATTCTAACTGAAATAAGTCACACAGAAAAAGAAACATCATAAGATATCACTAATACACGGAATGTAAACTTGGCTACACAGGAACTGAATTCCAAAACAGAACAGGTTCTCAAATTTAGAAAACCAACTTATGCTTGCTTAAGGGGAAAGGTGAGTTGGGTTGCTGCATAAAACCAGAGATTGAAATGAGCACAGATAAAGTTCCTTAAGCCAAATATGGAATAGACAAGAGCTACTCCTTGCTCAACGAAATGGACTCAACACCGCATATTAAACGCCAAGAATGTACCTGACTGGTAAGTATCTTAAAACCTATGGATTGCTATGTCTCCGAAAGAGAATCAAGCATGTGTACAGGGGCATAAACGCAGCAGTGATAGGATTGGAGAGGTTCGGTGAGCAAATGAAGACCCTTTGAAGTCATATTGCATGGTACCCATTCCACGGGTTACAACTACCCAGGTTTTAGGTATTCTTCCTTCAGCTAAAACATGCATGTGGAACCCAGAGTATGATCAACCATGTGATCGGGAGACGTGTTCAAATATGTCTCAGTTTTCCTCCCCTGGTACTCGGGTGCAACATTCCAGACGCTTTACTAACACTCTCCCCACTTGGAGAGTCAGCGCCTTTAACCTCCTGTTTGGCACAGTTTGCAATTTCTGCGGAAGATGAACAGGAATAGCGAGAACCAATGAGAGGCTAGCTGGAGGTGTCTGGACGGGCAAATTTAACTCTCATTTCCCAACAGGAAGAGGAAATATCCAAAGGCTCAACGTGCCGTACCGGAACCAGATTAGGGCCTGAAACCATCCTGCGGTGTTGCGGCCAGCTCAAAAGAAACCGAGTTGAAGAAAGGAGCTCAGGGGCACTGTAATGCACAAACCTGCAGAGTTATAAATGACAGCTATCGTCCAAAAATAGACTGAAGTAAGGCTGCCAAGAGGACTTGAAAGCGGGGCAGAATTGCAGGAAACCGATTTCAGGAGGTAGACTGGAATTGCATTGAAAGCATAGGAAAAGAGGCAGAACGTCCACAATGATGCACTTGGCCAAAAAGGGCGTATGCGTTTTTTCCGGAATATATTCAGGAAAAAACGCATACGCCCTTTTTGGCCAACCAAGCAAGCTTGCAAAGGAAATCTGCACTACAATGAAGTCTCACTTCCCCCCGGTCAAAAGGGCCATCTGAAAAAAGTGTAAAATCCAGAAAGGCAGGACAGGCCATGGAGAACTGGGAGCCTTGTTATGCTGATGGGCGGGATGTAAATTGCCAACAGACACTCGGGAGAAGTGTATGGTGTTTCCTGAAACATCTAAAAAACAAAGCAACAGAGCCTAGGGCACTGCCACTTATGGTCCTATAGCTTAGGGAAATTAAAATCAAAAAGACACAGCCACCCCAAAGTTTGGGACACCTCCGTTTACAAGAACCTCGTTTACCGTACAAGTTCAATATCACAGAAAGTGAAAAATGGATAAAGAACTTGTGGTACTTACGTACAATGCAGTATCACTCAGCAATGAAATCTATGTCATCAGGCCCGTAGCAGCATAATGAGTGGATTCAGGTACGATGATTCTAACTGAAATAAGTCACACAGAAAAAGAAACATCATAAGATATCACTAATACACGGAATGTAAACTTGGCTACACAGGAACTGCATTCCAAAACAGAAAAGGGTCTCAAATTTAGAAAACCAACTTATGCTTGCTTAAGGGGAAAGGTGAGTTGGGGTGCTGCATAAAACCAGGATTGAAATGAGCACAGATAAAGTTCCTTAAGCCAAATATGGAATAGACAAGAGCTACTCCTTGCTCAACGAAATGGACTCAACACCGCATATTAAACGCCTAAGAATGTACCTGACATGTAAGTATCTTAAAACCTATGGATTGCTATGTCTCCAAAAGAGAATCAAGCATGTGTACAGGGGCATAAACGCAGCAGTGATAGGATTGGAGAGGTTCGGTGAGCAAATGAAGACCCTTTGAAGTCATATTGCATGGTACCCATTACACGGGTCTCAACTCTCCAGGTTTAAGGTATTCTTCCTTCAGCTAAAACATGCATGTGGAACCCAAGTATGATCAACCATGTGATCGGGAGACGTGTTCAAATATGTCTCAGTTTTCGTACCCTGGTACTCGGGTGCAACATTCCAGACGCTTTACTAACACTCTCCCGACTTGGAGAGTCAGTCCCTTTAACCTCCTGTTTGGCCCAGTTTGCAATTTCTGCGGAAGATGAACAGGAATAGCGAGAACCAATGGAGACTAGCTGGAGGTGTCTGGACGGGCAAATTTAACTCTCATTTCCCACCTGGAAGAGGAATTAACCAAAGGCTCAGCATGCCGGGCCGGAACCAGATTAGGGCCTGAAGCCATCCTGTGGTGTTGCGGCCAGGTCACAAGAAAGCGAGTTGAAGAAAGGAGCTCAGGGGCACTGTAATTCACAAACCTGCAGAGTTATAAATGACAGCTATCGTCCAAAAATAGACTGAAGTAAGGCTGCCAAGAGGACTTGAAAGCGGGGCAGAATTTCAGGAAACCGATTTCAGGAGGTAGACTGGAATTGCATTGAAAGCATAGGAAAAGAGGCAGAACGTCCACAATGATGCACTTGGCCAAAAAGGGCGTATGCGTTTTTTCCTGAATATATTCAGGAAAAAACGCATACGCCCTTTTTGGCCAACCAAGCAAGCTTGCAAAGGAAATCTGCACTACAATGAAGTCTCACTTCCCCCCGGTCAAAAGGGCCATCTGAAAAAAGTGTAAAATCCAGAAAGGCAACAGGCCATTGAGAACTGGGAGCCTTGTTATGCTGATAGGCGGGATGTAAATTGCCAACAGACACTTGGGAGAAGTTTATGGTGTTTCCTGAAACATCTAAAAAACAAAGCAACACTGCCTAGGGCACTTCCACTTATGGTCCTATAGCTTAGGGAATTTAAAATGAAAAAGACACAGCCACCCCAAAGTTTCGAACGGCTCTGTTTACAAGAACCTCGTTTACAGTACAAGTTCAACATCGCAGAAAGTGAAAAATGGATAAAGAACTTGTGGTACTTACATACAATGCAGTATCACTCAGCAATGAAATCTATGTCATCAGGCCCGTAGCAGCATAATGAGTAGATTCAGATACGATGATTCTAACTGAAATAAGTCACACAGAGAAAGAAACATCATAAGATATCACTAATACACGGAATGTAAACTTGGCTACACAGGAACTGAATTCCAAAACAGAACAGGTTCTCAAATTTAGAAAACCAACTTATGCTTGCTTAAGGGGAAAGGTGAGTTGGGTTGCTGCATAAAACCAGAGATTGAAATGAGCACAGATAAAGTTCCTTAAGCCAAATATGGAATAGACAAGAGCTACTCCTTGCTCAACGAAATGGACTCAACACCGCATATTAAACGCCAAGAATGTACCTGACTAGTAAGTATCTTAAAACCTATGGATTGCTATGTCTCCGAAAGAGAATCAAGCATGTGTACAGGGGCATAAACGCAGCAGTGATAGGATTGGAGAGGTTCGGTGAGCAAATGAAGACCCTTTGAAGTCATATTGCATGGTACCCATTCCACGGGTTACAACTACCCAGGTTTTAGGTATTCTTCCTTCAGCTAAAACATGCATGTGGAACCCAGAGTATGATCAACCATGTGATCGGGAGACGTGTTCAAATATGTCTCAGTTTTCCTCCCCTGGTACTCGGGTGCAACATTCCAGACGCTTTACTAACACTCTCCCCACTTGGAGAGTCAGCGCCTTTAACCTCCTGTTTGGCACAGTTTGCAATTTCTGCGGAAGATGAACAGGAATAGCGAGAACCAATGAGAGGCTAGCTGGAGGTGTCTGGACGGGCAAATTTAACTCTCATTTCCCAACAGGAAGAGGAAATATCCAAAGGCTCAACGTGCCGTACCGGAACCAGATTAGGGCCTGAAACCATCCTGCGGTGTTGCGGCCAGCTCAAAAGAAACCGAGTTGAAGAAAGGAGCTCAGGGGCACTGTAATGCACAAACCTGCAGAGTTATAAATGACAGCTATCGTCCAAAAATAGACTGAAGTAAGGCTGCCAAGAGGACTTGAAAGCGGGGCAGAATTGCAGGAAACCGATTTCAGGAGGTAGACTGGAATTGCATTGAAAGCATAGGAAAAGAGGCAGAACGTCCACAATGATGCACTTGGCCAAAAAGGGCGTATGCGTTTTTTCCTGAATATATTCAGGAAAAAACGCATACGCCCTTTTTGGCCAACCAAGCAAACTTGCAAAGGAAATCTGCACTACAATGAAGTCTCACTTCCCCCCGGTCAAAAGGGCCATCTGAAAAAAGTGTAAAATCCAGAAAGGCAGGACAGGCCATGGAGAACTGGGAGCCTTGTTATGCTGATGGGCGGGATGTAAATTGCCAACAACCACTTGGGAGAAGTGTATGGTGTTTCCTGAAACATCTAAAAAACAAAGCAACAGAACCTAGGGCACTTCCACTTATGGTCGTATAGCTTAGGGAAATTAAAATCAAAAAGACACAGCCACCCCAAAGTTTGGAACGGCTCTGTTTACAAGAACCTCGTTTACAGTACAAGTTCAACATCGCAGAAAGTGAAAAATGGATAAAGAAGTTGTGGTATTTACTTACAAAGCAATATCACTCAGCAATGAAATCTGTGTCATCAGGCCCTTAGCAGCACAATGAGTGGATTCAGGTATGATGATTCTAACTGAAATAAGTCACACAGAAAAAGAAACATCATAAGATATCAGTAATACACGGAATGGAAACTTGGCTACACAGGAACTGAATTACAGAACAGAACAGGGTCTCAAATTTAGAAAACCAACTTATTCTTGCTTAAGGGTAAAGGTGAGTTGGGGTGCTGCATAAAACCAGAGATTGAAATGAGCACAGATAAAGTTCCTTAAGCCAAATATGGAATAGACAAGAGCTACTCCTTGCTCAACGAAATGGACTCAACACCCCATATTAAACGCCTAAGAATGTACCTGACTAGTAAGTATCTTAAAACCTATGGATTGCTATGTCTCCGAAAGAGAATCAAGCATGTGTACAGGGGCATAAATGCAGCAGTGATAGGATTGGAGAGGTTCGGTGAGCAAATGAAGACCCTTTGAAGTCATATTGCATGGTACCCATTCCACGGGTTTCAACTACCCAGGTTTAAGGTATTCTTCCTTCAGCTAAAACATGCATGTGGAACCTAGAGTATGATCAACCATGTGAACGGGAGACGTGTTCAAATATGTCTCATTTTTCCTCCCCTGGTACTCGGGTGCAACATTCCAGACGCTTTACTAACACTCTCCCCACTTGGAGAGTCAGCGCCTTTAACCTCCTGTTTGGCCCAGTTTGCAATTTCTGCGGAAGATGAACAGGAATAGCGAGAACCAATGAGAGGCTAGCTGGAGGTTTCTGGACGGGCAAATTTAACTCTCATTTCCCACCAGGAAGAGGAATTAACCAAAGGTTCAGCATGCCGGGCCGGAACCAGATTAGGGCCTGAAGCCATCCTGCGGTGTTGCGGCCAGGTCACAAGAAAGCGAGTTGAAGAAAGGAGCTCAGGGGCACTGTAATTCACAAACCTGCAGAGTTATAAATGACAGCTATCGTCCAAAAATAGACTGAAGTAAGGCTGCCAAGAGGACTTGAAAGCGGGGCAGAATTGCAGGAAACCGATTTCAGGAGGTAGACTGGAATTGCATTGAAAGCATAGGAAAAGAGGCAGAACGTCCACAATGATGCACTTGGCCAAAAAGGGCGTATGCGTTTTTTCCTGAATATATTCAGGAAAAAACGCATACGCCCTTTTTGGCCAACCAAGCAAGCTTGCAAAGGAAATCTGCACTACAATGAAGTCTCACTTCCCCCCGGTCAAAAGGGCCATCTGAAAAAAGTGTAAAATCCAGAAAGGCAACAGGCTATTGAGAACTGGGAGCCTTCTTATGCTGATGGGCGGGATGTAAATTGCCAACAGACACTCGGGAGAAGTGTATGGTGTTTCCTGAAACATCTAAAAAACAAAGCAACAGAGCCTAGGGCACTTCCACTTATGGTCCTATAGCTTAGGGAAATTAAAATCAAAAAGACACAGCCACCCCAAAGTTTGGAACGGCTCTGTTTACAAGAACCTCGTTTACAGTACAAGTTCAACATCGCAGAAAGTGAAAAATGGATAAAGAACTTGTGGTACTTACGTACAATGCAGTATCACTCAGCAATGAAATCTATGTCATCAGGCCCGTAGCAGCATAATGAGTAGATTCAGGTACGATGATTCTAACTGAAGTAAGTCACACAGAAAAAGAAACATCATAAGATATCACTAATACACGGAATGTAAACTTGTCTACACAGGAACTGAATTCCAAAACAGAACAGGTTCTCAAATTTAGAAAAACAACTTATGCTTGCTTAAGGGGAAAGGTGAGTTGGGTTGCTGCATAAAACCAGAGATTGAAATGAGCACAGATAAAGTTCCTTAAGCCAAATATGGAATAGACAAGAGCTACTCCTTGCTCAACGAAATGGACTCAACACCGCATATTAAACACCTAAGAATGTACCTGACTTGTAAGTATCTTAAAACCTATGGATTGCTATGTCTCCGAAAGAGAATCAAGCATGTGTACAGGGGCATAAACGCAGCAGTGATAGGATTGGAGAGGTTCGGTGAGCAAATGAAGACCCTTTGAAGTCATATTGCATGGTACCCATTCCACGGGTTTCAACTACCCAGGTTTAAGGTATTCTTCCTTCAGCTAAAACATGCATGTGGAACCTAGAGTATGATCAACCATGTGATCGGGAGACGTGTTCAAATATGTCTCAGTTTTCCTCCCCTGGTACTCGGGTGCAACATTCCAGACGCTTTACTAACACTCTCCCCACTTGGAGAGTCAGTCCCTTTAACCTCCTGTTTGGCCCAGTTTGCAATTTCTGCGGAAGATGAACAGGAATAGCGAGAACCAATGAGAGGCTAGCTGGAGGTGTCTGGACGGGCAAATTTAACTCTCATTTCCCACCAGGAAGAGGAATTAACCAAAGGCTCAGCATGCCGGGCCGGAACCAGATTAGGGCCTGAAGACATCCTGCGGTGTTGCGGCCAGGTCACAAGAAAGCGAGTTGAAGAAAGGAGCTCAGGGGCACTGTAATTCACAAACCTGCAGAGTTATAAATGACAGCTATCGTCCAAAAATAGACTGAAGTAAGGCTGCCAAGAGGACTTGAAAGCGGGGCAGAATTGCAGGAAACCGATTTCAGGAGGTAGACTGGAATTGCATTGAAAGCATAGGAAAAGAGGCAGAACGTCCACAATGATGCACTTGGCCAAAAAGGGCGTATGCGTTTTTTCCTGAATATATTCAGGAAAAAACGCATACGCCCTTTTTGGCCAACCAAGCAAGCTTGCAAAGGAAATCTGCACTACAATGAAGTCTCACTTCCCCCCGGTCAAAAGGGCCATCTGAAAAAAGTGTAAAATCCAGAAAGGCAGGACAGGCCATGGAGAACTGGGAGCCTTGTTATGCTGATGGGCGGGATGTAAATTGCCAACAGACACTCGGGAGAAGTGTATGGTGTTTCCTGAAACATCTAAAAAACAAAGCAACAGAGCCTAGGGCACTTCCACTTATGGTCCTATAGCTTAGGGAAATTAAAATCAAAAAGACACAGCCACCCCAAAGTTTGGAACGGCTCTGTTTACAAGAACCTCGTTTACAGTACAAGTTCAACATCGCAGAAAGGGAAAAATGGATAAAGAAGTTGTGGTATTCACTTACAAAGCAATATCACTCAGCAATGAAATCTATGTCATCAGGCCCTTAGCAGCACAATGAGTGGATTCAGGTATGATGATTCTAACTGAAATAAGTCACACAGAAAATGAAACATCATAAGATATCAGTAATACACGGAATGGAAACTTGGCTACACAGGAACTGAATTACAGAACAGAACAGGGTCTCATATTTAGAAAAACAAATTATGCTTGCTTAAGGGGAAAGGTGAGTTGGGGTGCTGCATAAAACCAGAGATTGAAATGAGCACAGATAAAGTTCCTTAAGCCAAATATGGAATAGACAAGAGCTACTCCTTGCTCAACGAAATGGACTCAACACCGCATATTAAACACCTAAGAATGTACCTGACTTGTAATTATCTTAAAACCTATGGATTGCTATGTCTCCGAAAGAGAATCAAGCATGTGTACAGGGGCATAAACGCAGCAGTGATAGGATTGGAGAGGTTCGGTGAGCAAATGAAGACCCTTTGAAGTCATATTGCATGGTACCCATTCCACGGGTTTCAACTACCCAGGTTTAAGGTATTCTTCCTTCTGCTAAAACATGCATGTGGAACCTAGAGTATGATCAACCATGTGATCGGGAGACGTGTTCAAATATGTCTCAGTTTTCCTCCCCTGGTACTCGGGTGCAACATTCCAGACGCTTTACTAACACTCTCCCCACTTGGAGAGTCAGTCCCTTTAACCTCCTGTTTGGCCCAGTTTGCAATTTCTGCGGAAGATGAACAGGAATAGCGAGAACCAATGAGAGGCTAGCTGGAGGTGTCTGGACGGGCAAATTTAACTCTCATTTCCCACCAGGAAGAGGAATTAACCACAGGCTCAGCATGCCGGGCCGGAAGCAGATTAGGGCCTGAAGCCATCCTGCGGTGTTGCGGCCAGGTCACAAGAAAGCGAGTTGAAGAAAGGAGCTCAGGGGCACTGTAATTCACAAACCTGCAGAGTTATAAATGACAGCTATTGTCCAAAAATAGACTGAAGTAAGGCTGCCAAGAGGACTTGAAAGCGGGGCAGAATTGCAGGAAACCGATTTCAGGAGGTAGACTGGAATTGCATTGAAAGCATAGGAAAAGAGGCAGAACGTCCACAATGATGCACTTGGCCAAAAAGGGCGTATGCGTTTTTTCCTGAATATATTCAGGAAAAAACGCATACGCCCTTTTTGGCCAACCAAGCAAGCTTGCAAAGGAAATCTGCACTACAATGAAGTCTCACTTCCCCCCAGTCAAAAGGGCCATCTGAAAAAAGTGTAAAATCCAGAAAGGCAGGACAGGCCATGGAGAACTGGGAGCCTTGTTATGCTGATGGGCGGGATGTAAATTGCCAACAGACACTTGGGAGAAGTGTATGGTGTTTCCTGAAACATCTAAAAAACAAAGCAACAGAGCCTAGGGCACTGCCACTTATGGTCCTATAGCTTAGGGAAATTAAAATCAAAAAGACACAGCCACCCCAAAGTTTGGGACGCCTCTGTTTACAAGAACCTCGTTTACAGTATAAGTTCAACATCGCAGAAAGTGAAAAATGGATAAAGAAGTTGTGGTATTTACTTACAAAGCAATATCACTCAGCAATGAAATCTATGTCATCAGGCCCTTAGCATCACAATGAGTGGATTCAGGTATGATGATTCTAACTGAAATAAGTCACACAGAAAAAGAAACATCATAAGATATCAGTAATACACGGAATGGAAACTTGGCTACACAGGAACTGAATTACAGAACAGAACAGGGTCTCAAATTTAGAAAACCAACTTATGCTTGCTTAAGGGTAAAGGTGAGTTGGGGTGCTGCATAAAACCAGAGATTAAAATGAGCACAGATAAAGTTCCTTAAGTCAAATATGGAATAGACAAGAGCTACTCCTTGCTCAACGAAATGGACTCAACACCGCATATTAAACGCCTAAGAATGTACCTGACTAGTAAGTATCGTAAAACCTATGGATTGCTATGTCTCCAAAAGAGAATCAAGCATGTGTACAGGGGCATAAACGCAGCAGTGATAGGATTGGAGAGGTTCGGTGAGCAAATGAAGACCCTTTGAAGTCATATTGCATGGTACCCATTACACGGGTCTCAACTCTCCAGGTTTAAGGTATTCTTCCTTCAGCTAAAACATGCATGTGGAACCCAAGTATGATCAACCATGTGATCGGGAGACGTGTTCAAATATGTCTCAGTTTTCCTCCCCTGGTACTCGGGTGCAACATTCCAGACGCTTTACTAACACTCTCCCCACTTGGAGAGTCAGCGCCTTTAACCTCCTGTTTGGCACAGTTTGCAATTTCTGCGGAAGATGAACAGGAATAGCGAGAACCAATGAGAGGCTAGCTGGAGGTGTCTGGACGGGCAAATTTAAGTCTCATTTCCCACCAGGAAGAGGAAATAACCAAAGGCTCAGCGTGCCGTACCGGAACCAGATTAGGGCCTGAAGCCATCCTGCGGTGTTGCGGCCAGGTCACAAGAAAGCGAGTTGAAGAAAGGAGCTCAGGGGCACTGTAATTCACAAACCTGCAGAGTTATAAATGACAGCTATCGTCCAAAAATAAACTGAAGTAAGGCTGCCAAGAGGACTTGAAAGCGGGGCAGAATTGCAGGAAACCGATTTCAGGAGGTAGACTGGAATTGCATTGAAAGCATAGGAAAAGAGGCAGAACGTCCACAATGATGCACTTGGCCAAAAAGGGCGTATGCGTTTTTTCCTGAATATATTCAGGAAAAAACGCATACACCCTTTTTGGCCAACCAAGCAAGCTTGCAAAGGAAATCTGCACTACAATGAAGTCTCACTTCCCCCCGGTCAAAAGGGCCATCTGAAAAAAGTGTAAAATCCAGAAAGGCAACAGGCCATGGAGAACTGGGAGCCTTGTTATGCTGATGGGCGGGATGTAAATTGCCAAGAGACACTCAGGAGAAGTGTATGGTGTTTCCTGAAACATCTAAAAAACAAAGCAACAGAGCCTAGGGCACTTCCACTTATGGTCGTATAGCTTAGGGAAATTAAAATCAAAAAGACACAGCCACCCCAAAGTTTGGAACGGCTCTGTTTACAAGAACCTCGTTTACAGTACAAGGTCAACATGGCAGAAAGTGAAAAATGGATAAAGAAGTTGTGGTATTTACTTACAAAGCAATATCACTCAGCAATGAAATCTGTGTCATCAGGCCCTTAGCATCACAATGAGTGGATTCAGGTATGATGATTCTAACTGAAATAAGTCACACAGAAAAAGAAACATCATAAGATATCAGTAATACACGGAATGGAAACTTGGCTACACAGGAACTGAATTACAGAACAGAACAGGGTCTCAAATTTAGAAAACCAACTTATGCTTGCTTAAGGGTAAAGGTGAGTTGGGGTGCTGCATAAAACCAGAGATTGAAATGAGCACAGATAAAGTTCCTTAAGTCAAATATGGAATAGACAAGAGCTACTCCTTGCTCAACGAAATGGACTCAACACCGCATATTAAACGCCTAAGAATGTACCTGACTAGTAAGTATCGTAAAACCTATGGATTGCTATGTCTCCAAAAGAGAATCAAGCATGTGTACAGGGGCATAAACGCAGCAGTGATAGGATTGGAGAGGTTCGGTGAGCAAATGAAGACCCTTTGAAGTCATATTGCATGGTACCCATTACACGGGTCTCAACTCTCCAGGTTTAAGGTATTCTTCCTTCAGCTAAAACATGCATGTGGAACCCAAGTATGATCAACCATGTGAACGGGAGACGTGTTCAAATATGTCTCAGTTTTCCTCCCCTGGTACTCGGGTGCAACATTCCAGACGCTTTACTAACACTCTCCCCACTTGGAGAGTCAGCACCTTTAACCTCCTGTTTGGCCCAGTTTGCAATTTCTGCGGAAGATGAACAGGAATAGCGAGAACCAATGAGAGACTAGCTGGAGTTGTCTGGACGGGCAAATTTAACTCTCATTTCCCACCAGGAAGAGGAAATAACCAAAGGCTCAGCGTGCCGTGCCGGAACCAGATTAGGGCCTGAAGCCATCCTGCGGTGTTGCGGCCAGGTCACAAGAAAGCAAGTTGAAGAAAGGAGCTCAGGGGCACTGTAATTCACACACCTGCAGAGTTATAAATGACAGCTATCGTCCAAAAATAGACTGAAGTAAGGCTGCCAAGAGGACTTGAAAGTGGGGCAGAATTGCAGGAAACCGATTTCAGGAGGTAGACTGGAATTGCATTGAAAGCATAGGAAAAGAGGCAGAACGTCCACAATGATGCACTTGGCCAAAAAGGGCATATGCGTTTTTTCCTGAGTATATTCAGGAAAAAACGCATACGCCCTTTTTGGCCAACCAAGCAAGCTTGCAAAGGAAATCTGCACTACAATGAAGTCTCACTTCCCCCCGGTCAAAAGGGCCATCTGAAAAAAGTGTAAAATCCAGAAAGGCAACAGGCCATTGAGAACTGGGAGCCTTGTTATGCTGATGGGCGGGATGTAAATTGCCAACAGACACTTGGGAGAAGTGTATGGTGTTTCCTGAAACATCTAAAAAACAAAGCAACAGAGCCTAGGGCACTTCCACTTATGGTCCTATAGCTTAGGGAAATTAAAATCAAAAAGACACAGCCACCCCAAAGTTTGGAACGGCTCTGTTTACAAGAACCTCGTTTACAGTACAAGTTCAACATCGCAGAAAGTGAAAAATGGATAAAGAAGTTGTGGTATTCACTTACAAAGCAATATCACTCAGCAATGAAATCTATGTCATCAGTCCCTTAGCAGCACAATGAGTGGATTTAGGTATGATGATTCTAACTGAAATAAGTCACACAGAAAAAGAAACATCATAAGATATCAGTAATACACGGAATGGAAACTTGGCTACACAGGAACTGAATTACAGAACAGAACAGGGTCTCAAATTTAGAAAAACAACTTATGCTTGCTTAAGGGTAAAGGTGAGTTGGGGTGCTGCATAAAACCAGAGATTGAAATGAGCACAGATAAAGTTCCTTAAGCCAAATATGGAATAGACAAGAGCTACTCCTTGCTCAAAGAAATGGACTCAAAACCCCATATTAAACGCCTAAGAATGTACCTGACTAGTAAGTATCTTAAAACCTATGGATTGCTATGTCTCCGAAAGAGAATCAAGCATGTGTACAGGGGCATAAACGCAGCAGTGATAGGATTGGAGAGGTTCGGTGAGCAAATGAAGACCCTTTGAAGTCATATTGCATGGTACCCATTCCACGGGTTTCAACTACCCAGGTTTAAGGTATTCTTCCTTCAGCTAAAACATGCATGTGGAACCTAGAGTATGATGAACCATGTGATCGGGAGACGTGTTCAAATATGTCTCAGTTTTCCTCCCCTGGTACTCGGGTGCAACATTCCAGACGCTTTACTAACACTCTCCCCACTTGGAGAGTCAGCCCCTTTAACCTCCTGTTTGGCCCAGTTTGCAATTTCTGCGGAAGATGAACAGGAATAGTGAGAACCAATGAGAGGCTAGCTGGAGGTGTCTGGACGGGCAAATTTAACTCTCATTTCCCACCAGGAAGAGGAATTAACCAAAGGCTCAGCATGCCGGGCCGGAACCAGATTAGGGCCTGAAGCCATCCTGCGGTGTTGCGGCCAGGTCACAAGAAAGCGAGTTGAAGAAAGGAGCTCAGGGGCACTGTAATTCACAAACCTGCAGAGTTATAAATGACAGCTATCGTCCAAAAATAGACTGAAGTAAGGCTGCCAAGAGGACTTGAAAGCGGGGCAGAATTGCAGGAAACCGATTTCAGGAGGTAGACTGGAATTGCATTGAAAGCATAGGAAAAGAGGCAGAACGTCCACAATGATGCACTTGGCCAAAAAGGGCGTATGCGTTTTTTCCTGAATATATTCAGGAAAAAACGCATACGCCCTTTTTGGCCAACCAAGCAAGCTTGCAAAGGAAATCTGCACTACAATGAAGTCTCACTTCCCCCCGGTCAAAAGGGCCATCTGAAAAAAGTGTAAAATCCAGAAAGGCAACAGGCCATTGAGAACTGGGAGCCTTGTTATGCTGATGGGCGGGATGTAAATTGCCAACAGACACTTGGGAGAAGTGTATGGTGTTTCCTGAAACATCTAAAAAACAAAGTAACAGAGCCTAGGGCACTTCCACTTATGGTCCTATAGCTTAGGGAAATTAAAATGAAAAAGACACAGCCACCCCAAAGTTTGGAACGGCTCTGTTTACAAGAACCTCGTTTACAGTACAAGTTCAACATCGCAGAAAGGGAAAAATGGATAAAGAAGTTGTGGTATTCACTTACAAAGCAATATCACTCAGCAATGAAATCTATGTCATCAGGCCCTTAGCAGCACAATGAGTGGATTCAGGTATGATGATTCTAACTGAAATAAGTCACACAGAAAAAGAAACATCATAAGATATCAGTAATACACGGAATGTAAACTTGGCTACACAGGAACTGAATTACAGAACAGAACAGGGTCTCAAATTTAGAAAACCAACTTATGCTTGCTTAAGGGGAAAGGTGAGTTGGGGTGCTGCATAAAACCAGAGATTGAAATGAGCACAGATAAAGTTCCTTAAGCCAAATATGGAATAGACAAGAGCTACTCCTTGCTCAACGAAATGGACTCAACACCGCATATTAAACGCCTAAGAATGTACCTGACTAGTAAGTATCTTAAAACCTATGGATTGCTATGTCTCCGAAAGAGAATCAAGCATGTGTACAGGGGCATAAACGCAGCAGTGATAGGATTGGAGAGGTTCGGTGAGCAAATGAAGACCCTTTGAAGTCATATTGCATGGTACCCATTCCACGGGTGTCAACTACCCAGGTTTAAGGTATTCTTCCTTCAGCTAAAACATGCATGTGGAACCTAGAGTATGATCAACCATGTGATCGGGAGACGTGTTCAAATATGTCTCAGTTTTCCTCCCCTGGTACTCGGGTGCAACATTCCAGACGCTTTACTAACACTCTCCCCACTTGGAGAGTCAGTCCCTTTAACCTCCTGTTTGGCCCAGTTTGCAATTTCTGCGGAAGATGAACAGGAATAGCGAGAACCAATGAGAGGCTAGCTGGAGGTGTCTGGACGGGCAAATTTAACTCTCATTTCCCACCAGGAAGAGGAATTAACCACAGGCTCAGCATGCCGGGCCGGAACCAGATTAGGGCCTGAAGCCATCCTGCGGTGTTGCGGCCAGGTCACAAGAAAGCGAGTTGAAGAAAGGAGCTCAGGGGCACTGTAATTCACAAACCTGCAGAGTTATAAATGACAGCTATCGTCCAAAAATAGACTGAAGTAAGGCTGCCAAGAGGACTTGAAAGCGGGGCAGAATTGCAGGAAACCGATTTCAGGAGGTAGACTGGAATTGCATTGAAAGCATAGGAAAAGAGGCAGAACGTCCACAATGATGCACTTGGCCAAAAAGGGCGTATGCGTTTTTTCCTGAATATATTCAGGAAAAAACGCATACGCCCTTTTTGGCCAACCAAGCAAGCTTGCAAAGGAAATCTGCACTACAATGAAGTCTCACTTCCCCCCGGTCAAAAGGGCCATCTGAAAAAAGTGTAAAATCCAGAAAGGCAGGACAGGCCATGGAGAACTGGGAGCCTTGTTATGCTGATGGGCGGGATGTAAATTGCCAACAGACACTCGGGAGAAGTGTATGGTGTTTCCTGAAACATCTAAAAAACAAAGCAACAGAGCCTAGGGCACTGCCACTTATGGTCCTATAGCTTAGGGAAATTAAAATCAAAAAGACACAGCCACCCCAAAGTTTGGGACGCCTCTGTTTACAAGAACCTCGTTTACAGTACAAGTTCAACATCGCAGAAAGTGAAAAATGGATAAAGAAGTTGTGGTATTTACTTACAAAGCAATATCACTCAACAATGAAATCTATGTCATCAGGCCCTTAGCATCACAATGAGTGGATTCAGGTATGATGATTCTAACTGAAATAAGTCACACAGAAAAAGAAACATCATAAGATATCAGTAATACACGGAATGGAAACTTGGCTACACAGGAACTGAATTACAGAACAGAACAGGGTCTCAAATTTAGAAAACCAACTTATGCTTGCTTAAGGGTAAAGGGGAGTTGGGGTGCGGCATAAAACCAGAGATTGAAATGAGCACAGATAAAGTTCCTTAAGTCAAATATGGAATAGACAAGAGCTACTCCTTGCTCAATGAAATGGACTCAACACCGCATATTAAACGCCTAAGAATGTACCTGACTAGTAAGTATCGTAAAACCTATGGATTGCTATGTCTCCAAAAGAGAATCAAGCATGTGTACAGGGGCATAAACGCAGCAGTGATAGGATTGGAGAGGTTCGGTGAGCAAATGAAGACCCTTTGAAGTCATATTGCATGGTACCCATTACACGGGTCTCAACTCTCCAGGTTTAAGGTATTCTTCCTTCAGCTAAAACATGCATGTGGAACCCAAGTATGATCAACCATGTGAACGGGAGACGTGTTCAAATATGTCTCAGTTTTCCTCCCCTGGTACTCGGGTGCAACATTCCAGACGCTTTACTAACACTCTCCCCACTTGGAGAGTCAGCGCCTTTAACCTCCTGTTTGGCACAGTTTGCAATTTCTGCGGAAGATGAACAGGAATAGCGAGAACCAATGAGAGGCTAGCTGGAGGTGTCTGGACGGGCAAATTTAACTCTCATTTCCCACCAGGAAGAGGAAATAACCAAAGGCTCAGCGTGCCATACCGGAACCAGATTAGGGCCTGAAGCCATCCTGCGGTGTTGCAGCCAGCTCAAAAGAAAGCGAGTTGAAGAAAGGAGCTCAGGGGCACTGTAATTCACAAACCTGCAGAGTTATAAATGACAGCTATCGTCCAAAAATAGACTGAAGTAAGGCTGCCAAGAGGACTTGAAAGCGGGGCAGAATTGCAGGAAACCGATTTCAGGAGGTAGACTGGAATTGCATTGAAAGCATAGGAAAAGAGGCAGAACGTCCACAATGATGCACTTGGCCAAAAAGGGCGTATGCGTTTTTTCCTGAATATATTCAGGAAAAAACGTATACGCCCTTTTTGGCCAACCAAGCAAGCTTGCAAAGGAAATCTGCACTACAATGAAGTCTCACTTCCCCCCGGTCAAAAGGGCCATCTGAAAAAAGTGTAAAATCCAGAAAGGCAGGACAGGCCATGGAGAACTGGGAGCCTTGTTATGCTGATGGGCGGGATGTAAATTGCCAACAGACACTTGGGAGAAGTGTATGGTGTTTCCTGAAACATCTAAAAAACAAAGCAACAGAACCTAGGGCACTTCCACTTATGGTCCTATAGCTTAGGGAAATTAAAATCAAAAAGACACAGCCACCCCAAAGTTTGGAACGGCTCTGTTTACAAGAACCTCGTTTACAGTACAAGTTCAACATCGCAGAAAGTGAAAAATGGATAAAGAAGTTGTGGTATTTACTTACAAAGCAATATCACTCAGCAATGAAATCTGTGTCATCAGGCCCTTAGCAGCACAATGAGTGGATTCAGGTATGATGATTCTAACTGAAGTAAGTCACACAGAAAAAGAAACATCATAAGATATCACTAATACACGGAATGTAAACTTGGCTACACAGGAACTGAATTACAGAACAGAACAGGGTCTCAAATTTAGAAAACCAACTTATGCTTGCTTAAGGGGAAAGGTGAGTTGGGGTGCTGCATAAAACCAGAGATTGAAATGAGCACAGATAAAGTTCCTTAAGTCAAATATGGAATAGACAAGAGCTACTCCTTGCTCAACGAAATGGACTCAAGACCGCATATTAAACGCCTAAGAATGTACCTGACTAGTAAGTATCTTAAAACCTATGGATTGCTATGTCTCCGAAAGAGAATCAAGCATGTGTACAGGGGCATAAACGCAGCAGTGATAGGATTGGAGAGGTTCGGTGAGCAAATGAAGACCCTTTGAAGTCATATTGCATGGTACCCATTACACGGGTCTTAACTCTCCAGGTTTAAGGTATTCTTCCTTCAGCTAAAACATGCATGTGGAACCCAAGTATGATCAACCATGTGAACGGGAGACGTGTTCAAATATGTCTCAGTTTTCCTCCCCTGGTACTCGGATGCAACATTCCAGACGCTTTACTAACACTCTCCCCACTTGGAGAGTCAGCACCTTTAACCTCCTGTTTGGCCCAGTTTGCAATTTCTGCGGAAGATGAACAGGAATAGCGAGAACAAATGAGAGACTAGCTGGAGGTGTCTGGACGGGCAAATTTAACTCTCATTTCCCACCAGGAAGAGGAAATAACCAAAGGCTCAGCGTGCCGTGCCGGAACCAGATTAGGGCCTGAAGCCATCCTGCGGTGTTGCGGCCAGGTCACAAGAAAGCAAGTTGAAGAAAGGAGCTCAGGGGCACTGTAATTCACACACCTGCAGAGTTATAAATGACAGCTATCGTCCAAAAATAGACTGAAGTAAGGCTGCCAAGAGGACTTGAAAGCGGAGCAGAATTGCAGGAAACCGATTTCAGGAGGTAGACTGGAATTGCATTGAAAGCATAGGAAAAGAGGCAGAACGTCCACAATGATGCACTTGGCCAAAAAGGGCGTATGCGTTTTTTCCTGAATATATTCAGGAAAAAACGCATACGCCCTTTTTGGCCAACCAAGCAAGCTTGCAAAGGAAATCTGCACTACAATGAAGTCTCACTTCCCCCCGGTCAAAAGGGCCATCTGAAAAAAGTGTAAAATCCAGAAAGGCAACAGGCCATTGAGAACTGGGAGCCTTGTTATGCTGATGGGCGGGATGTAAATTGCCAACAGACACTTGGGAGAAGTGTATGGTGTTTCCTGAAACATCTAAAAAACAAAGCAACAGAGCCTAGGGCACTTCCACTTATGGTCCTATAGCTTAGGGAATTTAAAATCAAAAAGACACAGCCACCCCAAAGTTTGGAACGGCTCTGTTTACAAGAACCTCGTTTACAGTACAAGTTCAACATCGCAGAAAGGGAAAAATGGATAAAGAAGTTGTGGTATTCACTTACAAAGCAATATCACTCAGCAATGAAATCTGTGTCATCAGGCCCTTAGCAGCACAATGAGTGGATTCAGGTATGATGATTCTAACTGAAATAAGTCACACAGAAAAAGAAACATCATAAGATATCAGTAATACACGGAATGGAAACTTGGCTACACAGGAACTGAATTACAGAACAGAACAGGGTCTCAAATTTAGAAAACCAACTTATGCTTGCTTAAGGGTAAAGGGGAGTTGGGGTGCTGCATAAAACCAGAGATTGGAATGAGCACAGATAAAGTTCCTTAAGCCAAATATGGAATAGACAAGAGCTACTCCTTGCTCAATGAAATGGACTCAACACCGCATATTAAACGCCTAAGAATGTACCTGACTTGTAAGTATCATAAAACCTATGGATTGCTATGTCTCCAAAAGAGAATCAAGCATGTGTACAGGGGCATAAACGCAGCAGTGATAGGATTGGAGAGGTTCGGTGAGCAAATGAAGACCCTTTGAAGTCATATTGCATGGTACCCATTCCACGGGTTTCAACTACCCAGGTTTAAGGTATTCTTCCTTCAGCTAAAACATGCATGTGGAACCCAGAGTATGATCAACCATGTGATCGGGAGACGTGTTCAAATATGTCTCAGTTTTCGTACCCTGGTACTCGGGTGCAACATTCCAGACGCTTTACTAACACTCTCCCCACTTGGAGAGTCAGTCCCTTTAACCTCCTGTTTGGCCCAGTTTGTAATTTCCCCGGAAGATGAACAGGAATAGCGAGAACCAATGAGAGGCTAGCTGGAGGTGTCTGGACGGGCAAATTTACTCTCATTTCCCACCAGGAAGAGGAATTAACCAAAGGCTCAGCATGCCGGGCCGGAACCAGATTAGGGCCTGAAGCCATCCTGCGGTGTTGCGGCCAGGTCACAAGAAAGCGAGTTGAAGAAAGGAGCTCAGGGGCACTGTAATTCACAAACCTGCAGAGTTATAAATGACAGCTATCGTCCAAAAATAGACTGAAGTAAGGCTGCCAAGAGGACTTGAAAGCGGGGCAGAATTGCAGGAAACCGATTTCAGGAGGTAGACTGGAATTGCATTAAAAGCATAGGAAAAGAGGCAGAACGTCCACAATGATGCACTTGGCCAAAAAGGGCGTATGCGTTTTTTCCTGAATATATTCAGGAAAAAACGCATACGCCCTTTTTGGCCAACCAAGCAAGCTTGCAAAGGAAATCTGCACTACAATGAAGTCTCACTTCCCCCTGGTCAAAAGGGCCATCTGAAAAAAGTGTAAAATCCAGAAAGGCAGGACAGGCCATGGAGAACTGGGAGCCTTGTTATGCTGATGGGCGGGATGTAAATTGCCAACAACCACTCGGGAGAAGTGTATGGTGTTTCCTGAAACATCTAAAAAACAAAGCAACAGAACCTAGGGCACTTCCACTTATGGTCCTATAGCTTAGGGAAATTAAAATCAAAAAGACACAGCCACCCCAAAGTTTGGAACGGCTCTGTTTACAAGAACCTCGTTTACAGTACAAGTTCAACATCGCAGAAAGTGAAAAATGGATAAAGAAGTTGTGGTATTTACTTACAAAGCAATATCACTCAGCAATGAAATCTGTGTCATCAGGCCCTTAGCAGCACAATGAGTGGATTCAGGTATGATGATTCTAACTGAAATAAGTCACACAGAAAAAGAAACATCATAAGATATCAGTAATACACGGAATGGAAACTTGGCTACACAGGAACTGAATTACAGAACAGAACAGGGTCTCAAATTTAGAAAACCAACTTATGCTTGCTTAAGGGGAAAGGTGAGTTGGGGTGCTGCATAAAACCAGAGATTGAAATGAGCACAGATAAAGTTCCTTAAGCCAAATATGGAATAGACAAGAGCTACTCCTTGCTCAACGAAATGGACTCAACACCCCATATTAAACGCCTAAGAATGTACCTGACTAGTAAGTATCTTAAAACCTATGGATTGCTATGTCTCCGAAAGAGAATCAAGCATGTGTACAGGGGCATAAACGCAGCAGTGATAGGATTGGAGAGGTTCGGTGAGCAAATGAAGACCCTTTGAAGTCATATTGCATGGTACCCATTCCACGGGTTTCAACTACCCAGGTTTAAGGTATTCTTCCTTCAGCTAAAACATGCATGTGGAACCTAGAGTATGATCAACCATGTGATCGGGAGACGTGTTCAAATATGTCTCAGTTTTCGTACCCTGGTACTCGGGTGCAACATTCCAGACGCTTTACTAACACTCTCCCCACTTGGAGAGTCAGTCCCTTTAACCTCCTGTTTGGCCCAGTTTGCAATTTCTGCGGAAGATGAACAGGAATAGCGAGAACCAATGAGAGGCTAGCTGGAGGTGTCTGGACGGGCAAATTTAACTCTCATTTCCCACCAGGAAGAGGAATTAACCAAAGGCTCAGCATGCCGGGCCGGAACCAGATTAGGGCCTGAAGACATCCTGCGGTGTTGCGGCCAGGTCGCAAGAAAGCGAGTTGAAGAAAGGAGCTCAGGGGCACTGTAATTCACAAACCTGCAGAGTTATAAATGACAGCTATCGTCCAAAAATAGACTGAAGTAAGGCTGCCAAGAGGACTTGAATGCGGAGCAGAATTGCAGGAAACGGATTTCAGGAGGTAGACTGGAATTGCATTGAAAGCATAGGAAAAGAGGCAGAACGTCCACAATGATGCACTTGGCCAAAAAGGGCGTATGCGTTTTTTCCTGAATATATTCAGGAAAAAACGCATATGCCCTTTTTGGCCAACCAAGCAAGCTTGCAAAGGAAATCTGCACTACAATGAAGTCTCACTTCCCCCCGGTCAAAAGGGCCATCTGAAAAAAGTGTAAAATCCAGAAAGGCAGGACAGGCCATGGAGAACTGGGAGCCTTGTTATGCTGATGGGCGGGATGTAAATTGCCAACAACCACTCGGGAGAAGTGTATGGTGTTTCCTGAAACATCTAAAAAACAAAGCAACAGAACCTAGGGCACTTCCACTTATGGTCCTATAGCTTAGGGAAATTAAAATCAAAAAGACACAGCCACCCCAAAGTTTGGAACGGCTCTGTTTACAAGAACCTCGTTTACAGTACAAGTTCAACATCGCAGAAAGTGAAAAATGGATAAAGAAGTTGTGGTATTTACTTACAAAGCAATATCACTCAGCAATGAAATCTGTGTCATCAGGCCCTTAGCAGCACAATGAGTGGATTCAGGTATCATGATTCTAACTGAAGTAAGTCACACAGAAAAAGAAACATCATAAGATATCAGTAATACACGGAATGTAAACTTGGCTACACAGGAACTGAATTACAGAACAGAACAGGGTCTCAAATTTAGAAAACCAACTTATGCTTGCTTAAGGGGAAAGGTGAGTTGGGGTGCTGCATAAAACCAGAGATTGAAATGAGCACAGATAAAGTTCCTTAAGTCAAATATGGAATAGACAAGAGCTACTCCTTGCTCAACGAAATGAACTCAACACCGCATATTAAACGCCTAAGAATGTACCTGACTAGTAAGTATCTTAAAACCTATGGATTGCTATGTCTCCGAAAGAGAATCAAGCATGTGTACAGGGGCATAAACGCAGCAGTGATAGGATTGGAGAGGTTCGGTGAGCAAATGAAGACCCCTTGAAGTCATATTGCATGGTACCCATTACACGGGTCTTAACTCTCCAGGTTTAAGGTATTCTTCCTTCAGCTAAAACATGCATGTGGAACCCAAGTATGATCAACCATGTGAACGGGAGACGTGTTCAAATATGTCTCAGTTTTCCTCCCCTGGTACTCGGGTGCAACATTCCAGACGCTTTACTAACACTCTCCCCACTTGGAGAGTCAGCACCTTTAACCTCCTGTTTGGCCCAGTTTGCAATTTCTGCGGAAGATGAACAGGAATAGCGAGAACCAATGAGAGACTAGCTGGAGTTGTCTGGACGGGCAAATTTAACTCTCATTTCCCACCAGGAAGAGGAAATAACCAAAGGCTCAGCGTGCCGTGCCGGAACCAGATTAGGGCCTGAAGCCATCCTGCGGTGTTGCGGCCAGGTCACAAGAAAGCAAGTTGAAGAAAGGAGCTCAGGGGCACTGTAATTCACACACCTGCAGAGTTATAAATGACAGCTATCGTCCAAAAATAGACTGAAGTAAGGCTGCCAAGAGGACTTGAAAGCGGGGCAGAATTGCAGGAAACCGATTTCAGGAGGTAGACTGGAATTGCATTGAAAGCATAGGAAAAGAGGCAGAACGTCCACAATGATGCACTTGGCCAAAAAGGGCGTATGCGTTTTTTCCTGAGTATATTCAGGAAAAAACGCATACGCCCTTTTTGGCCAACCAAGCAAGCTTGCAAAGGAAATCTGCACTACAATGAAGTCTCACTTCCCCCCGGTCAAAAGGGCCATCTGAAAAAAGTGTAAAATCCAGAAAGGCAGGACAGGCCATGGAGAACTGGGAGCCTTGTTATGCTGATGGGCGGGATGTAAATTGCCAACAACCACTCGGGAGAAGTGTATGGTGTTTCCTGAAACATCTAAAAAACAAAGCAACAGAGCCTAGGGCACTTCCACTTATGGTCCTATAGCTTAGGGAAATTAAAATCAAAAAGACACAGCCACCCCAAAGTTTGGGACGCCTCCGTTTACAAGAACCTCGTTTACCGTACAAGTTCAATATCACAGAAAGTGAAAAATGGATAAAGAACTTGTGGTACTTACGTACAATGCAGTATCACTCAGCAATGAAATCTATGTCATCAGGCCCGTAGCAGCATAATGAGTGGATTCAGGTACGATGATTCTAACTGAAATAAGTCACACAGAAAAAGAAACATCATAAGATATCACTAATACACGGAATGTAAACTTGGCTACACAGGAACTGCATTCCAAAACAGAACAGGGTCTCAAATTTAGAAAACCAACTTATGCTTGCTTAAGGGGAAAGGTGAGTTGGGGTGCTGCATAAAACCAGAGATTGAAATGAGCACAGATAAAGTTCCTTAAGCCAAATATGGAATAGACAAGAGCTACTCCTTGCTCAACGAAATGGACTCAACACCGCACATTAAACGCCTAAGAATGTACCTGACTAGTAAGTATCTTAAAACCTATGGATTGCTATGTCTCCGAAAGAGAATCAAGCATGTGTACAGGGGCATAAACGCAGCAGTGATAGGATTGGAGAGGTTCGGTGAGCAAATGAAGACCCTTTGAAGTCATATTGCATGGTACCCATTCCACGGGTCTTAACTCTCCAGGTTTAAGGTATTCTTCCTTCAGCTAAAACATGCATGTGGAACCCAAGTATGATCAACCATGTGAACGGGAGACGTGTTCAAATATGTCTCAGTTTTCCTCCCCTGGTACTCGGGTGCAACATTCCAGACGCTTTACTAACACTCTCCCCACTTGGAGAGTCAGTCCCTTTACCCTCCTGTTTGGCCCAGTTTGCAATTTCTGCGGAAGATGAACAGGAATAGCGAGAACCAATGAGAGGCTAGCTGGAGGTGTCTGGACGGGCAAATTTAACTCTCATTTCCCAACAGGAAGAGGAAATAACCAAAGGCTCAGCGTGCCGTGCCGGAACCAGATTAGGGCCTGAAGACATCCTTCGGTGTTGCGGCCAGCTCAAAAGAAAGCGAGTTGAAGAAAGGAGCTCAGGGGCACTGTAATTCACAAACCTGCAGAGTTATAAATGACAGCTATCGCCCAAAAATAGACTGAAGTAAGGCTGCCAAGAGGACTTGAAAGCGGGGCAGAATTGCAGGAAACCGATTTCAGGAGGTAGACTGGAATTGCATTGAAAGCATAGGAAAAGAGGCAGAACGTCCACAATGATGCACTTGGCCAAAAAGGGCGTATGCGTTTTTTCCTGAATATATTCAGGAAAAAACGCATACGCCCTTTTTGGCCAACCAAGCAAGCTTGCAAAGGAAATCTGCACTACAATGAAGTCTCACTTCCCCCCGGTCAAAAGGGCCATCTGAAAAAAGTGTAAAATCCAGAAAGGCAGGACAGGCCATGGAGAACTGGGAGCCTTGTTATGCTGATGTGCGGGATGTAAATTGCCAACAACCACTCGGGAGAAGTGTATGGTGTTTCCTGAAACATCTAAAATACAAAGCAACAGAACCTAGGGCACTTCCACTTATGGTCCTATAGCTTAGGGAAATTAAAATCAAAAAGACACAGCCACCCCAAAGTTTGGAACGGCTCTGTTTACAAGAACCTCGTTTACAGTACAAGTTCAACATCGCAGAAAGTGAAAAATGGATAAAGAAGTTGTGGTATTTACTTACAAAGCAATATCACTCAGCAATGAAATCTGTGTCATCAGGCCCTTAGCAGCACAATGAGTGGATTCAGGTATGATGATTCTAACTGAAATAAGTCACACAGAAAAAGAAACATCATAAGATATCAGTAATACACGGAATGTAAACTTGGCTACACAGGAACTGAATTACAGAACAGAACAGGGTCTCAAATTTAGAAAACCAACTTATGCTTGCTTAAGGGTAAAGGTGAGTTGGGGTGCTGCATAAAACCAGAGATTGAAATGAGCACAGATAAAGTTCCTTAAGCCAAATATGGAATAGACAAGAGCTACTCCTTGCTCAACGAAATGGACTCAACACCCCATATTAAACGCCTAAGAATGTACCTGACTAGTAAGTATCTTAAAACCTATGGATTGCTATGTCTCCGAAAGAGAATCAAGCATGTGTACAGGGGCATAAACGCAGCAGTGATAGGATTGGAGAGGTTCGGTGAGCAAATGAAGACCCTTTGAAGTCATATTGCATGGTACCCATTCCACAGGTTTCAACTACCCAGGTTTAAGGTATTCTACCTTCAGCTAAAACATGCATGTGGAACCTAGAGTATGATCAACCATGTGATCGGGAGACGTGTTCAAATATGTCTCAGTTTTCCTCCCCTGGTACTCGGGTGCAACATTCCAGACGCTTTACTAACACTCTCCCCACTTGGAGAGTCAGCGCCTTTAACCTCCTGTTTGGCACAGTTTGCAATTTCTGCAGAAGATGAACAGGAATAGCGAGAACCAATGAGAGACTAGCTGGAGGTGTCTGGACGGGCAAATTTAACTCTCATTTCCCACCAGGAAGAGGAAATACCAAAGGCTCAGCGTGCCGTGCCGGAACCAGATTAGGGCCTGAAGCCATCCTGCGGTGTTGCGGCCAGGTCACAAGAAAGCAAGTTGAAGAAAGGAGCTCAGAGGCACTGTAATTCACAAACCTGCAGAGTTATAAATGACAGCTATCGTCCAAAAATAGACTGAAGTAAGGCTGCCAAGAGGACTTGAAAGCGGGGCAGAATTGCAGGAAACCGATTTCAGGAGGTAGACTGGAATTGCATTGAAAGCATAGGAAAAGAGGCAGAACGTCCACAATGATGCACTTGGCCAAAAAGGGCATATGCGTTTTTTCCTGAATATATTCAGGAAAAAACGCATACGCCCTTTTTGGCCAACCAAGCAAGCTTGCAAAGGAAATCTGCACTACAATGAAGTCTCACTTCCCCCCGGTCAAAAGGGCCATCTGAAAAAAGTGTAAAATCCAGAAAG